>NC_063164.1:23936512-24564369 GCF_023159225.1 Perognathus longimembris pacificus
ACTGTATTCTTTCTCTGTTTCCCTATTAGTAGAAAAGAAATAGTTTTACAACTGTCTATTTGTATTGTTGTAATAAATAGAAAACTCTGTTCTGGAGACATCTATTATATCAACTACATGGCTAATTCTCAAATTCTAGGCCATTTGTCAAAATTTTGATCTCCAAGACAAGACAAGATCATGTAAACTGAGAACAGTGAATGTGGTCTTGATGTTTATGCCCTACTGCAACCTGGAATTCAGACATTTTTACAAGCAACTTTTTTTTTTTTTTACATTAACACTCCCCAAATAAACAGTTAAAGTGGTTTTAGGTGATTAAAGCAAAATAGAAGATTAGTTTTGTTATGTATAACCACCTTTGCTACTCTTTTATTGATGAAAAGAGCTTTTCTCAGCAGGTTGTGTTATCTACTTTAGATATTGCCTGATCTTGTTTTTAAAATGTAAATCAGCTTTTTAATCTTTTTTTATGTAAATTTGATGGCCCTACAAGCAATTATTCTGCTTTGTTGTAGCTCCCTCTATAGAACTGTCTCTGTTTTATGTTTAATTGTCCTAATTGTCCAAATTTGAATAAACCTGGAGAACAGCAATGGAGATCATTACTTGTTTTTAAATTTACAAAAAGGTTTAAGCACTCCTTTCTGAACTTCTTCCTAATTCTTTACACTGTTAATTATGATCTTGGAGATTGGAAACCTTGTTATTGTCCCTGGAGCTGCTACTCCAAATTATAGGCTTGTTTGTTTTTGTTTTATTACTTTATATCAGACGTCTCCTTCTTGTGAAATGATAAAAGGCTCATCAGAGAAAATTTGTTAAGTTCACTTTTTAATCATTCCATGATTTTAGCAAGGGAGTATTTAGGGGAAGAGGTATATTATGTAGCCTCAGAGGTTGGAGTCAATAACTGTAGTTCAGAAAAAGAAATTCATCCATCCCATCCCTTTCCTCTCCCTCACTCCTGTCATTCTTCCCTCTATCCATTCATGAATCTGTTCATGTATTTATGAATTTTTGAAGGGCTTGTACTGGATGACATATCAATTGAATGAGATCATGCTTTGATTTAATGATTTTTAGAAAATGAAAGGACTCTATTGCAAAACCATGTGAATTTTAAAGCTGATTTAATCCATAATTTAGTTGGGTGAGGGAACAAACGAAGAAAAACCAAGTGGATTTTACCTCAGCTTATTGAAATTCTTTGCAGTTTGGGGTTTCAAGTTTTACCTCAGATCAAGGTCTTGGTTAAGAGACAAGTGGTTGATTTAGCTAGCTGTCTAACATGAGGTTTATCTATGCCTGGCCCATCTATTCTATGTCCACTATATCTATGTCTGATACAATGTCTCTTGCCAGAAAATTTATTTTTTTCTATTATCATGCTAGAGGCCATCTTTAACCCATTTGCAGGTTCACTCAGCAGCCAGAGACACTTGGAATGAATACGGATGTGTGTTAATTTCTGGCCTGTCTGACATTCTCTGGTGAGCATGCTCAGATGTGAGTAAGAAAGTTCTTCATATAGGAAATCATATATTGATTCATAGATAACAAACTTGAGAGGGTTTTGTGCCAGCCCCTCAGGATTGCCTAAAAGGATGATGGGATGACCTTGGACAAGTCACTAAAAACTCTCTGCGGTTAATTTCTCCACCTATGAGGTCAGGGATAGGAATCATTCTCAGAGGTACACTTTATGGAGAACAGACCAGCATCAGTATTTTAAAGAGGCGCCATTATCATACACAAGGTCAGATCAAATGAAAATGAAATGTTCTCTCTGAGCATCTCTGTGTTTCAGCAAGTGAATTCTAATCATGCTTTGTGTTCACAGACAGGAAATGTCTATTCAGAAGGCATGAATAATAGATAACTACTTTCTTTGCTTTACACCTAGTTATAATTCTACAACTAAAATAATATTAAATGAATTCCCTTCCTCCTATCTCATGATGTTTCATATTCTGGTTACATACCGTAACCTCAAAACTCAGCAGCATGGAAAAAAATCAAACAACTAGAGAAAAGTGTATCTTTAATTTTCCCAACAGTTTCCTACCTCCGGCTCTCTTGTTCCAGATTATCAGCCCAGTTCTTAGACAAATGGTGCTTTTCAAATTCCTTTACTCTCATATACTCTCAGTCAATCTTAACAAATTTCTCAGATCCTGATTTATGTGCTAGATTTTAAAACCAAAGTTTACTTTCACCATAGTGTGTTAAATACCTAATTTGCTGAATCATACTTCAAATAAATTTAACAAAATTGTGTTTGAAATTGCACGTAGTGTTTGATTTTGGTGTTAGATAGCTCATGAGTGGGAATTTACATTTAGAAAGAAGTGGTAATTAAAACTTAGTCTGGTTCATAAAAATTAGAAACTATGTTGTAACTTATGCCATTTTACAAGAAAAAAGGGAACTGTGGAGAAAGAGAGAATGTTAATTTGAAAGAAATTTCAGCAGAACGTCAAGAGTTGTGCGTGAAGGATGCGAGGGAACAACAGTTTTGAGAAAAAATGACTTATTCAAGGGCACACAGCTGGTTTGCTCCAGAATTGGCCCTGAATCTCATAGTTTTTGGCATCTGATCTAGTGCACTTTCCATCTCAACAGGCAGCACTTTAGTTTGTTGATTGGGGGTCAGAAGCAATCAACACCGGCTGGGATTCTTAGATTATGAAAAAGTTGTAGGGGAATTTAATGAAAAACAAGCTTTTATGAAAGTCCTAGGCAGTTGCCCTATTCTATAATACATTCATGGTGTCCAGTTGAAATTAGAGTTTGTTGAGTAGCTCTTTGTTTCTCTTTTACCTCTTGATTCTCCTCCTACAAAGAGTTCTGATACAAGGTGATGATTCAGTGGATGCAGAGCATCTATTTTAGACATTTAGCTTTGATAAAGTCATATTTATTGTCCAAAAACATAGCACATCTCCAAAAGGGGGTGGGGCTATGACTCTGAGGCTATCCCATTGAATAAAGCTGGCATGGGATGTAGCTGTCCATGCCCACATAGCTCCTATTTAAATATGCACACACATGGTATATGTACACACATGCATACATGTACATATATGCATATAGTTTCCCATTTTTGTTTATCTCTGTGAAATCCATTCGTAAAGAATGTCTCTTGGAATTGTTGATATGCTAAGTGAATCTCATTTGCAATTCAACAGGTAGGCAGAGGTAGTAACACCCCTCATAGTTGGCTTATTTCTCTCTTCTCTCACTTTTCCCTATTCATAACCAGTTTTGTTTCTTGTCTTGGGCTTCTAACTCTCTGTCTTGGCACAAAATTATTGTCCAATATTCATCTTTAATGCTGAATTTGTGGGACAAGGGACCATGATACGGATGCTGTGTGGGTCTACTGAGTCAGCCTTTCAGAGGGCCACCTTCCTAAAGCCACCACAAGGAAGCCAGGAGACAAGGACAGTCAGTATTCCTAGTCAAGATCTTTGTTCTGATGACCACACCCATTACCAAATGTAGTTGACAACAATGCACATCAAAGTCCTTTCATTTTAATGTACATTTAATCTTAGTACATATTAATAATTTTTATTTCAATCATAGTTTAAATAACTGCTATGATTCGAATGTTTATATCCCCTCTCCTCTACCCACTCTCTCAGATTCTTTTTGGACTTAAGCTTAATGCAACAAAGAGGCCTTTTTGAGGCCATCAGCTCTTGAGGACTCTGCCCTTAGGAATAGATTATTACCTCATAAAAGAGCTATATCAGGAATTAGCCCGCATAGGTGGTTTACACATGTAATACTAGCTATTCAGGAGGCTGAGATCTAAGGATCACAGGATCCTGGTTCAAAGCCAGCAGGAATTATCTAAGCTCTTTTGCATTTCTGTTTTTGTTTCATTTGCCTCTGTTATGGGAGGATATGACAAGAAGGCTCTCACCAGACAGTAGATGCCAGAGAGCCTTGATATTGGATCTCCCAGCCTCCAGAACCACCAGAAATACACTCTTAATATTAATAAGCTACCCAATACTCAAGTATTGTGTTATAGCAGCACAAATGGACTAAGATATATTTATATAGATACACATGTATACATTATGTACACATTATCATGTACACATAATAGCTGGCTATTATGTTGGCAATGTGTACATTATTATGTACACATAATCTTTTTGGTGTACTGAGGTTTTTAACTTGGGGCTTCACTCACACTTGTTTGGCTTGCTGACTTGGCTTGCTGTTTACTTGGCTAGCCTGTTACCACTTGAACTGTACCTCTAGCCCAGCTTTTTGGTGGTTATTTTGGAGATGAAGTCTTGCAGACTTTTCTGCTTAGGCTTTTTGAACTGAGATCCTTTAGATCTTAGCCTCCTACATAGCCAAAATTACAAGTGTGAAGCCACCAGTGCCCCACTTGTTTTATTTATTTTTAAGTTTGTATTGACTCAATTATTTACATCTTCTGTGTGAGGAAGTACCCTCTCTGACATCAAGTTGCTGGGGAGTTGAATTTTAATTAAAGTTCGTCTTGATGAACAGAGAGTAAAATTTGCTTTGGGGGAGGGTATTATATGTAAAATCCATAAAAGCTCAATGGAATATCTCGCAATGGAGAATACTACCCTAATGAGAAGATAATGGACTCCCCAAATTCAGTGTTTTTGTACTACCAAAGTAGGAGTTGCTCTGGAGCAGAGAGAGTGATGAGAAGAAGATTGATAATGCTTTGTGATGGGCAAGCAAGATGGCCCCCAAAGAGGGACAAGCCTTTCTCTCTGGAACCAGAATATATGTTACTTTGCATGTGGAAGCATGCTTTGCAGATGTAATTAAGGTTATGAAATTCGATTATTCAAGTAAGCCCAATCTAATCACAACTGTCCTTCAAAGCAGATCTCTCTCTTGGGTGGTCAGAGGGATGCAACAGAGGTATCAGGAAAGGAAATCAGAGAGAAGGGTTTGAAATGTGGTAGCTTGTTCTTGACAGAGGGTGTCACTTGCGAAGTATGAAGAGAGGTCTTTGAGAGCTAAGGGCATCAATCACTGCTGAGAGCTGGCAAAAACAGAGACCTCAGTCCTACAAGTGCAAGAAGGAATCTTGCCAACAACCTGAATGAACTTCCAAGCAAATTCTTCCCCAGAGCCTTCAAAAAATGGAACACAGCTCTGCCAACACCTTGCTTTGTTCTTCAGGACCTGGAGCAGAAAAAAAAAAACACCCAAAAGACTTAAGCTATACTCTGCCCAGACTCCTGATCTGTGGATGTTGCAACACAATAAATAAATGAACATTATTTTCAGCTTTTAAGTTTGTAGCACCTTGTTATAGAAGAAACAGAAAGCCAAAGTACAATATTTATATGTTCAGCTTCAATCAAGGAAAATAATGTAATACCAAACAAACAAAGCTGCAGGAGTGCATGTGTAATCATCCCTCCCCTCCAAACAGAATTCTAAGGACAAGGAGAGTGAGACACCGGATAGGTCATTCAAAAACCAACTGCTCTCTATGAGGTGTAATGAAAAGTAAACATCTGCTTCTTTGCATAATTTTGATCAAAGGAGTGTAATATGTTTTACACAAATTTGGAGGAAAATCAATTGCATTAAGATGTTCATCAGGTGCCAAACAAAGATCTAGGACATGGAGCCACTTTTTCTGTGACGGTGGAAAAGGAAGAAAGGAGCAGCCCTAGAGTGATACAGTGGGTGAAAACATGGCAGAAGAATGAGAAAACAGGGAGGAAAGAGAAGGGCCTTTCTGTGGGTGCACTGATGATCAGTACCTCCCTGTTCTGGACAAATTTCTGCTGGTTGTTGATTGGGCCAGTGTTCCTGTAGTACTGTCACTTAGGATGGTCAGTGATACTTTATGAAAGCTTCTTTCAAAGTTCTGTTGATATCAAATATATGTGTATATATATATACACACACACATATATAGTATATATCTGAAATAAATACTCATGGTTGAAATATAGAAAATATAAACAAGATTATAGGTATAGGAAGGCACAGCGAAGAAGTTTATTGTTTCCTTCTCCTTTTTATTCTTTTTATTTTTCTCAAGATGTTGCCAGGTTGGTCTGGAACTCGTGGGCTGAGGCAATTTACCTTGCCTTGAATTCCCAAATAGCTGAAACTACAGTCATGCTGTACTCAGCTCAGGAAGACCCCCTTCCTGAGTGTACTGTTTGACTCATGGCTTGTTCAGCCTCTTCCTTTCTTGGGTACAGGGGTGTTGTGTGTCTGGAATGGAGGCTTTATGAGCTACTTCAGTTAGGTTTCATGGCATAATTCAAGGAAGAGAAGTTTAGGAAATCATGAGAATTACTTTCTTCTTTCTGAAGTTCCCCCACCCCCCCAAATGCTAAGGTACCTTATTCTAGCATCATGTGGCCTGAACCGCATCCTAGGCATTTAAAAGCAAATATAATTCACTGCTTCTAAGAGTTCATGTTGATTAAATTAGACCCAGATGGATAATCTACTTCCATAATCCTAATGGCATCTGCAAGGTACATTTTGACATGCAAAGTGATACTCACTGTTCCCAAGGATGAGGCAGGGGACCTGCCCATCACCAAGAGTTTATCCATCTTCTTCTCATCACTCTCTCTAATCCAGAGCAACTCCTATTCTGGCAGTACAAGGGAACTGTATTTGGGATCTTCACTGTCAGCTCACAAGGGTAGCATCTTCAATTTGAGGGTATTTTAGAGGGCTTTTCTAGAATTCACACAATAACTCCCTTCAAGCCATTTTTACTCTCTGTTCCCATCACACTGATTAACATTTGCTTCCCAAAGAACTTGCCTTCCAGAAGGAATTTCCCAGGATAAGGGCTACAAATAATTTAGTTAATAGAAGTTTTTAAAATACAAGCTAACATACAAAATGAAGGATATAAACTATAAATGTGACTATCTATCATCTATGCCTATAATTATAAAGTACATAATTATAATCTATAATTAGGCTAGGGGCCTAATTTACTTATATTTTTGGTTGGTTTTCCTTAAGTTAGTTTATGTGTTCATTTATTTACTCAATTTATTTTAATTTGTTTTTATTTGATGCAGCCAGATCTATATCACTTCATTAAAATGTTCAGTTAGAGCAAAAATTATATAAAAATGATGAATGTGCTCTGTCATATAAATGATAGTCCTTCATCTGTCTTTTGAGATAGGGTTGTGCCTGCTTGCTTATGCCTAGCTCTACCACATGACATTTGTCCTGCCTTCCTACCCGAAGCACATCCATAACCAGCTACAGTGCTCCTTTCTAGTCTGTTTAAAGTAGAATGAGAACTTAAGAGGCATTTTCAAAGCAACTTGGAAAATTCTATCTATTTTGCCCTCTTCTTCATATTGTTTCCTGCATGTAGTTAGTAATATTCCCCATTCACTAGTTCAAGGATTCAACCAACTTTTTTTTTGTTTTTTTTTTTTTTTTTGTCAGTCCTGGGGCTTGGACTCAGGGCCTGAGCACTGTCCTTGGCCTTTTTGCTCAAGGCTAGCACTCTGCCACTTGAGCCACAGCGCCACTTCTGCTTTTTCTCTATATCTAGTGCTGAAGAATTGAACCCAGGGCTTCATGTATATGAAGCAAATACTCTTGCCACTAGGCCATATTCCGAGCCCAAGTATTTTTTTATTTTTATTTTTAAAATGAGCCTCTTTATTATCACATTACAAAGGCTTCTGTAATTAATTAATATCCATGATTACAAAATAAATGCCAATCACATGAACAGTCTTGGGAAAGTAACAGGCTTGAGGTCATAATACAACGAGTTTGCGGGTATGGAATCACAGAGAATCTTGAATCTACTTTATGCAAGGGGTTATTCATTCAGTCACTCATGCATGCTTGCGTTCATTATTTATTTAGTGACTACTGTATGCCAGACACTGGTTTGGACTTGAGTATACAGAAATGAGTAAGATTGACAAAAACCTTTGTCCTTCTGGAGCTTCCATCTGGTACTGGCATGCCATGCGCTGGGACATCAGTCGGCACATATTGCCGAGGGAATAATACCACCGGCTAATAGAAGGAGTTGGTCACTCCAATGACTCCTTACTGTAGTTTCCTTGTTTTTTTCTTTCCTGGTTAACAATCCCTCTTTCTCCTTTATATCTAACATCTACTTATTGCCAGCTTCCTCCAGATATTTTTTTTCTGTGCTGTCTCATGGCAAGTCACACTAAGAAATTGACTCACGGATGCCTTCACCTTGAGTATTTTGCTTTCCCAATGCATCTCCTATGCCAGGTCCCTATCGCAGTCCTCAGGAAGCATGTTCGCCATTGCACTCCAGAAACAGGACTGGCTTCATGAGTATATGTCCTGTGCATTTCCACAAGGCAAGGTCTTGTGCTCAGAAGAGCCCCAAAGGTGGCAAAATACTCTCTTGTCTCTGTCCTGAAATTCTTAACATTAAAAAAAAAATTCTTATTATTGTCTTTAAGTAGTTGTACAAAGGAGTTGCCATTGAACAAAGCAGTTTATGAATACAATGCATCTTGATCAGTGTCACCCCTTCCAACATCCTCACCCAGCTCTCCCCTCCCCATCCCTTTCCTCTTGCTTCTTAATTTTGTAGAATATACATTGTATTCTTGCCTGCCTTTTCTTTTTTTTTTTTTTTTTTTTTTTTTTTTTTTTCTCAAATTTTTATTGTCAAACTGATGTACAGAGAGTTTACAGTATCATACGTTGGGCATTGGATACATTTCTTGTACTGTTTGTTACCTTGTCCCTCATGCCCCCCTCCCTCCCCCCTTTCCCTCCCCCCCCCCCAGTGTTCAGTTCACTTACACCAGACAGTTTTGCAAGTATTGCTTTTGTCGTTATTTCTCTTTTTTTACCCTGTGTCTCTCATATGTTTTGAGCACAGGATCCTGTGTATTGATTTCCTCCTGGTTCCTGCAAATTATGTAGCTATCCTTCCTAAGAAGCGGCTCCCCTCCCTCACTCCCTTCTACATTTTTTTTCTGACTCTGTCAAATCTAGACTCTCTGCTTAGCCACTTAGATGAATGTCCACCTTCCCATCTTGATAAGCTTTTATTTTAAACTCTCTTTGATGGAGTCTCTGTTCAGGATTGGCCAGACCTGCTGTTCTTGCATGAAATCGACCTACTTCTGCCACTCTATTATGAGTTAAGCAATTCTCCCTGATGGCAGTGGGCTCCATTGTCTACCTCAACCTGGTTCTCTAAACCTTCATAATGTGACTCAAAAACTCATATCCCTCGATTGATTGGGATATATTATATATATGAGTGGAAATATCACAATGAAATCTCCCCTGTATATATGCTAAGAAAGATTAAAAAAAAATAGAACACATCTCCCTCTATCTGGAGTTTGTCCCTTCTCTGTATTCATGTAATTATAAATTTAAACTTTCTAATAAGGTCATAAAGGCTAGTCCTTACTTAATATTTATTGCAACTGTCCTTAATACGGAATGAAGTGCTTTATGTTTGTTATCTTATCTTTCTACAGAATTCTGTATTTTCTCTTCAGTTTTGGACATTGTAGTCAATGTGATCTGGCTCTTCATGTAGACATCAGCCTTCAGGTCATGTTTTTTTCATTCATTTGCACTCTCTTGACACTGTACACATGGTGATTGGAACAATGCCAGGCTCTGTGCCTGTTGCCAAATTAACTGACAAAATATTAATAAAGGCTGAAAGTATAAACTATTGCATTTCTTTCATGTACTGATATTTGCAGCTAGCAGCATCCTGGCAAGACTTTGCTGGCCTGAGGACTTTTAAAACTGGTCTGTACCATAACTTGAAGTAATTGTTCTTGTGATTGAAACTAGCAACTATATAATGCCTGCTAGGCATAATGCCAAGACATGATTTGATTTCTGGTTAAATTTGCAACTAAGTTGATTTTGCAAAATGTGCCCACATGTGCTCAGGAAGTATGAATGCCCTCTTTACCTCCATTCACTCCCCAAAAGTACATATCCATAGAGTTGGGTATCTTTTACTTGTTGGAATATTTGACCCTGTACATTTAAGGCAGAAGCTTGCAAAGCTAATTAGAAAAAAAATTGTTGCTGATAAACTTCTGCCAAATGTAAAATGCCATATTCAGATGCCTTTAGGACATCCATTAAAACAGCCAGAAAAGAGGCCCTGGTATTTATCAAGACAAGGGAGACTCATGCCTGATAACAGTGACTTGTTTTATGCCATTAAGAAATAAACAGACCTGCCAGGAGAATGTTCAACATCAAACTTGCTGGAATAACTTACTCACTGCAGGGCTCCCATCTGTGAAGTCACTGGGGAGGTGGCTGCCTCCATGTGATTCCTCAGATTTGTCAGTTAAATTAGATGCCCAAAGGCAAAACCAACTGACAAGGGCATTATGGGACACTCCTGGAGGACTCAGAATCCATAATCCCATAGGTAGGTCCCATTCACAATTTTGTTCATTTGGATGCTGGGGATCATATCAGATTTAGACAAAAATAAATGATAAGAAAGAAAGCCAGCAAGTCAGCTTCCTCTAGACTACCAGTAGCTGTGTGCTTATTATATATTTTGTTGGAGAGAAGGAAATAAGTTTAATTTGTTTTCCAGTAGTCAAGTTCAAGAATATTATCTTGAGACAGGACTTCGCATGTCTTTTAAGAACTGAATGTCTTGACTGTATCAGAGCAGGCTACTATTTGGGAAGCTATATTTGTGGGCTGCCGATTGAAAAATTTGCTGTTTTCTACTATGACATACCAGTATGAGGGTTACAAATAGGATACAATAGCAAAAACACAGCAACTCTCTGTTTTGATCTTCTTTTGGAAACTAAGAAAAGCAATCATTTAATTTGTTCTAACTAATTTTGTTATTCCTTTTCCATTGCCCTCCTTCATTCACACCCCTACCATTCTACAATAAAGGGACTTCAGAATAGTTTGAGTATGGATAAAGAATGTAGAAGGTACACTAAGATGGTACTCACCATTGTCCCATGCATTTCTGCTCCTCTCACAATTACTGATCTAAAAAGTCCTTAGACAAAAATGGTAGGGCTTAATTCTTTCTTCTGCTATGGCAAGTTATTTCCCTTGAAGTTCTATGAACTTCAGTAAGAACAGACCTTGGCACGTCTACTCAATTCAGCCCTAGATCCAATGAGATGTGTAAGGATCCTTGGAAGAACACAGAGTCAGCTGAGAAATTGTAACCGTCTCCATGTCAGAATAGCAGTTGAATAAGTCCAAGAGCTAAAGCAGAAGATGGATTGTACTATGGTGACTATTTTAGGATGTTTCAGAAGTAGACCCTGGCTCAAGGAGTCAAATGGAAGTGGTGTATTTAAGATGGGCATTAAGAAACTCTGGTAGTAGAATAAGGAAATGTGACAAGGAACGACAAGAGGCCAGTAAAGTGTGCATTACTGAGCTGTCTTCAGTTAGTCTGCCTAGGAACTGTGGGAGAGTTTAAAATGTACTTTAGAGTTATCCCATCTGAGAGGTGAGGAAGCTGAGCTATTCAGCTACCAAATCTCCTCTGTCATTAGAGGTCTGTTTCCAGAGACATCAACATTCCAGCAATTTCTCCTACCTTGACAGAGAACTGATTCTCCCTCGCAGCCAAAGAATGAATATAAACAGAAACAGTAGGTATTCACAGTTAGTGTGGTACTGACTGAACTTGTGAGAGTGGGAGACAATCATTAAAAATCAGAATCAACAGAAAAGCCATCTTTTTGGTGGTTTTCCTATCAGCGCATTAACAAAGTGCATTTCACTGGGCAAACAAACAAAAAACAAAATGGGAGAGTCTAGCAAGTAAAAACTTAAAAATGCCAAGATTTTATACCATTCCTATAAGGTAACTAGTAGTCATTTGCTATTGAGCTAGGTGTGCAAGACGTTTTAGTAAGAGAAGAGAATTTTGATGGACAGATAGGCCCAAAGAAATCTGATAGTACACACAATACACTTGGAAATTATCCATTGTGGTCTTAATCTCTTGGTGTAAACCCAAGAGTCCTCTAGCTAATTCTTTTTCCCAATGAAGGAGCCAATCAATGTTCTTTCAGGGGAGAAAATTACTAGAGATCCTAGTATGTGTTTTGATGCCCTAATGAGGCGCTATGAATTACCCAACCCAAACCAATTAAGGCTCAGCCTGGATAGAGGGCTACCGAGGAGACAAGGAGACGGCAAGCATTTAGGGCAGAATTAACTGCTTCCACAGCCTGCAAACATGCTTGGGGGACAGCCAAAACTTGTAGGCGCTCTGCTGTCCTCAAACTGGCAGTCAAAATGTGATCCAGCCCAATATTAGCATTTGATGCGTTTGCTTCTTTGGCTTTAAATTTTAAAAATGTCCGTAAAACATAAAATATGTTTTGAACATTACATAAGGCTATTAAGAGGGGGGTGAATCATGAAAACATGGTATGTCGAAGACAATAAAGTAAGTGAAATGAACTGCCACTGACTAGCTGCTTGACCTTGGGCCAGTTGCTCAGTCCTTTCTTGTCAATCAAATGGGAAATTATAGCCCAATAATGTGGTTTTGGATTGCAGCTCAATAAGCAAGCTCTAATCTCTTGGTTACGCCTTACTGTACCATGGGAAACCAAGCACTTATTTTCATTTTAATGTGATCCCTTCCAGTGGACTGTGACTTTCTTAAGCACCCAGCACAATGCCTGCCTGGCTTGGCTTAGGAACTCAATAAATGTGAAATGAATAGTGGAGGGAGTTATTTCAAATACTTTGATGCACCTGGAAATATGGTGGATAAGCACACTATCACTACAAAGAGCTGTTTAAAGGGAATGAAGAATATTGAATTTTTATACAGCACATGTATATTAGTGAGATCGAGAAAACGTGGCAAGGGAGCTGTCACCAGCAAACAGTGTGGTGGGTGGTGACAACAAGGCAGACCTGGCATCAGGTGGTGGCTCTGTGCTGGAATCTTGGTTCTGTTACTTGTTCGCTATGTATTCTTAGACAAGTTACTTAACTTCCCTGGACTTCATTTTCTTCTTTTGGAGTTTGTAAGTTGCAGTAAAGATCACATAACTCTGAAACATCTAGAAAGTCTGGAGAAACTATTATTGAGAAGAACTCAGTCTAAGCCAATTTTGCTATGTACAAAACTTCCTCATTAAGTTGTATTTAGATATACTGTCTCAGTCTTTGATGGGTATCCAAGCAGATTTTTTTGTTCTTCTCTCTCTCTTTTTTTTGTATCTCTATGATCTACATATTCTGTATCCTAGTATTATTTTCCTGACAGTAGGTTCCTCACCAAAGTTTATGGACCAACTGTTCCTGTCTCCATCCTCTGCAGGTGATAGTGTTGGCTCATTGGGATAAATGGTGGTGGAATCTCACAAAAGTCCTCCACTGTTTAGGCATGGGTATTCTAGAGTCTCCAGAGCAGAGCAACTATAGGACAAAGACAAACTTGCTCCTATTGACTGCTTCTTGTAATATCATCTTGAGGGAGTACGTGGAAGTCAACTCACAGGTGAGGGTGGGAAGGGACACATAGAGTGGAGAGAACACTCTCTACAATAAGACAGGGTAGGTCCTACCTCTCTAGTATCTGCCACACAGTAGATACCCAAGACTTCATGTTGTTAGTGATCAAGAACATTCCCTTATCTCCACGGGCTTTCTCACTTTAAGTGTGTATTTCCAGGTCTTTTCATGGTTAGGAAAGCAAAGCAAATGGTTGCAAATCCCACCACTGAGGTTCCCACCAGCCTTGGGCAATGATCTTTGGCCGGTGGGTTGATTGTATTCCCTTCATACTCCAGATTGAGTGTGATACTTTTCCTGTCTGAAGTACAGGCCTGTTTTGCTTGCCATTGGCATCTGAGCTTCTTGTCCTGGGGATCAGGAAAGTTTCTCTTTACCCACCATAGTCACCCAAGAAATGATGAAATAACACCCTGTCCTAGAAGTCCTATAAACTTTTTCTACTCTTAGGTAACTTTAAATAAAAGTTGTCCATGGAAAACCTTTTGAAAAATACATACTTTATCTTGTATTATGAATAATTAACTGCTCAGTATGCTCTCTGTTTATGTGTTTCAAGTATCCTAAAGCACATTTAGTTAAACTCTTCTTTACTTAGAGAAATTTTAGGTTTGGTTTGTTATAAATTCCTCCTCCTCCTCCTCCTCCTCCTCCTCCTCCTCCTCCTCCTCCTCCTCCTCCTCCTCCTCCTCCTCCTCCTCCTCTTCCTCCTCCGCCTCCTCCTCTTCCTCCTCCTCCTCCTCCTCTTCCTCCTCCTCCCCCCCCCTCCTCCTCCTCCTCCTCCTCCTCCTCCTCCTCCTCCTCCTCCTCCTCCTCCTCCTCCTCCTCCTCCTCCTCCTCCTCCTCCTCTCCCCGCCCCCCATACTTTTAGATGCCACAAGTGTTGTCCTGGGGAGGGATGGTATGGGAGGTGAAGAATTCTAAAACTCATGTGCATGTAGACTATTTTGTACAGTCTGATGTTTCAAAAACTTCCTTAAGATACAGAAAAATTCATAGTTGAAGGTCTGTTAGCTGCCTGGTAAGGTGGTAACATGGCATAATGCTTAATATAGCTTATTTTTATTTATTTTTTTTATACCCACGTAATAACAAAGAGACACAATGACATGGAAAGTCATAAAGCGAAACAACTCTCCCATTTTATTTTATAGCATGAGGCGGGGAAAGGCACAGTTTGGTATCCTGACCATTTTTATGGGGGTTCGGAGACAGGTTAGACATGTCTGAAATATGTCCTTCAATTCTTAGAGCTCTTTCAGGCATTTCTGCTGAAGGATGTTCCTTGGAGAAATACGGCTATAAATACAGGATGTTTTCATTACTGCATGTGGTTGATTCAGCCTGTTGGCTACATGACATTGAGAAGAAGTGCCTGAGAAACGACTTCATATAGGCCACGTTCAAACAGTCCCTAGAGCTCCCCAGATTAGAATGACTCTAGTGGGAGCACTTGGAAATGAATGTTCATATATCACTGAGGTCTTTAAAAACAGGTTTAAGGTTTTGTCGGCTGTCTCCCTTAGTGCAGCAAGATGATGCAATGAGTGCATGTATGGAGATTAATTTCTGCCTATGAAACTTGTCACTTCTCCTTATTGAGGAAAGGTACAAAATCAATAACTCAGATAGCAAAAACAAAGACAAACAACAACAACAAAACCCCACACCAGATATAAGGGTATAGCAGGAGGATTTACATGGGAACAAAAGATAGACATGGGGTCAAATAGTGTAGGCAATGTACAGAAATGTACAGCTACATGCCGTGGAATAGAAGCTGCATCTTCTTATGTGTTTATGCTAATTTAAATAACAATATTCTATATTTATGTAGCCCTTTTCAATTTATAAGTCATTCTACCTTTTTAACTTGAGCTCCAAAATACCCTGGGAAGGTCAATGATGTCTCAGAACAAATGGTAAGCCCCCAACTCAGAAAGATAAACGGATCTGCCCAACATTGTATAGCCACACGGTATCTTAGATCTTCAGACTCTCAATCTGATGCTCTCTCCACCAACCCACACTGACATAAAAAATATTGCTTCTTTGTTTTTGTAATATTGCCATTGTTGTAAAAACACAATAATCCCCACATTGCTGATCAAAAATTACCTACTCTTCATTAAACAGAGATTTTTATGGTGTGAAAGACAGGAAAATATAGCATTTTTGATGTTGGATGGAAAAGCATTAGACTGAAAGATGTATCATTTAGAGAGATGTTGAATTGGTACTAAGATATGTGATTTTGTAGAGCTTATTGTAGGAAAAAGGGAAATAATGAGAAAATTGGCAAAAAGTAGAATTGTGAATTGATGAAATTATTTAATATAGTTAAATTACTCTGGGTTGGGTAAAGTTTATGAACACTGGTAACCTTTGCCTGACAAAACAAGAATAATGCACTCTTGTGCAGACTAAAGCTAATCACCCTTTTATTTCATATCTCGTTATTGTTCTGAATATTATAAAAAAAGTGTGTGTGTGTGTGTGTGTGTGTGTGTGTTTTAACACACTGAGGTATTGTCAGAGAGGCTTAAGAAGACACAGATATAAATGAGGTTTTGGAAAATCTGGATTCTAGTGTGATGCAAGTAGTCCATCACTATAAACCTGCCTGTTGTTTTGAGGAGAATGTAGTTAAGATTGAATTGAAGGGTGATTTCTGGATATTTCACAGGCACCAGAGGTAGCAACAATGAAATCTGGTTCTCAAAAGTAGAATAACACCAGCTTATTGTGACAAGTGGTTAAAAGATGAGTTCAGTGCTACCTGTACCACACCAGACCGCTTGCCCACATTGTCACTGATTTCATTTCTTAAATTAACATTTATTTATTGTCAAAGTAATGTGCAGAGGGGTTACAGTTTCATACATAAGGTAGTGAGTACATTTCTTATCAAACTTGTTACCTCCTCCTTTGTTTGTTTCCCACTTCTCCCCTTCCTAGTTCCCTCTCCACCTTCCCCAGAGTTGTACAGTTGGTTTACAGCATATTGTCTTGCAAGTATTGCTGTTGCATTGGTTTGCCCTTTGCCCTTTGTCTCTCCAATTTGGTGTTCTCCTTCCCTAGTTTCGATAAGCATACATACAATACCCAGGGTACCAAAGTCAGTTACAGTGACATCAGGGGTAAAGCATGGGGAAGAAAGACAAAGGAAAATGCCATAATTTCACATGGTACATTAAAAATAACAATGACAATGGCAAACCACTTATTTCCATAACTTGGACTTCATTTCATTTAGCATCATCTTATGTGGTCATGTGGACATGAGCTATGTCTAGGATAGTCGTTGCAGAGGGGCACTGGTTTTGTTTCATCTTGGGCTTTTCCTGTCCACTGTCCCATAATCTTAATTGTGGTCCAGAACAACTGTTCATTCAACATCCTCTAAAGCTTCATGTTCCTTTCTTCTTTCCAGTTTTGAGAAACATAACAAAGTAGAGAGAATGCAGAAGATTGCTTAACAAACATCTGTGTACTTCTCCATGTGAAATTAGTGCGAACATTAGTTTTAAAGCAAATGTAACCAATCATTTATTTAAATTTATTTTCCACTTTTACACACTTTCTTGCATCAGAATGACCAAGTCAGTGGTGGATTTATCATGTATGAGAAGTCTGGATCTAAGAATACACATATATAAGGTGCAAATTGAAAACACAAATACTGGTTTAGCAAGGCTTTACTCATTCAGATTAATTTGTGGGAAGGACTGAATTAGTGAAAAAAATCTAAATTATCCTACATATTGTAAAGAAACACAGATGTGATATTTAATAACTTACAGAAATACAGCTAGAATAAAGTCAGCAAAAATTTCCTAATAACGTTGTTTTTAAAAAGCAAATGGAAAAGCATATTTTTTTTTGATGTGCTTGCTAGCCTCTTTCAAGTAAGTGGATTCAGAAATGCTCAGAGTACAGTCCTTTGAAACAGAAAGTCTTTGATAAATATTTATTGAATGAATGCATACGCTGTGCCAAGCCCTTCAGTAGGCACTAGAAACAAAAACAAGGAAGTTGTGAGCTCTTTAAGGACAAAGGCTCTGTCCAGGAAAGGAGACACATGCCTGGAAAGTTACCATGAAACTTAGAAAGGAAAACTATAGCTGTAGAGACAAGTTACATTTTCAAAAAGTATAATGAGTTTTCATAAATACCTTTTATTAAATTATGTTTACATGATTCATTTACAAGGTAAATATTTTATATCTGACAATGGCCTGCCACAACTATAAATTTCAAACAAACTGAATGTGACTTAACCATGGCTTACTGTAGAACCATAAAGAAAAATGTATTTGTCTACTTTCTCATATTAACATTGTTGAGGGAATCATATGCCTATATAGCTAGCATTTAGTAAGTACTAGGTACTACTAAGGGGGCAGTAAAAGGAAAACTGTAAAAATAGAAATACTAAAAGCTGGACTTTTCTATGAACACACTTTAAATTAGAAAAGTGCATTCTCTACTTCCTGCCTCCAGTTCATGATTCCTTCCAAGTTGAACATCATATACTTCTCCCCTAATGATAGTGGAATTGGCGTTAAGTTGATGGGCTATTGGTATCATATTTGTAATTCTTAATTTTAATAATTTGTTAACATCTTTTAGCCATTATTTTCCAGTATTAGTAATTACTTTTTTTCTAGTATTAAGAATTGCTTTTTCTCTGTTTAGCTCCAATGGCTCATGACTATTATCCTAGCTATCCAGGAGGCTTAGACATAAAGGAGCCAGATCAAACAGAAAAGTCTGTGAGCTCCATTTCCAACTAACCAGCAAAAAAATGGCTCAAGTGGTAGAGCGCCAGAAGTGAGGAAGAAAGCCAGGCCAACGAGGAGCCTTGAATTCAAGCCCTAGTACCGGCAAATACATTATTTTCTCCCATATGCCAGGAACTATGTTGGCTTGAAAGAAAGATTTGTTCTTTACACAAACCCTCAACGTTTGTTGACTTTATCAGCAATGAAAAGAAGCTCAGAGATGATAAGTAATTTCTCCAAAGTCACAGGGTCAGTATGAAAGTAGTAACCCTAGAGGTAATTATGATTTTTTTTTTTTTGGCCAGTCCTGGGCCTTGGACTCAGGGCCTGAGCACTGTCCCTGTCTTCTTTCCGCTCAAGGCTAGCACTCCGCCACTTGAGCCACAGCGCCGCTTCTGGCCGTTTTCTGTATATGTGGTGCTGGGGAATCGAACCTAGGGCCTCGTGTATCCGAGGCAGGCACTCTTGCCACTAGGCTATATCCCCAGCCCGGTAATTATGATCTTGATACTGAACACTCTCTTTACTATGTAGAAAAGAAATTTATGTAATTTTATTGTTTATTTGTGAGGCATTCTTACTTTTTTTTTTTTTAAACAAAGGTTCAGGAAAGTTAAGTGACTTGCTCAAAATATCCAGCTATTAAGTGTCAAAACCTCCAGGTCCATGGTTCTTTCGGTGATACCACAGGATATTCTTAAGGTAAGATTAATATTATCTGAGATAAGTTAAATGCCCAGAGTTATGCCTTCAGGATTATTCAAATATATTCAATGTTTTCTAGTTTATCAAAATCTAATATTATGGGACTGGAATCAATGAAGTAATATTCCCAAGTTATAGTAAAGAATTCATTTAGGAAAAAAAAGCAGAAAAGTTTTTGAAAACTATCTTTATTAAACTATAATTTATGTATCATATGAGTTACCTATTTAAAGTGTACACCTGTTGTGTATGTGCATGTACATATGCTTAGAGTTTTGGAATCATCACTGTCATCCGTTTAAAGCATTTTAGCCTCCTAACAAAAACTCCATACACAGTGGCAGTCACTTCCTATTTCTCTCTCTGCAAACATTGCAACCTTAGGCAATCAGTAATCTGATGTGCTTTCTGTCTCTATAAATTTATCTGTTCTGGACATTTCATGTACAGAGAACGATATAGTATGTGGTCTTTTGTGACCAATCTTTTTCATTTAGCGAGTTTTTAAGGCACATCAATGTTGTACCATGTGTAAGACTTTATTTCCATTTATAGTATGATAGGCCCCCTATTATTTATCCAATCATTAGGTGATGAACACTATGCTGTTTTCCCTTCTTGGGCTATTATTAATAGTGTAGCTATGAAAATACACATGCAAGTTTTGTGTGGGTATTTCTTTTAGGTATATATTTAGGCTTGAAATTACTGGGGCATATTGTAACTCTATCTTTTGAATAACGATTAAGTTCCTTGTAAAAGCAGCTGCCCCATTTAATATATTTATTAGTTATATAGGAAGGTTTCATTTTCCCTATATTTCGGTCAACACTTATTATCTTTTTGATTCTTGTTGTCCAGTTAGGAGTCAAGTGGTTTTGATTTGTATTTCCTTGATGGTTGAGTACTTTCACATGTGTTTATTGGTCATTTGTATATCTTCTTTGGAGAAGTGCCTCTTCAAATACTATGCCCACTTAAAAATTGATGCAATCTGTCCTTTTACTATTGAATTGTAGAAGATCTTTTTATATTGTAGGCTCACCCCCTTTGTACGACTATTTAAAGAGAAAAAAATAAGTTTATAAGTGCATATAAACTAAGAAAAAGGAACAATGCTTGTAAATATTTTCTCCCATAATTGTATAAAATTCATAAATGCTCTACCAATATTTTCTTCTGTGGGCAGTTGTGGACTGTCTTTTGCTTTTCTTTGGTGTTCTTTTAAGTACCAATTTGATGATATCCAACTTATTCTTTTGGTTTTTGTTGTTGTTGCCTTTGCTTTTAGGGTCATATTTAAGAAATCATTGCTTAGTCCTAGGTCATGATGATTTACACTTATATTTTCTTGTGAGCTTTGTAGTGTTAGGTCTTAAATTTAGATATGCCATTCAGTTGGAGGTTTTGTTACGTGGTGTGAATTAGTTACCTAACTTGATTCCTCTGCACGAGGCTCTCTAGTTGTCTCAGCAGTATTTATATAAAGATTATTCTTTTCTCATTGAAAGGGCCCAAATAGTCTTTGTATTTTTGTTGAAAATGAATTTACCAGGATATATAGCTTTATTTCTGGGCTCTAACCTTTACTTAATTAATATGTCGTATGCCTCTACCATATTGTCTTTTTAAATGTAGCTTGACAGCAAAAGTGAGAAGAATCCTAGTTCTCTGGATTTCACTTTCAAATTTGTTTTGGCCATCCTGAGTCTCTGGAATTTCTATATAAATTTTAGGGCCAGTTTGTTAATTTCTACAAATAGGCCAGCTAGAATTTTGGAACCAAATATTAAAAGTGTATTGAATTCAAAATCTATTGCTGGATGCCAATAGCTTATGTAATCTTGGCTACTCGGGAATCTGAGATCTGAGGATCATAATTCAAAACCAGCTCAGGCAGAAAAGTTCATAAGATGCTTATCTTCAATTAACTACCAAAAAAGAAAAGAAAAAAAAAGGCCAGAAGTAGAGCTGTAGTTCAAAGTGGCAGAGTGCTTTTAATATAAAAGCTCAGGACAGCATCCAGGCCCTGAGTTCAAGCCCCAATTAGACAAATATGAGTGACTCAATTACCCAACAGAAAAGCTAGAATTGGAGGTATACCACAAATGGTTGAGTGCCAACTCAAAGTGAAGAGAAGAACTGAATAAGAACTCGGTTTAAGTCCCAATAGTGGCACACACAAAAACAAACAAATAAGCAGAAAAATAAATATTCCAAATACTAGAAGAAACAGGTAGAAATATCTTGTGGTTTTATTGTACTACAAAAACTCAGTCTCCTACTAATAAACTTTGGTAACACAGACACAAAGTTGAGAAGTACTTTTTTCTAATTAGCTATACATATGGAAACATCATTGAGCTTCTTTGAACCTTTTTATTAATCTATTAAAAAAAAGGTAAATTGAACTAGCATAATTAGAAGAGGGGATAGTCAGCCACAGAATGAGAAAAATTGCAAAATACATATCTGACAAAGAATTTATACTGAGAATAATAAAGAAGTCCTCATAAATCCATAAAACAAATGTCAACTACCCAATAGAAAAATCAACAAAAGCCTTAAGCATGCCCTTGACAAAAAAGGACATACAAATTATGCCCACATGTATGCTGATAAAACTCTGCTACAAAAGTATATTCACCTTCCAGGATTTGAGAATATTACATTATATGATAAAAGACTGAATATTACTTTGCATGGTAAAATGTGCTTAAAGTTAAAGATCTGGAGAGCAGAAGTTTTCCTGGGTTATCTAAATGGGTCTTATTATGCCATATATTACTCAACTCCACATTATTATAATAAAATTCCTGAGAAAAATTAACCCTATCTAGAGAAAAGATTTATTTGGGTTCACAGTTCTGGAGTTCCCAGTTGATGACTGAGTGGCTCTATGGCTTGGGTCTGTGGTGAGGCAGCACATGAAGAGCACACGAAAATCCAGGAAGCAAAGGAGACACACTGCTCCTCAAAGACTCTTGGAAGATGACCCATCTTCGAGATGACACTTGGTCTCCTCACTAGGCCTCAATTTCTATAGTTTCTACCTTCCAATAGTGTCATGCTGGACACCAAGTCTTTAACACATGGATTTTTTTTAACACATAGCTCACAATTATATGTATCCTCCTAAATAAAAGACAGGAAATTTTATACACACATACACACACACACACACACACTAAATAAAAAAAAACCATCGTGTGTTTGGTAATAGCCATAATAAAATAAATAACCCCTTACCAATTACCAGGGACAAATTAGAAAACACAATGTAATTTCTCTACCTACCTTCAGAGTGCTAAAAAGAAAAAGGTAAGTATCTTGAAGCTGTGAAGCCCCATGGACCCTCCATGTTACTGGTACAGCATATATTACAAACCCTTTGTTAAAATGGGAGTATTTTCTAAAGCTGAACAAATGCTTCTCATTCAAATATTCCAGCCTTAGGTGATATATCCAAGAGACAGGTATACTCCACCAAACTATGAAATAAATGTGCATAACAACACTGCTCTAACTTGGAAACAACACAAATATTCATCAACAGGATGGTAGATACATGCTTTATAGTATATTCTTATTATGGAATACAATACAGGAGTGAAAAACTATAGATTCACTTATAACACCTTAGATTAGTGTTTACAAACACAATGGTAAGAAAAGAAGCAAGATATAGAAGGATATATACTGCATAATTCAATTTATATAGAATTTCAGGAATGGGAAATAAAAAATTCATAACATTACAAATTGTGATCATCCCCAAGTGATAAAGGGCTATTAAAAAAGCAATAATGTGAATAAATTTACTTTCCCTCATTCATCCATTTATTTAACTCATAGATTTATTAGAAATACTCAATTGTTGTGTTTTTTTTAAAGCCACAGTGTTTTGGGATGGATTGTTACATAGCATTAGATAAGCCAAACAATAAATGGGGGAATAATTAAAAAGGATTAAAACTTTAGGGTATGATTTGGACTTTAAAAAGTTAAACAGAGTAAGTGGTATAAAGAATGACTTAGGAGAAATGTCAGAGCTGGTATGAGCTTATTTTTGAAATCTTTGGAATCACATGTATGATTAGAGTTTTATGTATAGAGAGTGTCACAAGTTCAGGTTGTATGGAGGATCGTCAACAAGAAGCTTAAAACAATGGAACTGGAGATAGAAGAACCAGACAGGAGCTAAGATTCTGCTTTGACCTTGGGCAAAGCCCTGGACCTCCTTTGCAAGCCTCAGTTTCTCTCATTTGTGGATCATTATACTTCTCTTGCTGAGGGTTGCTGAGAAGTCAAACTTGACAATGGAAGAGAAGGTGCTCCTACGTTCATACATTTTTTGAAGGAAAAGCATTTTTATGAAAATAGAGATATTTTGACCATCCATTTGCTTCCAGAGGTTTCTGCTCTGCTCATAAGATGCCCCATGTAAAGGCAGTGAAGCAAATGCTCCATCACGCAGCTCTTCTGCATTTCCCTCTGCTGTGGTCTGTGTTACACATGAGCCTTTTTAAAATTTATTTAACATCCATTAAGGCCATGGTTCCGCAGGTTTGAATAATCCACGAAGTTGTCACTGAGAGTTGATATCTTCTGTTTTGATAATGAAGGAAAACACCAATGAACAGCCTTATTAGTATAAAAAGTGACACAATTCAAAGCCTCAATCCCATTAGGAAAAAGCGCAGTGCACGTCCTGCCACAGTAATAAATGCTGCCTTGGCAAAGTGTACCTCACCTCAATAGCAAATTCCCCTATGGAAAAGTTGATTTGCTTTTAAATTTTAATCTTTTTTTTTTCTCCTTCTGTAGATACTGATTAGGTCTCCCCCCCCCTTTTTTTTCTTTATCCTTCTCTTCTACAAAGACTGCTCATTTGTCCAAGAAATGCATCGTTCTCCAAACTAAACGGCAAAAAGAGAGACAAAAAACGCAGGAAAAAAAAGAAGAGGTACGGAGAAATAAGGGGGGGGGGGAGAAGGGGAAATAACAAATTGGTCATTAAATGGAGAAAAGATGCACAGGATAAGAGAGAGGGAGGCAGGATGCGCATCTCCCATATTGGGCTTCCGTGCAGATGTAAGTATAAAATGCTCCACAAGTCCTGTAATTGAGAAAATCTATCAAATGTCCTGACAGCTGCTCCGGCATTTCCAGAAGCGATAAAACGTGAATTTATTTCACTCCTAGAAAAAAGGGGCAGTATCACCTTCTGGCGGCTTTAATGAAATGCCATAAACTTCGAGGAAAAACTGCGTGGCCGAGTCATAAAAAGGTAGTGGGAAGTGGATTGCTGGAGATGCTGTGGGAGGGGCTCGTGCGTCGGAAGAGTGACCCGCGGGGACCACGCACCTCTCGGTGTGGTCAGGAGCCACGCGCGCGGGTTGCCCGTGTGTTCCTGACCCTGAAGCGCTGGCCGCAGGTGGGTGGATTGCAGCCTGGCTGGGCCGCCTCCTCCTCCATCGTGGCCGAGGGGGTGCATCATGTAAGAATCCACCCCGTGTGTGCTTCGCAGAGGTGGCCCACCTCTCTCCGGATAGAGCTAATACGGTCCGTCGTGATAGGTGGTGAGCCCCCATCGGGCCACCTTCCCCGCCTGTGAGAAGGGACGTGGAGCCATCGCAGCCACCCACCCCCTCGTCTGCCACCTTGCCCTACTCCCTTCTCGACTTAGTTCTCTTCCCTCATACTGTATCTGCGTGTCTGCTTCCTTTCCTGGACCATCATCAACCATCACGGCCTTCAGCCCCACTGCTTCACATTTTGCTCATGGTAGGAAATCTGAATGTACATATAAATATAGAGCCCCAATGGAAATATAATACCCTAGGAGCTTCGTCTTGTTTAGGTAATGTCGCCTATTTTTCAGCTATTTCTGTGGTCAGATAACTACTTTTTGGATCACCTACCAATACATGGGTAAAGCCACTTAGTTAAGATTATTGTACAGCAAGTATAGTTACTAGTCTCATACTTGATATTTTCCAAGTTTATTTTGGTAATATTTTGACTTAATAAAGTCACTATGTAATGAATTCTTTGATTTCAAAACCCATGCCTGTAATCCTAGCTACTCAGGTGGTTGAGACCCGGAGGACTGGTTCAAAATAAGTTTGGGCTGGAAAGTCTGTGAGACTTCATCTCTAATCAATCAGAAAAATTCTGGACCTGGTGCATGGCTCATGTGAAAGTTCCCTACTGTGGGTAAGCCAAGTGAGATCTTAAGGCACTGAGTTTAAACCATGCTATTGGCTGTCCAACAAAAACAAATTGATTTCAAAGATTAAAGAGAGGCCTTAAACTTTATAGTGCATTTCCTTGGCCAATTAAGCTTTGTGCAAATATTAAGAAAGTAAATTGTAAGCCCAGAGAACAAGAAGCCTAAAACCAAGGATTTCTATGTAAAGAAGACTAACAGGTAATAGTATTCAGAAAGGAGATAAGAAGGAGAAACTTATTCTAAAGTATTCTATGAGAAATACTTCTCTACTTATTCTATAAGAAATATTTATAGAATAATTTAATGGCTATAAAAACTGCTAACAAAGTCTGCAATGAAGACTTTCAATCAAAAATAAAAATTGAAAAAGTACTTTAGTAGATGGAATAAAAATGATGATTTGAGAATGCACAATGATGTGAGAGACTCAATAGGGTGAACGAAGTGAATGAAGATAAAGAAATTAAAAAGGAATTTGGAAATTTGGAAATGGTACTGAGATTTTTTTTTTCCTGGATAAACTGGTGACCTTTAGCTTATGACTTAAAGGGAAATTTTCTACAGTACAGGTTTGACCCAAACCACAGGGTAAAGGAAGACCAGTAAGAATGTCAATCTTTGGAAAATCTTCTGAGCACTATTATTGAGTTATGACTGTCACTTGAGCAGTAGTATCTTCAATGGACTGGGATATAAATTTCTCTTCTGCAAGAAGGAGTACTTGGAAGCCAACAAAGTTTAGTGATCATCCTTTCATATTTCTACTCTCAAGTCTTTTGTCAGCTTCAGAACTGGGAAGTCAGCTATTAAATTAGAGATGAAGTAACTCCAGTCTCCAGATGTGGTTGCAGCACACTCCGGATTCAGCCAGATGTGCAGGAGCCATTGTATTCATCATGTTCAGAGTGGAGATGGTAGAAATGCATCACAGGACACCTACCCACTTCCAGGGGTCCCACTTCCCAGCTCCTTTTTGCAGAGAGATTTTTCTCCCAATGGAATGTCTGCTCAAGGGAGTAATGACAAAAGCTCTTTAAGAGTCCCGTAAAAGGAGGCATAAACTAGGTTTTAATGGATAATTGATCTCAGTTCTAGCTTTCAACGATCTCCATACGGTCATTTAAGGAGCTCTTTGCCGAACCATCTTTAAACAGCCACCTTAAGTTTTGTAACTATCCCGTTCCTAGCAGTACAATTTGTCCTTGCTTAATTGCTTTCTGCTTCAGATAAAGCCTCCTAGTTTTCTTCCATCTCCCTTCATCCACCTTGGGTCAGTGTTGGGCATCTGTTGATATGGAAACTATGCTTAGGGCAGCACAGAAGGATCTTGGGTGGCAACTAGTTTATAACGGTGCTAATTAACTGGAGCTCATGGTGTTGGCAGTGGTAGTGGGTTCTGCAGGCTAGACTAAAGTCCTATTGTAGTTTAAGGGTACGTAAGCTCAGTTATTCAGATCCAGGCATGAGTGCTGTCCATGGAGACAGACACTAAGAAATCACAGATCATCACTCTCTGGTGGATTTGTGTCTTTAAATCATCTGTCTTCCACAATGGAGATCAGACTGCAGATAACTGAAGGTGTGGCAGCTGGTGTGTGGGTGGAGCTGTTTGTAACCGGTGGCAAATGAGTATATGCTTTTTCTCATTTCCACCACAGGCTACAGGGTACATTACTGTAACTGGTTCTGTCAAGTGAGTTGAGCCATTGTTAGACCGTGACTGGGAAGGGCTGAGCCATGCCTTGTGTCTAGTTTAAGGGTCCCATTTGTCAGGAATAATTCTTTTTTTTGTTGGTCATGGGTCTTGAACTCAGGGCCTGGGCACTGTCCCTAAGCTTCTTTTGCTCAAGGCTGGTACTCTAGCACTTGAGCCACAGCACCATTTTGGCTTTTTCTGTTTATGTGGTACTTTGGAATAGAACCCAGTGCTTCATGCATGCTAGTCAAGCACTCTACCACTAAGCCACATTCCCAGCTCCTGTCAGGAATAATTTTATTTAAAGCCATAAACTGTCCTCTGAGAATCTTTGCCTGAAAGAGCCACTTCTTGTTGAGTGAAGTAATAATAACTACCTGGATTGAATGGTCCTTTTTTCACATTGGCTAAAGCAAAATAGGTAATGACATCAGATGACACAAATAGCTTATAGATTTTTATGTTGACCAAGCATTATAGGTCATCAGACAACCTGGATTTTTTTTTATTAGAATGTGGATATTGATATTATTTGAGAAGAGATTTTAAAGTATTCTAACATTTTAATTGATATTCCATGAAGGACACATTGTTCTCTGAAATATTTTTCTACTCCTTTCCCCCACCTTGACAGGGTGGGAGAACTTCAACCTCTCCTTGCTCCTTCATAGAGGTAAGGGAGGGGAGGAGAGGGGAGGAAGGAATGGTAGTGCAAACCTCGGACAATTTAACCTCATTTGGAAGTTGGGGAGAGACTTATTTTTCAAATGTATTACCTTGAATCCAGATTCATCTAACAGATGCTGTCAACTCTCCAGCTCCTTCCATCTGTAATTCAATTTCCTTCTAAACACGAAGCTGACATCTGTTGCAATGCAGATAGGTACTCAAGGACCTGTAATTTCTCTGTCAAGTTCAGTGTCATGGTAAAGACCCTGAACTTTGCAGGGATGAGGAGTAGGCAGGGCTGCAGGCAGAAGGAAATTTAATGTCTCTTTCATGGTTCTGATGTCTCAGCAACTTTCTCTCTCAGATACTGAGGCTCTCGTTAAAGGTTTTCAAGGGAACATAAAGTGTTTATTTAATAGTGCAATTAATTGTTTAGCTTCACTTCTGGAGCTGCCTCCCTGCTACGATTTAGCAGGGAGGCAGAGATTGTGTCTTCAGAGCCTCCCTGACAGGGTGGATTAGATAAATTACCATGCAATTCTCTAAAGTATCCTAGAAAAAAAAAAAAGCACTGCATGTTGCATTTTAAGATGCTGATCTTTGTCCTCCTTGCTTTTGATTTGCCTCACCCAGCATTAGCATAAAACAAGACCATTAGAAAAATGGATTGAGTTTAATCATTTGATCATTAATTAATTCAATAAAAATATTTGTTGAATCTGTATGACAGGATTGTTCCTGGTGTGGCGGATGGAAATGATGATGTGACACAAGATTCATCTTTAGAGAATTTTGTTTTACAAAAAGGACTGAGAATCAAGGGGTAGAGGAAAGGGAATGTTGTGCTAAAGGAAAATGTACAAATTATGATAAGGATAAAAACCCATTAGTGGGTTAAATATTCTTTTCTCCCAGGGCCAGAGGTTTATTGCTGCAAAGGAAAGCAAGAATCTTCACTATATGCAAATTAACTTGGAGCTGATGGGGAGAATGGAATATTCCTTCTCAACCTTCTTGCATCTCCCATTGCAGACAGTCAGCTGGCATTGGAAGCGTGACACTTAATTATCCATGTCGTTTCTTTAGATAAGCTTTGTTGGGGCTAAGATAGGATCATGAAATCATTCAGACCTTTACAAAGGTTTGTTACTGCATTTCTGCTGGACATTATCTACAATTAACATTATTCAGGTGTTGTTCAATACTATCAAAGGTCTTGGTGGGATGTGTAAGTGTGTGGTTTGTATCATTTAATTGGCTCAGCTATGAGAGCTATCCTATGTGACTGGCAATAGAGGACAAGTTGTCTGCTCTTTGAAA
This sequence comes from Perognathus longimembris pacificus, assembly GCF_023159225.1. Classification (NCBI taxonomy): domain Eukaryota; kingdom Metazoa; phylum Chordata; class Mammalia; order Rodentia; family Heteromyidae; genus Perognathus; species Perognathus longimembris. The sequence continues at coordinate 23,965,467 of NC_063164.1, forward strand.
GTGGCCACTATGATTTGAATGCTTGTCCACTCCAAAATTCGTGTTGGAAATGTAATTGCCATGTTGACAGTATTGGAAAGTGGGACCTTAGGTCTTGAATGGGATGACCTCCTGAATACACTAATGACATTATCGTGGGAGCTGATTTGCCCCTTCTTTTTTTTTTTTGGCCAGTCCTGGGGCTTGGACTCTGGGCCTGAGCACTGTCTCTGGCTTCTTTTTGCTCAAGACTAGCACTCTGCCATTTGAGCCACAGTGCCACTCCTGGCCATTTTCTGTATATGTGGTGCTGGGGAATCGAACCCAGGGCCTCATGTATATGAGGCAGGCACTCTTGCCACTAGGCCATATCCCCAGCCCCTGATTTGCCCCTTCTTGTTTCCTCCTTTTCTCCCTCCGTCTTTGGCCATGTTATTTATGCCTTCTCTTGTGGTATGATACAGCAAAAATAGCCTCACCAGAGTCCAACACCTTGGTATTGAACTTCCCAGCTTCTATAACTACAAGCCAACAAATATCTTTTTATTATAAATGACCTAGCCTCAGATATAGCAGACTATTTAGTGTAAAGAAGATGAAGGACAATTTGAATAATCATCACAGTGTCTTAAGGAACTTTTCTCTAAAATATTGTTAACTTTGGTCCTGGCTGAACATGGCCTCCCTATGTGTTGTATTGGGCTGTCACTGACTAATTCTCTTTCAATTAGTTACCATCTTGTAAAAACTGACATCTTTGACATTACAGATCTGTATGTTTAAAGATTGGGGCATTTAATGATATAGGGCTTATACCACTGTATGGCAGGAGTGCTGGCTCTTTGCTTAAACAGCAGTCCTTACTGTCTCATAATGTCTTACACTCCGCTGAGTTCATTACTCATTTTTCTGCATAGTTCTCTGGTCTACATAAATTAATTAAAAAGTATTTTTAATCAATCAGTTAATAAAAAAAGTTTTTATGTTTTAAATTGTACCACTGCTTGTTAGGTACTATAGGAGAGGCAAAAATACCCATGCCTACAAGAGGAAAGAGAGTAACACCAAACAACTTAGAGACATAGTCTGGGAGAAAACAGAAATCAGACTGAGATCTCAGAAAAAGGAACACCCTGGATGCTCTTAGCCATTAGATTTCTGAGTCTTTCTGCTTCTATTTTTTTTCAGGAAAAAAAAAAAGAAAAAAATTAGTTTTCTTTTTAAGGAAAGGGAAGTTCTTAAGGAGTTGAGAATGTCGCTATTTAACCACATGTAAGTGTATAATGCATTAGTATTCTAATCACATTCTCCTGAACATCTTTTGTTATGCAGAATAAGAAACCAATCCCAGGCAACAAGTATTACTTACACCTGGAAGAATATAAAAAGAAATGATGCTGAATAGGCTGTGGAGATTTGGAAGAAGGATTAACAATGCTAGTTCTATTCTGCAACTCTTTGGGGGCCCATACAGAAAAATCTCATGTGTAAAGATGAATGTAGTTATTGAGAAAGACCTGGGCCATGTTTTAAAATTCTAGGTTTAATTTAATATCGACTGTCTGGCTAGACTTGTGGTCTGGGTTGCTTTATGAGAGAAAGGCTGACATAGAATGCAGGAAAGGTCAAGGTCTTATTGGTATTAAATAAGAGAGAGTTGGCTACTTTCCCTGGGAGCTCATAGTCCATTACACCACCACTTTGCTTCTATTTGAAAACAAAAACTAGTCACTACAGCTGGGCAATTTAAAGCCCCCACTGAGGTCTAGAGAGTCTAATCTCTCACTTGAATTTGTATGTACACACGATTATCATGGAAACTGTGCTTTCAGTTAGTAAATACTGGCCACGATCGACACTGAACAACCAAAAAGTTACCAGTGAAGTGCTTGCACGAGGTTAACATTTAGTATGTCTCCATTACTGGGCTAAGTGCTTTTTATGTTTTCCTTAGTTCTCACGTTATGAGGTAAGTTCACTTCATATGTTCTGAGTCAGAGAGGCTAAGTAACTTGACAAGGACATCAGCTAACAAGAGACATCAAAGATTGCCACATCCTTGATGATCAGTGTAGAGCACTTTGGCCTTGTAGTGTGTGTATAATCAATCCTTAAACATTTCCTTTTTAGAAGAATAATACTGTAATCACACGGGAGAATCCATGGGTTTACAAGCAGTCTCTAGTATTGAGCAGAGGGCATGACCATTTTATTTGTTTATCTTCCTGTGCATCTAAACATGGCTGGATAAATATAATAAAATCAAGGCAAATGAGTTCACTACAAAGCCAGTACAAGCTCAGAAAGGGCTCGTAGAGCTGCTGAGCAATCATGGCATTTACTTGAAGAATTCCTAGTAATAACTTGTTCAGATACGCTAAGCTCTTATACTAAAATTCCAACTCCACCCTTCCAAGATTATCAGTCTTGGCAGAGGGCTTGTCTTCTAATAGTCTGAGGAAGTGACCTTGTCTAACAAGAACTAGGATTATCTTGCTAGATCTTTTCTTGCTAGAACAATCTTTTTTTGTTTGTTTTTGTCAGCCATGGGGCTTGAACTCCGAGCTTAGGTACTGTCCCTGAGCTTTTTTGCTCAAAGCTAGCACTCTACCAGTTTAAGCCACAGTGAAACTTCTGGGTTTCTGGTGGTTAATTTGAGATAAGAGTCTTATGGACTTTCCTGCTTGGGCTGGCTTTGAACCATGGTTCTCAGATCTCAGACTCCTGAGGATTACAGGTGTGACTGGTGCCCAGCTGTTAAAACAATCTGTGTGCACTCCATCTTTTTTTTTTTTTCCTAATAAGTGGAAGGAGGCTCTGGTCTTTCTTTTTAAAGCTAACCCTACAATGCTTACCAAGTTCTCACATTCTATTGCTTCCAAGATCAGCGTCCTCAGACATTTTTGGCATCTCCTGGACCTCTACACTGATCGTTGCAGGGGAGGGTGGTGGCAGTATTGGCTAGGAGCTCAGCCGATAGCTCAGCCTGTTTGTTAAGGACTACCTGTTAAAGATCTTTACTTCAACCATTCTCTATTCAACAATGCAATTCAGTGTTCATTGGCTTTAATCAACCATCTCTCCCACATTGTGACTGGACCAGAGATAGTAAATGTTTACCATCTCTTCCCACCAGGAATCACTCTCATTGCTTCCTGTTACTTCCAACTTTCTAAGAAGAGCCAATGGTTTTCGCTAATAAAGGTCCTGGACCACTTTATTTTATTTCCTTGCTCTGCTATTAATTTTCTTTCAGAAAAGGAAACTCCAGTAATACCAGAAAGTCTGGTAGAATAGCAGAAAGATCTGGAATCAGAATACCTGAGTTCAAAGCTCAGTGTTGCCTCTTGCTATCTGTATGACCTACGGCAAGTCCCTTAATTTTTCTGCGTTCTGGTTTCTCATTTACTTTGTAGGATTGTCATAGAGTTTAAAATGACTCTCTAGGAGAAAAATGCTTTGGAGAGCATTAAGCTTAAGCTTAAGATTAAGCATTAAGATTAAGGCAAATGTTACTTTTTATTTCAAGAATTAAATATTTTTGTCTATGTCAATAGATGGCACAAACACACAGAATTATATGGACTCCCATCATGATTAGAGTTCTGACTTTCGTAAGCTGAGATTATTACCAACAGGTCCTGGTTAATAGATCAGGAAGTTAAGATAACTAGTGTTACATTTAGAATCATGAAGGACTAGAACACTGCCTTATTCTCTGCCTTATTCTTATGGCTTGGGAATAGATTATTAAAGTGTAAGGATTTTTGTTAGTTTGATTCAGTGTCCTTCAGCCATGCTAGCATGAGGGGTTCTGATATAACTCTGATGAAGGCAATCTGTGTCTCATAAAAATTGTGAGTACAAACATAGGAAAACTGAAAGGGCCTCTAGATGTCTTTGTTTAACCTCTCAGGCAAGGAGGGTGTGCTGTGCAATGCTTGTGAGCTGACCTCATTCAGAAAACAGTAGAGCCCTGGAACCACAGAGAGAGCCCTACTTCCGGGCAGTGAGAAACCAAGGTCCAGAGAGACCTGCTGCCTGTTGGCTCCTTTTCTGCATTTCCTGTGTGGTTCTTGTGCCTTTCATCTAAGTTACTGACTCAGCTTAACCCTGCTTAGCTTGCAAGACCTTTCAGGGAAATCAGAGCACGAGATGCAGTCACTGCAAGTTGTCACACATGATTAAGTAGCCAGAAGGAGTGATTTATGTGGAAAGATTAAAATCCCTAAATATGTATGGCCATGGGCTGCTCTGATTGAGTGGATCTTCAGGTATTTGAAAACTGTCTGGTGGGAAGCGTGTTGATTCAACAGGAGTAGTATAGTTTCTGAGGGGCCCAGGGGCTGTATGTAGGTGGCAGAAATGTGATAGTTTGTAAACAGAATATTACTTCCTGACAGTGCTGAAAAGATTAGATTCAAACAGGAAATTCTTCTGTGGTTCTTTGCCAGGCACTGTCTCTGGAATATTCTGTATGCAGAACATGATGTTCTGGGCCATCAGACACATAGTTCCTTAATACCATTGAGAATTTACTACTTTGTTCTACAGGGGCTTCCATTCATGAGGCTCCCTTTGTTTCCTCATGCTGTTCCTCCACTAAGGCTCTTCTACCTTCTCTCCTACTTCTCTGTTACTCTCTTTACTCCCTTACCACTGTTCCTTTCTACTACTCCCATTCAAATAGAACTTCTTGGAGCCTTGATTTTGATTTAACTTTCTGAAGCCAGAGTTCATTGAATAAACCTCTTCCTATTGAATAAGCCTCTTCCTATTGAATGTTTTTCTGAGTAATTAACTAAATCTGTAAGCCAACACTCGCCAAGCCCTCAGTAAGTACTGAGACACGCCATCATCATATGTGTATTTGTGTTCAGGGCTACAGAGGGTGGAGGAAAGGCAAGGTACTATTCATAAGCCTGCATCTGTCCCTATGCATTTCACACTTGGCTGTCAACATGGCTAAGCATGGAGGTAGGACCAGCAACTATTGTTGTGGCCAAGGAAGACTTCTCAAGGCAGTGGTGTTGAAGCCAAGAATGAAGGATGAGTCTGAGGTAGCAAGGTATGGGAAACAGGAGGCAAAAGCAGTGTCTTTCTCAGCTCTGGCTGCTATATGCCATAGACTAGACTAGGTGGTTTAAATAGAAGAAATCTGTCTCCTAGTCCTGAGGACTGGAAGTCTAAGTTCAAGGTGCCATCATCTGATTCAGTTCCTGGGAAAGGCCTTTTTGGCTTGAAAAGATGGTTGTCTTTTTTTACTATAAGCTCAATTGTAGGAAGAGAAAGATCTGGTGTCTCATTCTTTATTATTATTATTATTATTTTTAATTTTTATTTTTGCCAGTCCTGGGCCTTGTACTGAGGGCCTGAGCACTGTCTCTGGCTTCTTTTTGCTCAAGGCTAGCACTCTGCCACTTGAGCCACAGGGCCACTTCTGGCCACTTTCTATATATGTGGTGCTGGGGAATCAAACCCAGGGCTTCATGTATAGAAGGCAAGCACTCTTGCCACTAGGTCATATTCCCAGCCCCTGGTGTCTCATTCTTGTAAGGACACTGTTCCTATTGTGTGATTGCTACCTTCATGACTTTACTAAACCTAATTACTTGCTACATCTCACCTCTGAATATTATCATGTTGTATTGCAACTTTAATATTTGAATTTGGGAAAAGGAACACAAAATTCCAGCCCATAGTAGGGGATATTTCTAATTTTTAAAGGAGAATCTTTGTTTTTCTTAGTAGAAAAGTGATCACCCAATGTCATGGTTTGAACAACTTGGTCACTATACCTTGAACTGTAACACACTAAATACAAAAATGGAGTCCTAGCACATGGTCTCTTTTCCTGAAGAACTAGAGAAAGGTGATGTCTCTGTGCTTCCTCCCTGCCTCAGTAGCCCAGTGCACATGGATTTCTCTACAATCTCCCCTTCCTATCCTAAAAGGCCATGAGTTGCAGTTTTGTGGCGCCTAGATCACACTGTGCTCACTTGTCCTCAGGCACCCATTCTTCTGTCCCTAGATTATTTCCTGAAACACTGGGTTTATCAGTCATACCCTTGGCTTTCAGCTAAATTCACCTAAAATCAAAACAATCCCTTATGTTGTCCTATGAGATCGACTTAAAAGTTTTACAGTCTTCCAATTCCGTACAGGGCACATGATTATTGCACTTCTTTGTTCTTTCATTGCCTTTTTAGTCTGCAACCACGTTCTCTTCTTTTTTGGGGGTCCCCAGGCTACCATAGAGTTCAGAAGCACTGCATAGGTGATAAGTAATATTCAACGAATTCTAATTTTTATTGAATAATATGTACACCACCATTTACATATCTAAAATGATGGTGGTATATATAAACAATTATGGATTAATAGTAAACCAAAGCTCAGATAGTGAAACATTTTGAAATCTCTGTTTTGTTGAGCAAATGAAAATCATGCATCTGTTTAATCACTCAGCCCCCAAATAGTGTATGTATCCATTTTTTTATTGGTAAATTGCAGGTGTCTTTCTATACAAATAATTCCCTTAAATGTGATAAGAGTTATTTTAGCTCATATCTGTTAGGTTATTATGGTGTTTTAAAATATCTAGCTTAGATCACTTGAAATTCTTAAATTATACTTTAAGTAGCTATTAGCATAATGATATTATCTATTAATAGAGATTCCTACCAGAGTAAAAGTACCTGCAATTTACATGCGACAGAAAACCTGGTCTGATTAGTAGCATCCCAACAAACTCAGCATGACTATTGTAATGACTATACTTCCCGGCACTGTAATTATCTCCTAAACTTTTATTGGGAACATTGATTGTCATTTGCTCACTCACTCACTTTGAGAAAGTGGAATGATGAACAAGTGCCAGGAGTGAAATCCTGCCTGTGCTTTGTTTCTAAAGAAGCCATTTGTATTGAGTAAGAGAATGTGCGGTTTTTCTGGGTTCAGTATAAATGCTACATTCCCTATGTATTTTAATTACCAAGAATTTCATTGAAGATGTTTAAGAATGGTGATTCTTTAGCAGAAAACAGTATGGAATGAGAATTAGAAGAATACGGGACCAACTGTCTCACTTGCCTTCCCCCCCTGCTGTACATCACTCATGTTCACATGTGTGAAAGTAGGAAGGGACCCTACCTCTTTTTATCTCTTGAGCCTGTTCACACTTCTGCGTTGACTGAGTCAGGCCATGCCATAGCTCCCCCGGAATACTGCAATTACCTTCTAATGGCTCTTCCTGCTATTAATTACTCTCTCTAATCTGTTCTCCGTCCTGCAGGTGAAGGGCTTTTTGTAAACAGAAGATCTGATTATGTTACTCCCTGCTTAAAGAACTCTGTCTTTTTTTTTTTTTTTAAATCATGACTAAGCATGGGTCAGATAACAAATGACTTTAAAAGCCACGATCATGATTTTTGTCCAACTCTACGAATTGTGTACAATAAAGGGACTCAGTGTGAGATTTCCATACTGCATTGATCCTATCCAACTCTCCTTCTGCACTTCACCTCTGCTCTTGTACCCTTCTCCATTTCTAGTAATCACTATTATGCTTTAAGTTGACCTTTTTGTCTTAGATTTGTCTCTTTCTGCTACTGTTTTGTAAATCCAGCGAGACCAGAGCTTAGTACGTTTAGTTCATCCCTAGCACTTAACATGAAGATCTGACTATGGCTCAGATATGACAATGAAAGGGAACCCGTCTGCTTCCCAATGTTGCGTTTGTTGTCTTTAATTTAGGTTTAAGCAAGTGTTCATTTAACTCCAGCATAGACTTCTAGCCATTACTTGTTACTTCCTCCTCTTCAAGTGGATTTTTTTCCCCTGGACAATGTTTCAAAGAACAGAATGACAAGTAAGACTGGTTCTAATTGGATTATTCTGAGCACAGAATATGCAAATATGGGTTAAAATGTTTAGTTTTTCTCCCCCCAGAGCCAAGCAGGAAGGGTTTGAAGCTGACAGAGTAGAATTGTAGTGTGTGTGTGTGTGTGTGTGTGTGTGTGTGTGTGTATGTGTGTGTGTGCATCGTGCTCATCTGCGTGGTCTGAATGTATTATGCTGTCAGATACTAGGATGGGTTAGCTTTCTTAGAAATTAATGATTGTGACTTCTGATCAAACAATTGCTGAGCTCTGCTTTCTTTGTCAGGGAATGATCCTATGTGTGCCAAAATGGCATGTTCCAGAAGAGGGGAAGTAGAAATTCCAGATTCTCCTCAAATGCCTTATCACTATGATAGCCCAGATTTTATCCCTAAAAAGATTTTTTCAGTTATGTTGAATGTGCCTGTATATATGTTTTCATGTGATTGACATTAGACCAAACCAATTTAGAAGAACATAGCTTAGATCAAGAAAATGAAATAGCAGCATATGAAAAAGGAAACCCAGGGCACACAGTCATGGGTAAGTTGTAGAGATTTTGAATATTTTTGCATCTATGAAAACCTTTTTGCATATCTTTTTTTGCAGATACATATCCTCTTCGTCTAGTCTCCTCATATCTCCCATTGAGACTTCTTTGAAGGGATACTATACAAACTTTGCTGGCTCTTTTATTTCTATTGCAAACAGAAAGGTAATTGTGGAAATGTTTTCCAACTATTGCTTCATACTCTTCAATGCCACAGGCACCTGGAGCAGCGTTGGCTCCCTTTGTCTAACAATGGATAATGTGCTTCGACAAGCCTAGTGGGTTCCTGCCAGGATGACAAACTGAGAAGAAAGGAAGCGGCCTCATTCACTTCCTTCCTGTCCTTCCCAACGCTGGATCCACATAGTGGAATGCAAAGACTTAGCGAGCACCTAGCAAGTTGGCTTACTGATAAATTACCAAACAAATGGATGTGCCATTTGCATTTCTTCTTGAGAACTAATTGGGCAGCAGGAGCCTTCTCTCCTCCCCACCCCTCATTGTGATTGCTCAGCCTCTTCAACAATTTCTTCTTCCCTCAGTCATTGTTTAGGACTTTAGCTTGGATCTTGTTCCTTTAAATAAAATAGCTGACTTGACTTGTCTATGACCTCTGGGGATAATTTAATTCTTACAGTGGGGACTGAATAGCCAGACAGCAGCAAATGAAAACTCCTCTTTGAGACCTGCTCCTTAACTCTCTCTCCTCTCTTTCTCAATCTCTCTGTCTCTCTGTCTCTGTCTCTGTCTCTGTCTGTCTCTCTCTCTCTCTCTCTCTCTCTCTCTCTCTCTCTCTCTCACACACACAGAAAGAGAGACAGGACAGAGTTGGGCTCCTCTGTGATCTTTGGGCACTGGAGAGAGAGAGATTTGGGGTGATATCCAGGCATTAATTGTCATTTTATTTATTTTAATCCATCTTAGAGGTCAAAGCTATAAATTTCAAAGTCAACCTTTGTATGATCAGGAGGGTTTTTGTGTTTTCACAAGTTGAAATACACTGTGACAGAGAGAAGTAGGGTCACTAAATGATCTCTCCAGCCTGTGCTTGCATGGAAAAACTATGCCTTGGTAGAGAAGGAAGTCAGAAAGGAAAAGAAACTAACATTAACCGAATGCCCAATTAATACAGTGTACTTTAAGTGAACTGGCATATTCAATTATCATAACAAAGGTACTATCCATCTGTTTTGAAAGGAAGACCAGGATTGAAGAGAGTTAGTGATGTACTTGAACTAATGCACATGATAAGAGACAGAGTTAGAAGTTCAACATAGGTTTCTTGCATGTCAAACAGTGTTCCAATGAGATCATTTTAAATTACTGCTTCCCCCCTGCACCCCGCAAGTACACCTTACTATGGATTATGGCAATGTGTTTCTACATTAGCACAGCCATGTCTTTTCTCTTGTTCATCTTCCTGCTTGTCTTGCCTGTGTTGGAGAGTTCATCTTTGTTAGTAGCTCTGGGGAATACTTACAGAGTACCTCAGGCCTTTTTTCCCTTTTGGAGATGTGTATGGTACCAACATCTATGCTTTTACACAGTATTAGGAAGAGCTGTTTTTACAACCAGAAGAACAAGGATAGGGGATGATTTGCAAGCTCATCATTACTTTCCTGTCCATTCAGAGTAAAAGTAGTAAAAGTAAAAGTAGTCAGAGTAAAAGTAGTAGTTATCTATCTGGGAAATATAATATTAGGGGCTGAAGTGTGGCGCCACCAAAACTAGTATGTTGAAGTCCTAACCCTCAGAGAGATAATATGAGGTCAAAAGAGAGGACTCTAATCCAGCATGAGTGGTTTCCTTATCAAAAGAGATTAGGACATAGTCATGTGTCCATACAGAAAAGACTGCATGAGGGATACGGCGGGAAGATAATGTCTACAAGCCAAGAAGGAGCTCTTAGGAGAAAGCAAACCTGCTAACACCTTGATCTTGGGCTTTTAGCCTCTGCAGTGTTGAAAATGTGTGTCTGTCCTTCAAGATGTCAAATCTGTGACTATTTTGTTATGACAGCTCAAACTAACTAACACATGTAAGAGGTCCAGCTGCAGTTAGGAACCATGAACAGTTAACAACCTAGTTGGTGGAATAGATGAGATATCCATCTAGCTCTATATCTCTTTATTTGTCTATGATTATATCTGCATGTATGTTGTTGACTCTAAGTTAGAGCACTGGCAAAGTCTTTCAGGGCTTCAAGCACCTAACAATGGAGAAACTGGGTAAAAAAACTCAAAAGAGCTTCAGAAGACATAAAATTGAGCATGTATTTAAAATCCGGTAATAACCTGCTTATTTGCCCTTTATGAGGATCGATAAGAGCTATTCATTAAAAAAAAAAACTTCCTCCTTTGTATTTCAGTTGTCCAAATAGGAGTCATCAAGCCCCCTTTTTGATGTTTACTGAAATGGCCATGAGAATAATTTTGTATCTTGGTTTCTGTGGTAGATTTCCATTATGAATAAATTTGGGATTATTTTTAGAATTTCAAAGCTGGGAGTACTGTGTGGTCTCAGGATTATTTTTTGTTAAACATTGTCTCCTTCACTATTGGCTGCCTGTCAAGGGCTAGCCGAATTCTGCACAGTGGGCTGTCAACATCAGAAATACCATTGAATGATAATAATTATCATAATTACATATATAACAAGGATAGAACTGGGTTCCAGTTCTATTTGGCTGAACTTGATATTTGACTTTACTGACTCAGTTTTGGCATCTTAAAAATGAAAAGTGATTTTGATAAGTACTTTGTTATTGCTAAAGACTGGGCACAATCATGCTGAAAAGAGATTTGGATTTTTGAATAAAGGTGTTTTGAATGAAAACTTGTTATTTATATCTGTCAATATGTTTTTACAGGTTTATATCTTGAGTAGGAAGAAAATCTTCCATATACTCTCAGTTCAAGACTGATTTTCAAATGAGCATGGTAAATTTAAGCATGGTAAATCAGAGGCAGCATACCCTTCTTCATGCCACTGTGAACTAGAGTTGCTACCCTTTCTCACAGAATCTTAGACATGAAAGGCAGGTTATATATTTTGCTCCTAACACATTGCCACATGTCCTATTCTTGCTCTCTATTCACTATTTCTTTTTCCAAGGCTCATTAATTCTCTCTTTCAGTGGCACTCCTGAAAGAGATAGAGTGAATCATTCAACAAGGAGAAAGTATCAACTATCTCTAGTCCTCAATGTTGACTTGGAAGTCACTTTAATATGGTGTAACCCCTGGTTAAAGAAGCCAGGTGCCAGTGGCTCACCAGTGTATTCCTAGCTAAGATTTGAGGTTCCTGGTTTGAAGTCAGTCCAGGCAAGAAAGTACCTGAGATTCATCTCCAATAAACTACCCAAAATATCCAGAAGTGGCGCTGTGACTCAAGTGGCAGAATGCTAGCCTTGAGCAAAAGAAGCTCAGGGACAACACCAAGGCCCTGAGTTCAAGTCCCAAGAGCAGCACACAAGCTGAATACACACTGAATAAAAGAAAGGTGAACATATGGAAATAAAGAAGTCCTCCACATACAATGAACACAGGGCTCGAGGGAAATACAAGACACAACTAGTCTTTGGTTTTCAGAAGCCTAGAGTCAACTGGAGAGCAAAGCCACACGAACAGTTCATGAGAGATGACGAGGCAACTATGGCTTTCATCAGAGTATCACATTCCTTCCATCACTAGAGTTCTTGATTTTTAAGGAGAGTCTTGGGAAATCTCTCTTAGAGGCAAGAAGAGTATGCCAGAAGCAGAAAGACACCTTGCCTGGGTGAAGGTAGCCAGATGAGGGATATCTCCTGGAAGTCATGTCATGTGTCGGCATTTCTATGTGGTAGGCATTTCCCTGTTCCACTCATAGCTGCCTCTGGGACTAGTTAAGTCTCTCTTAGACATGATGGACTCAGATTCTTAGTCTCAAAGTTCTGATGTCTTTTCTTTCTGTACTCTCCTCAAAGTTTCTTGCTCATGGTGGGGAAATATCTTCATATAGATCTTTGAAACACATAATTTATGATGTACATGTTACTGGAAAAAAATGGAACCATCACCCTATTTTCTTAAAGATGGCCATGTTGATAATAATTACTATCTCCAGAACTACCAAGTGATCTTTTCTGTCACATCTTTTGTTGGGGAGAGAAAAATGAAGAAAGGAAACTGAAACACAAGAATGCTTAATGATTCTGTAATCAGAGAAATATGTGCTGAACAGCAACAGAATGACAAACATATTCATATTCTTATTCCATGTAATCACTATTGTACAGTCTCCGAAGTAATTGTTCTTCTTCCCATTGTATTGAGCCAAAGCTGGCAGGAGTTAAGCACCTGGCTCAAAGCTATACATTTAATAGGCCCAAAATTGCATCTCTTTTTTGTTTTCTAGGGCAGTGCTCCTTCTAATGTACACAGCTGCTTCTGGATCAAAGAGGAAGTACTTCCTGTGAGTTTGAACATGCTAGATGCAGATTTAGGAGGAAAAGTTATTTGAACTGAATAATAAAGGTTTGGAGAGATAATGGAAAAAAGGCAAGGCTCTTCCTGGACTATGTGCAGATTCGCACAACTAACACCACAGGTTAGGAAAGTTCCAAGGCATATTTGGAGGACTGTGTGTAGACTGACTGGTGAAGAGGGTTCATTCGTGTCATGAATCGGCACCCCGCCAAGGAGAGCAGACCAATGAAAACTGCTTCTGCCATTGTTATGATGTGGGAGTTCCAGGCACCTCTGCTAAATGAGGACAAACAGTGTTGACCTTCCCTCACAGGCAGGCTGGGATTCTAAATCATCAGTGACTGGGAAGTGGCATGCATGCTCCATTATCTGAGGCATGATATTATACCCACCAGCTATTTTGTGCAGTTGGGGTTTGTGTTCCATTGAAAGATTCTCACAGTGTGAGCTCAATAACAAGGGGCATGATGGTAGTTTTTTTTTTTTTTCTTGTATTCCAGAAACTAGGTCTGAATTTCTTCCAGTGCCTCCTGCTCCAAAGCACCTCTTATGATTAATTAACCTTTTGTGGAGTAACTAGGACATCTGTGTGGGATGAGATGTACTCTGGTCAGACTTCAGTTTTCAGTTGTTCAGCAAGAGGATAATTAATTATAAAGAGCTGCATCTGAACAGAAGATTGTTGGAGGAAGTCCAAATGAAGCAAACCATCTAATTATCAATGAGCAGGAGGATTTTTTTTAATTGTTGTTGTTTTAGGAGTGAATAAAATGCTTAGTGCAATATAAATAAGAGGTGGTAACAATTTAAAATGCCTGCTTTGATTGTACACTTAATGTTAAAAAATTGAGGTATTTGTAGGGTTTTGTTTGTTTTCTTAGGATATAATACACTATATGAATTTCCCTTTGAGATAATTGCTGTGTTGACTTTAACAAGGGTATGTCAGAGCATCATCTGGCCATTAATATCTCTGACAAATGACAGTAAATATTTCTTTTCTGGAGAAGGCTGGATATAGATACAAAGTAAGACATACAATGCAAGAAGCTGAGAATAGTGCAAAATCAATTTCTTTAACATAAATGGTTACTATGATAGAGATGGTTCCCCAGTACTCTGCTCTCTGAGGTGTATTAGTCCAGTATTTAGTCTGTGTCTCCATTATGCAAATCTACAAATCTCCTAAGCCTGGTGCATCTAGAATGCAGCTTGATTTTTCTTGACTATGGTTAGGGATCAGGGAACAATGTGAGAAATTTCCAGTCTCAACAATGCTCTCACATCCACTAATCCCTTCTTTATAAATACAGAAGGATCTATTTTGGTAAGTGCATATAAGTCTAGCTCATGTGTAGAAATATCACCACAGTCCCATCAGCATGAATATTTGTGCCATGTATCGCTTGTTTTTTCTTCTGCTATAAATAACTGTCATTCTTAATTTCTTGCAATTTTTACTGATTCATATTAGTGCTTTCTGCCTGCTCTTTGCAGCCCTCATTTTCTGCAATTTTCTATTGTATGCTGCTGTTGGAGCAACTCTTCTTGGGTCTCCTACATGCCTGTATATTTTATTCTCAGAGGTATTGAGAGGTTTGGTCAAGAGTCCCTTTTTAAAAAAAAATAAATATTTGTATAGTGGACAGATGATAACGATGATATTGCATATTGAAAGAAAATGATAACACCATCTTCCAGAATGGAAGGTACCCATGCTTGTTGCTTTGTATGAAAATGTCTAGGGGTGGCTGGGAATGTGGCTTAGTGGTGAAGTGCTTGCCTAACACGCATGAAGCCCTGGGTTCAATTCCTTTATACCATATAAAAAAACAAACAAACAGAAAAAGCCAGAAGTGGTACTGTGGCTCAAGTTGTAGAGTACTAGCCTTGGAGCTCGGGTCCAGTGCCCAGGCCCTTAGTACAAGCCCCATGACTGACCAAAAAAATGTCTAGGGGCAGAGATAGGATAGGTTTGAAACAATCCCTTCAAAAACATTTAATTTTCCCAAGTTTGAAATTCTTTCAGTGTGATAGAATCCTGCTTGTTATGGCTTAGAAAGGCAATGTTCTCGAAAGACTCATTGTTTAAGACTCGGTCCTTGACTGGTGGCACGATTTTGGGAGGTGGTGGAAACTTCAGGAGGTAGAGCCTAGCCAGAAGGATATTTTGGAAATGGAATCTCTTCCTCTATCTCTCTCTGCTCTCTGTCTGCTGTGAGGTAAGCTGTCCTGCTCTATCAGAAGCTCCTGGCCAAGATCTTTAGCTTTGTTTCAGGCCCATAGCAATGGAATCAGATAATCATGGGCTGAAAGCTCTGGACCAATGAACCAAAATAAATTCTTTCTCCTTCAGGTTATGCTATTATGGCAAAGTTTTACTACTATATCACATCACACGATAGTCTCTGTCACCTTTTTGGGTCTTAGAGGAATGGAGGATGAGGAAAACCAAGATAAATATGAAGTGGATGCTTAGAGTGTTGTAATAAGTCCTTTGTTGTTAACTAAGACTATTGTGTCTTCTGCTAGCATCCATTAAAATGTGGCAGGATAAATTGTTAGCTTGCAAAGAAGGTTAAAGCTCTTCACTGTTTTTGATAGGAGCCTACATCCAAATTCCCTAAGAGGATCCGACAGGGTCAATTAGTTACCATTCAGGGTAGAAAATTCCTGTTGTACTGAGCTCTTATATTAGACCACTTCATAAACAGGCAAGCAGTTGCTGGTTTTGGATCAACGAATTTTTTTTTTTGCCAGTCCTGGGGCTTGGACTCAGGGACTGAGCACTGTTCCTGGCTTCTTTGCTCTACCACTTGAGCCACAGTGCCACTTCTGGCTTTTCTATATATGTGATGCCAAGGAATCGAACCCAGGGCTTAATGCATGCTAAGCAAGCACTCTACCACTAGGCCACATTCCCAGCCCGGATTAACGATTCTTTCTTAGGCCACTCAGTTGTGGCTAAGGTTACAAGATCTCTTTGTTAATGTATTGGGGCTCATGCATGAAGAGTTCATTTAGAAGGAGCTGTGGGAAAACCCTCCACAATTCTCAGAAGCAGAAATAAAAACGTGCACCTTCATCGACTGCCTAAGGAAATGTTACTGAGAAATAATTTTTATTTTTAGCTATTGGCATATGCTGAGATTTTTGTGAACATAGATGAGTGTGTGCCTTCTCCAGCTCACTTGGTTCTCTGCCTAAAAAACCAGTGTTTAAACCAGGTGCTAGTGGCTTATGCTTATTACCCTAGCTACTCGGGAGGCTGAGAACTGAGGATCATGGTTCAAAGCCAGCCCATGCAGGAAAGTCTGTGAGACTCTCATCTTGGATAAACTACTCAGAAAAAAGTGGAAGTGGTCCTGTGGTTCTAGTGGTAGAGTGCTAGCAATGAGAAAAAGAATCTCAGGGACAACACCCAGGCCCTGAGTTTAAACCCCAGGACTGGCACATACACACAAAAAAGAAGTGTTTAGTAAATCTTGTGTTTCTAATTCTGGATAGCCAAGATGAGAGGTTGGGTTTGCTAAGACGATTCCCCTTCAGCACTTTTCATTTGTGGAAAGAGCAGCCATGAGGTTGGTAGGTTCACCTCTAGGTTCAGGCATGGACTGTGATTGGCTTAGGTCACTCAGTAAAATCCCCTTTCTTTGTTTATTGCTGAGGCAGGTGGAAACCTCAGATTTTCAGTCACTGCCTGGGAAGTTTTCTCCCCCAACCCCTTTCTTTTGTCGAGCATGGATCTTGAACCTGTCCCTGAGCTTGTCAGTTCAAGACTAGCACTTTACCACTGAGCCACAGCACCACTTCCGGTTTTCTGGTGGTTAATTGGAGATAAGAGTCTCACGGACTTTCCTGCCTGGGCTGGGTTTGAATTGCAATCCTCAGTTCTCAGCCTCCTGAACAGCTAGGATTATAGGCACGGGCCATTGGCACCTGGCAGTTTTCTCCCATTTTTATTGGTGACTTGTTATGGGAATGTGAATTCTAAGTTATAGCTTCCACAGCTTGAAAATAAAACTGGCACATGGAGAAAGGAAGAGACAAGAGGGAAACACAAACAGGAGCTAGAGCCTTCATCAAATGATTTCCAAAGTTTATATAACTTCTGAAGTTTTCACTATGTGAGACAGTTCACTAAATTCACTACTGGTGTCAATTTGAGTTGAGTTCACTGTTGCTTCCAGATAATTCTAAGTGCTTCATGTCTCAGTTTTTATGTCACTTGAGGTCACTCAAAGATTAACACTATAAGATTATACAGGTGGCACTGACACCTTTTTGAGGTTGACTTGGTGCACTTCAGTCCTGGAGACATGAGCTACTAATGCATTATATGTACCAGGCCTCCTTTCCTTCTCTTTCCCAGCATTTGACATGCAGTATGTGCTTATAAACGTTTCTGTAATGAATCAATAAATGCTATCCTTTGCTCCTTAGAATTTATTTGCTGCTTCCTGACTCTGATAATACCTTCTTGATTGTGTTTTGGATAAAAGATTTGGATGATGAGGTTAGTTAATAAAGAGTTAAACAGAGAAGTTATGTTGTTTTCACCAACAATAGCTACCATCTTGGGTTTTGCATTCTTCAGGGTTTTTTACAGTGGCGTTTCAGCAGCCAAGCCATGCTGCTCAGTCAGAAGTTATAATTTTGGTTTGAACTGTTAGTCCATTATAATCTACAGCCTATATCTTGTGGTTAAAGAAGAGACTAAGTGGTTTTGCTGAGGTACAATGTTATTTTCTTCAGGAAATCATCAGACCTAGAACTGTGTTTCAGATCTCAACTCTACCTTCTTGAAATCTGAAACAACAACAACAAAAAAACTTTAATAACTGAATTCTTAGAGATTAAAAAAAATCAAGTAAGCAATGGCTTTATACCAAATCTGGGCCTCTCTCCCATCTGTTGTATGTAGAAGAACTAACAGAAACGACTTCCCAAGTGAGAGAATAGTGCAGCCTTGCTACTCCAGCAAAAGCCATGTTGAATGATGAAGAATCCTGATGGGACCGCAGGTTAATACTCCCAGCTCGCCAGGCCACATGCTTGCTGAGATCAGGATTTTCTAGTGCATGTGGAAAATAGTCAAAATTGGAATATCTAGGTCAGCATAACTTAATGTGCACTTACTGAAAAAAAAATCTAACCTGAACAGCCTACTCCAATGTTCAGAGTGTTCTCTTTCTCTCTTCCAAGTGCTTCAGTGTGTACAAATCACAGAACTCCTTGTGATGTCCCATAATCATAGACACCAAATTCACAAGTTGCAAAGAGTAGGTTCAGTGGGTTAGTATGCAATGAGTCACATTAACATCCATGAATAAGGCAGAAAGGCTTCTGTCCTCAGGGGTACTCAATACTATCATGCCCATCTGTATACCTTGGCATGTCTTCGTGGAATGTCAAGGCTGATTCACAAGGATACACACTCAAATCAAATGACTGACCTATCAGTAAACCTAAAACTAAGGCCATGTGTCACTTGTAGACGGCAAAGGGCCCATTGAAGTTCAGAGAGAAAAACACCAAAAAGAGACTTTCATCCTGGTCAAATCGGAACTCCAAGAATTCCTTTAGCCAACTATATTCTTCATAGTTTCTTGAAGTTACCTTTCAGTTTTGTTTATTTCATTAATGTAGCTTTAGGCACACTTATTTCCTTCAGTATTTAGAAGTCCTAAGTATCAGTTTCCCTGAAACAAATGACAACTTATAATGGTCATTTGATTTTTCTTTTCTCATTAAGAGAAAAAAAAAATCCCTATTAACCATTTCCAAATGGTACCCTTCCCAGGAGCAAAATTCTCAGCAAGGGTTTTTTTTTTTTTTTTTTTTTTTTTTTTTAACAATTTCTTGGGTGTTTGATTTTCCCATAATGAGACTACCAACAGATGTCTGTGTAATGGAAATCTCTATTGACTACTGTGGATCATCTCTACTCAAGCTTTGTAATCTGCATCAGGAAAGCATTTTCAAAATCCTCTGTGTTTCTGGATGGTCTGTTTCCTCTTTTGTCATATAAATCTATTCACCATGCTTCTGCTTCATGTGAGTACGTTTCAATACAGAGCTACATCCTCTAAACCTTAATATAGCATTTGATTCTACTTACTTTGCTTATTCTTTTTTTTCTACTGTGTCTTTTTTCCTTTAAGCATAGATTTATTTTATCCAGCTGGTTCTAAGAATAGGAACCATATCTTTGACTCCTTATGACTCTAAATACCACTTAACACATTGAAGATAACTAATAAATATGCTCCACTTGTAACATTAGCTTCCTGGTCTCAGCTTCATTTTGCATTAGTTTGATTGATTTCCTTTAACTTTTTCCTGAATTTATTTTTTTCTAATTAATATGTAAATTATTTAGAAACTAGTCTCTGGCCTCTTATAAACTCATTTCACCTGGTTATAGATATGTTGAAACTAGATTAGATCATAAAGAAATCTTGGACAGGTGAGGTGGTATATTCTTTGTGATTAACTCAGCTTTTTCAGTATTTTAACTCTAGCTGGCTTATTAAGATGATAGACTTGATAGGGCTAGCCCAAGATATAGCTGTCATTTTTCTTCTCCAACTGTCCTTTATCATAATCATATTTCCCTTTTCTGCCTTCTTGGTGACAACTTGTGTAAATTTCAGAGCTATTCAGACAAATTCAAATTATTAAAAAACAGGTTTGTTTTCAAGTATTAAATAAACTAGCATTGCTCAATCTAATATAAAAAAATAATCTTTCATTTAACAGAAGCTCTTTCTCCAATATGCTCCTTCTCCCTACATTGCTAAGACAAGACTTAATTCTTTAGGCAGTGGGGTCTGGGCTGTTTTCCTTCTCATCACATCTTTGCTCTACCACTGCATGTGTGTCACTCAGTAGGCTGTTTCTGGACTCTTACTGAATTGTGTTAGCAATGATGGAGGAGAGGTAGATGGCAGAAGTTTCCCACTACCTAGTTGGGTGTCAGTGTTCTTCGTGTGGCAGATGTCTCCTTGCATATTGTTAGGAATATGCTTTGTGGGTAATTGAAGATCCTCCTCACCTCCTCCCCCCCTCCCCCCGCCCCCCCCCCCCCCAGTCAGGGAACTGATCTACATAGAGTAGTATATTTTCTGGGTAACCTCTTGTAACACTCACGTCTTTGCTGTGGTCCTATGTAACACTCATTTTTGTTTTACTATGTTTCTTAAGCAGGGCTTTTTCAAGATGGCTCCCCTGGTGTTCACATAGCTCAGGAAAATTTGTCCATTCAGCTTTGTTTATTCAGCAAGGACATTTGTTATCTTGGAAGATAGTCCAGTTTTTCCCAAGAACTCTTTCTTCCTCAATTCCCTGAGATCATTCTGTCATCTGCTAAGATGTTGGTCTCCCTGAGTACAAAAGGCTGTGTTACAGTCTCTTGCTGAAGACTTTACATGGCTAGTGGAGCAGAATACCTTCATTTCCTGTTCATAGGGCAGGGACTAGAAAAACTACTTCCTTGAGTTTCTCTAGTCTTCTCTCTTTTATGCCTCCATGTTATACATGGAGGGATAAAACTCCAGATTAAGTATTGGCCACTTATTAATGGGTCTTTCAGAAGTGTCACTGATTATTGGGAGATATATGTGTATATATATATATATATATATATATATATATATATATATGTTCCCAACTTTGATTTTAGCATTGGAGACATTAGAAGTCTCAAAAAGTATGTCATAATACAAAACTATTTATGGTACTGAAGTTCTCATGGTTCTCTAATTTAAAATAAAGTGTAAGTGCACATATTTCATTGGTATCTACTTTTTATCCCTCTACATTATTCATAAAAGGTGAAACAATGTACTTTGAAAGCCCAGGTATTTCTTCTCTTCTTATTCTAATGCCATATTTATTTTCACCAAATTCAAAGTATATGCTGAAGGAAATAGGAATTAAATAGATTAAAAAAGAATGAGAATGTTGGCTATTTCAACTTAGTATCCTCCATGTTTACTCCCTTTTTGGTGGAGCAGTCAGCATGAATCAATGCTCTGGAATTATCTATACTGGTTTTCTGAGTTTTTGTTTATTTTCACCTAATTTATCTGCACAATGAAGGGCCATGTCTGATTAACTTGCTTGCTGCTATATGTATTTCCAGCATATAGAACATAGTTAGCACATATATGTTATTTAATACATACTTTTTAAATGAATGGATAGAATCTTTTAGTCCTAGGTATTCAAAATCCATAAAAAGAGTTGTATGGGAAGTTTGATACTACCCTACATTTTCAAACACTAAGATTTAATTCTGTAAGTGGGTATAAATGTATTAACCGAAATATAGTAGATTCAAGGGAGAACTTAAACAGTATAATTTCTTAGGAAGGCAAAGTCAACAAATTAGGAACCAGGAAATGGATACTTGCAGTGGGGAGGGTAGATGAATAAAGAGGAGAAGGGGAAATACAGTCAAGAATGCAATGTGTTAAGAAAAGTGAGGGAAGGGGTAGGTCAGGAGGGTGGGTGAGAATGTGGAAAGGGATGACACAGATCAAGATGCACTGTATTCATAAAATGCTTTGCTAAATGACAACTATTTAAAGACAAAAAAATTCTCCAAAACTAATCATTAAATCAGTAAAATCAACCATCCTCTCTGTATTAAATATTTTTGTACCCTATTTATCATTTTGGAAGAACTTGGGAGAATACCTTAATTCAACTATTATGGACTGAATGTTTGCTTCTTCCAAAACTTCCATGTTGGAAACTTAACCATCAAATGTTGAGATGGGGCTTAATAGGAGGTGTTTAAGTAGTAAGGGCCGTTCCCTGCCAAACGGATTACTGCTTCAATAAAAGGGTTTTAGGAGTGAGTTCATCCCTTCTTCTCTTGTGCTACATGAAAACAGAGAAACAGTATTCCCCTCTCTGGAGGAAGTAAAGAAGAATTCAAGGCACCATCTTGAAAGTAAAGACCAAGCCTTAAGCAGACATCAAATCTTCCTGTGCATTGGTATTGCCAGCTTTATGAACTGTGAGCTAAGAAATGTACTCACTGCCTTATATATGAAATTGTAACCCCTCTGTACTTCACTTTGACAATAAAGAAAAAAAAGATTGGTGAAATAAACTGTTGCTATAAAGTATGATGCATAAAAAAACTGTGAGCTATAAATGTATTAGAATTTATAAGAATTTCCATTCTTATAAATCACATGGTCTGTCATATTCTTATAGAGCACCATAAAGCAGACTAGGACATGAATTAACTAATCAACTCAGTCATATCTTGTTAGAAATCATTTCTTGTAATTAAAAAAGGTGCTGATGCTTCTTGGGATTTTTTTTTTTCTAAATGTGAATCTGTATTACAAATAATGCACTTTGTAAGTAATTCTTACTGGTACTAATAATGCTGCTGGGAATACAAATGAATCAACACAAAGCAATTTTGATGGCCAGTTCATCAGCCAGTTTTAATGTTGCTCATAGAAGTTGAGGCATCAGAGTTGTATACATCCTCCTCAGAATTCAAGACTGGCTTACATAGTTCTTCTTGTCTATTACTTTCAGGGTAAAAATTCAAAGCTCCTTTGGATTTGTAACTATGAAATTACTGATAGGAGTAAAGATTTTATGAAGGTATATTTTACTATACTATAGGGTAACTATAGAAGTCTGAGTTTGACTTTTGGGGGTCTGCCATTTACCAGCCATGTGACCTTGAGGTCTACTTGAGTAGATTCTTCATTTTTCTGTCTGTGTGACAACTTCTCAATCTGTAAAAATAAAATAATATCTTTCCTGCAGGACGTTTTGGAAGGCTAGATATGAGCACTTAGGCTAAATAGGAGTGCTTAAAGCTAACACTTAGTAGGTACACAGAGGATTTTCATTTTCTTCTTTCATGATACAAGTACTTGATTCAATGTTGTTGTTCCATTTAGAAAACATGTAATGCTTCCTCACGAAACTTCTCA
The DNA here is from genome assembly GCF_023159225.1 of Perognathus longimembris pacificus. Taxonomy (NCBI): domain Eukaryota; kingdom Metazoa; phylum Chordata; class Mammalia; order Rodentia; family Heteromyidae; genus Perognathus; species Perognathus longimembris. The sequence goes on from NC_063164.1 coordinate 23,988,316, forward strand.
CACACTTTCAGGGTCAAATAAAAATGTTGAGGTCATCTCTTTCTTTCATGCTCACATATTTAATGAGTTATAAGTCATGATAAGTCTATGGAACTATCCCTAGAGACCACTCATTCTCTGGGTAACTCATCTCTTACTTGCTTACTAGGATAACTCCCAGATGCTCTCTTTAGTTCTCTTTTAAATCTATCTGCTGCACTGTGTCAGTGTGTTTTCTAAAACACAGATAAAATCATATTACAGTTGGCTCTCCATATCTTATCTGCTGTTTCTACATCTGTGGATTCTACTACCGAAGGATGAAAATATTTATTTGAAAATCGTGCTTGTGCTGAACGTGGTCAGACATTTTTCTTGTCATTTCCCCCAAACAATACAGCATGACAACTATTTACATAGCATTTACATGGACTTGTGTTAGGTATTATAAATAGGCCAGAGATAATTTAAAATAAATAGGAGGATGCACATCAGTTATAAAAATACACCATTTAATAGAAGGGATTTGAGAATAAGGGGATTTTGGTCTCTATTGGAGATTACAGGTGGTATCGGGGACATGAATACTAAGGAATAACTGTACTTCTTTACGATTAGAGCTACAAGTTGCTTATTGATTAAAATTTGACTATGCAAATTTTTAGCATAATTTAGCTCCACCCCATATAGTCTGTATTCTGAAAGCCTCTCTATTTTGAAAGATAGTTTTTTTCTTTTTTTCCCTGGTTTTGTTTTTTAACTGTCTTTTCTTTTTTTGGTACTGGGGATTGAACTCGGGACGGTGTTCTTGCTAGGCAAGTGCTTTGCCACTCAGCTACATCCCAGCCCAGAAGTAGTTTTTTTTTTTTTTTTTTTAAATTTCTATCAGCTATCTTATCCTCTTTTTGTTGACTGATCAACTGCTACTCATCCTTTAGGACTCAATTCACAAATCACTTCCTAAAATTGTTTAGCATGTGAATGATGGCAAGAGTGCAGTGTTATGTATACTGAGAGGGACATACATGTCTGGGTGGGCCCCAAGAATTTTTAGGGTGGAGATGGGTGTTACCTTTAGCTGTCAGCTCAGTGGTAACACATACACATATCAAAAAACATAAAACATTATTCAATTTATTTTGTATCAATGAAGCAATTGATATCTTGACAATCTGAACATAGAATTCAAGTAAAAGAAGTATATAATACTAAAAGATATGAAAAGAAACCACATTTTCTAATAAGAGGTCTGCAAGTTCAGTCAAGAAAAATACTGTAAACTAACTCCAAGGGCCACTTACTCAACAATAAAATTTGATCAAGAGTACATATTAAAATCAGATACTGCTGTGTGTGCTAATTATAATGTATATGGAATTTTAGCTTGCAATGAAAACCACTAGTGAAACAGGAAGAAAAGAATAATTTAGCTTAACTTGATGATATTGCATTTCCTGATAGTAAAAGATAGCATCTTTCACAAATGTGGTCTGCAAACCTGTAAAAAAATTAGTCATTTGAGCCAGGCGCCCATGGCTCCTGCCTGTAATCCTAATCTCAGGGAGTGAGATCTGAGGATCAGGGTTCAAAGCCAGCTTGGCCAGGAAAGTCTGTGAGACTCTTACTCCAGTTAGGAACCAAAATGCCAGAAGTGGAGCTGTGGCTGAAGTGGTAGAGTGCTAGCCTTGAGAAAGCTCATGGACAGCACCCAAGTCCTAAGTTCAAGCCCTAAGGCTGGCCAAAAAAAAAAAAATCATTAATTGATCTGTATGGGGACATGATGGCTATCTCTCCTTTAATTGAGCTACCAAAACTCAATCAACACTCTGTTTCAGAGCTTTCCCTGCTCTCGACAACTGTTCTAGGTATTGTGGAGATTATAAAGAGGTTTTAAAAGGAGGTTTCAATCCATCTTTTGCTCAGTTTTCCTTAATCTCTCATTCTTTCTCCTAGCCTTCCACTAATTATATATCATTCTGCATTCTATGCCAGGATTTGAGTCAAGTCCAACACTATCATTAGAGCCACCTAAGTCTACATCTGTTCCTCTATCAAAAGAGATGTGACTAACTTGTCGGTATATCCCCATCTTGCCCCAAGGGTCTCACCAATATTTATAAGATTTAGGACTCCACATTTATGTTTAATTGGTCCTCTCTGTCCCTAGACTCTTTTTTCTGCATACTCTTCACATTCGTGATACTTAAAAGCATCTTCAGTTCCCATTTAGAAAGGCTAACGGGTTTTCCCACTCATGCTCAGGAAATGCTTGGACTCCAAATGGACCTAGGATGTGCTACTGTGGCTGAAGCACTTTCCCTAATGTCTTCTCAGGAAGAAGAAAGAAGGATTGGTGGTTGGTGGGAAAAGTAGCTTGAAACAATAGAGTGGAGATTCCTGAAGGAAGACAAAAGAGCTCATAGGAGAGATGGGAGAGAAGGTTAGCAATGGGCTGTTTAGTTCAGTTTTCTCTGAAGTCTGGTCCTGAGTATTGAAATGGATCTTCTTTTCAGGGTATAGTCTCATGGACTCTGCTACTAGACATTTTTCCTCCAGTGAATATTTATTACCCTACTATAATCCTTCATTTAACATAATATAAAAATTGTTGAAAAAGAGAGTAATTAGTAATAAATCATCATCTCCTCCATTAGCAGTAAATAATGCCACTTTGTCAAAGTCACAATCATCAAGCAGTCAGCTAGAGGTGATTATGTGTGCTACCCAATTGGATTCAGTCCAAAAACAAACCACAGCTCCCGTTTATTATCCTAATTATGCCTTAATATGATGCCATCTTTTTCTCTCATAAACTTGATGACAATAAAAGAGTAACAATGAAAATTGACAGGATAAGTGAGCAAGGAAGGTAGCCTGAGAAAACTTCCAGCCCTAACACCCACCAGTCTCTTTAATTTCTGGTGCGATGAGACTTGAGAAGGGAATTGAACAGACAGAATTCAGAATAGCTGGACGCACAACTATGTGGGATCATGTTTTGCCTATTAGTCTATCCGTTAATCAAATCAGAATGCAGGCAGTTCTTGTTTTGCATGGTACTGTGCTAACTGAATTGTATGTATATTATAATCATGTCATCATGTTACACTGTCCAGTAGTAATCGAAATTGCTACCATGAAATTGGGCAAAAGAGAGGACTTCAATAAATACACAACTCAGTTAGTAGACAACTGTATGGAGTGGGAATGGCTTGTAGAATATTGTAAAAATAAACCTGCCCCACTGGCTATTGTTAACTTGAGAGTTATCTTACTTTGGCAATAGTGGAATTAATAGATAAATAAAAGATTTACATGATGATCTAACTCATCACATCAGCTGGATTAAGTGGTTCCATCACAGAATGATGAGAAGTTCACTAAAGGTTAGCCATGATAGGAAGACCGGCTCCTCAGTTGACTATGGAGATTGTCAGTGTGTGACTGTTGTGGGTAAGGGGTATGGAGAATCCTCCCTGAATGAGTTGCTTAGGTGATGGTGATGTTAGGATTGTTACCTACTATGAATAGCTCTGCACAGAGTTTTCCCAGCGCAGGGCTGGAAATGTGGTCTAGTGGTAGAGTGCTTGCCTCATATACATGAAGCCCTGGGTTGGATTCCTCAGCACTATATATATAGAAAAGGCCAGAAGTGGTGCTGTGGCTCAAGTGGTAGAGTGCTAGCTTGAGCAAAAAGAAGCCAGGGACAGTGCTCAGGCTCCGGGGAGTTTAAGCCCCAGGACTGGCAAAAAAAAAAAAAAAAAAAAGGAGAGAGAATTTTCCCAGCTTAGAATGAACCTACCCACTAGCCCAACCAACCACAGGGGCTGGCCCCATGGTTACATTCTTAGTAGGATAACTTTGCTATTTTGTCAGAAGGATTGGTTCAAGGCTATTTCCCTAACCTGGGCTGGACTTCATTCCCTTCCCAGTAGGTTTGGAATTGAAAATGACAGAGAACTAATGGTTATTGGGAGCAGGATCTTGGGAACAGCTTCTTTGCTGGGTGTCAGGCATTTTACCCTGAAGAAGCAGAATACATATGTTTCGTTTCATTCTTTGCGCTCTATAGCATACATATTGAGGCAGAGATAAGAGATGGAGATGGAGAATGCTTCCTGGATGCTATTTTTGGTCCTTTGATCCAGTCATTTGCAGTCAAGATGTATTTCTGGCTGAGTTTCTGTAAGATACTCCCCTTCCCCTAGGATAAACTCAATATTTCGGAGTAGGTTTTTGTTATTTATAATTCAGCTACCCTAATATGTAATAGTGTAATGGTATAGGGGAGATAACATGAGAACTAATACAATCTTGAGAGAGGGATGAATAAGAAGCTCATAATCTTCATTGTATCATTATAGGAGTCTGATAATGAGGGAGTGGCTTATTCCAGAGTTCACACACACACACACACACACACACACACACAGAGAGAGACACACGAGAGAGAGAGAGAGAGAGAGAGAGAGAGAGAGAGAGAGAGAGAGAGAGAGAGAGAGAGAGAGAAACTTTAGTAATTAGAAACAAGCTTTAACAGCCAGGCACTGGAGGCTTATACCTACAATCCTTGTTATTCAGTAGGGGGATACCTGAAGGACTACAGTTGGAAGCTAGCTTAGGCAGAAAAGCCTGTGAGTCTCTGTATCCAGTTAGGCAGAAACAAGTGGGACGGGAGGCATGGCTCAAGCAAGTCGAACCATAGCATGAGGTCCTAAGTTCAAGCTCTGGTTTGTGCCAGTAAGAACAAAAACATCAGCTGTCTTTGAACACTTTAAGTAGGACAGCTATCTCCTTTGTTATCTCCTAACAGCTCTTGCGTAACTTGCTGATGTCTTCTTAAGACTTATAGTTCCTCAGGGAAGATGCTACATCTTAATCACCTTAATTCCCTCTGTCTGGGCACACTTCTCGGGCCATATTATATTCTCAATACATATCTAGAGGCCCAAATGAACCAACACCGTCAAGCTGGAATACCGGTGATCACACATAAATGGGTAAGTGTGCTAATGTGACTTGTTGGGAAATGTGAACCTCTAGCAAACAAGAGATGAAAAATGGGTAAGTGAGCAGGCACAGTGGTTTTAAAGAGAATAACAGCTGTACTTGAGTTTTGTACCTTTTCTATATTATGGAAATACAAAGTCCATTTGGGAAAGTAAGAAAAACATAGCTTAAAGGAAACTTCTTTTGAGGATTGTAATCACGTAAACAGCTCAGGATTTGGACAAAGTAGGATTTGCTGATGCATGTTGAGCTGAGATATCTAAATCTGAATCTCTGCTCATGATTTCTGAATGTTATCAGCCCGTTCTCAAATGTCTAATGGGCATTGCCAACTTGACTCTTTCATAACTCCAAACTGATTAAGGGTAAAATTAGCTCATCAGAATACCTCCCACCCTAGCTCCTTCTCTAGATTCATTAGGGAATCTTCGCTCATTTTCACGTTCGCACACTTTCAAATGTTGAAATTCTCTCCCCATAGCAACTGACTAGCCAGCATCTTCCTGTCTTTTTCTGTAGAATATCTTTTAATCCAGTCTTCATTTCCAATTTGACTGTCACAATCATTTGTCATTCCTGATCTATTATGAAAATTCTAAAGTCTGCAGATCTTAAGACATTTCATTTTATAATCTATCCTAAATACCACTAGGTTTAAACCAGTCTTCCCTTTTCATCATTGCAGTTTCATGATAAGTATATTAAGAAGCATCTAGCATAGCACCATATATTATTGCAAGTATGAATTCTGACTGTCAATGCCTGTATTATTATAGCTAGAAACATTGTCCTATAGATTTCCTGGTATTTGGCATTGTTTAAAAACATTTATCAATATTTGATTGCTTTATTTTAGGGAAGCTCTATACAGAGAAAAGTAATAATCATTTTCATATTGAATGGCGTGGAATACATTTAAAAAGGAATTTGCTCATTTATCAGTCTGCACGTGTTTATTGAATACTTACTGTGTTGTCTGGTCAGAAGACTTTTGGTGTCCTGGAGAGAAAGTACTTGAGTGGAGGAAATACAGGCAAATGTAATCCCATTCCTGCTTTTCTAAAGCTTGTCTTCTGCTCTTATCTTTCCTAGCACATCAAGAACTGTGGGGCCATGAGCACAGTAAAGAATGGCTGACATTGTGACAGGTGGGCACAGTGTTAGCATGAGTGTGGGGTGGGGACAAGGAAGAGCAGGGAGATTGGATGTGATATAGGATGTGGAATAAAAGTGTGTGTGACCAAGGTTGACTTATCACTCATTATCTCAAGAAAAAGCCGAGGGCAGCAAACTTGACCCTTGCTTTTCTATGTATATAAACACTGTGCAGTAGTGGTTCTACATCGAGAGTTATAACTTGGCTATGATGTCCCTGTCAGATGGAAGGAGAGATTTCTCTTGTAATCCCAATTGCCTGCAAGGCTCAGATGACATAAATAATAACAGATGCCTATTAGCTTTGTTTGGCTTTCTCTGAAACTAAGGTGTATGCATAAGTAATTAATTTTTGGCAATAGTCTCAGGAAACAGAAGTGAGGGTGTGGAGATCAAGACAAAGATGGAAGAAAAAGCAAATGAAAGTGTTCTTGAGCTGCTTACACTGTAGGCAACCAGGGCTTAATGTCTCTGAGACTTTCTGATGGACCTTAAAGATGGCATGCAAGAATTGTGTCGAGGAAAGGCATTTGTTTACTGGCTTTGCCCTTTTTTATAAGAGAGTGAGCAGCTTTGCACTTCAAGCTTAGACATTTCAGCTCAATGGGCAACAGCAAATACAACTGCGTAGGCTGGCACAGACAGAGTGCTGCAGCTCAAGGCAGAAAATTGGATGGGACCATGGAGGCTGGATCTTTATGCCATAGTCAGATACTGTCTACTCCAGCTCCAGCTGAAATGTGAAGTGGGCTGAGGAAATAGGACTGGGGTCCCCAGATGGTCTGCCATGCTTATGTTTCTCACCAGAAACACATGTATCTCTTTGGGAATGAGGATGTGTCAGGAGTGAAGCGGTCTGTAAAATATAGATTCTGATAACATCATTGCAATGACCTGAACTAGCTGACGATTACTTAAACCTGTCTGTCACATATCTTAGGAAGATCACTCAGGCTCTCTTTTAGTTGATCTCTTCAAGGTATTCAGTGTTTTGTTTTTTTTATGATGCTTGCATCCAAGTTTTGAGTAATACAGCAGGAAACTAGCTAACAGATATAATAGGCTATGACTATAGAATAGGTTGGAAGTAAGGGGTCATATGTCTGTATATTTAGAGACATAAGAAAGCCATTTAAGCATGAGACATGGACACTGAAATAATTCCTCAGCAAGGTGATGGTTTTTCTCTCGTTTGAAACAGTAGCTAAAGACAGCTTATTAGAGCTTTAATTGTGATGTGTGAATGTGATTGTGTGAATGTATGTTGGAGGGGTGAGATTATTGGAATATATTGCAAACCTGCATGAAAATGTCCTGATGAAATCCCTATTCCTATATAACTAATATATGACTAGAAAAAAAATATGTTGGCCGTGTGCCAACCAGGAGGTTGAGATCTGGAGTGTTTTAGTTTGAAGTCAGCTTGTACAGAAAAGTCCAAGATACTCTATCTCTAAAATTACAAGCAAAAAGCTATGGTAGAGGCATGGGACAAGTAGTAGAGTGCCAGCCAAGCAAACAAACTAAACAAGCACTAGTCTAAGCCCTGAGTTCAAATTCTGGTACTAGCAAAAAAGAAAAGGATGTTAGAAAAGTTCCCCTAAAATAGAAAAAAGCCATCAAAATGCCTCTTACATGTAAATAATTTAAGTGGATAATGATAAATTCCTTAGGTAATTGGAAAAGGTGTTTTATTGAAGTTACAGTTGAGCATTTCTAATTCAAATGGAGAAATGCTCCAAAGTCTGCAGGGCTTCACATTTTGAGTAGCAATTTGGCATGACTAGTAGAAAATTCCATAACAAGTCAGTTATGTGGCAGGTCACAGTCAAAGCATAGACAAAATAAAAATAATATATACAATTATTTTGAGGCTATGAATATGAGGCATATGTGAAACATATATGATTTTCATGTTTCAACTCAGGACCTATTTCCAAGCTATTTTATCATGTGCATGTAAGTATTCTGAATGAGACAAAAAGTCCACCATTAGAAACATTTCTGCATGCATGCATTTCGGGTAAGGGGCAATTAATTTATATAGATCATTCTTGGTCAGATTGGCCTTCCTCACCTTCGATGATAGGTGGATCCAATGGCCATCACTTAAACTCTTAGATTTGGGTTGGCAAGAATTTATGAGTGCAGGAAGATTAGGTGCTCTGAATGAACATGGTAGACAGGTAAATGAATTTCAATTTATAACATGCAGTATGACAAGTCCCAAAAAGTAGGCATACGCAAGTAAGAGCAAAGCAGGAATATCTAGAACAGAGTCAGTCATTGGAAGAGGGAAGAAGCTTTAGCAGGGTAGGAGAGGGCTGGAGTCATGTCTGGCATCATGAAAACAGAAACATTCATAGAAAATGCCAAGAAACCTGGGACAGGAGAACGAAAATGTGCATGTGAGATAGTAGGAAAGTAGGTAGGGGGTGACCACTAAGGTCTCTGTTAATTTCAGAATTTGTACTGTTAACTGAACTTTACTGGGTTCTGTTGAAAGATTTTTGAACTTGATAGTAATTACCTTCTTATAGCTCCCAATACACACACACACACACACACACACACACACACACACACACACAGACACACACAGACACACACAAAGACACACATTTTTGAAGGCCTAACTATACTTGAGGTTAGTGACAATTTCATGGAAAATAAGGAAATGAGCAATCTCTCAGATGTGTAGGGTGTTACAGGGAAGGCCTTCAACTCTGAGGCTTTGATCAACATGGCATCTATGGAGCAACTGGACTATTGCTCTCATGGGCTTAAGCAAGGTCTGCTGCAGAAAGGCAACACTTTCAGGGAGGCAGGCTTTGTACCAGAGGGCAGATAGGGATTCCAATTCATGTATATGAAGTCCCAGCTGAGGCCTCAACATTGATCTTCTATACTTCTGGATCTGAAATAAATTCAGAAATACAGTCCTTCACAATGAAAGCGAAATAAGACTGAGAAAGAAGGACGAAATACTGAAAAGAATTAGCCTTAGCTTAGTGAGACATTCCCAGCAGGGTGTTCTTTTAAGTAGCATGTATTCTGTTCTATTCCATTAACTTTAAAAGAAGGACCAGTAGAAATGACTTATCTTAGTAACCCAAAAGATTCAGATCATCTAGTCAACTAATGGGACCTAGGTCACCTTTTATATGAATGATTCATGAAGCAGATGATAGATACAAAGAGACTTGCTAAGTCTGCTGGTGTTGAGTGTCTAAGAAATTGAGGGGTTTCAGTCAAATGAATAAAGAGTCTTCCAATATAATGATTTCTTGTGTTTTGGAAGATTAACCACTGTATGCTTTTGCCAGCAGTTTACTTTCTGCTTTGATAAAAAGAAAAATTAAAGGAAAGAAAGATTGATATGTACACATATTAGAAAGATGGAGGATTTATAGAACTGCACAATTTTACTCTTTCTGAATGACCCTTTTTTAATGGAAAGGAGACCTGTGACCTCATTTGCATTTCAAATATTACTAGAGTAGAATGGTGAAGATCAATGAATTGATTGTCAGAGAAACAGCATGAGTGACAAATTTCTTAGTTTAAAAAAGAGAAAGAAATACAAAAGAGGTGACTAGTAAGGTCTTCTTGATTCAGAAGTAATAGAACAAAAAAAGGTCCCAGTTCTATTCTTGATCTCATTTTTCTAAAATTCTAATAAACCTGGGAGGATAAGAAGAAAAACGCTGATGTCAAAATGTGTCAAAACATTTTTTTCAGTGCCTTATTATGTGACCTTTGAATGTGATCTAACATATTTTAGTAATGGACTTCATTTTCACTGGTCTGAAGATATTTTGGGAGACAATAAAATATAATAGAAAATGGTTTATATCTGTAAGCAGACAGTTATCCTTCCTAAAATGCAGGCCTCAACTATTCAAGACCAGGAGATGGGCTTCCTTCCAGAATGGCTAAAGTGGAAACATTTTTATTGTATTGTATTATATTCATAGTATATCCCTTTCCATCAAGAGGGGTATATACTAGTTCTATAACAAAACAAAACAACTAGTTCTTCAACAAAACAATTACTTCAGCATATAATCATCCCAAATCTAAATAGTATATAAACATTAAAGTTTAACAATTGTAAATGGGCTAGGGCATCCCTAACAGCATCAGATATGGGAGAGCAGTTGTCCTGGTCCTGTGAAGCTTTAGTAAGGTCACTGTAGCCCCTTAGAGCCCGCCTTCAATTCAAAGTGGAAGTGTTCACTGCATCTGACTGATGACTGTATCTGGATAAAGAAAGACCCAGACAAGTATCTACTCCCAATTGGTAGGCCGGACTAATGGGTTGGCAGATTGGCTACTTGAAACTAAGGCTGGAGGTGAAGTGTAAGGAAGTAGGAGCCAGGAGGACCTGTGGTGGCAGCAAATGTCCCCTCTTTAGTTCTGAGAGGGGACCTGGCTCTCTTTTCACTTGGGAGATGTAAGCTGTAGTGTCTGTGTTTGAGGGTGACATCGCAGGGCTAGTTCTGCTGCTTGAGTTCTTGGCTGAGCCATAGCCTAGCTGTCTCATCCTTCTGGCTATTCTCTGAGCCACCCAAAATCTTACTAATTAATACACTTCTTTTCTCTTTAAGCTGAAGTTGGTTTTCCTTGTCTGCCAGAACCTGATTTGTATATAACTAGGGTTTTTCATATCTTTCAAAATACCTATTTTGTTTGATACATACCAAAGTATATGTAATGTCTATGTAAGTTATAAAATACAAAACTCCTCCAATGTAGGACCTAGAGCTATACTACCTCTACTTGTCCCCTTCCTAGGATGTTACCATTCCTGAGCTTTGTGTTCACTGCCTGGGTTACAGATATCTGCTACCACACTCAGTTGGTTTCTCTCATTATTAACATCTTATGATAATATGGCACATTTGTTGTAGTTAATGAGCCAGTATTGATCTATTGGTGTGAACTAAAGTCCATAAGCATTCAGATTTCCTTAGTTCTTAATGTCATACCTTTCTTCTGTTCCAGAATTCCATCTAGGATGTGGCATATTAAAACCTCTCCTTTACTTGGCTTCCTGTTGAATGTGGCAGTTTTTCAAACTTTTCTTATTTTTGATGGCTTTGATTTGCTGGTTTGAAGAGGGACTGATCAGGTATTTTAGTAGAGTATTCTTCTATTGAAATTCATCTAGTGTTACATCTCAACGAGGATTATGAGGGTTTTTTTTTATGGGTTGGAGAAAGACCACAGGAAGTGTCACTTTCATTGCATCATAGCAAGGATGTATACTAGCAAGGAACTGGCTATAAAAGGCATTTGCTTATTGATGGTTTTCCTTTTAAATGCAGCTCTTTTGGACAACTGGATGTGAGTGACACAGGATTTATTCTAGAGATAATGAACCTAAAGGAAATACTTGTTTATTAAAAAAGGGCATTATGGAAATTGAACATGTTGCTTTTAAGAAGACTGTCACAGTGCAAAAACTGCTACTGAACATTTCCTGGCCTAGGCTTGCTCTCCTTTCCTGGAGTATATTAGAATGTCAAAAGTGCTCTTGTATATGGGAACTCTTGAAGCCCATAATAAATTTGTGAGATAGATAAACTATATTCTTGTCCTAGTTTTCTTTTCTTTTTGCCAATCCTGGGGCTTGAACTCAGGGCCTGGGACTGTCCCTGCGCTTCTTTCGCTCAAGGCTTGCACTCTACTACATGGGCCACAGTGCCACTTCTGGCATTTTCTGTTTATGTGGTACTGAGAAATCGAACCCAGGGTTTCATTTCATGCATGCTAGGCAAGCATTCTACCACTAAGCCACATTCCCAGCCACCTTGTCCCAGTTTTAAAGAAATAAAGACTCAAGGAGTTTAAGTAACTTGCCCAAGATGACCCAGCAAGTGAATGCTGTCTGAATTCCTGCTGGCTGCAGGTGGCTTTACCAAGACTGCCATAACAAACACCACAAAACAAATGGCTTACACCACAGAGAGTTATCTCAGATCTAGAGTCCAGAAAGATCCAAGATCAAGTTGTCTGCATGGCCTTGCTCCCTCTGCAAAGGTTTGGGAGGGTTCTGCAGGTCTCTCCTGTGCTGCACGACCCCATTTTCACATAGCCCCATCCTGTGTGCCCGTTTGTTTTTTGTGTCCCTGGCTTTAACCTATCGAGCCATTCTTGCCTCTCTGACTGCTCCTCATTTCTCTTCTTGATATCTTGCTCTTTGGTTTTTATAAGAGGGCTGACAGAGTCTGACACATCCCTAATTTGAGAATCTCAAGCCCACAGCTTCTCTGCACCAAACATTCTGCAAATACACAGGTGTTTTGAATAGCCCTGCTGACTGACTTCCTTTGAAAATGCCAGAGCCATTAACTATAGTAAATTTCTTCTGCTCAGGAAGGGTGGGCTGCAGTCAGCAGGAGTAAAAGCCATACCACTTATTGTTCTAAAGAGGTGTTTAGCTGCTACAAATAAACCCTGGATTAATGGAATCTCTACTCTTTAGGTCCCCAGATGTAAAGGGGCCATTTATTCGACATCCACTCATTTATTCAACAAACCGTGGTGCCGGTTTGGGTTGAGCAAGGTCTGAATCGAGGCTGCTGTTCTTCCTTTCAAGGCTGCTTTCGATAATTATTCCATTATTGACACATCACTGACCCGGGCATGACTAATGGTTTGGTATTACTGAGAGATGCAACTAAAGGTCACCTGGGGGTTGGGAGAAGTCAAGCTGCCATTTCCACTAAACCACAGTGGAGCAAACAAGAGATTTTCAGGGGAGGTAGACCCCATTCTGTCTTTATGGTAGACTTGAGGGCCATTTCAACAGTGCGTAATCAAATTCACTCCTTTTCTCAAATCTTTTGTTCTGCTTATTAATTAAGTGAAATGACACACAGGGTGAGCAGTGGAAGTCTGTGGCACACTTAGGTGCATTGTTAGAGCTGCAGGCCAGCCTTGATTACAGTCGGCGTGCACAGTAGCAGGTTACTTATTGGGTAATAAGACGACCCAGGAGTGTCTTTGCAAGAGTTGAAAGAGAAAATTTCCAGATAAAGAAAGAGAAGAAACCAGGCTCTTATTGAAATTTAGAAAATAGGGGCAGAGTATAATTTATGGACTACATCTTACCCTGAAGCACCTGCTAAGACAGAGAGAAGCCAGGAGAGGGGGCAAAGGGGACTGAAAAGCTCCATGATATCTCTCCTTAGCAATACCTCTTCTTTTTCTGTCCCTCTTTGACTTATGTCAATGGATCGGCTATATTGCATGGCAAGGTGTCCTCAAGATGCCTTTATTTTCTTCTTTTCAATACTGAAGGGCTTGCTTGTAACATTTTCTAGCCGTCTGTTCGGATTGTCAGTTTTCTTCTATATGAAATGGCTAGGCAAGCTCTTGGTACTGTATTGCCTCAGGGAAAATGGAGAAGAGGCAATGGGTGTTCTGAGCCTGAAGATGTGGCTGGAACCACAGCTCCGTGCCATGCCCATTGAAATGATGTGGTATGAGTTACCTGAATGAATACCTAAACCCCAAAGGCCCTGTGTGCTTCTTCCCTGTGAGGGACAGGGATATAAATGGCTTAGATGCTTGCAATGGTTTGAATATGATCTGCCCACTCAGATACTTTTGTTAGCATTTAATTGCCACAGTGGCAGTGTTGGGAGGTGAAGCTTTTAAGAGGAGAATAGGTTGTTAAGAGGAACTAACGCTTTTCTTGTGAGCAGTGGTTGTTATAAAGAGAGTCTTTTCCACATGTGCCTGCCTGCCCTGCTACTTTTCTGCCCATATTATGGTGCAGCATGTCAGATGGGGCACCCAATCTCAGAATTTCAACCTCCAGAATCATGAATCAAAGGAATTTCTTTATAAGTTACCAGGTCTCAGGTGTTTTGTTATAGCAGCAGGATATGGACTCAAGTATTTTTCTTTTCAGGACTTAAAGCTGACACCTTTAGCATCAGAGGTGTATAACACCCCAGATAACCCTGAGCTGTCAATGCCTTCTGGGTTGTCCCAGATAAGCTGTGAATAGCTTTTCTGAGCTCCCCTTTTTCTTCCTTCATCTTATTTCCCTCCCTCCCTCCTCTCCCCTCTCCTTCCTCTCCCCTTCCTAGCTTCTCTCCTCTCTCCTCGCTTTTTTTTTTTTTTTGGTGCTTGTCCTGGGACTTGAACCCAGAACCTGGGTGCAGTCCTTGAATTTTTGTGTCAAAGGTTAGCACTCTATCATTTGAGCCAAAGCTCCATTTTCAGTTTTTTGAGTGGTTAACTGGAGATAAGAGTCTCACAGACTTTCCTGCTCAGGCAGGCTTTGACCTGTGATCCTTAGATATTAGCCTTCTGAGTAGCTAGGATTGCATGCATGAACCACCAGTGCCCAGCCCTCTCTCTTTCTTAGGATAGCTGCACCAGTGACTGACTAATGAAGGATAGAAAAACCTGGTCCTCTCACCTCAATTAGGATAGCTTTGAGAAGTCAGTATAGTTTTAGAACTTCCCAGGGGTTTGGCTTCTTCTCTCTTCCCAATTTTTCTCATTTTCCTTTCCTTTCCCCCTTCCCCACCTCCTTCCTTTCTCTCCCCTCCCCTCCCTTCCCCTTTCCTTCCCTTCCTTCTTTGTCCTCTCTCCAAGTGTAAAATTCCAAAATAACTCCCTAAAAATGTTCTGCACACCAATCTCTGTCTCAAAGTAGGCTGCCTGGGGAACCCAAGGTGTAACATTCAGCAAATCATATTGGTACATGTACTGTGTGGCAGCTACCCAAGAGATGTGGGCACTAATTGGAAAGGGTGACAAAAAGCGGGCTACTCCCTGATTGCTGACAGGACTCTTGTTGGTGTAGAACTTTCCTATGGATTTTTCTTTATCCTTTTTTTTTTTGCACAGCAACATATGCCAATAGTGACATCCTAACTCTGCTACTTGAATCTGGGATCTAATAGCCACAGTCTTCTTGGAGCAAAAGTCCTTTCCATTCACTCTTTAATGGTTGGGACATACGAGGCCTGATTTACTGGAAACATGACTATATTATTATGAAGAATGGCACATGATCATAATAATTCTGATTGACTAGCACATTTTGAAGAGAACATTGAAACTATTAAAATGCACACTTGAGGACACCATCCACATTTTTTGTGTGATCCTTGTTTAAAGGGTTTTATCTAGCTCTCTAATAAGTTATGGGAACAATTCTGACTGTGCCTCCTATTTATTTTCTCTGTGTGTCTTTTTCTCCCTCTACCCCTCTCTCTCCTTTTCCCAGGGCAGAGGACATATGTAGACCTTTTCTGCATGCTCGATTGGGTTTATCTGCTCCTGCCATGTCTGGACTTTCATGTTGAGGGAAGAGAAATATAGGAGAAGAAAAGTTACGCTCCTTAGAGGCTTTTCTAATTAACTGTTTGAGAGAAATTTTTTTAAAAGCCTAAGTGTGAGGTTATTTGTATGCCTAATTTCATTTTTATGTTACACTTACTTTTAAGTGTAATTTATCAAGGCTTAACACTTGTATTCTTTCAGGGGCATTACAAAGAGCATTGCACATTTATTACAACCCTTTAAATGGCTGTGTTTTATTTCCATATGCTTTTAAATGGTTAGCGAGTGAATTTGGTGCTCTTCCTGTAGTTAAAGTGCATTTTTTTTATTGTACCTAAATGGTAAATAATTGATACCTGCCATATGCTTCTCTCTCCCTTTCTGAGCTTCTCTTTCCTTTCACCCCTCTTCATCTCCCCTTCGCTCTTCCTATTGGTTACTTGCTTATCTGCTTATCATGTTTTCCATCTTCTCCTCTCCTTTCTCCACGGGATTCCACTGCTTTTAACACCATTTCATTGCCTCTTGGTGAACTCTTTTGAAGGGGGTCTTGTGTGAGTTCTTGAGACCATTGCATTACACAGTGGGGGTGAAGGAAGGAAGTAATGACTTATTAGATGATGCTTAGATCAAGAATTTTAAACAAGAGAGGGGTTTCAGAGGGTATTTAAGATAAAATTATTTCTCTTTTCAGGCCTTTAAATTGATATTAGATGAATTCTTGTTCATTGTCTCCACTCCTCTGGTAAATGAGTGACAGCCTCCTGAAGGTTGTGATGAAAGAAGAGGTGGCTATAGACGAATAAAAATGTGGTACATATACACAATGGAATTTTATGCCTCTATCAGAAAGAATGACATTGTCCCATTTGTAAGGAAATGGAAGGACTTGGAAAAAATTATACTAAGTGAAGTGAGCCAAAGAAACATGGACTATATGGTCTCCCTTATTGGGAATAATTAGTACAGGTTTAGGCAAGTCATAGCAGAGCATCACAAGGCCCAATAGCTATACCCTTATGAACACATGAGATGATGCTAAGTGAAATGAACTCCATGTTATGGAAACAATTGTTTTATCACAGTTGTAACTACTTTCAACGTCCCATTTGTATCTGTAGCTTCTATTATTGATGATGTTCTTGTATCACCTTCCTGTGGTTGTACCTACACTATCTCTGTAATCTTATCTGAGTATATTGGAAACCGTGTATCCTGGTATTGGAAGTAGAAAATTGAAAGGGAATACCAAATTTGACAGACACAGGGTAAAAAAAGACAAACAACTACAAAAGCAATACTTGCAAAACTGTTTGGTGTAAGTGAACTGAACACCTCGGGGGGGGGGGGAGGGAAAGGGAGAGGAGGGAGGAGGGTATGAGGGACAAGGTAACAAACAGTACAAGAAACGTATCCAATGCCTAACGTATGAAACTGTAACCTCTCTGTACATCAGTTTGATAATAAAAATTTGAAAAAAAAAAAAAAGAAGAGGTGGCTATCTGCAAGCATTCTGAGCAAGCAAAACATCCCACACTGATTTTCAAGGCTCTCTCATGAAGAAAAATGAGAGGATGAATACTGCACAAAGAAATTTAAGGAATATCCTCTCTTTGATAAGCTTATTTTTTGAAAGAAATTCCTACTATATTGAGGATATAGAGCTATATATATAGCTATAGAGCTATGGGTGTGCTTTTTATCCTTAGAAGGCAAAATCAGAAGCTCCTTATAGATGGTACAACCCAACAACACTAGTTTTTTGGTTTTTTTTTAAACCAAAAGTTGAAATTAAGACAGAAATGCAAAGGGCCCAGAATAATCTAAAAATTCTTTAAAGGAAGAGAAAAGTTGGAGGACCTATATTTGCCAACTCAGAACTTACTACAAAGTAGTAGTAATCAAGACACTTCATGCAGATGAAAGATATATCCCTCACTGGGAAAAAAATTGAAAACCAGAAATAAACTCATGTGTCTGTGGTCAATGTTTTCAGCAGAAACACCAAGAACGTAACATGGAGAAAGGATAAATGGTTCAGGGATGACTATATAGCCATATGCAAAAGAATAAAGGTGGAGCCCTAACTTATGCCATACTGGCATTCAAAATCAGCTGAATTTTGACCTAATTTCAAAAAGACCTAAATTTAAAAGCAAAAACTATAAAACCCTTAGAAGAAATCATAGAGACGAACCTCTCTGATGTTAGATATAGCAATACATTCTTCACTATAATACCCAAACCACAAACAAACAATAGATAAATTGGACTTCTCTAACATAAAAACTTCTGTTCCTCAGAGGACACAAGGAAATGAAAAAGACTGAAAGGCAGAAAAAATTCCATATTATTTCAGATAAGAGATTTATATCTGTAATGTACAGAGAACTCTTACAGAACAATAATAGATCTTCAGATTTTAAAATGAACAAAATATCTGTTTAGGAATTCCTCTAAAATAGATCAATAATAGAACAGTGAGCATAGGAAAAGTTCCTTTACATCATTGGCCATTGGACAAGGCAAATCAAGTCAAAATGTGATACTACTTCACACCCCCAATAATTTAAAAAAAAAAGGCATATATATAACCTGTGTCAGTAAAGATTATAGAGAATTTCGAACCTTCATTTACTGTTTTAGGGAACGTTAAGATGGTACAGCCATTTTAGAAAACAGTCTGGTGGTTATTTTCCCTAAATGTATAAGCATAGGATTACCATACCACAACATAGGTGAGTTTTGAAAACATTATCCTAAGAGAATGGGGAATCTAGAATTCCATCTCAGCCCCTTAGCACATGGGTTTATCACTCCTCCAGTTCTTTTTGGTATTTCTTTTTTCAAATTTTTATTATCAAACTGATGTACAGAGAGGTTACAGTTTCATACGTTAGGCATTGGATACATTTCTTGTACTGTTTGTTTCTTTTTGGTATTTCTTGCTGAGTGTTTTTTGGGGACAGCAGAAATACAAAACAAAACTACCTTTGCTAGGGTTGTTTTTTTTTTTTTTTTTCCTCCTATATACTGTCATGATCTGGCCTAAGCTTATTTTATTTATTTATTTATTTATTTTTTTGCCAGTCCTGGGGCTTAAACTCAGGGCCTGGGTGCTGTCCCTGAGCTTCTTTTGCTCAAGGCTAGCTCTCTACCACTTGAGCACAATGCTACTTTTGGCCTTTTCTGTTTATGTAGTACTGAGGAATCGAACCCAGGCCTTCGTGCATGCTAGGCAAGCACTCTACCACTAAGCCACATACCCAGACCTCCTATTTTTAATGCCTATTTTTAATGCACAGTGCTTGAGTCCTTTTTGACAGAACATAGGAGCCTTTGAAGAGATTCGAGGTGAGTGGGCATTAGCTGCCTCCTACAACCTTCCTAAATTGTGATAAAAGCAAGTCGCAGGCTGAATCCCTCTCCCTGGTGTGAACATTCATTAAACAGTCACATAAGCAGGTTCAGAATAGCTTAGGCAATCTGCCCCGCAATGCAATGGGGATGACATCCCAGGCTTCTGTTCTTTTGGTTGTGTTGATCCCCACTGGCATGACTGGTCCACTTGAAGCAGATATGGAGATAATACAGACAGGACTTCTTCTTCTTCTTCTTCTTCTTCTTCTTCTTCTTCTTCTTCTTCTTCTTCTTCTTCTTCTTCTTCTTCTTCTTCTTCTTCTTTTCCTTCTCCTTCTTCTTCTTTTTTTGGTTGGTCATGGGGCTTGAACTCTGGGCCTGGGTGCTGTCCCTGAGCTCTTCAGTTCAAGGCTAGTCCTCTACCACTTGAGCCACAACACCACTTCCAGGACATGTTCTATTACAGTTTAGGCAATCAGAAACTCTCCTGGAAAATTCTCCTTAGACAATTTACAGACCTCTACACTTAATCTCAAAAGAGCTAGGCTATAGGCCTAGCTAGATCCTGATGCCCTATTCAAGCAAGGATGAGGAAGTCTCTTAAATGTTTTAGCCAATCTAAATACCATGAGTATACCTAATTATTATTTTTTAACTAACAAAACCTTTGGATTTCACTGATATTAAATAAGATATTTGAAGAGTAATGTAAGCATGTGAAAAAGCCCATAATATGCCAATTAAAAGCCATGAATTTATTTAATAAATATTCACATTTAATATGTTTAAAATTCACTGTGCTAATTAGATACAGCTGATTGAGATACAGAAAACAAGCATTTGGAGTAGCTGCTTCTGGGTGTTTTTTCTGATACAGTGCTAACTGAGCACCCCAGGAGTCTGGGTTTTCCATTAAGGCAGCTGATTGCCCCTGGAGAAAGAGCCTAAACTACCATCTGCAGAATATCTCACAGAATAAGCTGAAGTATTTCAAATTAAATTACAGACATATTAATAAGTATGCAACAAAATTCCAAGCAATGTTCTAAGGTTGTCACGTACGTATTTTAATTACACATTGTGATGCTTACTTATATCCTCAGGCTTGTTAGCAAATGCTTCCACTTTTCATATCAGATAAAGGGAATAGGAGTAGAAGAGGAAGATAGGAGGAGGGAAAATGGGGAGCCCACAGAAAGAAAGAAAATACGAATCAGAAGAAAGGGAGAGAGAGTAGCAGATTGGGGAAATCAGACTCTGAGGGGTACAAAGACAGAACTAAAACAACCATGTATCTTCAAGTCACTCACTTCTCTAATTTCCATGCCTTTTTCTTCAAAGACCTCTTGTCTTGTCCAATAATAGGTCTGTGTCATTCCAACTATCCCCAGCTGGGCTAGAGGGATCAACAATAGTCAATAGAAATATCTCCCAAGAGAACAAACCTAAGCTTACTCTTCTTTCTTGGGTCCAGCAGGGTCTGTGCTATTAGGGAGATGGAAAGGAACCATTGTTGAATAAGCTAGGAGTTCTGATGTTCCACACTTGCTGGGGACAAATCCAAAGGGCTTTTTCACATGGCTAGAGTGGATGGATGGACCAGGGGCTACAATGGGAGAGGTTCAGTTTGTTCCTCTCAGTTTACTAGTTCTACTCATTGCCCAGCTTTGATTGGGGTTATGTGAGGTTGGACATTACTGGATCTTTGGGGAATGTCAACTCTACTTCTGTATAATTGAGGTATGTGAAAGCCTCTTATAAGAAATTTTCTATTTTACTTTTTTGCTTAATCTATTCTCTCAAGAGTCTCTTGTGAACAACATGTTAATCGCTTTGGGAGAGGTATGTTAGGGCAGCTTTTCTCAAAGAGGTATATTAGCACAGCTTATCAAAATGCCCCTTGTGGTAGAGAAAAACATTAGGACCCCTGAGATCTGGGATGTTGCTTCTACTTTTATAAAGTACACAAATTTTGCATCTTACTCATGGTTTGAGTTTTACTTTGGCTTGCAGGACTCTAAAAAATCACGACATTTTCACTCTTTTTGACACTTTAGGATATTGATCCATGTTTACCCTGGGGCTTCTTGTCTTCCTGGTATATGGCCTGATCTGCTTCAGCGTCTATGATCCTTGCTCCTTGCTTGAGCGGGGTGGCCTTACTGTGTCAGCTAATGCATTGGCAAATAAGGTATGAGGGAAATTGGGCTCCCAGAGATGGTTCTGGCTTTGGCTAGGCCCATTGGGCCTGGTTACCCATACCACTGTGGTACCTACACTATTCAAAATCCCTGGCAGAATACTACTTCATTTCCAGACTGAGGAAAAAATGCTAATAAGACAAGTGGGTTACAGGACTAATTTAGGGATTTTCTGATGCCCTCTGCTTTCTGAGCATTTGGTTTTAGACTTGGAAACTTTCTTGGCCATGTAGAGAACTAGAATTCTTTTAAGGGGATTCTAGTTCCTTTAAAGAGAATGGTTGTTAGCTTCAGTCACCTTGTGCCTCCCCAAGAGAGTCAGATCTAGAAATAGTACTTGAAGCTGAAGTACCATTTCAGGAAATATTGACAGCCTTGAGGCTCCCAAAGTTCTCAAGGGCCACTTGTTCCCCAATGGCAGTGCTATTTTAAGATGACCAAATGAGAAGGCCTCTTCTAGTCCAGTGGGGACATTAGAATCAGGTACTAAGAGGTTAAACATTTCTTGGAAGAAGGTCTTTTAGAATCATCTCTCAACAAGTTGTCTTATGCCGCACAGATTGTCTCCATCATTACTAACAGATGCATCTGCTGTAAAAGACAATTTTGCAAGCCCTGGCAGAAACGAACTCATGCTTTTCTGAAATCTTTCCCCTGGCTCATATTAAAACTAGCCAGGAGAAGAGACATAGCAAAGTTTATTAGGGACAGTTCCCTGGAGGAGAAAATAATGGGGATAATGAGACAAATATTCCTAAGGCATTCAGAAGCTTCTGATATAAGCAGTCTCTGGTCCACAGAGATGGTTGGTGGAGAAATGGCTTTGTTGTGAATGCTTATACAAAATGCAGTGTTCAATTAAAGCCAGACATATTTGAATTTACCTGAAGGGGGTTTGGTCACTTTTACAAGCATCATCACCAAGAGTAACCAACTGAATAACAATCAAGCTTTTCTTCTGATGTAGATACAGGTAATACGGTAGGTGTGTGTGTGTGTGTGTGTGTGTGTGTGTGTGTGTGTGTGTGTGTGTGTACATGTGCACATTTGTTACAACTCACCTCAGTTTCTGTTTGCAGTCAGGGCAGCCTGCAAGAATGAGGATTTGGGGGAGCTTGAGAAAGGGAACTCCTGTTTCTTGTTCAACTTTGGTTCTTTATAAGAAGGAAGAATGTAGGCTCAGGGAAAAAGTGTTGGGCCAGCTAGCCATATCGTGAAAGTTTGGGAGCTATACCTAGGATAGTCATAATTTGAATCAAGAAGGGGCAGGTGGAGGGCTTGTGTAGAAGCATGGGAGAGGATAAGATGTAGAGAAAGAGAGGGAGAAATATTGAAAGAGAGAGTCATCTCTGGTTCCATTGAGATAGCATGTCTTAAGAACCACTGGAACAAAGCATCTTAGCACAAAGTAGATGTTAAAGGCTCTTCAAGTCCATGTAAGGTCTTGACATGAAGAAAGGAGCTCCTATTTTGCAAGGAAAATGTAGAGTTTGTTTAGTGCAACTTCCTATGATGCTGTGGTCTTGACCTCAGACCCTACAGTGGGCAGATGCAGGAAAACACATTGTAACCAGGGACTTCTCTACATATTACTTTCAAATATTTTGGGAGTTTTCCCCTAGATCAGACCCTATAGTAATATGAAGTTGAGTAAATCTGGATACCAGCTAAAGCAAGGAGCTTTTCTTGTACAGTGAAAGACTCATGTAGTGTCATTCTCCAGGATTTAGAGTCATATACAGAGGCACTGTAGTGTGGTGGTGAAACTTAGAGGCTTCTGAAGTCCTATTTCTTGGGCTTATATCCAATGGAGTTTCCACCCACTAGTAGTTCAGATTCACTGAGTCTCAATGTTTCCATTTGGAAAATAGGAACAGTAGTTGAACTGGATAGAGGATTATTTGCTTCACGAGGGAACAGACAAATGCATAATAAGTACTCCATCAATAGCAATATAATTTAAAATATTATTATTGTAATTATTACTTTAGTATTAACATTATAATTTTATTTTTATTATAAAGGTGATATACAGAGTGGTTATAGTTACATAGGTCAAGTAATGAACACATTTCTTTGTAATTAATGCCACCTCCTCCTCGTTTCCTCCCAATTTTTAACTCCTGAACCCTTCTACCACAAATTGTATAGTTCATTTTCAACATAGTGTCTGGTGAGTGCCACTCTGAATTAGTTCTCCCTCTATCCCACTATTTCTATGCTTCTTCCTCCCCTCTCTAAAACAGATAAACTTACATAAAAGACAAAAAGTACAGAAATAAGAAACAGCAACAAAAGGGGAAAAACAAAACAAAACAAAATTCACAAAAATTAAAATTTTAAAAACCCTCTTGGGCTGGGAATATGGCCTAGTGGCAAGGGTGCTTGCCTTGTATACATGAAGCCCTTGGTTTGATTCCTCAGCACCACATATACACAAAAAGGCCAGAAGTGGTGCTGTGGCTCAAGTGGTAGAGTGCTCACCTTGAGCAAAAAGAAGCCAGGGACAGTGCTCAGGCCCTGAGTCCAAGGCCCAGGACTGGGAAAACAAAACAAAACAAAACACCCTCTTGTTTCCATATCTTGGAGTTCATGAGATATTATTATTTATGTAACCACCAGAGAAGATGATTGACATTCATGGATGAAATATACAGTTGGAGACTTTTGTAATTTTTGGGCCCAAACCTAAGATGTATCACACACACACACACACACACACACACACACACACACATACACACACACAGACTGAGACAGAGATAGAGAGACAGACAGACAGACAGACAGACAGAGATAGTGATGAGCCTGTGCACTTCCCAGGCAATAGGTGAGAAGCTTCTAAGGATGTTGAGAAGTGTATACAACATCTCCGTACAACCATATGGTTTGTAGAAATAGCGTCTATAGAGAAGAGCTTACTATTCAAGTTCACTTCAGATAACTGTCCAGAGTGGAACAGTGAGGCTGACTAGACTGTAATTACCTGCCATTCTGTAAAGTTCTGTAAATGCCTTTTTTTTTTTTCTGATGGAGGTGTTATTTCTGCCTGATTTGAATGAATAGAGTCAGATACTTTCATGTATCCCTGATATGGAAGGGTAGATCAAGTTCAAGGTAAAGTGGCCTTGAGTGTACTAGATTTTATTCTGCATGATTTTCTCCCCTCTGCTGAAAGCATCCTTCTTCTTAAAGGGCCCAACACCTTTTCCTATCTCTATTCTCCTCCATCAATTTCTCCTTCAGCAAAAATCTGACATTAGTCATTTATATTTAATAGTGAATTTAAGCCAACGCATTACTTCTCTCAGAAGCCATTTCCCCTTGACTATGTGTGGTAGTCAAACTCATCCTGTCTCTGCTGTGAGTTGGCTCCTGTGTTCACTACAAGATGGAAACCACTCTGGGGGCACCGTTGTAGGTTTTAGGTTGGTACATCAGGCAATTCTGATACCAGAATGAGTTATAATGCAGAGATCATACTTGGCTGTTAGAAAATCAGGCGTAGAGGAAAGACCTACTACCCTAACCTGAATTTGAAAACAAAGTGAGCAAAAGGAGAATGAAAGGGGGAGAAAGAAGGGGGAAAAAAAGGAAAAGGAAGAGAGAAGGAAGGGATTGAGAAACCATCCACACACCATCTTGATAACTAAGAACAAAGAGCCCAAACAACAATATGGAGAGCAGGTGTCTGCCAAGGCTGGAGACTTCCCTGTCTCTTCTTTCTTTCCTTTCCATCACCAAGTCTTTGCCTTATAAAAAGACTCCAAACACAACTACCACTTCTCTACACTCTTTTGTTGTTTTTGCACTCCACATTTGCTTAAATCTCATGTACACATAAGACTAACACACACATAAACATCATACACAAGCATATTATGCCCCCATACACTCCATTTTAGGATTTTTCTATGACTTGTTTTTCTCTATGCTATTTTTTAAATGTGTATTTCTTTTTCTTGCTAATTGCTTTATATAAGGACTCTGAAGGCCACAGTCCAGTTTATTATTACCTTTAAAAATGTCCCTGAAATAAATAGAACAAAGAATAACCTGAAGAACTCGCTTGGTACTGTGCAAACCCAGAAGTTGTTCCAACTTCTCCTTATAGGACTTAACAGTTTGCTTTTGAACACAGATAGAGATAGGAGGAGAAAAGAGGGAAAGAACATCATTAAAGCAGAGGGAAAGAAGTCTGAGGTCCAAAAGGATCATGTGAGCTTTCTAAAAAACATGGATTAAAATCCAAATGACCTCTGAAATGCAATTTAATATGCAGGGTATATTGAAAAGGATGTTTCAGCTGAAAAACATCTTTCCTAAAAACTAACTCTTTTGTACTTATAATGTCAAAACAAGATTTTTTTTCCCCCCTGATAATGCAGTTTGAACTCAGGGTCTCACACATGACAGGCAGATATTCTATTGTTTTAGCCCATTTTTGTCTTAGTTTTTTTTTTTTTTTCAAATAGAGTCTTGTGTTTTTGTGTGGAGTTGGCCTCAGACTGTAACTCTGCATTCGCATAGCTAGAAATATAGGCATACTCTACCACATTCTTCTTATTTGTTGAGATGGGAACTCTTTCATCTCACTAACTATTTGCTTGTCCTGGTCTCAACCTACACTCCCCAAAGTTTGAGACATTGTACCTGGCCTCTGCCAATGATATTGCTAATGAATAAACATGTGTATCTTGAAGAAACTCGAGACCTGAATTATAGGCTAAGATTAAACATGTTTTGAAATAATGACATGTAGACATTTAATTTAGTTTTGTCTACAATAGCAATAGATCCCAGCAATACAAGTTACTACTGAATGAGTTCACTTTTTTTCCCTGTGCCATTTCTTTGAGGGCAGAAACAGCTGGGAACTACCACTCTCTTAGACTAAATTCTGGAGCCTTCTCCTTTCCCTAACACTCAAGTCAAACCAGAGATTTTCTTTTAAAGACATATGATTTATGACTAAGCTTTGCTACTGAGACTGTGGGATTCAGGGCTACAGAATAACAATTGGCCTGTGTTGTGTGTTTCATACATGCTCAGCACTGGATCTGGTACTTTATATTTAATCTTCATTGTTCCTAAATCTCTCAAATCAACTAACACCAACTTCTAATCTGTAGAAGAGAAAGATTCCCAGGTTCATTGTTTTCCCTATCACCTGAGACCATCCCTGTGTTGGTGAGGCTGTTTGCTCATAGTCCAGCTGACAGTGGGTAGGTGGGGACAGGGATTGTAGCTTTCTCAGAACCTGAATGCTGACATTCTGCAAAGCAGTAGTCACGGTGTGTCTGGGTGACATGACTTCTATCCCAAACAGTGGCTCCACCTGCAAGATCCAATGAGATCCTGATAGTCCTTGCTAAGCTTCTTTCCTGCTGCTGCTTCCAACTGTCCTGAAGTGGAGCTTTCTGCCTAGGAAGTGAACATGGGAGCTGCACTGCTTGTCTCATCTTTGGGCACTAGTGTGAATACCCTCACTCACTATTTTGTCCCAAGCAGTGTTCCTCTTGTTTCACTAGTGAGAACATCAGGATCATCCCTGAAGTAATAGTGGTGTGTGTGTGTGTGTGTGTGTGTGTGTGTGTGTGTGTGTGTGTGTGTGTGTGAAGTTAGATGGTCTGAGTTTGCAGGTCAACTTGGCTTTTTACCAACCAGGTTATGGTGGACAGGCCAATTAGTTTCTGAATTTCAGAAGTCTCCTCTGCAAATGAGGATTCATGAAACACAGACTCTATATGAACACTGCAGAGTGATGGGCACTTGGGAAGCGTTACTCATCCTTACTGTCCTGATTATTAATTTGTGAGCCTCCATGTAGCCTGTGTTGTGGTGTGCAGGCTATTGGCTTCTAAGGCAGATTATTAGCTTTGATAGTCATGTTGGAAATATACACGGGATAGTCTTATTCTTTACTTATCTCTTCTAATACTATTTAATGCTCTCTCTTGCCAGTTGTGGAGCTTGAGCTCAGGGCCTTGGTGCTGTCCCTTAACTTTTTTCTTTTTTGCTGAAGGCTAATGCTTTACCACTTGAGCCACAGCTCCACTTTGGGCTTTTTGATGGTTAATTGGAGACAATGGATCTCATGTCTGGACTGACTTTGAATCACAAATCTCAGATGTCTACATCCTGAGTAGATATGGCTACAGGCACGAGCCACCAACTCCAAGCTTAATGTTCTTTGAAGCAATGGTTTACTAGTCATTATACAAATACCAAAAACAAGTACGGATACACAATAAAGATAAATATATACCTATATAATTGCCTAACATGTTTACATTAGAGTATAAAGGAACTCTTGGCCCACCTCATATGCAAAGAGGTGTAAGATTCTCCTTGCAGAAGGTCCCAAATTATACTTGGTAGATAGCTAGACAGAAAGGCCAAGTGAAAGGATATGTCCCAACCATCCCAGGGGACCATGTGGAGATAATCACAGACAGGAGAAGAAGGTTCACAAGGAGGTTTATTAGTGAGGCCATATCTCCCAAGGGAGAGGGAACAACATGACGTCAGCACCTTATCCAGGTGGCAGCTTCTCTGGGACTAAAGGGGAAGTAGGTAGGTCTTAATGGTGAGGGGGAGTGGCCCATTATAGTTCTAGGGCAGGGAGTTTAGGTCTGGGTGGATCTGGGGTCTAATGGGAGGAGCTGAGGACCTAAGGCAGGGGAAATGGTAACTCCAAGAAGTATTAGGACAAACAGGCTTTGCTGGGTTTCCCTCTCAGCTTCTTGAACATCTGCAGATTTTGATATCTAAGAGGATCCTCCAATCCATCTGCTAATGATGTCAAGGGCTGACTGCGTTGGCCAAACAACAAACAATAAGAACAAATAGTTACCACACAACTGCAAGGAGAATGGGAATCCTGGACCTGGTTTCCTAATCTAGTTTGGGTCCAGAGCCAACCATATGAGACAAAATGGTAGCAACTGGGCCAGGTGGTTGTACAGACTTCAGAATCCATTTTCTCCTAACATGTAGCAGAGGTAGGAGAGAATCAGAGTTACAGAACAGTGAACTCACTGCAGAGACTGAGTTCCCTAACTTTGTGGTTGTAGGTGGTGACTTGAAGGTTAGGGCTGAGTTCACAAAACAAGTAACTCCATGGCTGTGAATTAATTACTGATCTAATTTCCATCTCCATCTTCCTTTAGCCTCTTCTGGCAACTGGCTCATGCTTAAGAGCTCAAATTGCTCAGTCTCAAGATGCCCTAGCAGGGGTTGGCATGATGTGAAATGAGCTACTTCCCCCAACAGCATCCTTATCAGTAGATAAGATAAAGAAACATCTGCCCCCACAAAAAGTCAAGGGCAAAGGCCATCTGACTTTCCAAGGGAACTCTACAGCAGGGAGTCTTCTAATTGGCTGGTATTGATCTGTAAATTGTGTCCCTGCTGTGATTAATTCCAGTCCCCCCCAAACTCCCTCAGCATGAGCTTGATAGGTCAAGGTTTGGGGCCTTTAAGCATCCTTTACAAATGGACCTCAGGTTCTTAAAGGTGTAGGTGGAAGGCTAGCAGCTTGTTAACTCTCTCTGCTGCTCCTGCTAACCAGGAACCTGCTTTCACTGTTCCTTGAGATCACTAATAGCAGCTTAATGGGATGCTAATGTGAGGAACAGACATTATCAGGTGACTTGTGAGATTTATGATGGATTTATCACTGCTCCGAGTTCCCTCACTGTTCACTACATCTTTTCTCCATCCATCCCTGTTATTGGCCTTAGCAAATGGTTTCATAATTATTTTTTTTTTTCCTGAAGGGGGTTAATTTTTTTTTTTTTTTTGTCCTACTGGCTTCCCTCTGTATTCAATGTTCAATGGAGGCTTCTCTGGGAGCCTAACAAAGATGGGATATTCAAACTCAGCTCTTCTCTCCATGGTCTTCTCTCTGCCCCATCCTTCCTGCTCACTAGTGCATACATTAGTTTTTCTCAATCTTGCCTAGTCACTGGAGTTACCTGGGAGAGCTTTTTAAAAAAATCTGTGTCCCTTTCTTAGGGATCCTGCTTTCATGGTCTGGTGGTACTGCCTGGTTACTGAGAGCTTGAAAAGCTCCTCAGGTAAACACCATTTTATATGATCACATGCACATTGCTATTGAGCCCTTGTGATCCTCTCCTAAGAATACCTTCCTCTGGTCTCACTGTGTGAATGTTTACAGGCTTGATTAATTAATCGTATCTGAGTGTAATTGTTTGTCTTTCACTATCCATTTGGTTTACTTGTAGATCTATAGGCACATTCTAGTTATTACAAATGAGGGAAACCATTCAGCCTTTGTTTCTTGAGTCTGGCTTTCGATACTTAATATAATTTTTCCAAGTGTTTCCATTTCATTAGGAATGTGACAATGTCATTCTTCCTGATGGAACCATAGAATTCCATTATATATATATATACCAGACTTCTTGAGCCATTCATCCACTGAGGGGCATCTAGGTTGATTCTGTATCTTAGCTATGGTAAATCATTCTGCATGCCAAGAAGTGGAAACAAGAGTTTTGTTTTGTTTTTTTAAATGAATAGGCTGGACTCAATCCTCAACAGGTAAGGACTATTTATTGAGGAACACTGAGGGGCACAGACCTTCCTGCAGAATTGGAAATTGTGCCAGGAACTGTATTTTCAGGTGATTTTTGTTGTGCCAAGTCGCAAGACCACCACCAAGAAGACCACCGAGACTCAGACATTCCAAAATGCAAAAGCAAGGCAAGGCTTTATTCAAGCGAGCTGCAACTCGGGCCTCGTCCTACCCACCGACACAGCAGAGGTTAGGAGGAAGCCTCGAGCTGTGATTACACAGGGCTTATAAAGGCAAAGAACAAGGTTACAAGAATCAGGTGTTCAAGCAAGCAAGATTAGGACACAGGTACAAATCTGATTGGCTCAGGGTTCGATTCTAAAATGGGGTTCACGTGGTAAAATGGGGTTCACGTGGTAAAATGGGGCCTGACTTCAAAGTCTGGCACTTCATTTCCCCCTTTTTCTTTTTGGTACCTTGGGAGCCAATCATGGCTCCATTCTGTCCATTTCAATGGCTTGCATGTCTAGGGGATGATATAGAGGTAAGGCATGGGCCAGTAGGGCCCAATGTAGTAACCAAAGGGCCTGTCACCATTTCTTACAAGTACAGTCTCTGTACCTCTGTTTTGCATGCCTCTAGTTTATCCTGCCTCATCTTCCCAGAAACAATTTTGGTCCCTCGGTTTTAAAGGGGGGCTGATGGGTGAAGATCATCCATCTTCTGTAACTTCTTCAGGCTGACTCAGGGGCGTTGACCTTACCTAGCCAGGAACCTATAACCTTAGTCTACTTTACCAAGGGACTGCAGGATTACTGCAAACTGAAAATTAACTTTCAGCTATACAGACTTACCATTAGCTGTATAGTGTTTAGTATCCAAATGTAAGCAACAGAATAATACATAAACTCAGCTGTGCTCTAAGGGTCGGGTGGCTATACCCGTATTCCTGAGCAAGCCCAAAACTACCTAAAATAAGGGGGTCACCTCACTTTGGAGTGAGCTGCCAAAATAACATCAACACTAGCCAGGGTAGTAAGGAAAGAATGCAAAAAGAAAATTATAACAATATTCAGTCTAACTTTCTTTTCTTGAGGCAAAGGCGAAGCGGCTGAGTTGGGTGGTGCTTGGAGACCTCCCATGTTCCACCACAGTAGTCGTCGTCCAGGGCAAAGGGGTCAGTTGGCCTGGCGTGGGAGCAATGAACCCAAGTGGCAATGCCGTCTAGGGTTCCTTCCACTGTGGTTCTAAGGATTTCAGTCCCCTGGTCTGAATAAATGGGAGGTAGGGACAGAAGCAGAATCATATAATGCCTTAAGTTGGGGTCACATTCTTGTGCACGAGCTGCAAATAATCGAGTTTACACAAAAATTCAGCATCATCCAAATCAGCAAGCAATTCAGTCTGAAGGCTAGGGATAATGGGCGGGGCGTACCCGTACATTATTTCAAAAGGAGTAAAGCCAAGCTGATAGGGAGAATTTCTTACTCTAAGCAGAGCAAAAGGAAGGAGTGACACCCAGTCTGCGCCAGTCTCTAAGGCCAGTTTAGTTAAGGTCTCTTTTAGAGTCCAATTCATTCTCTCTACCTGTCCTGAACTCTGGGGTCTATAAGCACAATTCCCTGACTGTGTCAGCTATTCCCTGACTTACTTTTGAGACGAAAGCTGGTCCGTTGTCCGACCCAATGGTGGATAGGAAGCCATACCTGGGTAGGATTTCTTCCTGAATCTTCTTAGCCACTACATTCGCGGTCTCATGCTTTGTTGGATAGGCTTCAACCCATCCTGAAAAGGTGTCTACAAAAACTAGCAAATATTTGTAATTTCTGTGAAATCTACTTCCCAATACACACCTGGCCTATTCCCACAGAGGCGAGCTCCTTTAGTAATCTGTTGATTGGGGGCATTGGCAAGCTGACAGGCCTTGCAATTTTTAACAATATCTTCAATAAGTTGATCTTCTTGTCTAATTTTCACTTTGGTTTGTCGGAGCAAGTCCTGCATTTTTCAGGTTCCCATGTGAGAAGCTCAGATTCTCTTAAGGATCCCCTTACCCAGCCCTTGTGGCAAGATAAGTTTCCCTTCACAAGTTTTCCACCAGTCATTGTTTCCTTCTCTGTCCAGGGGTCTGTGGGCCATGGGAATTTTCTTTATCCACTCCAAGCCTTCTTGGGAATACTGGGGCACAGGAGGCAAAGCTCGTGGCCCACGGTCTACTAAAGTCTGTTCCCAGGAAGTCTGACTTGTCTGGCTGATTTAGGCAAAGGGATTTTCAGCACAGTCTCCTGATTGGCTGGAACTGATCTCTGATGACCTAAAAAGTTACCTTTGTAGGCCTTTAACACATCTCAATAAGGACACAATCTCAGGTCTACACACTTTAAACAGATGTATCAGCTTAAAATTCTCACTGCCAGGCAGATCTTTGAGTAAATGTGGGGGGGGGGGTGAGATTTTAATCTATCCTCTCATTTGACAAACTTACCCTTACTAACCACTATCACAGATGACTGGCAAGTTCCTGCCCAGTAGACAGACATGGGCATTGGAAAGGCATGCTTAT
This sequence comes from Perognathus longimembris pacificus, assembly GCF_023159225.1. Taxonomy (NCBI): domain Eukaryota; kingdom Metazoa; phylum Chordata; class Mammalia; order Rodentia; family Heteromyidae; genus Perognathus; species Perognathus longimembris. The sequence continues at coordinate 24,020,438 of NC_063164.1, forward strand.
GAACTATTCTTCTAGGACTTCCCAGCTTTGATTAACTTTTGAAAGGCCAAACAGGAGTGACTCTAGGATCTGACACCATCTCTGCCATCCAAGCAGTGGCTTACTGCCTCTGGATGCTCCATCACTTTTGTCCCAGGAGGAGTGACTTTCCACTGGACTTGGACTCAGGGCCTGAGCACTGTCCCCCAGCTCGCCAGCTCAAGGCTAGCACCCTACCACTTTGAGCTCCATACAACTCCGTTCCCAGCACTCTGCTGGCTGATTAGAGACAAGTCTCTCACAGGGACCTTTCTTTGCCCGGGCTGGCCACTTTACTCCAATTATAAGCAACAAGGTGGTCCACACAGAAGTAGTTTTTAAGCATGCTCTCTTACCTGGAACTTATTAAGGGTCAGTATTAGATCTCGACAAACTTGTAGGAATCACCTGTGCTTCTCTGTGGGCCTGCTGGAAACGGTTACAAAAAACCTACAAAGAAGCTGGAATGGCAATTAAACATTTTGGTAGCCATAATTCTCCTTTTCTCACTTTGCAATAATTATTTAGGACAATTTTACTTCCAAATTTCTTATCTAGAAATGTATTCTTGATTTCCAAAGCCTTTTTAACACTAACAACATTTTAGCTTTTATCTGCATCGGAAAAACTGAAGCTCACAGGCATTCTGAAACCAGGTGCCGCCCTTTGCCTATGGGCTGCTTGTTTCAAAAGAGCCTCTTTTTTTTTTTTTTCAGTCCCAGTTACTGCATGGCATGAAGACCTTTGAATTTTTCCTTAATGCAAGAATTACAATTAGAAATACTTATCCATTCAGCTTTCCAATATATTAGTGAGAAACATTGGCCCATTTTGCCATTTCTTCCTACATACATAGAGTTAATGAGAGTATACTTCTATCCCCATTAGTTTAGTATATATATATATAAATATATATATATATATATCCCTTTAAAATCCAAATTTCTGACACTTAGCTGATTTTTTTTAAATTTTAATTAAAGAACCCTGAGAAATCCTTTAAAGCATTTGGTAATGCCCAAACTTGATGACCCTTTGACTTTAAACAAACTTAGTTTTGCATCATACTGCAGTCTTGAACATGTTCACACTCACACATGCACACACACATACATTTTCAAAAGATCTTAAAGCGTGCTGAATAAGCATTGGACGTACATTTTAAGACAAAAACCTTTAACAAATGATTTTAGCATTCTCCAGCCTCATTTTCCAGGGCTTGATAGTTTTAGTAAAACATTTTTAGTCTTAGTAAAACATTTTAGCGCACCAAATAATTTTCTGGTTAAGTAGGCTGGGTGGGGGTCCCCCTAGAGTTCTTTTTTGCGGACACTCTCACTGATTGACTGATTGTGGGCTGTCACCTGTACATCTTTCCAGTGAGCTAAAGTCAAGTCCAGGGGAGTGGAAGGAACGTTCCCCATCATCCGTTTGTCAGTCAGGCACAGCACAAGAAAGAAACACACAAAAATAATCACAGGCACAAAGACCAGACAACACTTACAGACAGACTTAGGGAGCCGCGGCTTACAGGTTCGATTGTGTCTCTCCTACCCCTGTGAGGAGGCAGACCACACAGTCTCACTGAATCTCTCCTGCCCCTGTGAGGGGGCAGACCACACAGTCTTGAGGCTCTCTCTCTCCCGTTCCTGTGTAGGAGTGGACCAGACAACCCCGAATATAGAGTGGACTAGACAGGCGCCCGTTAGAAGGGCCTCCCGGTCCAGTTCTTCAGGTCCAGGGTGGTAGTGGGAAGCCTGAGCCCCCTGTGGAGGGCTTGAGGTGTCCCCCAAGTCCCCCAGGACTGCCCATACGAGCGTGTCCACTCTGGCTGGTCCTTCACTACCTACAGGTTCAGATTCAAGCGGCTGGCCTAAACAGAAAACAAAACTACAAATCACACAGACACAGACTCACAGAATGAACTGCCCTATTTTCTTACCTTCGGAGTCTGGGGTCTTGGGGGTCTCTGGGGCCATCCCGGACGAGCTCCCAAATGTTGTGCCAAGTCACAAGACCACCACCAAGAAGACCACTGAGACTCAGACATTCTGAAATGCAAAAGCAAGGCAAGGCTTTATTCAAGCGAGCTGCAACTCGGGCCTCGTCCTACCCACCGACACAGCAGAGGTTAGGAGGAAGCCTCGAGCTGTGATTACACAGGGCTTATAAAGGCAAAGAACAGGGTTACAAGAATCAGGTGTTCAAGCAAGCAAGATTAGGACACAGGTACAAATCTGATTGGCTCAGGGTTCGATTCTAAAATGGGGTTCACATGGTAAAATGGGGTTCACGTGGTAAAATGGGGCCTGACTTCAAAGTCTGGCACTTCAATTTTATATAGGACTTAACAAGGAAGTAGAAAACAGAAAATGGGTTATGGTCTCTTGGGGCCCCAGAGTGATGTCCTTGGTCAGGTCCACAGTGGAATGCTCTGCCTGGGGTGAGGAGCTATTATCCCCTGGGGCCAAGGATGGTATCTGTCCATGGCCCAGCCCAAATTAGAATAACCTGCCTGTTGACAGACACATGGTCAAGCCTGTTCTTGCTTGACATTGGGGAATAAGGCAGGAATCAGTCCTTCCATTTCTCTACCCTTTGTCTTATATATAAGTTTATCCGATTTGGGGAGGGGAAGGGTGAAAGGACATGTTCCAGCCATCCCAAGGGACCATGCAGAGATAGTCACAGATAGGAGAAGGTTTATAAGGAAGTTTATCAGTGGGGCCAAGTCTTCCACGGGAGAGGGAGCAACATGGCAGCTGGCTTCTGCACCTTATCTGGGTGGTATCTTCTCTGGGGCTAAAGGGGAAGTAGATAGATCTTAATGGTGAGTGGGAGTGGTCCATTATAGTTGTAGGGCAGGGAGTTTAGGTAAGGGTGTATCTGGGGCTAATGGAGGAGCTGAGGACCTGAGGCTAGGGAAATGCTAAGCTAAGGGGGGGGGGGGAAGCATAGAAATGGTGGGACAAAGAGTTAATTCAGCAGTGATACTCACTAGATACACTATGTTGAAATTGAACTATTTAACTTGGAGAGAGGGAAGTTGGGAGGAGAAAATGAGGGAGGAGGTGATACTGTCCCAAAAGAAATATACTCATTACCTGACCTATATAACTGTAACCCCTCTGTACTGAAGTAACCCTGAAGTCAAGAAGTCCACAGAGGCATGGTCAAGGGTGACAAAGGAGTCCTTAATCTCCAGCCAGCTGCAGCCCTGTCCTGGACTTTGGTGTCTCAGAAATAAGGGCAGCCAGCAAATATACAACACAGATAAGAAACAGGAAGCAGGACACAAACACAGAAACATGTAGCATGGCATAGTGACACCTGTGCTGTTTGGGCCTAAATAGGGTCAGGGCAGGGGGCAGGGTCACAGGAAATTGCCAGTCCTGGGCACTGGACTGACAGGTCTAGTAACCTATCAGCCAAATGCCTGCTCCTGCTTCCAGGAATTCAGGCACGCCCATCACCTGGGATGTGGGACTTCCTCTTACCCCATGATGAAGATGCCAAATCCTGTCATATACCATGTGGCCAATACGGCCCTGGCCAAATCCTGTGTCCCTACTTTAGTACATCACCTTAAGAAAAAAATAAAAGCTTCTCAGGTAATTCCAGTAAGCCCTGTAGACTGAAAACCACTGAAGTAGCATCTAGACCATCCTAAATGTAACCTTTCCCAGAATGCTTTTCTATGTCTCCCAAGGAACATGAGCTCTTCTCCCTTGGAATCCATAAAACACATCACATTTATCTTTGGAAGTCATCTGGTACTTTCATTGGTTTTTCCATTGAGAACCACACTATAGTTCATCCATTTGCAAATGTGTCTCATTGCCACCATCACACTATGAGTTCCTTGTGGATAGAGATGGTGCTCAAGTTGTTTGTGCCATTGCAGTGCCTGGATAAATATTTTTTTTTTTTTTTTTTTTTTTTTTTTTTTTTTTGCCAGTCCTGGGCCTTGGACTCAGGGCCTGAGCACTGTCCCTGGCTTCTTCCCGCTCAAGGCTAGCACTCCGCCACTTGAGCCACAGCGCCGCTTCTGGCCGTTTTCTGTATATGTGGTGCTGGGGAATCGAACCTAGGGCCTCGTGTATCCGAGGCAGGCACTCTTGCCACTAGGCCATATCCCCAGCCCTGGATAAATATTTTTGATTTGAGTTTTACCAGTGGTTTCTTCTGGTTTGTAGTCCTGAATATAACACAGGTAACGTAAGTGGATTCTATTTCAGGGCCTTGAAAACAGATTTTGCCTGCCTGCCAGTGTGTCCCTGCTGTCTTCTCACCAGGGTGGCCATATGTCCTGGTTTGCTAGGGACAGTCCCTGTTTAGGACTTCCATTGCAGTGTCATTATGAATAGAATATTCTCTTCCTCTCGAAGTTGTCCCAGTTTGGATGACAAATTATATGGTTCTTCTATTTTTCCCCTTCCTCCTCCAGATCTCTTTCTCCTAGTCAGCATAGGACAGATAAACTGCTTATGGAGTGGTGAGCCCAGGTTAGTTTCTGAAAGGCTTGTTCCAATATTATAGAAGTCTATAATCCTACGCAAACAGTTACAAAAGCAAACAAAATGAATTTGCAGTATCAGAGGTCAGAACCGTGAGTTTTGGGAATAAAATGGGCCGGGAAGTGTCATGTAGAAGTTGCCTTCTGGGGTATTGGAGATATGCTATGTCTTCATTTGAGTGGAACACAAAATGTGTTTATTTTGAGAAAATTGACCACACTATAGCCCAGATCCCTGGTTAGTGTATATATGTTATATACAGAACATATATGTATATGTGCATATTTATAGAACATGTATGTTATATCCTTATTAATGAATACAGTTGCTCTGATGGATGAATTCTTTTTTTGGGGGGGGGGGGGGGAAGTCCTGGGGCTTGAACTCAGGACCTGAGCACTGGCCCTGGCTTCTTTCTGCTTAAGGCTAGCACTCTACCACTCGAGCCACAGCGTCACTTCTGTTTTTTTCTGTAATGTGGTGCTGAGGAATTGAACCCAGGGCTTCATGCATGCTAGGAAAACACTGTACGACTAAGCAATATTCCTAGCCCCCTGATGGGTGAATCCTTAACAACACAAGCAACGCGATGTAAGCCACAGAGCACCCAAGAAATCTAGTGCTTATCCTCTTGGAAAAACATATTTTTTATTGTTAAGTAAATGTATATTGCCAGCCACAAACTACATCACAGAGTTATTATGTTATTATATACTTCTTTCAGTGGAGCTGTGAATTAGACAGAATGTTTTCTTTTCAAATTACTGATGAGAGAGCTGTCACAGAGCTGTTGAAAAGTGGGCCAAGTTTACACACAGGCTGAATTCACTCATAGGAGATTGAAAACTCATTGGGGTTTTGGCTGTCTCCATGACAGAATCAGATTAAATGTATGGCTGATCCTATCGATTGGGTAGAAATCAACAAAGAGAGCTTAAAACAAAACAAAATTAAACTACAACTTGAAAATAAACAGTCAATTTTGTGGCTTTAAATAGAAAAGACCAGAATGTCAATAGCTGAATTGAGATTAGGACCAAAAATAGTTTCTGACTTCCCAGAAAACATGATCAAATTCCAGACACCACAAGGGATTCAGTCCTGAATTGAGAGGATTAGCTGAGGGTTGAACAGGAACCCTGCCATATTTGAGCCTAGTTCTCTAAGCCAGAGACAAGATGAAGAGGGATGGAATCATGGCATAGAATTTTCAGTGGCTGTCCCATCTCCCTTCCATCCTACCCAGAGTGAGCATGACTGAGAGAGAAATGTCTTTTCTTTTTGTGTTGTAGCTAACTTGGGCAGATGAAATCAATTTCTCATTCATACAGACAAGAAATAATCTTGAGATAAATATGTAAATATAGACCGAAAACATAGCAGGAAACAAGCAAAATGGGACCAACTCAGAATCTATTCAAAGTAGAGAAGGTTAGTGAGCTATCTGTTCAAACAAAAAGGAAGCAGTGGCATCCTGGGAGATTCATGGCACTGAACTGATGTGAAGTTTAGCTACTCATGCTGTGTTCACTGTTGATGAAATGTCATTGAGCTTAAAGTTAAACAAGTTCAGAGTCCTAGATAACACACTACAAGATCAAATAGTAATAGGCTGCTATGTACCAACATGAAGAAATAACTTATAGCAATGTACCAATATGTCAAGATTTCTCCCAGGAAGCAATATAGAAACGAGCTGGATGGTGTCAGGCTCATTTAAAAGCTCATTTACTCCCCTTAGTGACTGTCCTTTCACCTTTCCATGTCATATATCCCAGTCTCTTGTGGATGTGCTTGTCAGAGCCCAAGCTTAATAGTGCTGGTCCATCAACAGTGACGTGTTAAATGTAAAGATGGGGACATTCCTGCAGAAAGAAAAATGCAAAGAACTGAGCCTCAGCTGAGGTCATGTGGTATCTAGTAACCATGAGACCATGTCATATATATATATATATATTTGGCTAGCCCTGGGGCTTGAACTCAGGGCCTGAGCACTGTCCCTGGCTTCTTTTTGCTCAAGGCTAGCACTCTGCCACTTGAGCCACAGTGCCACTTCGGGTTACATATATATATGTGTGTATATATATGTGGTGCTGGGAAATTGAACCCAGGGTTTCATGTATACGAAGCAAGCACTCTTGCCACTAGGCCATATTCCCAGTGAGACCATGTCATTTGATGGCACATTTTCCTGAGTTATCCAATGAACTTTACACAGAAGGCTTTTGTTTGTTATTTTATTATTCAGGCATCCAAAAAGTCTAAACAATAACCCCCCCAAAAAAGAAAGGAGAAAAAGATGTAAATAATGGAAGATATTGCCATTCTATACAAAGAGTCTCCTGAATTTAAATAAGCTCAATATTATTCAATCTGTAGCCTATGAAACTAAGATAATTGAGGGGAGGGACTGGATTGAGAGGGATGGGGGAGAATGCAAAAAGTGACATTGATCAAGATGCATTGTACTTATAAACCGATTTGTTGGATGGTAACTAATTTGTACAACTTCTTAAAGATAATAAAAATACAATTTAAAAAGGAAGCTCAATGAGTTATTTTCGATCACTTTGAGTTTTGGAGATTTTCTGTTTTTTTTGTAAATAATCAACCAGTTTGTCTACATTCTCCCCTTCCCCAATATGCTTATTTACTTCTATAGCTCCACGATTCTTTGTATTAAGAGGAACATATCAGAAATGAGGAAGGGGTAGAGACAGTTCAGTGTGGTAGGAAGGAGGAAGTTTATAGCTCTCTGCCTTGTGGATTTCTCCCCCTCAGAATCCTGAGCTGGGTCAATGTAATGTGTTTGTTTCATTAGCGTCAATCTATTTAGGGTTCTATTTTACTTATAGAGCTATCACAAAATCCAGCTAGCATTCTCTTGTCTCAGAAGACTATCCAATAAGAAGAGCACAGTCTTCGAGTTTGGAGGTCCCCAGAACTAAATGCTGTTGTTAACTCTGCTACATTCTGAGGGGAATACCTGTATCTCTGTTCCTGCCAGATGGCCAAGTTGAGCAACCTCTGGTTTCTTATCTAAAGAGTACTTAGGATAATCATATGGGAAAATGTATTTAGATCACCAAAGATGTGGCATACTTCAAAATACAGCCTTTCGTTTGCCTGTTTATAGAAATAAAGTTTCATTGGAGCATAGCGATGCATGTTTTTTTAAAGACATGTTCACTGCGGTTGCTTTTTTTTTCTAGTGTTAAGAGTTGAGTTGTTGCCCAAATACTAAGCGGCAGAAATTATTCGTTGCCTGTGTGTGTGTGTGTGTGTGTGTGTGTGTGTGTGTGTGTGTGTGCGTGCGTGTGCGTTCTGTTAATGGGGTTTGAACTTAGGGCCTGGGCTCTGAACCTTATTGAGCTTTGCTTTAGTATTCTACATGAGCAAGAATTCTACTTCTTTTTGGTGGTTAATTAGAGAGAAAAGTCTTGAAGACCTTCCTGTCTAGGCTGGCTTTGAACCAAGCTGTGATTCATATATCTCAGTCTCCTGAATAGCATCTTGCCTTCTTAAAGTTTGTTCTTTCTCTTAACATCTGTACTCTTAATTGCTTGTTCTCAGTTCATTCTATCGCTCCCCAGAAACAGATTTGATACACTTTGAATAAGTAATTTAGAAGCAATTTGCGATTGTCTTAGTAAAAATGAGAAATTCATTTGGAGTACATGAAGATGGAGAGAGAGACTAAGGATGAGTGAGGAGTGAGCACTGAAGCTCCCATCTTGGTAAGTGAGCTTGGTGAGGAACAGTCAAATATTAGTTCAGTGTCATGTCTCTCTATTACATATCTGTCTTTTCTGTAGTTTGATTTTCAATATTGATATTTTTAAACAAGTGCAAGTTTTTGTTTGTTTGCCTTATAAGCAGGGCTATGCAGTATAAAGGGCAAGTCTACATATTTCCCCCCAAATTTCAGCATAAAAGTATCTATTCACTGTTGTTTTGTGAGAACAATAGAGTGGAAAGAGGCCTGGTATGGGAAGTCTGAAAATCTAGGATCCGTTTAGTTTTATTGTGTTAGGCAAGTCATTGAACTTCTGGGCATTATTTTTTCTACATAAAAACAAAGAAGAGAGCATGTTTCGTAGCATTATTCTGAAGCATAAAAGGTAGAGTACAGGTGGATAGCATTGTAAATTCCTAAGCCATCTATAAAATGTGACAGGTATGTATAACCAGGGCATTCGATTGTTTTCCTTTCATTTGTATTTTACATTTACATTGTGATCACAGTTTCAGCGCTTACAATAGGTTCTGACATCTGATTAGAGTGATGCCTAATATTTTTGTTTGCTAGTTCTTCCTGCTTATAATTTTGAATCCTAGTTAGATAAGCACCACATTTGGCAATTAGTCAAGGCTGATCCTAATGACTTCCAAGAAAAGCTTATGTTGGGTCTTTGGAATTATTTTAATAGTTTCAAAAGTTTTTCCACTTTCATTCTGAATTTTTCCATCTAATAAAGATGCAACTCTGTTTTCATTATTAATATGGTATTTCTCAACAAAGGTTTTAAAAAATTTAATGCATATGTTATTGAGTTTATGGATATTTTATATTTATTACTATATTTGAAGTAGGGATGCTGAATCTAACTGGAGCTATCTTGACCACGTGGTAGATGATAGGGTATTGGGTTTGACTGGTGCCATCTTGTCTTGATGGTGGAGCCAGGGAAGTCCCACCTCCCAGGTGATAGAAGTGCCTGAATTCCTAGAGGCAGGGGTGGGGACTTGGACAATAGGTTACTGAACCTGCCAATCTTGGGTTGTGACCTCTCAAGCTCCATGTGACCACACCCCTGACTTGGCCCTATTTAGGTCTGGATCAGCTCAGGTGCGGGCATGCCACCTGTCTGCTTGTGTTTTGTCTCCTGGCTCTTCTCCAGCCAACATGGCATCCCACTTCAGCTTCCCATTGGAGCTGATCTGGTTTGTTGGTATTGTTTTTCTGCTCTTTCTTTCCTCCCCAGCTCTCATGGCTCAGTTTTTTGACATTATTAAGTGCAGGGGCTGCAGGCCTTTGTGACAGGAGTTGGCCCGTATTGCTGGCTTTCCAATAAAGACTCCCAATTCTACCTCTCATAATGTGACTTCTCTGTTTTCTGGCTGTATAACAATATGATTAGCATGTCTTTTTCATCAAATTATCTGAGTATTGTCTCATTTTTCTAAAAAAAGTGTTTCTTATTTAAAGCCACTTTATGCTTCTTTATTAAGGAAAAAAATATTCTTGCTTGGTTATTCCAGTTGTATTCTTGTGTGATTTTCTAGTACTTTAGTATCTTAGTTAACATCATTTATTTCTTTTCCTTCACAATGTATTGTATTAGCCAAAAAAAATCTAAAGTGATAATGATTCTAAGAGACTTTTTCTATTTGATTCTGCTTGGAATATTTACTCATTAAGTCCAATCTTTACTTTAAGTCAAGTATGCCTTTATCATATTAAAGAGGTATCCTTTTTATAGCTATGAAATGTTTACTTTATAATTAGGTAAAGTTGTTGATTTTGTCAGGTGTGGTATCTATGAAATTATCACACAGGCTAATTACTGTTGAATCAGTGAGTGCTCAGTGGATCATTTTCTCCTTGGAAGTCAACCTCCTTGGATAGCTGACACAGAGTCTTTATGAGTTTGAACATCTCAGGGCTGAATTTCAAGCAGGACAATGCAGAAGCAAATTTAGTGATGGGAATCCCTTGAGTTTCTCTCCTTGGGCATTTTCTCCAGTGCTGCTGGCTTTGAACAATACTTTAAGGTAATGGTTGTTGGCATCAAAATTGAGACTATTATTGGAGGAGTCAGTATGGAACACAGGAATTAAAATCACTGGCCTGCTCCTGAAATTTGAAGTTTCAACGTTGTCAAAGCAAACATATTCTGTGTGTGCCTCCTCTCCCTCTGCCCTCCCTGCTCTGACTCCCACTTGGGATCTGTTTATGCTTTTGAACTGAAGACTGACAGGGGAATTTTAAAGTCATAGGACTTGCATTTTAGAATGTCAGGCCTCCAAAATATTTGCTAATGTGCAGACAAATGAACTGCTAAACATCAGTAACTATACCAGGTTCTTGCTGTTTGTCTCGAGGCTTGTTTGACCTTTCCACACAGTATTTTAACAAATGAACAGTGTTTTCCTCTTCCCCTGGCAGCTCAGAATAGCTCTGCTTCCTTTCCTATAAACAAGTCATATCTCTGGGAATTTCTAAAGCTGAATACTGTCTGCTCAGAAGCCATGACTCACACTGTTTCCTGGCAGTCTTCACAAATGTAAGAACACCTCTTGAGGAAAGAATCCCAGGCAAGAGTAGCCACAGAAAAGTCTGATTCCTTCATTTCAAACACAGGAAGCTGAGAGACAAAGGAAAGCACCAACCATCTCCACTCCCCTAACTCATATTTGTGGCTGTGAGGGCAGGAAGGGGAAGTCCACCTGGAAAATAGTCCGGGCCTGATTTGGGTCTTAAGTCACTCTCCTGTACCCTCTGTTTAGGAATTCACCTAGCTCAGCTTCCCCATGATTCTGGAGGTTAAAGGCTCTCTTATGTGGGACTCCCCAGGGAAATTATCAGGAAGTCACATACTGTACTTTGAGTCTTCCTACTTGATTTTTGCAGAAACTTTGTGTGTGTGTGTGTGTGTGTGTGTGTGTGTGTGTGTGTGTGTGTGTGTAAACCAAGAAGGAAAAGAAAAAAAATCTCTTTCTGCACATATTCTTTCCTGGACTTCTTTCGTCTACCCACTGGCTTTGTAATTCCCTTCTTTAATGATACATGATTTTTCTTGTATTTCCAAGTCAAGAAACAAAGGAGAAATGCTTATTTTCTTTCTCTCAGTTCAACAATATAATAACCTCTGTGTGTATGTATTTACATAGTATGATAATGAATGTGTGTTTATGTGGTGTATGTGTGTTTATGTGGTATATTTACATAGTTTGTATTGATGTAGTATGGTTGTATGTATATGTGTGTGATATCTATGTGAAGAATAATGCAAAGTGCTTGGTTGAAAGGTTACATAAGAAAGATTGAATACACTCAGAGTGAGCAGGAAGTGGCTTTAGGTATACCCATTTCTTTGTCTAATCCTAATAAGGGGATAAAGTATTGATCACACATGACTGTGAGTGGATTGTGTCAAATCCCACTGATCCATGGTGTAGCTGGGCATCAGTTTTACTAGAACTGGGATAATGGAAATTGAGTATGTAATGAATGGTTCTGGAGACATTAACACAACGTGTATCAAGCATGACATACATTTCCATCCCTGTGGTGAACACTTCAGTAATCACAACCTGAAAGTTTTCAACACTTCACAAATAAGGGACGAAGGATAGAGAGCTTAATTCAGTTAAATATTAAAAAAATAAGCCATGGCAGAGTTAGAACTTATTATACCTGGAAACAGCAGTCTGTTTCATGGTCTATTGTGCCATACAAGGAACCAAAGAGCATAAGAAAGAGGCAGGGGACAGAAGGAAGGACCAGAGAGAAAGGCAGGGAGGGTGGGAGGACAAGCCTGAGTTTTTCACACTGATATAATTGATTTATCTTCCTCATGTCTCCAGAGAGACCAACTTACCCAGTCTTGCCTGAGTCTTTCTTGAGTTTACTACTCAAAAATCTCACATTCCGGGAATTCTTTCAGTTTTGGGAAAATGTGGACAATTGGTCATTCCACTGGTCACCACCTGAAAAGTCTGTGCTATGGTTACCTGGATTGTTTGAAGATAAAGACAATCCACTGATAACCTAAAGAACCAGTTGTTTAAGAAAGGGGTTGGAGGAGGATAAAAGGGAGTGATAGGGTGAATTTAATCAGTGTACATTGTACCTATGTATGGAAATATCAGAACAACACCCCATTGCACAACTGATAGATACTAATAAAATGTCTTTCAAAAAGAATCTGGGATCTGGGGAGTGACACTCTTGAGTCCCTGCCACAGGGGTTGCTGTGTATTATGCATATTCTGCCCACATACTTCTCTCAGAGCCTGTGCGATTTGGGGCACATAAAAGTCACGTAAGAGTTGTTGACTTGATTTATGAAGAGTAAGATAGCTTATATGTCAACATCTGCGGGATGAACACAATTGCAAATAATATAGTTTTAGGTAAAAACCTAATCCACACACTGTAAAGTTTTTATATAAAGTCATTTTCTTCATGAATGTGCAATTTCTTTGAGCACTATATTATATGCTTTGGGTAGCTTTTTTATGTCTGAGAGCAGAGTATTCACTTTTTAAAAAAATAATAACTGTGTTCCTGAAACTGTCTATGAAAAAGATAGATATTTTTTATAAAGCATACTTGCAGTGCTTTGGGGAAGTGAAGTCTTTGTAGAGCCAATATAATCCCTTGGTCTGTTTGGTTTCACAAATGTTAGTCTTAGATACAGAGTTAATATGCAAGCTGAACGTGGAAAATACCTATGCCAAAAAAAGTTGAGAAACAAGAGTAATAACTGGGATGGTGGGTCTAGTTCTGCCCTGATTTGGGTTTAATAGTTAACTAAGCAATTTCCCTTTTTCTCTGGAAATAGAAGCAACTTCCTTTTGATTTTTACCCCTCCCACTATACCCTTGGCTGTCTCTTTGCTCCTATAAAGAAACTACCCTGTTCAGACACCTGCTTCCTTTTGGAGCTTGCAGTATTCTGGTGCCTCATTCTTCTAATGGGATGTGTCTGGGTTTTGTTTTTTGCTTCAGCTTTCAAAGAACACCAGAAAGCAGCTGCAGAACAAAGTAGGGTACTGACGTTGTAAGGATGGTACTAGTTTGGGTAAACCAAAGTGGTATCTGTTTCTAGCAAACCTTGAATGGGGATGGACTTACTGCTTGGCTTAGCTTCGTGTAGGTAGCATCAGCTGTCTTCAATAACTCAGTGAATTTTATTCTTCCCTCTGAAGACCCTAGCCACCACCCACAGTGGAGTCCAGTGGTATCAATTGAAAGGAAATCATTTCAGATTGTCTCCCTCCTCCTTTCACATTGTCAAAGGAAACATTTGTGTAAAATAGACACTGCGGGAGTCTGAACATCTGCTAATCCCTCCTCAGGGTTGTTCCTGGCTTCCCATTCCCCAGATGTTCTTTTCCTTGTTTTAAAGTCCCCTTTCGTTTAGATCAGGTTGAACCAAGCTTGGAACAGTTATTTTTCTATCATATGTCTTCCTCTAGTGACAAATGGGACTGACATATTTATAGATTTCTGTAACTTCTTTAGTAAATGACTTCCTAGGACATGATTACAGGGGGGAAAAACACTTTAAAGGATAATATCTCAGGGAAGTGGGTGCTGGGGAGGTTACCCGTGTGGTGAGGGATCTTCCATGTTAGGTATTTTTACAGGCTAGCTATGGTCAGAGAGATACCCACCTCCCATCCCGCAGCGTGTTGCTAAAGCACCTGTCATGACCACGGGCAGTACCTAAGATTGGTGAGGACTTCCTCTACTCTCTACCTTGCATGCTGGCTTCTTGCTTCAAATGAAAGGAGTGGTACTAAACCAGGCTGGAGTGATGACCTGACTTCTTTTGAGAATGGGCAGTCTTCTTTTGGAGAACAATTCATTCCCTCAATGCCTTCCGAAGACATTTTATGTCTCTCCAAGGAGCAGGAAATAATGACTATGAGTATTTCATGGGGTGTTGGAGGAGGAAAGAGCTTTTTTGACATGGTAATGTAATTTCCTCATTTTTAGAGGTAAAGATGTAGAGGATCAGAGAATTAAGAGAAGCCGCCTAGATCCCATAGTGTGCATGCATGGCCCTGAGCAAAGTCAGTTTCCCTTTCCGGAATGCTGTGGTTGCCTGAGAGCAACTCAAGAGGGCGCTGTCCTGGGAATGATGTGCCACAACCTCACCTTCTCCTTGGTGTTGTGGCTCCTTGCTCACCTGGGCTCTGTTCTGGGATGAACATCTTCTAGCTGCTGTTAGCCAAGCTGTGTCTGAGCTCCTCAGGGAGCCTTACTCATGGGCTTTTGCCTCAAGGGCCCTGATTCATTTCCATCCAGAAAGGGCATGTGTGTCTCTGTAAGAGATGTGTGGGTCTATGTCATGCTGTCCCTTAGCTTTTTTGCTCTAGGCAGATGTTGTATGAATTGAACCATGGCTCCACTTCTGGATTTTTGGTAATTAATTGGAGATGAGGGTTCTCACAGACTTTTCTGCTCTGGCCAACTTTGAACCATAATCCCCAGATTTCAATCTCCCGATTAATGAGGCACATAGACTTGAGCCACTGGTACTCAGCCTTACTAGGTTTTTGAGCCAGTGCATCAAAGAAAGCAGAATTTTAACTGGCCCCTTGTGGAAGTGGTTGGTCAAGACACTCTGCAGCTAGGAAAGTACATTGAGATCTTGAGATGAAAAGATTTCTATAGGAGGGAAAGGTTATTGCTATTATTTCAAACTTTCAAAGTGGTTTCCTTTTTACATCTTTATGATATTAATATAATCTTAATAGAAGTCTTAATGTGCAAGTTGCTAAGCACATTGCCCAGTGTAAAAAAATTACATGATTGCAATGATAAAGCAGTTTTCTGTTATTTTTAATTATCTTTGTCTTAAATGGAAGGACTTAAAGGAAAGCTGGAACAGTTTCAAAAATGAAATAGTTTTATTTTTAAATGGGTGTTTCAGGTAAAAACCAAATAATATTGGCTTTTGCAAAATAAAATAAGGTGAGATGGACATTTTTTTTTGTAATGATGTGAACTCTATTACTACCAGACAAACTGCATGTTGAAATTACATAATATTTAAGTGGACTTTTCAGTACACTGTTTGGAATGGCAGAGGATTTCATGGTCTTCAGTGATATCAACTTGAAATTAACCTAAACCTATTTTAGCAATAGGCTTGGATGAAATTATGCACCATGCAAAACACGAATAGGAAAGTATGGTCACCATTCCTTCCTAAGTGTTCAAAATTGTGTCACTGTCACTGTATAACATGCTTTATAAGAACATCACTAGGTGAACTTATTTAGATCAGTTCGTAGAAACAAGAGGGGGCTCATTGTCTTACTCAGTCTGAATTATGTGCACAGTTTGCTGCTACTCAAGTCTGTTTCACATGACTGTTTGAGTTGGTTCAACTCTCTCTAGCCTTTTGCTGGGTCCTCATTGAAGCCCATAATCCTCTGCTTCTTTTCCCAAGAGAATATTAAATGCTCTCACCATTTTCACTCAACACCCGTGCATTTGTGATATTTACTTCCAAATTGCAGAACTCAAGCAGAAGCTCTCAGATTCTTGGTCCCCATCTGACAACCTGCCTTCCTCTCCCCCTGACCCCCCTCCCCAAGTTCCTATTTGTTAAGACCTAGCAGTTCCAGTTGTGCTCTGGGCTACAGGAATGCTGGCTCCTAGCTTTTCAGGAAATCTCCACCATTAATCACCCTTCCCTGTTCCTCATCTTCCAAATACTTTTTGCTCTTTGTTCTTGTTCTCAGCCCATAAAACTACTTGCTTCTATTCCATCTTAATATATACACATTTATTTTCCTAGAGTATGCTAGCTGTATCATTTAGACTCTTTACTTCTATTTCCTTATCTTTCATTTATTGTTCAAGTTCAACCTTACTTCCACCCCACCTCTTCACAGGGAATGCTATTACCAGGATCATCCAGAGTTTTAAAGACTTTAAATCCAGTCACCTTTATGCCAGGTCTCTGATTATGAGACCTAGGATAGATGTTTCATCATCCTTGACTTCTTTCTTCCTTTCACATCCCTCAGAAAATGATGTCATCTCGACTTCCCAAGTCTAGCCAGAACCTATTTCATCATTATCTTATTGCCACCTGGTCTGAATTACTAGCTGCTTTCCTGGATAATTACAATGGTAACTCAATAGTACTATATGATGGTTTTCTAACTTGTCTCCCTGATCTTGCCCTCAGCCTCCTTCAACCTACTACCAATCTACAGTCAGAGTTTAATGCTTTAATCAGATCATGCTATTTATCTTCTCAGCATAATCTCTGATCCTCAGTCTAATATAGAGGAAAAGCCAGAGTTCTTGGTAGAACCCTTAAGACCCTTTGTCATCCTCCCCTTACATCTATCTAGTCCCATCCCCTACTAATCCTCCACCCCTCCAGAGCTAGGACAAGTTTGAGGCAAGAGATGCTTAAATCCTTCCTCTTAATGCTGTCACTCGTCTCAAGTCACTGCCTTTGTCTTCAATGTCTTTAACCTTCCCTTAATTTCATACTTCACTTCCTCCTAAGGAGCAGGGAATGGTTATAATGCTATAGCAAAGTTTTGCTACACAAATATGGAGTTCAGTTACTTGAGTCCAATTTGTAGAACCACATAGATGAAGTACTTAAATTTTCTATACCTCAATTTCTTCATTTGCAAAATTTCAAGAATGCCTACCACATAGTATTGTGATATTCAAATAAGATATGTCAGCATTTGCTATGCCACCTGCCATATAGTAAATTCACAGTATATTAGGTGTTATTACTAGTATTATTAATATACCATTCTTATACTTATTCTCTTAAAGCCCACCATCTTCTCTGTTAAATTACTTGAGTTTTTCTTGAGCAATTGCAAAATAGCAATAATAATAACAATAATGATCCAGGTTACAAAAATGACCAGTACTTTCTCTAAATGTAAAGAAGAGAGTACTATGGTTCCTTTCATCTAAGAAAAATGTTATAGGTCACATTTTGCCAAGAAACTTGAAGAAGAAAGTTAATTAAAACATGATTCCTGTACAGAAAGAGGAATAAGCATTCATAAAATCCCTTTATCAAATTACACATTAAATTCACTTAAGACCAATGACATATAAGATGAAAGACAAATCATAATACTGTGTGTAAAGACCAGCATAAATCTTTCCTTAAACATCAGTGGGATGATTTTTAGCATATGTGAAGTATGTGCATATAAAGTGCTTAATGACTTTGAATTATATATATATATATATACATACACACACACACAAACACACACACACACACACACACACACACACATATATATATATCATGATACTAAGAGAGGAAATTTTGTTTAATGCCTATATCCTGATTCAAACTGTGAGATTCAGTGTTGGATCTTGGTAGAATGTTAGCTGTGGGCTCAGCAAGTAGTACTTCTTGCAATGTTTGGTCCTTAGATTTTTGCCATGACCACTTTCCTTTGGTCACCAAGGTTCTGGCTCCCTAACAATCATCTTTCATTTTTGTGAGTCAGCTTTCTCTTACTGTAATGAGTACCCGAGGTGATCTGTTTATAAAGAAAAAAATGTTTATCTTGGCTCACACTTTACAGGCTTTTGTCCCAAGTTGGTTGACCCTGTCACTTTGGGCTGTGGCTTGTTGTGGGAAGTATGTGGTAGAATGTGAGTGGCTGGAAAGTGAAAGAAGAAAAAGATTGGAGTCCCACAATCCCCTTGGAAAGCAGACCACCAGTCTCCTGAACTCTCCAACTAGGTCCTGCCTCTTAAAGGTGTCCAGCACTTCAAAAGTATCACACTGGGGACCAAGTCTTAAACACACAGGACTTGTAGGGGATATTGCAAATGCAAACTATCCTGCCATCTCGTTACCTTGTTTGATATTGCCCTGGCATTGTTTTGTTTACTTTGGTAGAGTCTTGTTTACTGTTTGTTCCTTTTCTGCACACTACATATTCCACAAGGGCATGAGTCTTGTTTATTCTTAGCAATTGTAATTGTACCCCATGATTGAAAACACAGTCAGTGCTGAACAAAATAAATTGCTCATAGCTGTCAAACCACACATAACCATTTTCAGAGAATAGGTGGTGAACAACAATATGCCACCTTAACTTGATTTGGCATGGATTTAACTATTATTAAACTTTATGAATATGATAAAAATCATGGGCTTGGTGACAGTGTGTGGCTCACACCTGAAATCCTAGCTTGCAGGAGGCTGAGATCTGAGAATTGTTGTTCAAGTCAGCCTGGACAGGAGAGAGTATGAGAAAATCTTGTCTTCATTTAACCCCCTAAAAGCTGGAAGTGGAGCTGTGGCTCAAGTGGTAGAGTGCTATCCTTGAGCAAAACAGCTCAGGGATACCACCTAGGTCCTGAGTTCAAACTCCAGGACCAGCACCAAAAATGAAAAATCATGGCAAGATGTTGTGATTTCAGGATGCTGTAGGAGAAAAAAACATTAAGATTAGTTTTCCCTGTAAAGGTCCACTTGATCAGGCACAGAGCACTTTTAGAGCTGAAATGAGTGAAAAAAAATTAATTTGCTCATAGTACACTGTATGCCATCTATGGGATTATTACAATGAATCACCTAGAACTATTTTTTTTTGTTGTTGTTGGTGGTTGTGGGGCTTGAATTCTGGGCCTGGGTGCTGTCCCAGAGTTCCTCAGTCCATAGCTAGCACTCTACCACTTTGAGCCACAGTACTACTTCCTGTTTTCTGGTGGTTAAATGGAGAAAAGAGTCTCAGGGACTTTCCTGCTTGGGCTGGCTTTGAACTGTGTGCCTCAGATCTCAGCCTCCTGAGTAGCTAGGATTGTAGGCATGAGCCATGGATGCCCAGCTCACCTAGTTAAAAAAAAAAGTTTTAAACATGAAAATTAGATTTATTTCGTAAAAGATTAACGAACAAGCCCACATGGAAAACAAAGCATCAATGTCCCTAGATAGACCATGCAACTTTATCACGAATGTATATGCAGGCCAAATATGGTGGTATATGCCTCAAATCCCAGTGACGTGGGGAGTGAAGGTTGGAGGATTGGAGAAAAAAAGTCCTGGCAAAAAGCACAGGACCTTATTTGAAATGTGCGCGCCCGTGTGTGTGCGTGTGCACACACTCACACACACACACACACACACCTCAAAACTTAAAGCAAAATGGCTGGCAGCGTAGCTCTAATAGTAGAGTGCTTACCTAGCAAGTACAAACCCCTGAGGTCAAGTCCTAGTAATTCCTCTCCCCCACAAATACAAAAGAACCCATTTGTCAGAGTAATTTCAGATTTTTAAAAAGTGCTGTAAAATATATCCCAAATAATAGCATATAGCTGTATTTTGCTTTTAAATTAAACCTAATAATCAAGTGGATTGTTTAATCTTAGTCATTTATCATTGATGTGGTTAGATCTATATTATTATTATTTTTTCTGTATATCACATGTGTCCTGTCAATCCAAATTTTTCTTTTACTACTTTCTTTCTTATTTGTTAGTGGTGGGGCTTGAACTCAAGGCCTGGGTACTGTCCCTGAGCTCCTTTGCTCAAGATTAGTGCTCTACCATTTTAAGCCATAGCATCACTTCCAATTTTCTAGTGAAATTGATAGGAATGCTGTGTAAACAAATATGGAGATGTAACAATGAAATTTC
Organism: Perognathus longimembris pacificus; assembly: GCF_023159225.1. Classification (NCBI taxonomy): domain Eukaryota; kingdom Metazoa; phylum Chordata; class Mammalia; order Rodentia; family Heteromyidae; genus Perognathus; species Perognathus longimembris. The sequence goes on from NC_063164.1 coordinate 24,040,366, forward strand.
CCCTATGTATAACTAATAAAAAGAATGAAAAATGCTTTTAGATTTATAAAAAATTGAGAGAGCAGAGTTCCCATATAGTGTGATCCCATTTTTCCTCTTATTAACATTTAGTATTAGTATAATACTTTCACCACAATAATAAAATTAGTATTGGCACACTATTGTTAACTTAATTCTATAGTCATTCAGATTTCCTTATTTTATTTCTCTGTTTATTTTTTATTATCTTTAAGTAGTTGTTCAAAGGAGGTGCCATTTAACAAATCAATAATAAATACAATACATCTTGATCTGTGTTGTCCCCTTCAAACATCTTTTTTTGGTTGGGTTTTTTTTTTAAACTGTATTTTTTTTTTTGTCTTTTCTTTTTTGGTACTGGGGATAGAACCCAGGATGTTGCACTTGCTAGGCAAGCGCTTTGCGACTGAGCTACATGCCAGCCCTCCCCTTCAAACATCTTGTCCCCTTTTGATCCACCTTTTCCCTTACCTTTTTTAATCCTGTGGTATATACAATGAATCATGGACTGCTTTCTACCCCCTTCTCCCCTTCATTGTCTACCCATCTTCCCTTGTCCTTCCCCCCTCCCAGCCCTGAAACTTCTTGGTTTTATTTTGATGGGCTTTGACTTAGTCATTCTGAAAAACTGTACTATTTGAGTTCTCTATAGCATCTCATAATTTAGTTAATTCATTTGGAACTGCTTGCATTCCACCCAGTGTGTTTACTTACAGATTTATAGGCATATTCTGTCTACCTCTAATAAGAGGGTTTAAAAAATTACAGTAAGATACACATGACATAACATTTATTATTCTATTTTAACTGAAAAGTCAAATAGCATTAGAACATTAACCTGCTGTGTAACCATCACCATCAGCTATCTCTGAAACTTTGTTCTTAAATTGAAACTCTATACCCATTAATTACAATGTCATCATTTTTGCTTCAGCTCAGTGCCTGCCAATCACCATTCTATTTTTTATCTCTATGAATTTATCTATTTAGGTATTTTATATAAGTGGAATCTTGCAATATAGTATTTGTCTTTTTATATCTGTCTTATTTACCTCAATGTAATGTTTTCAAGGTTCATCCATGTTGTAGCATGGGTCAGGATTTCTCCTTCCTAACGCTGGATAATTTTCTGTTGTATGCATATACCACATTTTGTTTATCCATCAGTGGACATTTGAATTATTTCTGTGCTTTGACTATTAGGAATAACACTGCTATGAACCTGGGTGAACAAATACTTGTTTTGAGTACTGGCTTTCAGTTCTTTTGAGTAGAAACTCCAGGCTTTATTAGTTTTGGCCTCATTTTTGTAGATCCATAACCCTAATCGTACGTTATTTTTAGTTTGCATGTTCCTTAGGTTCCTTTTAGCAGATAGATTCTCAGACATTTCCTGCTAGTCCTGACCTTGATAATTTCAAGATCAAGGAAAACAGGTCAAGTACCTTGTAGGATACTCTCCTGTTAGAATTTGCTTGTGTTTTCTCCTATCAGATTGGTGTGGAGGTTTAGACAAAACCACAGAAGTCAAGGGCCATTTCCATCATATCATATGAAAGATAGATAATACCTACACAATTTATCTCAATTGGTCTTGACCTTGATCTTGGCTGAGATACTGTTTGTCAGATTTCACATCATTAAATTCTCCCCCACTCCTTCCATACATTAGAATGTATGAATGATACTTGGAGGCAAGTCCTTATGATCAAGTCTTACTTAAGGATTGGGGTTTAATGGTACCCTTACTGACAGAGTACAGCAATAAGCTCTTTCCATTTCTCCCACCAAGCAAGTTGTCTTTTCTCCTTCAGTTATGAATTTAATCATCATTGGTATAGAATCATGGATAATTATTTTGTACTGTGAGGTGACAATGTTTTTCTACTTTCTTTTCCATGTTTGTTGACTGAGAGCTCTTTGTGAATCAGTTCCTGGCTTCTGGAATATACATTTAGCAACATAGGAGTTTGTTTGTTAGTACTTCTTCAAACCTGTCACTCAAAGATGCTCTGGTCCCATCTTGCATATTTCCTGCCTCATTTCTAGAATCATTCCTTTCTCTTAGAGAACCCGTTAAATTCTTCTGGAGAACAGTATTAGAAACCAAGATCTGGGGTTCACATGTGCTCAATATCGTGCTGTCTTTGCATGTTCCACACTTTTGTTTTTGTTGTTGAAACCAAATATTTTGAGAAAGTGTCAGAGCCACTCTCCAGACTTATTCCTTTCTCTTCTTCTCCTTGCAGAAGTGGTGGTAGCTGTTGTTTACTTTGCTATTTGTTTGTTGAGTGACTTAAAGGTCCCCACCATGTTTATTTCCTTCTCAGGGTGCAGTCTCCACATACTCACATGCAGAAATTTTGACCTTTGTTTTATTCCTAGTCTCCAACCTTGGGTGACATCTCTCTGGTTTGGAATCTGCATAAGCTGCTTATTGGTTAAAAGCTGTATTTAGTTGCCTTCAGCTGCTCTCAGCCAGTTAGGTTTTATGTTTTACATATAAGATGCTTCAGGCTTGTCTTGCATATTTCCTGTCCCATTCTTAGAATCATTCATTTCTCCAAGAGAACCCATTTCCTTTTCTCTTTCAGCGACTTCGAAGGTGCTGTCAGGGAATTTGTTGTTTTGTGCCCACGTTTCATCCAAGGACTCATAGCTTGAAGATTCTTTCTCTGATTGCTCCCAGGAGGACTCAGCCTGGGGCATGCCCATCACCTTATAGTTTTCCTGAGATGTGTGATTGCATTTTCAGCCTTGGCTTCTAGGCCTTACCCTTGGGTCAAGATAGCTAATGGTTTGAATTGGTGTTTGTTCAGAGGTTGTATTTACACCCCCCTGTGTCAAGAAGGATCCCACCCTGTGTTAACTATTATCCCAGGAGACATTTCTAGGTTGCTACCAGCTTCTTCAAATTACTTTCTTTCTAGATCCCCCTGGTTTTCCAGCCCCCTTTTTGGCACTCTCTATTCTCAGTGTCTCATCGTCAGCTTCCTTGGGCTGAGCTGCAGAATGTTTGTTAGGGTCACTTCACTCTGTGGCAGGGCCCCTGTGCCCTTGGGACTCTGTGGAGGTAGGAATTATACTCCAGCTCTGCTGAGGGCCACTAGTGAAGAGGAGCAGGGTCGGCCCTATGCCATTCGTTCTTCTTGCTCTCCAACATGGGAAGCTGTCCTGTGAGCATGCCTATAGGATAAGAGCAGTCTGAGACCTCGTAATCTCAGTGAGCTATGGGTGCTGCATGACAGGGGAAGAGAGCTCCATTTTCCAGCCCAAAGCTGTCAGGGATAGAGGCCCCAAAACACAAGGCTGGAGGCGAGGCAAGGGGAATGAGCAATGTCTCCACTTATGCAGAGTTCTCAAGGTGAAGCCCCAGACCCTGATGGCACAGGGTGGAGGAGAAAGCCTCTGTCTTCTTAGCTGCTTTGTCTCAGGATTCAGTTTCTGTAACAGGAAGGTGGGGGTGGGGTAGGGAGGTTGGGCAGAGGAGTAGGCTATGACTGAGATGCCATGGACTTTTTGTTGTTATGAAATTTGGTAGATTATTCTGTAGGACTATTTCTTCATTTGCCTTTAGGTCAATTTCCAGAGACTTCAAATAACAATAATTTATTTCAGTTTGCTTGTTGTTTTATGAGAGTCCACCAGAAACCCATCATATTTTTATCCTTTTGTTGTTGTTGATTTGGGGGCTTGAACTCAGGGCCTGGCTGATGTCCCTGAGCCTCTTTGTGCTCAAGGCTAGTGCTCTACAACTTGAGCCACAACACCACTCTAGTTTTTTTTTTTTTTTTTTTTTTCAAGATGTGCACTTTTATTGAACTGGTCTCAAGTCAGTGTACAGGGGGAGTCCTGCACCTCAACCAACTCTGAGGGAGATTTTAAAAGCCTTCATTCATGCATCTCATGTGGGGGGGGGGGGCAAAAAGGGAGGGTCACCATGGCTGACCATTCAGAAGAAAACAAAATTTAAACAAGTATTAAGGCGATTAAAAAAATGTCGCATTACACCATGTACACGAAAGCAATGTTGTTTCTCCCCTGAATGGACTGGGTGAGGGAGGGCTGATAGATCACGCTCCTTCCCAGGAAGGAGGCTGGGGTGGCTTTTTGGGAGAGCGAAGGACTTCCTGTAACAATGCAATCTCACAATATTTGGAATGACTATTTAAAAAAAAAAAGACAATGTACAATCAAAGTCCTGGCCACATTGTAGAACTTTGGGGGTTGCTTGCTCCTGCTCCTGCTGCCACCTTCACCGTTCCAGTTTTTAAATCCTGACTCAAAAACGCCAAAAGAAACAAAAAAAAATTTTTTTAAATAAAAAAAAAAAGATGCCATGCCAATCTCATCTCGTTTTCTGCGCAAAGTTAGGTATTTTTTTGTCAAGAGAGGGTGTATCGCAGCTAGGTAACAGTCTGCCTAGAAGCACTTGCGGTGCACGATGGAAGGGCCGGACTCATCGTATTCCTGCTTGCTAATCCACATCTGCTGGAAGGTGGACAGGGAGGCCAGGATGGAGCCACCGATCCACACGGAGTACTTGCGCTCAGGGGGAGCAATGATCTTGATCTTCATCGTGCTGGGTGCCAGGGCTGTGATCTCCTTCTGCATCCTGTCTGCGATGCCAGGGTACATGGTGGTGCCACCAGAGAGCACTGTGTTGGCATACAGATCCTTGCGGATGTCCACATCACACTTCATGATGGAGTTGAAGGTAGTTTCGTGGATGCCACAGGATTCCATGCCTAGGAAGGAGGGCTGGAAAAGAGCCTCAGGGCAACGGAAGCGCTTGTTGCCAATGGTGATCACCTGCCCATCAGGCAGCTCATAGCTCTTCTCCAGGGAGGAGGAGGAGGCAGCGGTGGCCATCTCCTGCTCGAAATCCAGGGCAACATAGCACAGCTTCTCCTTGATGTCACGCACGATTTCCCGCTGGGCTGTGGTGGTGAAACTGTAGCCTCTCTCGGTCAGGATCTTCATGAGGTAGTCTGTCAGGTCCCGGCCAGCTAGGTCCAGACGCAGGATGGCATGGGGGAGGGCATACCCCTCGTAGATGGGCACTGTGTGGGTGACCCCATCACCGGAGTCCATGACAATGCTAGTGGTACGGCCAGAGGCATACAGGGACAGCACAGCCTGGATGGCCACGTACATGGCTGGGGTGTTGAAGGTCTCGAACATGATCTGGGTCATCTTCTCACGATTGGCCTTGGGATTCAGGGGGGCCTCGGTCAGCAACACGGGGTGCTCCTCCGGGGCCACACGTAGCTCGTTGTAGAAAGTATGGTGCCAGATCTTCTCCATGTCGTCCCAGTTGGTGACAATGCCGTGCTCAATGGGGTACTTCAGGGTCAGGATGCCTCTCTTGCTCTGGGCTTCATCGCCCACGTAGGAATCCTTCTGACCCATGCCCACCATCACGCCCTGGTGCCTTGGGCATCCTACGATGGAGGAAAAGACCGCCCGGGGGGCATCGTCACCCGCGAAGCCGGCTTTGTACATATTGGAGCCATTATTCACAACGAGCGCAGCAGTATCATCGTCCATGGTGAGGTGAGCTGAGTGTCGGTGAGGAAGGCGGTGGAGGAGTAGAGAGTCGGAGGCGCTCGCTGCTGGTCGCTTCTGGACCACCACTCTAGTTTTTGAGTGGTTAATTGGAGATGAGTCTCATGGGGACTTTTCTGCCTGGACTGGCTTTGAACCACAATCCTCAGATTTCAACCTCCTGAGTGCCTAGGATTACAGGCATCAGCTCTTATGCTCTACTGTGAATACTGTGATAGTTTTCTAGTATAACAACACTTCTGATGCTCCAGCTTGCTTGGTGGGGAGATGAACTTTAAGGAACAATAAGAATGTTGGATGGTTCTGGCATGACTGACATGACTGTTATTATATTTTGCTTGTGGCCTCTGATTACAATTCAAGTTGGTGATCATCACCCTGGTCTTCTTCCTATATTCATCGCAGCATTCTGGTACTCTTGATATAGCCATCTGATGTTTCCTTAGGCATTTGAACTAATACGAGCATCAAGTAACATCTGTTCACTGTGAGGAGAGAGAATATGTTCTAATTGCAGCAGGAGGAGTTTGAGCATACTGGAGAGAATTCCTTAATCTCTGGCATCAGCTGGAGAGGTCTTTTTTTCAGGATTGGAAGTCCTATCATGCCACGCTCCTGATCTTTGGCTTCCAACACTGCTCATTACCATTAGAAGACTGTCCTGCCTCCTTGCCAAGACCTGTATGTCACTGCACTCTGTTGCTGATTATGTTCTAGCCACTCCCAGACTTCCCTTCTGACAACCCAGCTTTATTGCATCAGTTGGTTCTTGTGTCTGCAGGTTTGCTGGGGTTTCTACTTGGCTGACAGGTCTATGGTCTCAACTCCAACATTGCCACTTTATAGAGATCTCTCTGGGCAACAATTTCTAAAGGTAGCCCTCTCCACCCCACTGTTGCTCATTCTCTGTTGATTACTAAGCGACTTCTACTTTCAACTAGAGTGTAACTTCTATGAAACTGGAATCCTGATTTAAAAAAAAAAAAAGATCTACTTTGTTCTAGGCACCTAGAACAATTCTTGTTATCTCAGAGGAATTTAAGAAACCCAGAGAATGAGAGAAAGAATGAAAATGTGCATGGGCTGAATGTGTACTGCTTTTGTTATTAGATTTTATAAGCAATACTAGAATGCCTTCTGTGAGATGTCTTGGGAGCAGAAGTCTAGCTGAGATGATATGTTAATGTCTTACAGTGGGAAATTCATTTTGCTAGTAGAATTTTTCATAGAATTTGGCTGACTAAAGTGTTTTTCCAGAGAAGTAAAAATCTCCAAACGAAACCAATTCACCACACAGTCAGTTGTTCTGAGCTTGTGTTTTAGTCCTCTGTGGTCCTTAACTATGAGAAACCTCACATACAGTTGTGCTAGATTCTAGTGATGGCACCCAAGGAGAGGCATGATAAAAGGATAACAACACAGGTGACCTCATATCGGCAGCCTCATATATTTGTGATTGTGACAGTAACTAAAGATTCTGACTGGTAGAAGGCAAAGAAACTCCAAACAATGCTGACTTTGCCAATCTAAACAAATCCTGGCCACTCTGTATTTCATCAATCAAACGAATGTCCCTTCTACCACATGATTAAACTACATATTTGGTTCCATGATATATTTTTCTCTGTCAATTACTGTGCCAAGAAATCCTATCATCTCAGATTTAGAAACTAATCTTCTGAGCCACATAGGAAGATGACCTCTGTTTTCACACGTCTTGGACTCTGCTGCTTACACTGCAGAAGGGTACGGAAACATGACATTTGATTATGGGAGGTGAGGAAATAATAAAGCACATATATTTCAGACATGGAATATTGTGACCTTATCTGTGTGTTCATCAAATACTACATGGGAAGAGTAATGATCAGTTATTTCCTTTGACGTGATGACAGAGTGCAGGGAGGTCCTGCTATACCCACAGAGCAGCACAGCGACCAGGCACTGGTAGCTCGTGTCTGTAATCCTAACTACTCAGGAGGTTGAGATCTGAAGACAGCAGTATTCAAAGCTAGCCCAGGCAGGAAAGTCCAGGAAATTCTTATCTCCAATTAATTACAGAAAAAGCCAGAAAGAGTGCTGTGGCTCAAGTGGTAGAGTGCTAGCCTTGAGCAAAAGTTGCTCAGGGACAGCACCCAGGCTAAGAGTTCAAGCCCCGGGTCAGGAAGAAAAAGACATGTACTCTTCCTTAGTCCCAGTAAAGTAGAAGTGTGAATTCTAAGCACCTGAACTGTTAACCATTTTGGAAGTTGTCACAGGAAAATAAACATGTCAAAAGACCTTCATTACGAACACCTCAAACTTACAAAATTATTGAAATGATTGTGTCAACTGCTTCAAGTTAGCAATTGTTAATATTTTGCTAATCATTTGGGTATATGCATCTTCTGAAGCTAAAAGCATTCTTCAGTGCAATCACCTCTAGCTGCATTAACAGAATTGCTCTAATATTAGCTGATAGTTACACTCCAAGTTCCCATTTATCCCCAAAGCATCTTTTATATGTTTTATTTCATCAAACAGGACCATTTCAAGATCATACATTGCATTTGGTGTTTCTAATCTCCTTTCATGTGAAATAGATCTCACCACTCCTTAGTCTGCCCACCCCCCCCCCCCGCCACATATCATACTATTAAATGAGAGTAGGTCAATTATTTTGTAGATCCTCTCTCTTACTCTTATGGATGTTTGTCAGTACTTTAATGTAGTCTTATTCAACTCCCCTTCTCCCCTCCCATTCCCTAGGCTTGCCTTAGTGTGTGTTGTATACTCTTGTTAAGAGTTCTTCAAATGTGATGTTGTACATATGCAGCACATTGGGGCTACATAAAGCTAGTAAGCTCTTGTATTAATAGTGTTGAATTTTTAAGATTCTTTAACTTCCATGCTCTGTAAGAAAGCATAAGTTTATATTTTGGGCAATGGAGAACAATTTTGTACTACAATCAAGGTGATTTGCAGTATGCAATATAATTGCAGACAACAGTTTGCAGAAATAGTCAAAGTGATGACTCATTTTCCATATTCTATTCTGGCCAGGGACACACAGCAGATGTCAAAGGGACTTGAGATATAGTTGAAGTCAGACTGTGACTCTCAGTGGATCAGTATTCCCACCTGGCTGGGTCTTGGCAGTACCCTGGACCTGCTTGAAAGTATGTAGAAGGTTTGGGACAGTGTCAACGAAGCCCAACCCCTCCCCAGTCCCTGTGGTTTCTCTCCTAATTTTCTAAGGAAACCTGCCAGCTATTAGGTAAATAGTTGAATAGCCCATGTGGAATTTCTAGGCCTACTACTCATACTGCTGTTATTTCAAGTGCAACAACTGTACATTCATCTATTTGATTAAAAAAAAATTGGTCCTTGCTTTAAAAAGCCTCTGGGCATAAGAACAGTAAAATTATTCAATAAAATACTTAAATCAATTGACACCACCACACTTAAGAACACAGCGTATAACAAAGCGACATAAAATGCCATTCCCAGTATGAGATTCCCTTTAGCTATGTAGTTTTAATTCGAGCTCTTTTCCTTTTTCTCTTTTTTTCCCCCAGTGATTTAAAAATGTGTAAACCTAAGTCTGGTTGAACTAGTGAAGGCAGTAGGCCTTTCACTATGGAAAACTGTGATACCCTTCTCCAATTTGGATGGGCAGGGGAGTCTCCGGTTTACTGAGCTCTAGGAGTCTCCTCAAGTTGAGACAAACACACTTGGCATTGTTAGTCATTACATCTACCCCCTGAAGTAGATATGACCATTATCCTCAATTTACACAAAGATTTAAGCCGAGTTTCCAATATACCAACTGGTTTACTATAGGGCTTGGGGATTTGAACCCAGGCACATTTTGGTTCTATGATTTGCTGGGTTGTTTCTCCCCACTCTCTACCAAACTGACATATTTAATTAGTCACATGTTTAATGAATTATACATATGATGTGTGTGTGTGTGTAAAAGTGTACATTTGTGCATGTGTCAGCAAATGCCAGACACACATGAGGCCCTCCGATTCAGACTGACTCCCAACTCAGGCTGAACTCATTTAGATCCCTAAAGAGGGATCCCATGTCAATGAGTTACATGATTGCAAACAGCAGCTTTTGACCATTATGGGGTCTCTGTGGTAATAACGTTTAACAGCAAATTGGAGATATGTGAAAATTGACAACTGCCTAGATAGTATAAGAATGCACTCAAGAAAGTCAATGCTATAGAATAGTAGTGATGAAAGGCCAGCCGGAAGACAAGGGGTTAACGTCACAAGAATCTTTCACAGGATTGTTCATGTTTGCTACTTTCTTCAAGAAAATTAAACCAAATATAGCAAGAGGGAAAAAAAAAACCATTTAGCAAAGCACATTTACTTTTTTCTGTTTTGGAGAGAAGGATGTTTATGAGACGTGAAGTGGCTTATTTCAAAGAGGCAATGCTTGAACAATAACTGGAAACAAGGAAGCTGGTGAGACTTACATAAATGCAGAGACTGAGATGGAAAGACACTTGAATTAGAAAATAAAAAGGACCACCTGGGTACTGGTGGCTCATGCTTACAATCCTAGCTATTCAGAAGGCTGAGATCTAGGGGATCATATTTCTAGACAATCCTAGGGAGAAAAGTTCATGAGAGACCATCTGTACAATACTCAGCAAAATGTTGGGCTGGAAGCAGCTCAAGTGGTAGAGCACCAACTAAGCAAAAAATGAGGTCTGAGTTCAAACTCCAATGCTGACCAAAAAACCCAAGAAGACAATCTCTCTTTTTACTGTATAGGTCTTTAGAGTTTTCATATTGCATTCTCACACTGTATCATTAATCTCTTAGGTGTAACCTTCCATCTTTGTGGAATACCCCATCTTCATGAGAATCTTCTTTCCTGGCCTCTTACTGGGATTCTCAGCTGCCACTTCCATATCGGAAGGATTTCACACGGGGCTGCAGTCTCAGCACTTGTGGTCAACCTGCCTCAGCTTGGAGGTGGGCTTTCTAGCCACTTTCAGACTTGGATGAAGTGCCACACTGCAGGGCATAGGATGTGATTCCCTTGGTGGCTTCAATGGCATGGGAGAGAAGTGTTCCGGGTGAGGCTGCTAGATGTGTGTGGGGTGGTGGCTCTCCACATCTGACCAGTGTTCAGTTCCCTTTGATAGACAACCTCAGGGTAGAATTTCCCCACACCAGAAGTCCCATGTGGTCCAGTGGATAATCCTGAAAAATGACTCAGATCCCTTTGTGGGTTCACATAGGCCACGTGGCATTTTACTCACTTCTCATTTCTTCTTCTTCTTTTTTTTTTTTTTGGCCAGTCCTGGGCCTTGGACTCAGGGCCTGAGCACTGTCCCTGGCTTCTTCCCGCTCAAGGCTAGCACTCTGCCACTTGAGCCATAGCGCCGCTTCTGGCCGTTTTCTGTATATGTGGTGCTGGGGAATCGAACCCAGGGCCTCGTGTATCCGAGGCAGGCACTCTTGCCACTAGGCCATATCCCCAGCCCCTCTCATTTCTTCTTTAAAAATACATTTTATTTAGTGATACTGGTGTTTGAACTCAAGGTATCTTACTTGCTAAGCAGGTGCTCTGCCATTGAAGCCACTTCTCCAGCCTCTCTTTTCTTATTCTTTAGTTTTTCCTTTGTCCTTATTCTTAATATCTTGGGATATCCATTGTATGGAAAACACCAGCACTTAATCCTTACCTCTGGCTCTGTTTTATAGGAAACTGAGTCACACACACATATACATACACACATATTAATTTCAAATTCTCACCAAAGGTGAAGTAGGCAAGATTGTTATCATTTGTTATACTTTAAACTCAGTGAGTTTAGTTACTTGTTTGAGATTACACTCATTCATTTAGCAGTCATTTCTCAAGTATTTTCTGTGAGCCAGGCACTGTTCTATGTGTTGGTGATGACTGACAGACAACATTACTGATCTCATGCAATGAATTCTAATTAGGGAGCTGCATGGAATATAAAGAAATTCATGCACTAGTAACTTCTACAAAGGTAACAGTCAAATTATGTGTTTGAAGGAAGGAAGGGCCAAGACAGATGCACTTATAAGGCAATCAGGAAAAGCAACTCTGACGAAGTGACATTTGAGCTCACATAGGTTAGAGCTTATAGACTCTCTAAACACTGTAATTAAAGTGGACACAAGACCACACATGCATATAATGATGTAACATAGCTCTTGACCAATGTCTTCTAAATGAATCAATTAAACACATATGAGAGATTCTTGTCTTTCCCATGGTGACTACATATGTATATATGATATGTATATAGGACAGTGTTGTTTTGTTTACAGGGAGGAACAGTGATGTTTTACTATTGTCCTATACTGTATTTAATCTATCCATTCAATAGCACAGCATTTGTTGTTGAGGGCCAAATGGCTTGCAGGCCCTTTAAGGACACTGTAGGGCAGAGAGATCAGCAGGTGCCATGAGAAATGTAAACAAGCCCCAGTGACTAGAAGAGCAAAGCAAAAGATAGTGTGGTTGGGGAGGAGTAGGAAAGAGGGAGAGCACTGTAAGCTGGGGTCAGTGAGAAGGGCAGAAGGCAGGGCATACAGGGTCTTGAATACCACGGTAAGGGGTTCTGATTTCATTAAAAGGTAACAGGGAGCCAGCCATGGGAGGATTTTTAAGCAGGTGTGTAATGTGATTAAACTAATTGCTAAGTAGTAATTGTAAGTAAAACAAGAACTCAGGATCTGGGACTCTCAGACCGAAACACTTCTGTAATAAGGAGATGACAGAATAGATTACAAGTTGAGCCCTCTGGCTTCTACTCTGTGATCAAGAGGCTAGCTTCATAATATGAGACAATCACAGAATGAAAGGAGTTCATCTCCATCTCTCTCCGGAAAAAAAGATAAAAGGACAAGAGAGCTTTTGCTGTTCCACATGTATACTGGAAATGATACAACTTTTCACTCACATAGAGGGGTGGCAGGACCATGTAACCTTGGACTGCTGAAGATCAACAGTGGATCAAGTGAATCCCAGTGCTCCAGCCATCCATCACTTGAGAAGTGACCACTGTGATATTGCTTCAGGCACCAAAAAGCACTGGGTACCCCTGAGCAGTGTCCCAGGGAGGGCAGTGGCAGCTTCTCAGGGCTCTGAATACCATCCAGAAAACCAACAGGGCATGATGGGCAAGCAATCTGATGAGCAGTTTTTGTTTTTAATTTTGCATTGACTGATGATGGATTTTCCCAAATGAGAGGCCTCTGTAAACAATTCTTTGTTTTTCAACAAATGAACATAACACTGCAAAATGTTGGGGTCCCTAACCTAGAGAATTAAGAATGAGGCTCAGTGCTTTGCTCTTCTTTTCCTTTCCACTTCTGATTCAATACAAGAGAACTCCAGCCTGGAGTCTCAAGCACCTCTCTCCCGGGGATGCTTCTCTTCAGAGAGGGACCAGGCCATGCTAGAGGCCTCATTTATGCACCTTGAGCTTTTATAGCACCAGTGGGACAATCTTGGCCCAACATAGACACTTCCTTCACACACACCCCCCTCCTGTCTTCCAGAGCAGCTGCTCCTTTTGATAGCTCTGATCATCTCCATCCAGTAGGCAGTGGGTAGCCACTGTCCATCAAGGCAGCTGACCACTGAGTGATGTTTTCATGTTTGTAATATGTATTCACCTCTCTTCCTGATCGGTTTCCTTTTGTGAATAAAGATGATGGGGGCAGGGGAAGGACATGTCAACAGTGGAGAGACTGATGAAGCTGGAGACATGGAGAAGACTCCAAGGAGAGTGCATCACAGAGCTGCACCTCTCTCCAGCCCAACTGGCTCACCAGCCTGCCCCCACCAGCCAAGCGCCTCCTCGCAATTCCCCAGCTGTCAGCCTGCTACCTGCCTGGCTCTGGCAGCTCTGCTCTGAGCTGCTCCCCTGGGCCGCTCCCTGGCTCGTCAGTGGGCTGCGTCAGCATCACGCCACGCTGTCTCCTGTTGGCCCGGTGATCAACGCCTGACAGGCCAGCCCTCTCTCCCCTCTCGGCTGGGGCCAATGGGAGTCCAGAGAACGTTTTGGTTACAAATGAAAATGAAATAAATAAGTCATACTTCTGCACTCAGGAGTCTGGGAGAAACATCTTCATGGCCTCGTAAATCTTTCCTTTTAAATTTGTCCTTCTCCTTCTAGATGCCCCTCCTCTCCCTCCCCCCACACTTGGCTGTCCTTCAGTGCAGGGAATATGAAATGAGATAATGGGAACAGCACCTCCTCCCAATGCATATCTCTGTCTATCTCTCTGTCTCTCTGTCTCTCTTTCTCTTTCTCTCTCTCTCTCTTTCTCTCTCTCTCTCCAAGCAAGAATGCATGACAGTCCTTTTCCTTTCCCCTTATCTTCTGACTTTTCCCATAACCCAACCAGCTTCCTCTTTAACTCTACCCTGAACCTCCAGTCATCCAGACTCCTATTCTCTGAGTTTCTTTAATCCTTCCCACGACAAGGAAGCTCTGGGGATCAAATGTAGTGCCCTATTTGAAAATGCCTAGAGGTTTTTCTTCCAATCTTTGTCTATTATTAAGCCTTGTCCACGTTGAATCTTTTGCTTGTCCTGTTGGGAGTCACATCTTTGAAGCCACAGGACCTGACTGGTATCATGACTTGGAGGGGCTGCAGGGAGTCAGAAGCCCTGAGAACCCTGCCATTCTCAGAGCGGGAGAGACTGTGAGCCTGAGAAAGAGACTCTGGAGAAAGCGAGAGCCCATCTTGCTGGTTAGCCCGGGGCCTTCCTGGGGTTTGTACAGGTGGATTCCTCCTGTGCAGGGGACTGAGATCTGAGGAGATGATTATGATCCATACAGAGGAGGGCCAAAGGATTAAAGGTGCACGGAAGTACCCCTAAACGATCAGTTTTCTCTTATAGGGTCTTGAAGGCTGGATACTCCTCCTTGTTCACTACCATCTTACACTCTCTTTGAACTTTGCATTAATGCATAAACCATGATGAAAATGGAAATTTCACCTCCAATGGCTGGCTGCGGTGTGTCACTGGATCAAGGTCTTGGACTGTTGAGGAGTCTAGGAGTAATACTGTGTGTTACTGTTCGTGTGTGTGTGTGTGTGTGTGTGTGTGTGTGTGTGTGTGTGTGTGATCATGAGGCTTGAACTCAGGGGTCAGGGCACTGTCCCTGGGCTTTTTTTATTAAGGCTAGCGCTCTACCATTTTGACTCATGGGGCCACTTCTAATTTTCTGGTGGTTAACTGGAGATAAGAGTCACATGGCTTTTCTTACCTGGGCTGATTTTGAAGCATCATCCTCAGACATCAGCCTCCAGCGTAGGTAGGATTACAGGTGTGAGCCACCAGTGTCCAGCCCACTGTGTTATCAGTCGCTCATGGATGTACTCCCAGCATTCTGGAGGCAGAGGTAGGAGGATCTCAGATGGGAGGAGGGGGAGAGAGAGAGAGAGGGAGAGAGGGAGGAGGAGGAAGAGGAAGAAGAGGAGGAGGAGGAGGGGGGGGAGGAAGAGGAGGAGAAAGAAAACAAAGAATGAGACTCAGAGAGAAAGGTGGAGAAAAGGAGGAGGAGGAGGAGGAGGAGGAGGAGGAGGAGGAGGAGGAGGAGGAGGAGGAGGAGGAGAGGAGAGGAGAGAAAAAAGAAGGCAAACGAGCAGGAAGAAATTGCAGAAGGGTCAGGTTTACTGGGAATATTGACGACACCACCTGGCAGCAGGGCGCTGCTGAGGTGAAGCAATGGTAGCTCAGAAGGACCAATACAAGATGCTTGTTGTTACGTGTATCCAGGGTGAGGCACACTCACCGCTTCCTCTGTGTAACTGCCACGCTGAGATTTTGCTGAACTGTCCTTTCAGTGAGCAGAGTAACTTCCAGATTAAGTTGGGGACCAGGATGAAAAAGGCTTCGTGGTAACTGTGCTCGTGGATGGAGGGGCTGCAAGGCTCCTGGAAAGTGATTGTGGTGGACTTTCCTTTACACAGAGGGCTGTGTCCATGACTCTGAGGTTGGCTGAGGGCTGCCCCCATTGGGCCACATGGTTTGTCCTTGGACAGATCCCAGGAAGAGAGCTAAACAGGCTCTGTATGGCTAAAAATAAATTCTAACAAGGTCCTATGTTCTTGGAGCATGGTTAAAAAGTAAGAGAAAATGAGAGTTAGATAGACATGTCTTCCTCATCCCACAGGTTCTTTGCCTGTATAGTGAGACAGGAGGGAAGAGTAAAAGAATGTAGCCTTGTAAAGTACAGGTTATTTCCTGTCTGGGCTTGGGGGGGGGTGGTAGGGAGATTGTTACCGTATCTCCAATAAGATGCCCGAAGCTTGGAGTAGTGAGTTTTCAGGGAGTTACTAATATTAGTAGTATGCTAGTATATTTCAAATATACTACACAGAGCTAGAAGGTCCTATGTAGAAAAGTTTTCCTAATTATTGTACAAAAGACAATTGCTATTTCCTCAAATTTGACAATCATCTTTTTGGTTTGTATGACAATGCTTCTAATGAGTTCCGGAACAGAACTATCAATAAAAAAGGCAAGTTTTGGCCAACTGTGCTAAGGAAAAGACAGAATTATCCTTCTATTTCTCCTAAAGATAGAACAAAATCACTGTCATAGGAAGACTAGGATAGTGGAGCTAACTGGACAGTGTACTAGTATAGTGGTATATCAGAAATTGACTCATGAAAATATATGATTTTCTGTATTCATTATGTACATTATATCTGCTCACTTAAAATTTTTATTTTTTTCATTTTAAGTACACTTTTATATTTGCAATTTAGTACGTTTTTTTTTCTGGAGAAGACTTCCTAGTTTTATAGACTTTGTCTCACAAAACCTGTACTTGGCCCAACACCTTCTAATTCTCTCTGGGCAACAGTCTCCATGACTTTCATTGGGTAGCCCAAGGATGAGAAGACATTATTGTAACAAAGCATGTCCTCAGTAGATCGGGTCTTAAAGACTGAGCTCAAGTTTGAAACTGTTTATGAGACTGGAAAGGTTTACCAAACTAGTGAAGTAAAGCTCCACAGTCTTAAGTAAACCCTTGACATTTTGGTTTGGGATTCTTTAAAGTAAAGGAAGAAAGTCAGAGACACTGCTAGTTTGCACTCTGGCCCCTAAGATCATACGTGTTCTCTACTGATGTTGACATCAGCAGTGATGATTAGAGGAAGGAAAGCATCTAAGGGTTAGATGAGAAGGACAGTTATTCATTAACACCCATGGGATAACTACATCCCCAGATAACATCTTCCCACTGGTACCCAGTTCTATAACCCACTTTGATGGGTGTAGCTGACTGTTTCTGCAACATGCAAACTTGAGTAATATCTGTCTTGCTTTCCTGACTCAGAGATCATAATGAATACAGTAGGGGGCATTTAAGAAAAAAACTCCTGAAGTTCCTATTAGCAATGTAAGAAAACATGAATTTATAAAAAAGATTCTTCAAGTAGGTTCCATCTATACAAGGAGATTCACACTCCATATGTAATTCCTTAAAATTTATATATGCAAATTTACTGAATATTTAACCATGCTAGTAACAGGCAAAAGAGATAAGTAAGAGGACCAATTTTGATCTTGAATAGAGACATGAGATCAAGTGGAGAGATTTGGGGTCTGGAAGTTGTATGGGTGGAAAAGGACTCGGCTGTCATCAGATACCTGCATGTATGGAAGCTTTAAGAATGATCCTTAGGTACTATCCTTAGGCTACAGTGCCTTCTGGCATCAGAAATATAGTTATGACATTTCCATACATTACTATAAATGAGCTTGCTTCTACAAATTAGGCAAATACATTCAGTCCTATAAGCTTTCATTTATGTCTCTAACAGGAAAAACCATGTAATGACACAGCTAAGAAGGCCTCTGCCCCAGGGACATCCCCCCAGCTCCAGCAAATAAATTGCTCCAACTTCTCATTTTCTCCCATCATTTTCATTAACTCTGTGTACCTCAACTCACATAAAAATGTGCACTGGTGGGGTGAATATGTTGTTCTGAAGTGTTAATGGTCCACGAGGTACATATCAATTCACTGTGCTGAGAATTTGTTACTCTGACTCAATAGTCTTGGCATGGGAAGGGCTAAAGCAAAGGGAAGGTCCCCTTCTCCCTCTCCTTGCGGATCAGCAGTGGCTCCTGACATGTGGGAAATGGGCACTTACCATTTCTCATTTCCTTCTGTTTCCATTTTCCTTCCTGTGCTGGGACTGGACTTGTTCAGAAGTATGGACTTAGATCTTGATTTGCTTTTTCATGTCTTTCATCCTTGTGCAAAGTTTCATTTTAAAAGGAAGGAAACAATCTGTTTGTTTTAGTTCTTGCTTCTTTATCCTGGAGGAGTTTTATAGGCTTTTAAGTATGTGGGTCTGCAAAAAAAAATCCTGAGCTCCAATATATCTTATCTGAGTCCTTGGACAAGTCACCTAACCTCCTCCAACTGTAATTTCACAATCTGAAAAGTGAAGATTCAAAGTGAACCTCCCTGTAGAGTGGTGTGATTCAATGACAGAATACATGTCTAGCTTTTAGCATGCTCAGACGGGTGCACAGTGAATGGCTGCTGATTATTGCTTCTCATGTCTCCTCTATACCTAGTTCTCCCTTGGGTAGGGGTGTGTGTGTGTGTGTGTGTGTGTGTGTGTGTGTGTGTGTGTGTGTGTGTGTGTGTTGGTACTGGGGCTTGAACTCAGGGCCTCGGTGTACTGCCTTAGATTTTTCACTCAAGCCTGGCACTGTACAATTTTAGCCACAGCTCCACTTCCATTTTTGCTTGGTTAATTGAAAATGCTCTCATAGACCTTCCTGCCCAGGCTAGAACTTCGATGCTTAGATCTCAGCCTTCTGGATAGTTAGGATTACTGATGTTCCCCATCAGTGTCCATGTCTCCCTTGGGCAGGTTTTTATTTGACCTAAGTGTCTGCTTAGGCACATGAGATTAGTATAGAGCTCTGCTATTAGCCCTTTGACATTGTATTGTTTCTTTTCTTTTTAAGTCCTCTTTTCCTGCCTACCGCCTGCCTCCCTTACACCCTTTCATCACTCACAGACTCACCTTGACTGTGAATTCCTTAGGGGCCAGCAGAGAGTGTATTTGTCTTCCCATTTCAGCCTTTGACTTAGGACATGATTTGTAGTATCTGTCCAATAAATGTCCGTTAAGTGATTTCCTTTCTATATATTCTGATCAGTTCTCATCTTGCTATTTTTATGAGAGTCCTACATCCTGAACATTTGCTTGTTTTGGCGGTGGAGCCTGCTGTTTATAAGCTTTCCTGTAAGGCTGTGTCCTAAAACAACATTTCACCGAATCTATATGCCCTGTAGGACGCTAGTCTAGCACAAAGAATAGGAGGGAAAGGATCTATAGTCATTTGCGATTTGTGAGGAGTGGACAATGTTAAGGAATTGTCTGGTGTGGAGAAAAAATGCTCACCTATATGCCCCAGAGTGGGCGTTGAGTGGGCTCCTGTACTTTGTTCCTCAGGGAGCCCCTATATTCCTTCCTGTACAGGGTCCTTCTGAAGAACCACTTCACACCCAACATCCCCTTCATCAGCCCACTGGGTGCCTCTGTTTCTTCAAGTTGCTCTCCCCTGTCCTCCTAAGGGTTTTCAGGCAAGGCTCAACTATGTCTGGCCACCAGGACTTCTGCCTCCAGTCTCTCCCATCCTTGTCCTTTCAAAGTTTGATGGTGATTCCTTCTCTCCCAGTCTTTTTTTTTTAAGCAGTATTTGCCTCTGATTATCTTCCACAAAGAAGGCTCAGAGCAAAACCATTCATCTAAAGCCAACTCTTTTTTTTTTTTTTTTGCCAGTCCTGGGCCTTGGACTCAGGGCCTGAGCACTGTCCCTGGCTTCTTCCCGCTCAAGGCTAGCACTCTGCCACGTGAGCCACAGCGCCGCTTCTGGCCGTTTTTTCTGTATATGTGGTGCTGGGGAATCGAACCTAGGGCCTCGTGTATCCGAGGCAGGCACTCTTGCCACTAGGCTATATCCCCAGCCCTAAAGCCAACTCTTAAAAATAAAAGACATGGCTGGAAATAAACACATTGGATGGTATACAAATGGTTACAAATGAATTAGCAGAAGTACAATAGACTGTATGGACAGCTCAAATAGTATAATTTTTTTAGGAAGACTAGGTCAAAACCCCAATAGAATCAACACCAGGAAATGGGTAATTGCCAGAGGTGGGGGTGGGGGCAAGGAGAGAAGGGTAGACCAATAAAGGGAAGAAGGGAGAGTGGAGAAAGCACTTAAGAATTCATTGTATTTACCACAAAATTAAGAAAAGTGAGGGAGGGGGTAGGTGCAAGTGGGGTGAGAATGCTGACCAAGATGCATTGTATTCATAAATTGCTTTGTTAGATGGTGACTCCTTTGTACAGCTACCTAAAATAATAAAAAATAAAAGACTTAACAAACGTTGATTTAGGGTAAAGATTTGTTTTCTTTTTAAACATCTAATTAAACACTAAAAAATAGCTTTGGAGCTGGGTATGGTGGCTTATGCCTATAATCTCTGAAGCAGGAGGATTGTAAATTTGAGGCTATTCTGGGCCACACAGGGAGACCCTGTGTCAAACAACAACAACAACAACAACAACAACAGGTCGTTTACAGAAAAGCTGCAAAGTTAATACAGAATTTCTCCTCCCCTTCCTTTCTCCTATTGGTAATATCTTACATTGGTGTATGTTTGTCACAAATAAATACCAGCATTGATATTATATTGACTAGATTCTTCCCTTTCTGTGGATTTTACTAGGTTTCCCCAAATGCTTCTTTCCTGATTCAGAATCAATCATAGATACCACATTGCATTTAGTCATTATGTCTTCTTAGTCTCCACTGGATTGTGAAAGTTTATCAGATTTTTGGGTTTTGATATCATTGAATTTTTAGGGTAGTACTGGTAGATACTTTATGCAATGTTGCTGAACTTTCAAAAATAATTTTTTGAGGATTCAATTCACATCCCATAAGTGCTTGAAAAGAATAGTATTCTTTGGTTGTTGGGTGAAATGATAAATATCTGTTAAGTCTACTTTGTTTATAGTGTTGTCTTTTATGTTCTTATTGGTCATCTGCCTAGGTTTTTATTCAGGATGTGAGTTTTAGTATCTGCTTATTGTTGAATTACCTCTTTCTCGTTTAATTTCTGTCAGTTTGTTCCCATGTATTTTGGTTCTCCATGGTTAAGTATATATATAATTCTTCCTGATGGATTGATTTTATCATTACAAAATGTCCTTCTCTGTCTCTAGTCATGCTATGTCACTTTAAAGTCCAATTTATCTGCTACTGCTATAGCTATGCCATTTTTTTCCCTGTGGAACTGCTTCATGATATTTTCCCCCATCATTTTGCTTTCAATTTGTTTTCATCTTGGAATCTAACATGGGTTTTCTACAGATAGCACACAGTTAGAAGACATTGTTTATTCACTTATTCACTCAGCCTTTGACTTTAATTACATTTCCTAATCTATTGAATTTAATATTAATACAGTTGGACTTTTATCTGCCATTTCTGTTTTATGTCCCACAACTTTTTCATGCCTCTATTCATTCTTTGCTGTTTTCATTTGCCTTAGTGTTTATTCTCTATGGTGCCACTTAAATTCTGTAACAATTACAAATAATCACTGGTTAGGGATTTCAAGGCCTTTCTGTTTTTCTAGAAGATGGAATTTATTTAGATCAGTTTCTGGTTTATAGAAAATAAATTTCTGGAGGTACAAAAAGTTCCTATATAACCCATGTCTTACCACCATATTTTCTATTATTAATAATATTTTGCATTACTGGAATATATTTGTTATACTTTACAAACAGCTATTGATAATTAGCATAATCTAAAGTCAACAGTTTATATCAATAATCACTTGCTGTGACATAGCTTTATGAGTTTTGGTTAAAATGTATCCAAATTTCTTGATTTTTAAATTACATTTTTACAGTTTTAGCCATTGCCTTAGTAGTTTTTCTAAAGATCATATACATATTAATTTATCAGAAATGACTTTAAATTTATAAGATGTTAATTCCAGTGAAATATAGAAATGTTACTCCTATGTAATCATAGTCCTTTCTTCCCTCATTTTGATATTATTTATGTTATTATACATATTGCATCTCCAGATGTTATAGACCCAATCAGACATTAATATATTCACTATCACTTTATATAATTTATGCCCTTTAAAAATTTAATATTTTTCTGAACTTCCAAAGGTTGTACAAGTTGCAATTTAATGTGTACTCTGGTCAAGAATGACTTAGAAACACTCCTTCCACCATTTCCCATCCCATCTGTTCCCTTTCCCAGACTGAGTTCACATTTGCCACTTCCTCTATCACATATGTGCATTGAATAGTCTTGCTGCATTTTCCCTCTGTTCCCTTTTTAATCCATCCATCTCCCCTTCGACTAGCTCCCACCTCATTCAGTATCAATTCAACATCCTGATATTCATTTTGTCAAACTGTCTGTTAATTGTTCAAAAGGTTTACTCCATGGAGATTCAGTCCTGAATACACTATACTTTAGTTAATGAAATCATGCATATAAGCATATGCTTCTATGTGTGATTATAAGGGAGGTTGTATTTTGGGTCAAAGATCCGCATACAAGAGAGAACATGTATCTTTTGTCTTTTAAAGAAACTGACAGAAGAAAGGAGAACAAATAAGTGGTTGTGGCTTTTGACATGTTAGCCTTCCATTTATCATTTCTGGTTCTCTTCATTTGTTCCTGTGGGTCCAGTAACCATCTGGAGTCTTTTCTTAGCCTAATATGCTTTATCTACATCTACCTCCTTTGTGCTGTTATTGGGAAATATATTAGTTTTCTATATGTGATAGGCCCAACAGTACATTATAAGCATGTTGTTTGATACAATTGTGTTTTAAGTCAGTTAGAAGAGGAATGGACAAGAAAAAAGAATTACAATGCCTTCTATATTTATGGAATCACATTTATCAGTGTTGTTATTTCCTAGGGAGGATTTGAATTATTGTCTGCAGTCATTTGCTGTCAGCCTGAAAATCTTCCTCAGTATTACTTGTGAGGCAAGTCAGCTAACAGAACATTCTCTTAAGTTTTGCTTATTTTGAGCATACCTTTATTAAAAAAATTAACATTATTTATTTGGTTAGTACTGTTTAAACTCAGCCTTGCCCCTTGCTAGCTTGAGCTCTTCCTCCAGCCTTGAATTTTACTGGCTATTTTGGAGGCAGAGTCACTTGAACTTTTCTGCCCAACCTTTCTGGCTTCCAGAGGTCAGCCTCCTGAGTAGTTAGGATTTGCTTTGTAAGCAATTGGTGCTCAGCTTGTCTTCATTTTCGAAAGCTAGCTTTGTTAGACTTGGATTTTCTGGTTATTTGAACATTTTGAGAATTGTCTTACTATCTTTTGGCCTCCGTCTTTTTTCTTTGTGTTATTGAAAATTCAGTTGTATTGACATTTCTTTAAAAATGCTATGGCTTTTTTCTCCCTGTTTTCAAGATTTCTCTTTAACTTCAGCTTTTAACTCTTTTTTTCTTTTCTTTTCTTTTCTTCTTTCTTTCTTTTTTTTTTCTTTTTTACTATTTGTGGATTTTCCTGGGTTTAACCTCCTTGAAATTCACTGAATTTTCTAGATGTATAGATTAGTGTTTATCAACCATTTTTCCTTTTATTTTGTTTAAATTATTTTAAATAGTTATATAAAGGAGTTGCTATTTAACAAAGCAGTTTATACATAGCATGCATCTTGCTCAATGACCCATCCCTCCCCTAGTTACCCCTTCCTTTACTCTTCTTGTTTTTGTAGGCTGTACATTGGATTCTTGGCTGCATTCTCCTCCTCTTCTTACAGTCATTCATCTACTCCTTTTCCCTTGACCCCACCCCAACCCTTTTGAATACCAACTTTTTGATATTTTGCCAAACTTTGGTTTCAGCTTTCTAAGAAATTACACTACTTGAGATCTCCCTTGAATCAACCATATTTCAGTTAATGCATTTGTATATACTTGCATTATTTTCAAATATTTTTGTGCTTTTTATCTTATGAATTTTCCATTATACATATGTTGATATATTTAATGATATTCCATCTTTCTTTGAGTCTCTGCTTGTTTTTCTTCAATATTTCCCCTTCTGTTTTTCACATTGCACAAAGACTACCAATCTATGTTTTTCTGCTATTTATTGCTATTTTTGAGTCAACTGTCAAAACCCTTTCTAGTAAACTTTTTATTGCAGATATTTTACATATCAACTCCAGAATTCGCACTTGGTTTGTAAATATAAATTTCTCTTTACTAATATTCTCTATTTGAGGTAACAATATTACAGTACCTACTTTTATTCTTTAATGATTTCCTTTAGCTTTTTGAACATCTTTGTAGATGCTACTTTGAAATTTGATGTCTAGTCACATCTGTAGTCAATTTCTGTTGCTTTTTAATTTTTCAATATTAGTTTTTTTATTTAAAAAGTCTTTATTGTATGAGGGACAAGGTAACAAACAGTACAAGAAATGTATCCAATGCCTAACGTATGAAACTGTAACCTCTCTGTACATCAGTTTTATAATAAAAACTTAAAAAAAAGTCTTTATTAAATAGAATGGTTACAGTTCATAAGTCAGGCAAAGACTACATTTCCTTTTGGACAACGTCACCCCTTCCCTCACTCTATCCCAGTCTTTCCCTCCCATCCCACCAAGTTGTATAGTTCATTTTCAACATGGTGTCCAGTGAGTAGCATTGTTGCATTTGTTTGCCCTTTGTCTCTCCGTATATGTACCTCCCCTTACACTCCCAAGGACACATACACAAACAAACAAAGCAAAAAGAAAACAAAACAGCAAAAATGATTTTTTAAAAAACCTCTTGCTTATCCGGCGGTGACGACCTCCTCCCGAGACCAAGCCTCTCGCAAAGGATCTTCTCCATCCCTCTCTTGAAGAGGAGAAGAGGAAACACAAGAAGAAGCGCCTGGTGCAGAGCTCCAATTCCTACTTCATGGATGTGAAATGCCCAGGATGCTATAAAATCACCACAGTCTTTAGCCATGCACAGACGGTAGTTTTGTGTGTTGGTTGCTCCACTGTCCTCTGCCAGCCTACAGGAGGGATAAGCAAGACTTCCAGAAGGATATTCCTTCAGAAGGAAGCAGCACTAAAAGCACCGAGAACCAAGATGAGTGGGAAACCGTCCCAATAAACACATTTTGGATAAAAACAAAAGAAACAACAAAAAAAACCTCTTGCTTCCATTTTGGTAAATATTATTCTGTATGCTTTTTGTCTTCTGAGTCATATGTGGCTAGTTTTTGAATGTTTTTAAACTGTACATTTTAGGTGATGCATGGTAGCGATTCTGAATTGGGTAATTTCAGTGAAATCCATTGCCTCTAACTCATCCCGTGTTGTCCTACCTTGATACTTTAAGGTGTATCGTGGATATGGCCGTGGTTACCCTGCGAGAATGTTACCAGGCTTTCTTCACTCTTTATCTTTCATTGACTGCTAAACTCAATGTATTACCAGACCAGTTGATTGCACTGGTGTTACCACAACACCCTGGGCATAATTGTTTCAAAGCTATTTTGGGTTCCTTTGAAAAGAAAGTTATGAAGTTAGGTGTTTGCAATTTGGTCTTATACCTTTTTCCTCAATTGTCCTATAGCTTAGTCTGTATCTCCAATCCTATCCCAACTGCCTTATCCCATGACTTTTACTACTTTTGTTTGTTGTTCAGTGTTAGAGGATTGAACTCTGAAGCTTACACATGCTAGGCAAGTGCTCTACCACTGAGCTACACTATAGCCTAATATCCTACAGTTTTAAAAATCACTTTTAAATTTGAACTCACCTGAAGTCAGCATCTATGGGAAGGGTTTGGAACTTATAGGGCCCTATGGTAGAACCTGTATGGCATAGTCTGGTGCTGTGGGCAGCAATAGTGGTGTGTTTCTCTCAGGGTGACAATTTCATTGCTGAGTGCATGGTGAATAGAGGAGGTGGACCTTGCCTCTATTGGCATGGAACTCCAACTTTGCAAGCAGCAGCATCCCCAGACACATGAGCAGGGGCAGGCAAGACAACAAAAATCCTCACCTCTTACCCACACCCACTCACCTGGAATTCAGCCTCAACAATAAGCAGATAGGGAAAAGATGGGACATGCAGATGTTCTTCTCCTCCCAGGAAAGCATCTCTGTGATTTGGAGGTGGAGGGAGAAGGAGCCCTAGGTTCTTGCCTGGAGCAGTTCAGAGTAGAGCCACCATCACCTTGCTAAGCTGGGTAAGAGTGGGTCTTGTTAAAGTTCCACCAACTCTTGCTGTTACTGAGTTTCAGTAGGTTTTCACGAATCCATGTGTCTCCATTTGATCTATGCCATTTCTTTAGGGTTCTTTCTAGAGATCCAAATTATTGCTTTCAAAAATAATTTTCACAAGTTTCACTCAAGATAAGCCTGCAGACCTCCTCATGCTGGAATTAAAATTCCTTAATTCTAGGGTGCAAGTTCCTGTTAGAGCATGGTCATACGGCCAGGTACAGCACGGGGCATTTGCTGGTACATGAATTTGTGCTGTGCTGGGAAGAAAAGGCCCAAAATGACGCCCATCCCTGTAATGAGGAGGTTACTTGTCATAGAGAAATATATGTGTCCTCCCCAGTAAATTCCCACTGAACTCGAGCAGATGAAGGACATAGATTTATAGTTCAAATCATGTAAGACATTATGAAGTCAGTTTCTATAGTCAAATGGTTTGAGTTTGCTTCTTGGCTTCATCTTTTATTACCCGACTGTAGGTAAGTTACTAAGACCTTTTGTCCCTCTGTAAAATGGGAATAATCTATTAGTTTTCATCAACTACCAAGAAAGTGATGCCTTTTGAGTTTTGTTGGGTGATAAATGGTCTCATGATAAACATGGAATATCAATTTTCAACGAAAGAATTAATAATGCATTCAGTTATGATCAGTGTGGTTAAGTGTTTCTGGGGTGATTCAGAAAGCACTTAAGTATTTTACAGGAACCAAGCAAGCATCATGTCTCTGAGAGGAAGAGGCAAAGGGGATGGACCAAATCCAGCCTGGCACAGTGGCATTGTCTGGAAATTAATGTTGCAACAAGCCTTTCAAATTTGTTTAGGTTGGGGCTGGGGATATAGCCTAGTGGCAAGAGTGCCTGCCTCGGATACACGAGGCCCTAGGTTCGATTCCCCAGCACCACATATACAGAAAACGGCCAGAAGCGGCGCTGTGGCTCAAGTGGCAGAGTGCTAGCCTTGAGCGGGAAGAAGCCAGGGACAGTGCTCAGGCCCTGAGTCCAAGGCCCAGGACTGGCAAAAAAACAAAACAAAACAAAAAAATTTGTTTAGGTTGCTTACCCTTTCTTCCTTTTTAAACTATGAGTGCCAAACATATGAGGGGAAACTCTATATTGTCTCAGTGCTCTGTGTGTAGAGTTTTATTGTGTGACAAACACAACAGGTATCATGGCATTTCCTAAGGGGTTGGATTGCATGAGCCTCATGGTCTCTTCTCATCCATTGAGGGTGCAGTACTTTGTGTCAGCATCAACATTTCCTCTGAAGTCTCACCCACCGGGCTGCCAAGTAGCAGCCCCACAGAGCCACTTCAGTGAAGTAAAGTTTACTCTTCTCTCTTCTGTGATCATTATAAATTCATCATCTCCAGCTGCTCTTGAATGCATGTCTACCTTGCTTCTTTGTGCTTTTACAAATTGTGTAGCTTGGGGCTGAAAAGAGAATAAATCTACTAGAGAAGCAATTGCCAAAAACATAAAATGAAAGTACTACTTTTTTTGTTTCAAATCTACCATCTCCAAGGATTTCTTTTATTTTTTTTTCCCTGTTAAATTACATCTCCTAATTGGGTCATGCCACTGGAGGTGACCTACATTTCCGAAGCCAACAACACCAGAGAGGCAGGGAAATGGGTAGGAGGGAGAAGAATGGCTTCAAATGTAGTGTTTCTGGAATGCTTGGCTATGACACAAGATTCCATAAATTTGATCCTTAATGTGCTTGCTTGTTCAACACAGTATTCTGAAGGCTGATCTAATGGCATGCCTTCTGTTTGTTCGTTTATTTTACACATGTTCAGAAGGAATTTCTCAGGTGTGTAACAAATGACAAGGTATGGTTGAGGATGCAGACACCAGAAATAACCACTGACTTCAAACTAAAATGACATAGTTATATATATAATAATATTTATATAATATATATGTAAAGGTATTTTTTAAAGTCAAGAAACATGAGGTAGTATATGATAATAGAAGTTGTATCATATACGTGAGGTATATGATATCATATACATGAGTATATGATAACAGAGATTGTATCATTTATTTATTGTTACAGAAATCATTACCTCATAACCCAATGTGTTAAAACAATAGGTCTTTATGACCTCACCTAGTTTGTATGAGTCTGGATCTAAGTGCAACTTACTGGGTGGTTTTGATTTGAGACTCTTGAAATGTTGCAATATGAAGATGACAGCCAGGGCTTCTGTCATCCATAAGCCGGGCTGGGGTTGTAGTTGACTCACATAAGTGACAAATTTATCATAGCTACTGGCAGGAGGCCTTAGTTCCATGCCAGATGAACTTCCAGGGCTTGGCTTGCTCCTGAGTAAATGGTCCGAGGGAGGGGGCTCTGAAAAGACATTAATACTAGGAGGTGGGAGTTACTTGAGGGCATGTGGGCACTGAAGGTGCCCAAGGATCTGTTTAGAATTTAGGAACTATAGAAGACAAGAAGTAAGGGCGGTGACTATGGGTAGGAGTGTTATATTGGTTTTCTACAAGCCAGACAATCTTGAACAACAGAAGTGTATTCTTTCACAGTTTGGGAGGCTAGAAGCCCAGCAAGGTCCCATCCAAATGCTTGAAAGGGCGAATTGTTGCTTGTCTTTCACCTGCTCCTGGTGGTGGCTGGTTACGCTTTGCTTATAAACAGCCATTCAAGTCTTTGTCCATCTTCACACTGTGTTTTTCTCTGGATGTTTTACATCTTCTTTTCTTTGGTGTGTGTGTGTGTGTGTGTGTGTGTGTGTGTGTGTGTGTGTGTGTGTGTGTATACATGTGTGCTGGGTTTGTTTAATTATAGATTAATGTAATAATCCATTATGGGTTAATGTGTTAAGTTAGGGTTTGGGGAGTGGTGTCTGTATTGGAATTTGATGAATTCAGTGCCTTCTAAATATATGTTAAATACATTATCAAAACTGAATTTTAAAATATTAAATACTACACAAAGCTATAAACCACGTGTGTGTATGTATATGTGCTGCAACTTGAACTCAGAGTTTTGTGCTTCCATTTGACTTTTTCATTCAAGGCTTGCACTCTACCACTTGATCCACACCTCCATTTCTTCCTTTTGCTGGTTCATTGGAAATAAAGAGACTCTTGGACTTTCCTACCAGGAGCTGGCTTTGAACCTCCATCCTCCAGATCTCAGCCTGCTTAGTAGCTTGGGTGACTGGCATGACCTACAGATGCATTTTTACATTTATAAATCTCCACAGTGAGACTTGGGCACTCGAATACAAACCCATAGTTACCATGAGCACCTACCAAATCCTATAAAGCCTAAGAAGATTGTCTAGAATATGGATCTATGGTGCTGGGCCCATAGTTCAAGCCCCAGGACCGACAAAAATAAAATAAAATAAAATAAAATAAATAACTTAGAATATTAGTTCACTCTTCTTTCTGTAAAAAGCCAAGGCCCAGAATGGCCTCCCATATGACACCTGGACTGGTACCCCAGCCCAGTCTCTCACCAGGAGGTCCTCACCCCCTAAGAAAATGGGGGTGGGGTTTGGTGTCTTCTGACCCCCCACTCCCCTCTACTCCACCTCTAAGCCTCAGGCTCCCTCTCACCCCTCAGCCCATTCTCTCTCTGTCTCTCTCTGTTTCTCTGTCTCTATCTCTGTCTCTCTCTCTCTCTCTTTGTGCCAGTTCTGGGTCTTGAACTCAGGGCCTGGGCACTGTTCCTGAGTTTCCTTGTGCTCAAGGTTAGCACTATACAACTTGAGCCTTAGCACCACTTTGAGTATTTTCTGTTTATATGGTACTGAGGGATTGAACCCAGGGCTTCGTGCATGCTAGGCAAGCACTCTACTACTAAGCCACATTCCCAGTCCTTGCATCTTCCTATAAGTCCTTATAAAGACACTATCAATGAGTTTAGGGTGCATACTAATATAATATCACCTGAACTTTTATTACATGGCAATGTGTTATTGGATGAATAAATGAATAATCTCTAGGTAGATTACTGTACTTTGGTATAAAAAAGGCTTTAAAAACTTTGGGGTACACAAGATACCAGGAGAAGAGCTTGTTTAAAAAGTAAGATTCCTATATGCCAATCCCAGATATTTTCAGACAGAAATCTGAGACCCTGGGAGTTGTTAGAGCTGAACATACTTTTTATTTTTTTAAGGTCAATTTTGACCACCCTTTATGACACACCGAAAAAGAAGTTGAATTCGAGAGAGAGGAGATAAAAGATCTAATTACTTTGTTTGTTGGTTTGTTTTTCCATATGGATTAATGTGTGCTAGTGATGACATCAACTAGGATTTTTGCCCCAGCTATGGGATGGATGAAACAAAGAAAAACTCAACGAATATTGTTGACAGAAGGCCAGAAGAGCAAGGGAGACAGATGGGTCTCTGATGACTAGGGTGTCATTCCTGGGTGACTGAATAAAGGTGATATCATTTACAGAAACAGAAAAGTCATACTAAGGAACTTCTTTTATTGGGGCTGATAGTTGAAGGCCATCCTGTTGTTTGGGGAAATGATGTAGACGTATGACAATATTTGGATGGTAATTGACGAAGCTCTGCTGAAGGTTGCTATTTCTGAGCAGACTGCTGTCATCTTGCTAAGCTTAATGGTGGCCAACATCACAAATTACAATTCTGAAAGGCATTCTCCCGACCTTTTCTCTGCTGCCAAAGAAACTAGTCCAGAAAGAAAGCGAAGAGTAACTTTGCTCCCAAGTTTCTAGGTAGACCCCAAGACCTCTTCCATATTTGGCATGGTTTCAAGGATCCTTATAGCTTAACAACTCAAAGATTTGAAAATCTTTTTAAAGGTGAGTAGAGTCTATCTGATTTTTTCTTTAACAACTTACTTTAGCCTGCAGTTAATTCTCAGAATCACCGGTTGCATGCATTTCTTTTACGCACAGGAAGCTTGAGAGCCCTTTCCTCTTACAGTCTTTTCTTCTCCAGGATATGGGACTCAGGTTCCATTAGTTTCTCTTTATGGATCCAATTTCTTAAAGCTTTAATCATTTTTGTGCCTCTCATCTGGAAATATGTGATTATATGCTTGACTTAGAGAAGCCTTCGTGTTCTCAATATGGAGTTGGCCTTGTTGGAAATGCTGGAGGACCTTGACCTACAGGTGCGCCTAGTTCACCCCCAGATATGCTCCCTAAAATGTGTCAATCGCCTTTCGGGATTAAATCAAATTGCACTTTCCTGTTAACATGAATTATAATCTCAGCAATGCTTTCTCATTATTCCTCATTGGCCTTCTCTGAGCTCTAACTTTTGCCACTTTAGAATGAAGTATGTACTTTCTAGATTGTAAATAGTTTTCCTTCACTCCTCAAAATAATGTCTATGGCAAAGTTTATCTCTGTCATGACTTAGCAGTGAGCACACCCTTAAAGTCTTGATTTAGCCATAGTTGTAAATTACAACTCTGGGTTATAAAATTAAATCTTCAAATGACTGTACAGGGGTTACAGTTTAACATGTACATTTATGTGTCCAGTGCATCTTGATTAGAATCACCCCTTTCATCATTCTCCCCTATCTTTCTTGCCCTTCTCGCTGAGCAATATCATGTTTCCTATTTTCTTTTTCACATATGTAGACTGAATATTGTGACTATTTATCCCTTGTCCCATTTCCCATTTACCCACACACTAATTCATAAAGCATTTTTTTCAAGTCAAGGATAAGGAAAATGCTAGAGGGTCAAACCCTAGTAGGACCCGAGGTAGCAACTAAAGGTGACTATTTTTGAATGCCAGGATATTAAGTGACTACCTCCCTTGACTCTGGAGATGAGAATTCCTGACCTATCCCTGGCAAAGGCAGGACTAAATGGCCATATCTGAGATGGCCTTGAACTATGAGGAGAAGGCAGGTCCAGCAGGTAGGCTGGCCTTTACATTTAGAGTCACTTAAATTTGTGCTTGCTCAAAGCAATATACAGCCAGCTTTTATTCTGCTCCTCTGAGTACATGAAGAATGATAAGGGCAATTTCAGTCAGCAAAGATTTTGTAGTCCAAAGCCAGACATGGTGACTAATTCCTGAAATCAGTGTTACTCATGACATAGAGAACTGGAAGATAGTAGTTTGGGGCCAGTCTAAGCAAAAAGTTAGCATGTCCCCAATCTCAACCAATTACTGAGTATAGTGGTATACACTTGTCACCCATGGAGGACCATGCCTGACTTGGGTGTAAAATGAGACCCTATCTGAGAAATAATTAAAGCAAAATATAAATCAAGCAAAATGAATGAAAAAAGGAAGAATGGATGGAAGGAAGGAAGGAAGAGAGGGAGAAAAGGAAGGAGGAAAGGAAAGAGGGAGGGAAGGAGGGAGGGAGGAAGGAAAGAAGGAAGGAAGGAAGGAAAGAAGGAAGGAAGGAAAGGAAGGAGGAAGGGAGGGAGAAAAGGAAGGAGGGAGGGAGAAAAGGAAAGAGGGAGGGAGGAAGGAAGGAAAGAATGAAGAAAGAAAGGAAGGAAGGAAGGAAGAAAAGAAAGAAGGAAAGAAAGATGAAAGGAAGGAGACTTAGCATCCAGGAAGAGGCACTTTTAACATGGATTGTAATCTGGAGAAGCTAAATGATTAACTGAAAGGAATAATGCAAGGAACTGAAGATTGGTAAGCTGCATTTGAGAGACCCGCAGGGCTGTAGCTACGATGAGTGACCCAGCTAGAGGAAGCCGTTTCTCATGGGGGCAGTATGGATACATGTCCAGAGAGGCAGACTGGATTCCCTTCATCCCTTTCTTACCTCCATTCTGAGGAAGCATTACAATCCCACTTTTATGAAGGCCAGATGTTTTACTTAAGGTTACAAAGGCTGAGTGGTACCACAGTGGGGAATATTCAGTTCTTGTTCCTAGCAGAGGACAGGATATTTATTGCCTTTTCTGGTTGACAGCATTCAGCCTGGCATGTGCCCATCATCTCAGTTTCAGCACTGAGCTCTGTTTCTTCATTGGTGGGTTTCCCTGTGTTGCTTCCCAGGGTGGTTTTGCATCGCAACAGAGGCCTGGCCCTGGTGACGGGCAGAGCCTTGTACTGCCCCAATGGAATTATGCCAATGTACATTCACATTGATGTGTTTCTTGAAGAACCCTCAGATGGAATAAAAGTTTCTCTTTACGAATTCTGTCAGGAGGTCTGTGGAACTACTTTCACAGAGTCCTTTCAAAGCTAGGTGATGCTTACAGGCAACCCAGGGATGGCACTGTCAATTTTCTACCAAGTACTTTTGTCGAAAACAACATGATCTCTTCTAGGGAATGAGACTGCCCACACTTCTAGCAAATAATTCATCAAACTAGAACCATGGACAGCCCCTCTGGAATTCCTGGGTTTACTTGGCTGGTTTAGAGCGGAGGTAGTGAACAAAGGCTAGAGTTTGTCTGTCTCACAGAGACCATGGGCTTTCTCCTTCCTTTAGAATAACAAGTTTTATTTATTGCTACAGTCTGGGAATTCTTAGGAAGGCAAATGCCTCTTAAAGAGTATCTCCTCTGAAATATATGGAGACTCTGTGCTCATGCATGGGGTACAAAGGAGAGCTTGAATGTTATATTTAGGATGAGCTGCACTTGGAAGGTAGCTATGTATCTTAGTTGCCTTAAAAAAACATTTTTTTTCCCTTGTCAGTCCTGGGCCTTGAATTCTGGGCCTGGGTCTTGTCCCTGAGCGTTTGTGCTGAAGGCTAGTGCTCTGCCACTTGTGCCACAGCTCTGCTTCCAGCCTTTTGTGGTTAATTGGAGATAAGAATCTCATGGACATTCCTGTCCAGGTTGGCTTCAAACTGTGATCCTCAGATCTCAGCCTTGCTGAGTAGCTGGGATTACAGGCCTGAGCCACCATGTCTGGCTATCATTAATTTTTTTAAGTAAGCTTTTTATTGAAGTACAGTTTACAAATCAAAAGTGCCTATATTATAATTATATAGCTAGATCAATTAACAAGTGAGACCAGACCATGTGAGCAGTCTTTGTTCATTTACTGATGAGGAAATGGAGATCCTGGGATCCCCAAAGGCCCCTGCACCTCTCTTATTCATTACCTCTGTCCCCTAAAGGGGACCACCATGTGGACTACCACATGCACAGATGCTTTTGCTCTATTTATTTATTTACTTATTTAGTACACTGTCCTTCAGCTCTTTTGCTCAAGGCTAGTGCTCTACTACTTCAGCCACAGTTCCACTTCTGGCTTTTTGCTGGTTAATTGGACATAAGAGTTTCACAGACTTTTCTCCCCAGTCTGGCTTTGAACCAAGATGGTCAGATCTCAGTTTCTTGTGTAGCTAGGATTTTAGGAGGGAGCCACTGGTGCCTGGCTTTGTTCCCTTTAAAACCATATGGATGAGGGAAAAATGAGAGAGGAGGTAACAAGTTGGATAAGCAAGGTATTCACTGCTTACATATGAAACTGTAATCCCTCTGTACTTTACTTTGACAATAAAGAAAAAAAAACATATGGAGAAGGAAGTGACATGCTATTCCTTTTGTTGAGATTGTGACATTCATTATGTCACATTCATAGCCTGTCATTGCTGTTGAGCTTGCCATTGTACCTAGGCTACACTGTTGATCTACTCTACTGTAAATGCACACATGATTAGATGTTTGCTGTAGATTTTAGCCTTCTTTTGAAGAATATCTTGTGAAGACCATCATGTAACAAAAACAATCTTGCATGGATACATGTGACTTTATTCTCTGCAGGTATAACAACCAGAGAATACTCGTATTTAATATCAGGCCTGCTTTCAAATATACTGATTTCAAATAGAGCCATTGTTCTATGACTATGCTTGAGCTGATCAAATCAATTAGGCCAAGTTTGAGTTTGGAAAAACATGACTCTGCCCAAGTTGTACATACATTTCCTAGAAAATCCTGCCTTGCATATGTAGATGTTTGGCTAGCTTGAGGCTATAAGGGTGTATTTGGAAAAACCTAAATCACCAATAAAACCTATTGAGATTCTTCCTAGTATGGCATAATTTTATCTGGGTGATATAGGGAAGTTAGTTTTCTTTTTTTTTATTCAAAATATATCCAATTACATGGAACTATCTTGCATTATTTTTTAGACTAAGCATTTATTTACAAATCTGAAGCTTGATGCTTATCAAAATAACAGACCTGCATATAAGGTGTGTAACATTGTTGTATATTTGTCTGCTAAGGTATTTTTACCTTTCAGAGTTTTAGTCTTTAGGGAAGAAAAGATAGTACCTCTTTCTTCATAGTTTTCTCTCTCATCTATTATCTATCTATCTATAACTTAAAATATTGGAAATGAAGCCAGGTGCCAGGATATTTCACCCATAATCTTAGCTAATTAGGAAGCTGAGAACTGGAACGTTCCATTTCAAAACCAGCCAGTGGTAGAGTAGTTAGTAGCTAAGCAAGCAAGCTGAGCAAGTACAAGGCCTTAAGTTCAAACCTCAATACTGGCAAAAAAAAAAAAAAAGTTGATTTTTCTAGATAAATTACTATCTCCACTGATGAAGTTCCACTTCTAAAAAGTTATCCAGCAGGGCATAGCAACTGTAATGAATCACCTGTGCAATGGAAGACAAGCTATAACTCTTTCCAGGATACGATGAGGCCAGCAATGAAGGAACAACATATTTTTCTCTAAAACTGCAAGTACTTTCCAGTGAATTCAAATATATGAGCAACTGTGGGCGCATAGCCATGTGTATTTGTTCTGAGTAAAAACATTGTTTACACGAGTCACCAATGAACTACTAATGCAGTAATTAATTTACTATGCGGCTCTAGTTGGGAGAAATGGCTTGAAATAGTAAAAATGTCTTGTAAAGAATGATTTAATTTAATGATTTAACATCTAGTATTCTCCCGTTTAAACTCAAATTTATGGAAAAGTCTTCCATGTTGTTAGCACATGCCGTGTGTGGTGATTTAGTGCGGGAAGTGCCTGCTGGGGGAGAGGCAGAAGCCTCCATGGAGGAGAGGGGAATGGTAAGGGCTAATTACCTTGCTTTATTACTGGTCTGTCTCCCTGCTTCCTTCAAGTAGCACATGTTGACTCTCTCACCTATCTGTCCTCCCCACTCTACCGTCTTTAGAAAGTGAAGAGAAGATCATGCTAGTAGACATGTCAGACATACCTCTTTCTGTCTGAACCACACCTCCAACCCTTTTTGATTTTAGTTATTTTTTAGATAAGGTTTGTGCTTTTGGTGGGGGCTGATCTCAGATCATGACCTTCCTACGGATACCTCCTGAGTAGCCAGGATTATAGGTTTGTAAACAACCAGGCTCACTTTTTTCTTTGAGAGAGGGGTGTCACTAATTTGTTTTTGCCTGGGTTATCCTCCGTTATTCTTCTATATCTGTCTACCATGTAGCTGGGATTATAGGAATGAGCCATTCCCATGCAGCCCATGAGAGTGCATTTTTGTGTATGTTAATGATCTGCTCTTGTGTTAATAATTTGGACAGAAAAATCTCAGTGGCTGATGATGGTCATTTTTGTGTGTGTCATCAAGTTATTGTTCATGTATATTCCATACTCCCTCTGTCTCTGATCATGACCTCTGACAAATCACTTAGCAACATGAATCTGAAAACAAGGATGACACACCTATCTCATTTCTTTGGGAAGCTTGTACAGAATAATATCATTAGAAAACTCTTTGGATTAAAGCATTAGAATTTTTATTATAATTGACAAGTAGCTGTTTTTTTTTCCTCCTGTCTTTTAATTGTGCCAACCCTTTTTGCTGTCTCCTACAGATCCTTTATTCAGTTTGTGGAGTGTGGATTTTGCCTGTGTGCATTCTATTTTTTCAGTTTTGGAATGGAAAATCCTCTTGCATAAAGAATGGGGTTTTCTATGGACAGTTCAGTTGTCCAGAGACAGTGGAAAGATTTATGTGTTAAAAAAATAAGCAGTATCAAAAATATCACTACCTAATGAGCAAACTCATGGTCTTATGTGCTACTCACAGAATCTGTTTTGTAAGAGTTTTTCTTCTTAGAAGTAACAGTGACATAGAGAAAAGCTTAATGATTTTGCTCCTATGCAGTACAATAGGAATTTCACTTGGCTTCTAATGAAAGGTTATCATTAGGTGCAAATTAAGAATAAAATAGCTGGCCAGTGTTTGATCCCATTCAGCTTCTCAGAAAGTATATCTGGCTACATTGCTGCACAAATAAGATGCCCATATGAGTTCCGAGATTCCCTCTGGACAACTGGCTCAGAAGCATACTTTCAGCATGACCATGAATGATTAGCCCTGAATCATGGCTGCAGGTAGCTGATGGCTATCACTGCCCAGCGGAAGCAGTGGCCCCCCACACTATCCCTTCTGGCTACGTAATATATTTTCCCAGTACAGCAGGATTGGCAATTTCTTTCTCACTCATTTTGAAAACGGGGCTGTGGTTTTACCCATCATGAAGGGTTATTCTGAATAGTTAGTGAGATGGCGATACATTAGCCTGGGTCGCAGTGCAAGTTAGATGTGTAAATGGTGACTCTGTGTTTCTTTTCTTTCCCTGTGAAGAGAGGGGCACCTTATAGCTTTAGTGGCTAAGCTGTAGCCCCACCAGCTTCTTTTGTGAAGCTGCAAAGGCTTTAGTGGCTAAGCTGTAGCCCCACCAGCTTCTTTTGTGAAGCTGCAGAGGCCAGAGCTCTTTGGGGAGCTATAGGAGGAGAGGCTCATGCACCAATTTTGCAGATGTTATGCCCCTCTCCTCCTCACTTGCTCGCTTACTCACTTGTCAGTCCTGGGGCTTGAACTCACGATCTAGATGCTATCCCTGAGCTCTTTTGTTCAAGCACTCTTCCACTTGAGGCATACATAGCTCCACTTCTGGCTTTTTAGTGCTTAATTGGAAATAAGTCTCATGGATTTTCCTGCCTGAGCTGGCTTTGAACAGTAATCTTCAGATCTCAGCCTCCTGAGTAGCTAGATTACAAGCCCGAACCACCAGTGCTCCTTCCTTGTTTCATTTTTGCTTATCTAAACTGATCCATCATAACCAAATTCTTTTTTATTTTAATTTTTGTGTTTTTTTAAATATTTTATTCAGGTCCTGGGGTGGAACTCAGAGCCTGAGTGCTATCCCTGAGCTTTTATGGTCAAGTCTATCACTTTACCAAAACCCAAGCCACAGCTTTTTAGTTGTTAATTGGAGATAAGAGCCTCAAAGACTTTTCTGTTCAAGCTGGCTTCAAACCACAATCCTCAGATCTCAGCCTCTTGAGTATCTAGGATTACAGGTGTGAGCCCCTGGCAATCACTTTTTAGAGGATGCATCCCTGGTCTTCAGGGGATGGTGGGGTGCAAACATAAACAATAACACCTATAGTCATTATAGCAATAGCTGTTGGCTGGCCTGAATTGGTTTGTTATGTACATGTGACCAAAGCAGAGAAGGTGTGTGGGCTGAGGGGAGGGAGGGAGGGGGAGGTGGTGAGGGCAGGGGTAACAAAGCCTTTCCTGCATAGGGAATTGAGTTTTCTTTCCTGATTAAAGGAGCAATGCTTCTTGATTCTGAGTGAAACACAAAGTGATGCCCCCATGTTACTGAACAGCACAGGAAGTTGGCAGGTGGGATTTAAGGAACACAGATTTGGTAGTTCATTTTATTTATCTTGCTGCCTTTGCCATGATCAGCCGCTTCTTCGTCCTGTGCCATTAAGTCCCAGGAGGTCCAAAGGCAGCAATTTACAAATTTATTCCCTTCTGCAGCTAGGGCTCTTTCTAGTGCGTGGGTTTTTCATAGAGAATCTAGAGAATGTAGAAGCCATATAGCCAGGATGGGCTTTCATGTTTCATCAAAAGCTGTCCTATATGGGTATTTATTTATATTTAGCTCTGAGTAAAAGGCCCCAGGAGGCTGCAGCCTGAGCTGATTTTGTTCAATATCTGCAAAGGAATTGAAATAAGCTTACCAACAAAGAAATCTTCCTCCATGAAGAGGAAAAAAAAAAAAAAAAAAGAATGGAACTTGAGTCTGATTGACCTTGGGACAAAGGCAGCCTGGAAACCATTTGACAGTCAATACCAGAGCCACGCCACGTGTTCGTGTGTCCTTGTGAGTGTGTTTAGGTGTAAATTGGGCCAGGGGTGGAGGCCAGCAGCAGTCTGCTCATGGGTTCCATTGTACTGGGGGGAGGAGCTGCTATTCTCTTAGAAAGATTCATGTTAAAAATTAACATGCTAAATATTTCTGGCAATCTGGTTTAAGTAAACTAATAGCAGATGAATATGAAAATGATATGGCTAGAGATTAACAGTTGTGCACTGGATATCCTGCTGTATAGCATTTATGAATAATGCATCGTTATCTATTATCTTTAAATCTATCCAGGATTAACAGCTCTGCACATTAGTTAGCATCTAAGATCGCAGGGATAAAACCAATGCCTCAATGTTTTGATTATTGATGATAATCAATTCATTAAAAACAAACAAATTAACCAAATTCAGTTAGATACTAAAGGAGTTCTCCTTCTCTAATGTGTTGCTTTACTTCCCAAACCATTCTGGCACTTTAGAAAGATATCTTCCTAAGCCACCAATGTTGAAAAGAAAAAGGAAAAAGAAAAAGACTCCAGCTTTGAACAGGAGTATCCCTAACCTAGAGGAACAGATCTGCTCTTGACCTTGAGAATTTATAGCTGCATCTCCCAGTCCTGTGAGCAGAGACAATGCTTGGTCTTCCTTGCTAACAAGTTCAACTGTATGAGAAGTAGCCATGGGCACAAAGCCCCTGCACTGGCAGCTTTGGCAGTGTTGAAAGACACAAAGAATAATATCACGGTCACTGTTCTTGTAGCCTGGGACCGATCAGTGAGCTGGGAGAAGGGGCAACTGAGAATGTCACATTGCTGTATCTCCCTTCTTCCCTTTCTTCCCCCTGTTAACATGGATGCCAGGTAGAAAGGGATTGACTTAGATTAGTGGTAGTTGTAGGAATCAGGAGAAACCCCGTGCCTCCATATTCTGGGTCATACTTTCTGATTCTCTCATTCATTTTTTCAAGGTGACTCTAGATTTTAATGTCAGGCAGTGGTTATCTTCCGCATCCCCATACCTTTTCCTTCCTCTCTTTTTCTCTGTAATGCTGAATTTCTGGCAAAAACAAAAACAAAAAAAAACCTTTAACAGACAAAACCTTTTACAGCCGTATGATTGTGGATTGTGTCTGATGAGCACAGTGAAACCTCAGCTTCTCAGTGCCCTACAGCACAAAGAGCTAAAG
Organism: Perognathus longimembris pacificus; assembly: GCF_023159225.1. Classification (NCBI taxonomy): domain Eukaryota; kingdom Metazoa; phylum Chordata; class Mammalia; order Rodentia; family Heteromyidae; genus Perognathus; species Perognathus longimembris. The sequence continues at coordinate 24,080,542 of NC_063164.1, forward strand.
AAGTCATGTGTTTCCACAACACATATTGTCACAGTGGCTAGTTCCTGGGTTGCATGGACTCTGGGGTTGTCTCACAAGTCACTCTGCTTGGCAAAGTACTGCACACACTCACTGGCCATATCACAGCTTTTTGTTTAGGTTTATAGTTGCTTTCATGGGGGTTAGAAGCTTATGTCTGTTTTGCATAGATTACAAATTCTTAAAGGACACCCTGCAATTGAATGACAGGCTATTTGTAAATTATTTACCAGCTCGACATTTTACTAAAGCAAATTGTCAACTCAATCTAGTTATCATTTTATCTACCAAACCCATTCCCCCTGAGCCTACCAACCCCGAAAAAGATTATCTCCTCAATTTATGGCTTTAGCAATTCAGTAGACATCTTCTTGGCATGCCCTTCCTAGTATTAAGTGCTGACAGAAAGGCACTGATGAGTTTGTGGGTGGAGAGAGGCATTTGTTCCCAGAATCTCTACAAACACAATTTTTTCAAGTATGGGGGAAGGCTATGATCTGGGGACTTTTTCTGGATCTCATTTCCACCATAATCACTCTACTATGGAAAGATCAGGTATTATTATTTCCTTATACCTATTTCTTTTGCTACTGCTTGTGTATTTGGCATGAGGTCTTTGGTATGGTGTTCAAACCACTATTAGATGCTCATCAATCTAGTCCCAAGCTGTCTCTATCTCACTGCAGTCACCTGGACTCTGCACCCGGGACATTCCTCCCATTGACCTTTGGTGGATGCTAGGTTCATCCCCCCCACTCTCCCCTCGTTGGAAATCCAAACTCTCATGCATACTAAGCATGTGTTCTTCTTCTGAGCCCTCCCTTCCTTTCTATCTAGCTCTTTATCATTCACACCTTAGTTCAGGTATCACCTGCCCTGGAGCCTTCCTAAACCATCCAATGCTACTTACTTCCCCAACACAATCCCAGTGACTGAAGCCTACTCTGTCACTTACTACTCTCTAAAATGCCCTTATTTACTAGCCTACAAAAATCTAGCTTGTTTCCATTCATGAAGGATGTGCTCCATGGAATCCAGGGTGTCATTTTCTTTTTTTTTTTTTTTTTTTTTTTTGGCCAGTCCTGGGCCTTGGACTCAGGGCCTGAGCACTGTCCCTGGCTTCTTCCCGCTCAAGGCTAGCACTCCGCCACTTGAGCCACAGCGCCACTTCTGGCCGTTTTCTGTATATGTGGTGCTGGGGAATCGAACCTAGGGCCTCGTGTATCCGAGGCAGGCACTCTTGCCACTAGGCTATATCCCCAGCCCCAGGGTGTCATTTTCTTGATGATTATTATTTCTCAGTGCTTGTAACCCTGCCTGGGGGAGAGGAGACACCTAATAGGTAGTTGCTCCACAGATGGAGACTTAGGTACATTTCTTTCTGTTCTTTCTGTGTGACTCTCAACCAACCACTTTCTCTCTGGCTTAACTGATTTTCTGTAAACCCATAACAGTCTAGATTTCAGGTAAAAAGATGTCTTTTGGGGTTGCACGGTCCTTCTGTTGATGAGGAAATGTAAGTATACAGAAGTTGAATCACCCAATGTGTGGTAATCATGGGGTTTGATTTTAGCCAACAGTTTCTTTAGAGCAGCCATTCTCAGTTGAGGCAATCTGGTCCCCCGGAGTCCCTTGGTGGTGTCTGGAGATATTTTTTGGATGTTATAACTTGTGTGTGTAACTGGCACCTAGTGGGTAGAGTCCAGGATTGCTGCTAAACATCTAACAATGCATGGGGCATTTCCTACAACACAGAACCAGCCAGCTCAAATAGCTGTTGTGCCAAGGCAGGGAAAGCTGGCCTTCAGTCTGTGAATAGCAATAATAAGCGGTCTCTCTTTCTGTGATGATGAGTGAGACAGGTCCATAGACAGTAGAATTGTTCACAGTTTATTAATGTAGAATTATCAATTAGCCTTTCTGCAATGAAATCTTTTTTAGTTTTTAAAACACAAGTACCTTTACTGTTTTTGTTTATAGAACTCATTCGTGGATCAGGGGTTCCAGTACATGCTTATAATCGCCATTCCACAAGATATTCAGGTTGGGAATACATAGCCAAAATGTTTTTGCTAGATCCAATTTTGCCAAGTAAGCCAGGAGTGGTAAAATATGCCTGTATTCCTAGCTACTTGGGAAAGCATAGGTAGGAGGATTGTGGTTCGAAGCGAGCCTAGGCAAAAATGGGAGAACTTATCTGGAAACTAAACTTTAGAAAATAGGGGTGTGGCTTGAGTGGCAAAGCTTCCACCTACTGAGTGAGATTCTGAGTTCAAAACCACATCTCTGGCTCCAAAGGAAAAACATAATTCATATATTTTGTAAAATAATTCAGGCCAAACAAAAACATATTAGAAAGAAAGAAAAACAATCCATAACCCTATTTATAGATAGACATATAAGAATGTTAGATTTATTTTCAAGACATTTGCTGATAGATATGCGTATGTGTATATATATATTTATTTATACATAATATTCCACTTTGTCAAAATACATATATATGTTTTTGGAATATTGTGTATAACACATTAATATTTTATATTTTTTATTCATTTGACAGTTTATTGACATATTATAAAGCTATCAATAAGGAGCCACACTGTAATTTCTAATAGTTTTTTTAAAAAGTTTTTATTATAAAACTGATGTACATAGAGGTTACAGTTTCATACGTTAGGCATTGGATACATTTTTTATAATGTTTTGCTTTATGGATGATAAAAATATATCTTACCAATCTCATACCAATGAGTTTTTATGTTGGATCTCATATTTTAATATCCTAAAGAACCTTTCAGCGAATTCCCTTGTTCATTCAGTCTTGTTTCATTCTTAATTTTCCTTAAGATGAATTACTAGAGTGGGATTTCTCAGGCAAAGGAAGTGTGATACATGTTGCTAACTTGCCTGCCTGAAGCTCTGCCCAAATACTAATGGAAAACAAATAATACGGAGCTTCAGCATGCTGAAATTCTCTGTACTGCTCACTTTTAGGTGTGAGATGCAACTCATAAGGCAAGTAATCATGCTAGGCTTCATTGTTTTTTCCCTTCCATGTTATGGCATAGGATAAATTCATTCTTTTCTCCCATGCCCGCATACATTTGATTCAGGAAGAAAATACTGAGGAGGAGAAAGTGGACCAGTCATTGAACACTCAGTGTTCCCAGGAGACATTCATTCTATACACAGAACTTCCAATATCGAAAGTTTGACTAATCTCCTCCTAGTTGTAGGTAAGGAAATCAAGAATTAGACATTCCATTGAATATCACAGACCTTATATCTGACAGAATGACAGTTTTAATGTAGTCCTTGCCTTTAATAAGTTTATAGCCTAGTGTAAAGCAGAATGCACTGGGGACACTTTCTATATTAATGTCAGGTATGATGAGATTGATGTTCAAATTATGACCCTGCAGATCGTAAGATTTTAAACTTGTAAAGAAATAATCAGTTAGGTTCAGGATATTGTACTTGTTGAAGAAAGAAAGTAGGTTAAGACATATTTGAAGACTACTGCCAATATCTAGGAAGGAAAGTGTATAGATGTCTGAGCTCTCTTTAGTTGTCAAAAACTTCCAACAGTTAATTCAGTTTTTAATGGATAAATTCTTCATTTCCAAGGATTCCGCCATACTTGCCTGCAGACAAGATATATTGATTCAACCAATAACTGTGGAATAAATATAGTTTCTTGTAGTCACCTTGTGTGTGTGCATGTGTGTGTATGTGTGTGTGTGTGTGTGTGCTGGTACTGCGACTTGAACTCAGGGCTACTTGGAATGTGGCTCAAGTGGTAGAGTGCCTGCTTAGAAAGGAGAAGATATGAATTCAAACCCTAATTGTGGCAAAAAAAAAAAAACAACCCTAAGGGAACCAACAATAAATGGTTGTCGATAAATGGGCAACCTGAAAAATGTTTGTCCTTTGACAAATAATGATAGAAAATATAATACTACTTATTTTTCAGGTATTTTGAAGTTGGAAATAAATATGGGAACACATATATACAATTTGAGAAAGTCCTAAAGACTGTGCTTTTTAAAGAATTGTTGGTAAGATGCAGAAAATAAAGCCATAAAAACCAGGGTAACCAATTGTTTGGAGAATCTGTCTGTTTCCATCTGCCTTTAAAGGACAAAAGATGACCTAGATAGTATAACTTTGGAGGCAAGGTCTTACTATTTGGCCAAGGCTGGTCTGGAACTTGCCATGTAGTATAGATTGGCTTTGAATTTGAGATCCTTACCAGTTCTGGGATTACAAGCATATGCCACGATGCTCTCCCCTGCCCCCCCCCCCTTTTTTTTGCCAGTCCTGGGGCTTGAACTCAGAGTCTGGGCACTGTCCTTGAACTTCACTGAAGGTTAGTACTCTACCACTTGAACCACAGCTCCGCTTCTGGCCCTTTCTGTAATTAACTGGAGAGAAGAGTCTTATGGACTTTCCTGACTGGGCTGGCTCGAACTGTGATGCTCAGATCTCAGCCTCTTGAGTACCTAGGATTACAGGCATGAGGCAGCAGCACGTAGCCCCAATTAGGACTTTGTTTCTTTTGCCATTCCTGGGGACTGGGCACTGTCCCTGAGATCTTTTGCTCAAGAATAGCACTCTCCCACTTGAGCCATGGCACCACTTCTGACTTTTTTCTGTGATTAATTGGAGGTAAGCTTCTCAAGGACTTTGCTGCCCAGGCTGGCTTTGAACTGCAATCCTCAGATCTCAGCCTCCTGAGTAGTTAGGATTCCAGGTGTGAGCCACCAACACCTGGCTTCAATGATGACTTTTTAATATGAACATTTAGATACTGGCAAACCCAGGGAGGAGTCCTTCTTACATTCCTTGGGGAGATGACCTTGGAAGTGACATGTCTCCTATTGGCTTTTGGGGAACTTTCGGGGCTAGATCCTGGGAGGCTTGGCAACTGAGGAGATAGTAGATCCAGGAGCATTAGGAGGTGCTCTTCAATATTGAGGTTCTAGGAACCTGCACCTGAAACTGTAGAGACTGGAAAGGCTTGAAACCCTAGGAGTCCAGTGATACTCAGCCAGTGTCTATGAGTTCCTAGAATGATTCTCGCAATTTTGAAAATTGAATCAGTGGGGTAAAGCTGTGACACTTGTATTTTTCAAATGCCCTGGTGGATTCTGATGCCTGCTATGGAGGGAAAAGTGCTGATTTATTGGTTCTGTTGATTTTCATCTTTTCACAACTCTGTTGTGAACTCTGCCTATCAAAGAAGCTTCAATGATTCTACTCCACTTGCTAAATATTGAGGACCACAGGAATAGTCTAATAAGCTTTCAGGTACCTTTTTTTCCACCTGGATTTGTTCATCAGGTTGACCATTTGGTACTAAGCTCATGAAAAGACTGAAATAGAAGACCACCATCACCATTGGTCTCTATAGAGCAGATGCTGAGCTGAAGTTTCCAGAGTAAGATGCTAATCAAATCACCTCTGAGAAGGAGTGGAAACACACTTGGGTTGGGTAGATGCTGAACTGTGATAGCAGTTCCAAAAGGCCTTGGCCAACCTGGCTGTGTGGGAGTGTGGGAGGGGATGTGGCCCAGCAGCTTCATTCCCAGGAAGCATCTGTTTGTGAACATTGTGTCTTCATGTGATGAGGGTCTTTGAAATTGGGGAAGATCCTGAGTAGCTGATAGCTGGAGGAGTTGACTGTCTACATTCACCACACCAAGTACTTCCTTGAAGGGAAAGCTGGCTAGAGCTCTGGGCCCACACTGTAGATATGTAAGTTGGGAGTAGGAAAGGTATAAAGGACATCGGTGAACTGATAATTGTCAATGAAGGACAGGAAGGGAATCAATCACGGGGGTAGCACAAGATTTTCAACCAGGCAATGGGACTGGGAATGTGTTTAAAGTGATGTGATAGGAGTTAGAGAAGAAAGAACATACTACTGGCCTTAGTCTGTTGTATAATAATATACTTGAGGCTGAGTACTTTACTGGGGGGAAAAGGGTTTATTTGCTATGCAGTACTGGTGGTTAGAAGTCACAAGGCTGCCATTTGGAGAGGGTTCTTTTAGCTTTGTTATAACAGGGCAGAGAAGTAGAAAAGGAAGCGGCACATGGAGAAAGGCCACATCATTAGAGCCACATGTCCTGACAGGCTATAACCTGTGTCACAGGATGCAGGAGAGGAAGGAGGACCCAGATTGTAGGAGCTCATTTACTTCCATGAGACCCATCTCACTCCATGGGATTCCATTAACCCTTTAGTTGACAGTCATGACGCAATGACCTCCCACTATGTCCCTATTACTTCAAGTTTCTACTACTGTACCTCCCAACATTGGATACCAGAGACTGTTTCCAACACATGAAATTTTAGGAGACAAACCACATCCAACTCAAAGTTGAAATACCTTAAACTTGAGATAAGCCTTTTCCAAATTTACATACCTCCCACATTGGCCCAGAATCCAGTTTCCCCTTTGAGGAAGAACTTGGTGTTGAGTGTGTAAACTGCCTCAGGCTCTACTCCAGCTTCAGTTGCTCCTCTCATGATGAGAACTTCTCTTAGGAACTCTTAGACAATTGGCTTCCTTTATGGAGTTTCCTATGCAGGATAAAAAGGGAATTTTAGGCCTTGGGCGGATTGGAGACCTTTAAGGATATTCTGGTGTTTTGATCACTGTCTGTCACTCCTGTTCTCTATGTAGAGCAACTTTAGTATTAAAGGCACTTCAGTTGATGCAAATCAGATTTAACATATTTTTGTGGAGCACTTAGTAGACACAACTTATGTACACTCCTGCAAGCCTTTATTCTCAGTTTAGTCATTAATTACCCTTGGAATTAGTTTCTTTTCCTTGCCTTTCTGCTTATTTAAAAACTGAACGTAGACATCATTTTCTGAACTGGAAGCAGTAGACTCTCTAGAATCTTGTTACTGATGTGGTAAACAAGTTCTCACTGTGTTTAAAAGCTACTTCATTATCACTGCTTTAATTATACTTGTAAAACAAATTTTTATGAGCAGGGATGCCTTTAGCTATGTTCTTAATTTTCAGAGGTAGCATTCAGCCCTTTTGTGGAGGTTGAGTAAATTAAACACAGAACATTCATATTTTATATCAACCATCTATGACAAACAGACTAGGACAAATGAACACATACTATTGTTTTTACTGTAAACTAAAATATTCAGTAACAAATTTCTATAACAAACATCAACACATGTCTATCCTAAGAAACATTTATGGTTTCAAGGTTATAAGACTGCTAAAACAAAGGCTTGAGTAGTGAAAATCCCTTTGTGATAAGAAACAGACTGAGACTCAACTTTCAAATACAAACAATGGATTCATTCCACTTAAATTATGGTAACTGGCATGTAAATATTCAATACAAATTTTCTAAGCTATCCATCAAAATGTAATTTCTAACCAAAAGATTTGTCTGCTTGAACTAACTGTATTGGCTATATCTGAAGTGCTCAAGGTTTCTCATTAATTTGTTCACTGGAGCTTGTAACTTCTGGCTTTAGTTATCATTTCTGGCCAGAGGTAGATGGTGAAGCTGCTTAATTTCTGCAGCCACAGTGATGACACTCCACATTTGAACAAACTATGTAATATCCATATTTTCCTTGTGGCACAAACATAGTCCTATAGATCCAGCCTTTCAGCTGAAGGCCTTATTGAGGGGAATAGCCTAGATAAGGGCTAAGGGTGGTAGGCACCCTCAGAGAGGATTGCTGCTTATGTCTTTGATCAGCTAGATAAACTGAAGGTCAGAAATCGAGCTGGACAGATGGGGGTAACATTGAAGGACGGAGTAGTGACAGGGTCACCTCACCTACTCCTGGAGCTTTGGAAGAAGGTGCATTAGCAGAATGGAGGAGCAGGGAGGTGAGTGGACACAGATCACATTATGACCATGTTATGACCCTCGTAGGCCCTATGCAGATCTGCCATGTCTACAGGCGTGTGGGTATACTGGCCTTGTTGTCCAGGTACAGTGTCAGCGTTCTAAGTTCCAAGTCTCCCTCAATTCCTCCAGTTCAAAATAAGAGGCCCAGAATCCACTATGATAGTTGACCATGCATCTGGCCACCTCAGTCTCCATAGGAAAAAAAAATGATTATAGGAGGAAGTAATCACCAGGGACATAGTGGAGGACAGAGGAATGGTCCATCGTCACAGTAGCTGTTCTAGGAGATTATTTTCATCTTTAAGATTGGGGGAGGAAGAGTGGGTAAGTTCAAGGGATCTGGGCATCTAGAAACTCCAGAGAGACAAACATAGGTTAAACATCCCCAATGCAAAATTGAAAAGGGTGCTCAAAATGTTTTGGATTTCAGAACATTTTGTACTTGGGATTTTCACATTAGGGTTACGCAACTGGTAACATTTATACAAAGATTCCAAAATCCAAAAAACAAACAAGGAAATAAAATTCTGAAATCTGAAGTACTTCTGGTTGCAAAGCAAGTTTAGATAAAGAATGGTCAACATAGAAAGAAACTGAGAAGGGGCTGACGTCACTCAAGTCTCATGTCACCCCACTCTCTTTAGTGTTTAGGCCCTCAGGGCCTGCACTTTCTTCTTCTTCTTTTTTTTTTTTTTTTTTTTTTTTTTGCCAGTCCTGGGCCTTGGACTCAGGGCCTGAGCACTGTCCCTGGCTTCTTTTTGCTCAAGGCTAGCACTCTGCCACTTGAGTCACAGTGCCACTTCTGGCCATTTTCTGTATATGTGGTGCTGGGGAATCGAACCCAGGGCTTCGAGTATATGAGTCAAGCGCTCTCTCTTGCCACTAGGCCATATCCCCAGTCCCCTGGGCCTGCACTTTCATTCCTATCCCCCTGCTAACAAGAGTTCTGTTGGAGCCTTAGCTCTTTAACATCTGTTGCATCACTGCTGCTGACTATGCAAAAAACAACAACAACAATAAGAAAAAAAACAGCAGGAGAACTTCAGAACCTTGGGGAATCTATTTGGTTTGTGACTGCTTCCATTTTTTTTGGTGGGAGGAATAAAAATACAAGGAGTCCTAGAAAACAAACTACTTTATCACATCATATAATATATTCCACCAGGCTAGAAGTATGCCTTGAAATTTCCCTGACACAGTCTTTGAGGTTTTAGTGGTTTGTATTAGTAAAACTAAGTCTATGGAAATGTTCCACATGTGAGCATTTCGATATTAGATTCTTTCAAACAACAGCACATATACACACAGCCCCCAGCATTTCTGAATGTCTGGAAATCCTGATCATGAATCCTGAAATTTAGCCAGTGGATTTCATCCACTGTGTCAGAAAGTATTTACATGGTGTGTTTTTTTAATCCTACAAATTAGACTTAGCATGCACCATCTTATTACCTGCTTTTTAATGGCTACTTAAAAAAAGTCCTGACATATCATCATGTAATAGCCAGAGGCTAGATGGCTTAGATTATTTTTGAAAGTTAGGTAAACACTGTAGAATGCACTAATAATCCACTGCTAACCTTTGTAAAATAGCTGATGGGGAAGAATCAATCTCTATTTTTTGTTCCTTTGTTCTTTCCCTCTTCCTCTTCCCTTTGTTGTTTAAAGAATCATACCTAAGACTAATGATTTGTAAGAATGGCTGTTTTTAGATTTCTGATTCTTGTTCTCAAGTGGCAACTGCAAATACCTTGTTTAATTGGAATGTCTGCTTTTCAAAGACTCTTCTTGGTGTTTTGATCTTCTTAGCTCAACCACGCATAGTCTAATACCTTTACTTCACAGTTACCCTGGGTTTTGGAGTACTCTTCCCCACTCAGATTCACTTTCCCTTTGTTGTTCTCCCATTATTATTATTATTTTTTAGTTTTATTTTTGTTTCATTCCATGGGAACCTAAATGCAGATGGGGGGAGGTGGAAACAGAGTGACATAGGAGGGGCACTGGATTGGGCTGAGACAAGGAGTGAAGAATCTATGGGGGGCATAGGAAAGGAGAGACCATCAATCTAACTCACAGTATCTGGGGGCTGGGGAAGAGACTATTGGTGCACATAAAGATTGAGGTGCCTTAGCAGAAGACAACATGTAGCCACAGCAGTGCTGAAGCCAGGAGTGTTTAGGAAGGGGAATCTCCTTAGTCCTCCTACCTAAGCGAACAGCAACAAACCCTATTGACTCTACTTCTCAAATATACTGAAAGCCTGGTATTCTCACCACCTCTACTGCTCACATTCAATTTAATCCATCACCAATTCTTAGGTAGATCATCAAATGAGCTCCTTATTGGTTTCCCAGTTAAGCTTCCCCCAGAAGCCCTTGCTAGCCTTATTTCCCATAGATTAGTCTAGCTGGCAGACCTGTTAGGCCATGTCAGTCCCTCTGTGGCTCAAGGTGAAAGCCCAAGTCCTTACTAGGTCCAATCACTCTAGGGCTGACTCAGTCACTCTTCCCTCTTCCTCTCTGTCACTATATGTTGTCTTCCCTCCCTCCATTCTGATTAAATGCAGTTAAGGGATTGTTTATGTTTCCTAGCGCTCAGAGTAAAGGAGCCATTCATGGGTATTCTCAATTTGTCAGAAAATGGTCAATGCCTGAGATCAAAGAGATCCATATGTTCAGAGGCTGGCACTTCATGACTTCTGTGAACCTTTGTGACAATCACTATCCTATCCCTCCTTCCCTCCTTCTCTCTCTCCTTCCATCCCTCCTTCCCTCTCTCCTTCCATCCCTCCTTCCCTCTCTCCCTCCCTCCCTTCCTCTACTCATTCAATAATACAACAGTTATTTCCCTTCAAAATCAGCTTCCAATGCTAGGATTTTCTAAACTCCTTCTCTCAGAATTGTCTGTCCTTGTGAATAGGAAGTTCCATTTCTAATAAGGTTCCTTGAAGGAAAGAATCTTGGACAAGAGGTCTCTGGATTTTCATTCTTTTTTTTTTTTTTTTTTTGGCCAGTCCTGGGCCTTGGACTCAGGGCATGAGCACCATCCCTGGCTTCTTCCCCCTCAAGGCTAGCACTCTGCCACCTGAGCCACAGTGCCCCTTCTGGCCATTTTCCATATATGTGGTGCTGGGGAATCGAACCGAGAGCTTCATGTGTAGGAGGCAAGCGCTCTTGCCACTAGGCCATATTCCCATCCCCGAGGTCTCTGGATTTTTTAAGTTAGACTTTATATCTTTCCAACTAGCACTAAATAGTCTGAGAGTGTTGCAGATAATTCGACTTGTGGGGTGTTTGAATTCCTATTATCAGTTCCTTTTGTTCAGGGTCTTGATAAACCCAAGGCTGGCTCAAAAGTGGGAAAAGAGGGTTCCATCCTGGTTATTTATTCTACCAATTGCTAGGTTGTGTCTGTTCTCATACTGACTTCATTTCTCTTTCAAACACTAAAATTGATTTAATTATTTAAGGAATTCAACTTCTTACTGGTCCAGTTAGTGAGCTTGAGATAAAACAAAACATCATAGACTAGGTGGCTTACGAAAGACATTGGTTAATTATAGTGCTGGAGGCAGGAGGGAAAAGATTGGAGTGCCAATAGTCAGGTTCTGGTGATGGCTCGGACTTATGCACGTCTGTATCCTTCCTACATGTTTACATGGCTGTTTCTAGGTGTGTGGTTTGTGAGACAGAAGGAGAGGGAGAGAGAGGAGAGAGAAACAGAGAAAGGAAGAGATAGGATGAGAGGAAAAGAGAGAAGAGAGAGGAGGGATTTTTCTCTTCTTATAAAGCCACCATCCAATTGTATTAGAACTCCTCTTTATGACCTATGTGGCACAGGGCTTCAACATAAAAATTTAGGGGTAACACAGTTCAGTTCATATCACACTTTAGTTACATGTATTCATTTTATTAAATATCAAATTGGCAAAGTCAATGTTCTCATAATTTTAATTTGATTATAACCCCATGCTGTTTTCATGTGGACTCTTTCTATTTTCTTCCTCATAGCTTGCATTTCAAGTCACCATTTAAACCCACTTCAGGGAGTGTGATTTATAGATTAGTTTTGCTTTTGCCCCAGTTATCAAGTTTCTATTTTACTCAAAATCTGGTTTCTTATATTTTTGTTGAGGAAAAATAAAGCAGGTCAGTATGGAATCCTGTGTCCCCATTAAACATTTCATATGTGTTGTTCCAGCTGGCTCCTTCTCCTCCATCTTATGTGCACTAGCTCCCTCTTTCTTCCTTCCCCTCTTTCTCTCTTCCTCCACATGGCTTCTTTTTCTAATCATTTGGGTTTCTGATTTAAAGCTCTAGAAATGTCCCAAGAAAACACTGTACCTATGGAAATCAGTCAGACCACATCATGTGTTTTCTTTCCAACAACTGAACCTACTGTGGCTCTGCAGATGGGAAAACTGAGGCTATGGAACATATGGGATTTGTCCAGTTGTCCATTTCTGAGCTGTGGTGAAGGCCCGTAGGTTTGAGTGGTGGGCGTGAGACTCAAAGAGGTCTGGAAGTAAAGCAACATCTTCCTCATGGAAAGCATAACAGCAGGTCATGTGGCTCTTATCTTTTCAGAGTCTTCAGAGTTCTCTCATCCTGGTTTCCGTCTTTTCCTCCTCCACAAAACCTGTCTGGCAGAGTGAGGCGACCAGTACTGGAATGGTGTCAGAGTGCTTGGCTAGATGTAGGGTTGCCAGATTTAGCAAGTAAAAATGCAGAGGCATAGCTAAATATGAATTTCAGTTAAACAATATTTTTATTTAGAGTAAATATGGCCATGCTATAGTGGGATGTATGCTAAAAACATTATTTGTCTTAACTTTGCAGTTCAAATGTAACTGTGCCTTCTATTTTATCTAGCTTCTTTAACCAGATGGCCACTCTACAATTATATATATCCCACAAGTAAGTCTTCTAAGATTCTTGCAAGAGTAAGAGTGCCTAGAAAAGAAAATAAACAATATAATCACATCGTGTTCCATTGCCACCTTAATGACTTTTGACCACAAAAGATAATAACAAAGATTGTAAAAATACTACACATTTTACTTTGGAAAATTTTTATATTTATATTATTTATCTGTGCCAACCTAGTTCTTATAATTCAATATTAAGCTCAAAGGAGGTAGGAAAGAACATGGCTTCTTCATTGTATGTTTAAGTAAATATGGGCAAGAGAATTAGTCTTATTTTATCCTGGTGTCTTTACCTGAAAACTGGAGGTAGTCACAGTACATTTCTCCTAAGATTGCTGTGATGGGCAGTTGAGAAGATGTAAGTAAGTTGGATAGTCCAGTACTTTGGGGGTAGAAGACATTCAATAAGTACTGGCTTTTTCCCCTTGCCTTGTCACTCCATTTCTGAGAACAGACAGTATCACTTCTGAATAGCTATAAAATACAAATGATACAGACTTGTTTCAAAGAAATTATTAATCTTACTCCATATTAGTGCATAGATACTAATGAGTAACATTCATGTCATAGTCCTTAATGGCTATTAATTGATGGATTGAGTCATTCATTCAGCAAGAATTCTTGAGTAATTGGCATGTACCGGTATAGAGTAATCTTGGAGTTTGAGATACTTGGTAAAGAGTACAACTTTTTTTTTTTTTTTTTTTTTTTTTTGCCAGTCCTGGGGCTTAGACTCAGGGCCTGAGCACTGTCCCTGGCTTCTTTGCTCAATGCTCTACCACTTGAGCCACAGAGCCACTTCAGACTTTTTCTATATAGGTGGTGCTGAGGAATCAAACCCAGGGCTTCATGCATGCTAGGCAAGCACTCTACCACTAGGCCACATTCCCAGCCCGAGTATAGCTTTTTTTTTGCCAGTCCTGGGCCTTGGACTCAGGGCCTGAGCACTGTCCCTGGCTTCTTTTTGCTCAAGGCTAGCACTCTGCCACTTGAGCTGCAGCACCACTTCTGGCCATTTTCTGTATATGTGGTGCTGGGGAATCGAACCGAGGGCTTCTTGTATACGAGGCAAGCGCTCTTGCCACTAGGCCATATCCCCAGCCCCGAGTATAGCATTTTTATTCTCTCATGAAAATTGCTTTTAGTATGGGTAAGGGTAGATAATAAGTAAGCAAAAATAGAGATGTTTTAATATGGAGTAACCAATTGGAACTAAACTGAGTATTGACTTTGTTTTTGATTGTGTGGAAGTTGTGTGTTGTGTGTTGCTGACTTGGATAGCCTTTTCTCCTTTGTAAGTTGCTCCATAAGAATGAAAAGAGGGACAAGGTAACAAACAGTACAAGAAATGTATCCAATGCCTAACGTATGAAACTGTAACCTCTCTGTACATCAGTTTGATAATAAAAATTTGAAAAAAACAGAAAAGAAAAGAAAAGAGGAAGTCCAAAAGAAACTTTGCTAAAAAGAGGAGCATCAAATTGAGTGACAGCTGAAAGGAAATATAGAGTTCAAAGTTTGTTTTTAAAAAACTAGACCAATAATTCCAACACAGACGAGGATCTTGAGTTCCATACCAGTTCAGGTTAAATTGCCAAATCTGGGCCAACCTGAGCCACACAATAAGACTTGTACTAACAAGGGGGAAAAGAGCACTTAAAACACTCTTTAATGGGAGCTTTTATAGTATGCTTATAAGCTGAAAGGAATGACCAGGTGAAGATGAATTAAAAATACATCAGATGGTCCAGGTGTGTAACCATTTAGAGTGTGTATATTCACGAGGCACTAGGAGAGGATTTCAATGGACCTGAGTTGGGTTTGAACTTAGATGATAGCCAAGGGACTTTGCTGGCTAAGAAGGAAGGACAAGGGAAGCTGGGCATGAATGTGAACTTCACTATGAGAAAATGTAGACGTTTTCTGCCATTTTCTCAGTGAAATAGGCATAAGATAGAATCTTATACTTCTCTTATTGAGAGCTACTGATTATCAACAAACTGAAAATATGTTTTTGTTTTAGTTTTTATTAGCATATATTAGTTGTACAAGGGAGATTTCATGGTAAGATTTCCACATGTGCATTCAATGTGTACAGCCCTCCCTCCTTCACTCTCCTTTCTCCTGCTTCTGGCTCTGCAAAACAATTTTTCAGGTTTCATTGTTCTGTTAAAGAGTTTATTTTATTGTTGTTGTTGCTACTCTGGTTTGAACTCAGGGCCTGGTAGTTACTTAACCTTGCTAGCTTGGCTGATGCTCTACCATTTGGGCCATATGTTCAGCACAAATATAATAGGAAGAAGAAACTTTTTATTATTGGAAATATTAGGAATAAAATTAGAAAAAAAAGCTTATTATAAGAAATTATTTATGAGAAATTATAGCTTGCTAATCTATATTGAGTCCAAATGCTGTTGAAGAGTAGCATCATTGTCTCCCCAATTCTGTTGTGTGTCATGAGACCCAGACATAGTATATTTAATTCACCAACAGCTCTTTCTGGCACCCCACCCCACCACCAGCCCTGGGGCCAAAGTGCTGGTATCTGGATATTTTTCACCCTCCCATGTTTCCCTCTATTGAGAGAAACTCCTTCCAGAAGAAGCTGCCTGTCTTGACAAGTCTGTTTCGAGTCCGTGCTCCACTGCACAGCCAGACCTGAAAGTGACGGGAACTGACAAACTCTCTGAACTTGTCCCATTGGATTTGTCTAATGGGCCTTTCCTTGACAGAGATGAAAAAGTCATTGACAGAAACAGACCACTTACCATGAACCTGAGCAGAGGTAGAAGCAGCAATAGATGAAATGGGCCTCGAACAAGAGCTGGGGAAATCCGAACACACGATGGGGCCCAAGAAGATCTCTGCTTTGAAAATGGGAGATGAAATGGATGGTATTAGATTTCTGCTGCCCAACTGATTCATCTTCAGACTCCTCACTCCCAACCTCTTGCTCTACATTATACCACAGCAAGCTGTTTAGGGTCTACCTGGGGGTCAGGAGGGGCTTTCAACTTAGCCGGAGGGCTGAGTTCTCTTTCTGGGCTGGGCATTCCAGAGGGAAGGGTTACTACTTAAAAATTCATAACCATTTAGAAATTTTCTCCTGTTGATAGAATTCATGTTGAAGAAAGCTTTCCAAACAGAAGAGTTACATCTTAAAAAGGATATGTTAGGTCCCATTGTCAACACCTGATGTGAACATGGTACAAGCACAGAATCATTCTTTAAGAGCCCTGGCATCACCTGGAAAACACAATCCCTGCATTCTAATTTCTAATTTAAAAATCATTGAACTAGATTAAAGGGGGAAAAATCTCAGAAGGGCTATTTGGGTGTAGATGTCTGGCCTTCAGATCATTTTTCCTTTAGGGCATCTATCAAATCCTAAGCTTTAAATGAGACTGAAGTGACATGGAAGCATTGTTGTTGGGCCCAAGTTTGACTTTATTCCCCTTTAATATTAAGCTCGACAACCTTTAAGATGGTAAAGAATGTATTTGTCATTGTGATGGTTAAGTGAAATAGTGGCAATGCATCAAATCCAGGCTAGAACTAGTCTATATGTCAACAATGCGGAACTAACTTTACTCTCCCCTATTTTCCTTAAGAAAAATCCTTAAATGATCCTGTGGAAATGTAAAGGTAGAGGCTAGTTCTCCTCTAAAAGGAGTAAGCTAGCTGAATGAAGACTTAAGAATCAGTTTATTAGGATAATGAAATGATTTCCTAAGTACTTAACAGAATTTTAAATGTGACAAAGGGTCCTATGTCAAACGAAGGCTGATGGTTGGTTTGCAAGTGGGAAAAGAAAGACATCAGTGGTGGTTGTGAGGTGTAGCAGAGCTGCACAACACAGTGGTCTGGACAAGGAAGAGAGGAGGGCAGCTAGGAGCTTTCCACAACAGGGCAGTGCTGAAGGGTCTAGAAAACAGAGACATCAGGCTGTGGCTTTTGTTTTGGTTTTCTCATCTGGCTTTGATACCCTTAATATCTTCCCAAAAACTTTGGTAGAATCAGTTACCTGCACTATCTCTATTTAGTAGGAAATTTTGTAATAGGTCCAAGTCTAAGTTAAGAAAAAAAAATGATGAGTGCTGTCCAAGTTTCCCAGAACCACCATTCCTTCAACAGGGTATGAAAGACAAATAGTCTCTAGAGGTCAAAGGAGGTGATCAACAGCAAAACCATCAGAGAAGTTCTGTAGGTGGAGCAGAAATAGGGAAATAGGAGATTGGCAGCAGAGACAATGCAATTGTGGATCAAATGTGAGGCTGGGCTGAGCCAGAAGCCCTTCCCCCCAAATATACTAGTGCTAGAATTGAGGACTCAGATGTCTCAGCCTGTGCACCAGAAGTACAATGGAGTGAAGGAGGTTAGTATATACTGTCTTAGACATCTACTGTAGTTAAACTTCACATCTCAATTAACTTAAAAAAAATCATTGGGGTGATCAGTCAAACACTGAAACAAAACCCATCTTCCTGGTCTTGATACTGCTATAGGCTCCTAGGAACCTGGGAAGGCAATGACTTTCCAAAAGGGAAAGGTCATTCTGTTATGGTGTAGGTGGGGCTTGCGCTGCTGTTTGTGTTTTCAATGTGAAGTCCTGAGAACAAGCACTGCATGTTCATCCTGCTGAGCAGGATTTATGGCCAAGTGCTTTTGGACCCTCTCCAGAGTAGCATCTCTATCTGCCCCACAGTATACAGCTCAAGCACTGGCCATTACAGAGAAGAGCAGAAATTGGTTCCATTTATTTAGCGTTTGGGGGCTTTAAAGGAAATGTGCACTGGTGCCTCTGCCAGAATTTCTTGGTCTACCTGCAGCCTCTTCTGAGGCTCTCTTAGACTGGATACTCATGGAATCAGTCTCAGAGAGGGACAGAAGGCAGATTATTTATTACAAAGGGGACCCCAGAAAGCAAGAGTGAGGAGGTGGAAGGACTGAGGGAGGGAAGACAGAAAGGTCAACATAGAGATACATTGAGATCTGATGTAGGCAAACAGTGAGGGTGGGACCTACCAGTCCCCTGGCTCTCATTGATGAGAGACAGGGGAGAAAGGTCATTAAATCCTCTGTCAATCTGAATTTTCAATGTGTTAATCATCTATAGTTTCATAGATACCCAAGGCAGAAAGGAAAAGAGAACTATAGAAACAGGCCTAGGGTGGGTGCTGTCATTGTGCCTGAAATCAGAAAAGGGTTGTATTGCAGGGCATTAGAGTGTCTGCTAAAGAGCCTGATGCAAAAGATCAGGATCCATCCCTTTTGGGATGGCTTGATCTGAACTTGGCTTCATGAATCCTCTTCTACCCATTACTTGGATAATGAGCACATTGTTTCATTATACAAACCTAAGGTCATCTCTCTAGATGGTTCTTTTCTTTCTTAACACCTGCCCTCCAAGTTTGCTACTCCAGGATATATGTAAAGAACCCAGCTTGAGCAGCAATTGAGTGACAATTGTTCTCATCTGTTTTCTCCCTTGCCTTTTAATAGTCTTTGCTTTTCTTCCTGCTTCTCTTCCTTCTAAGACATGGTTGGCTGACCAAGTTTACATCTAGAAGGGTCCTACCTTTTTGGTCCCCACTTCCCAGGCATATTACTTGGTCCCCAATTTCAGCTTTGCCTCTATGTCACTCTCCCCATCAGAATGTCTCCAGGTAGGTTTCTCTCTAGTTCTGACCCTGTGCTTATCCTAAACCACCTCAAAGTCAACTGGCTATTTTCATGCTAATTCAAGCTTGAGAATCTCCCCTCCAGGGTGGAATCGCTCAGTCAGTTGGACATTTCTTTTTGTTTCTCTTCCATTTACCCTATTTCAACATGTCCAACGGTAATCTTGCTTCCTACCCCATTCCCACACCTTCTCCACTCTCCCAATGTTCTCCTTGGCCCCACAGAGAAAGACAACACCTATTTCCACTCATACTACCATCAATTGATATATACCTGTGTTCCAACATACAGAATTCTGCTCAGTGCTCTATTTAGTCTGTCGGCGTACTTGGAGATGGCTGTCTACCTGATGTTCATGGGCCACAGCATTTTTAGAGGTAGTGGCTTGACTGAGTGGGAAGTGTATGATAAGAAAGATGCTTAAGCTTACTAGAGCTTTAGAAACATAGTAGGGATCTTAGAGTCAGAATGTTAAAGCTGGAAGTACCATTACCAACTGGTTTGAACAACTCCTTATATTACCAAAGAAGGAACTCAAGCCCACAGAGGTTTAGAGCTCTGATAAAGGTCAGATGCTCAGCTCATACCAGAGTAGGGCATCAATGTTCTTCGTTTCCACAGCCCTTTCCACAATAAAAAAGAATCAAAGAGTCTATGTCAAACACTTTGTAAATGCAAACAGCAGAAACTGAGTTCAAACTAGCTTAAATGATGAAAAGTTTAGAGATGTCTGACTCAGGGGACATTTGAAGCAGAAGCTTAAATATACTAAGGACAGGCAGATGGAATACCATGGTTAGGATCATGAAATTCCCCACCCCTAGGATCATGAGGGAAACGGAGATAGAAGTAAGAGCTGTTAGAAAGGGGGGAGGTAGACAAGTGCTTAACAATACCAACCCAAATATACAAAACCCCAAAGGGAACAGGCACTAATGGTTCACATCTGTAATACTACTTACAAAGGAGGCTGAGATCTGAGGATCACAGTTCAAAGCCAACCGAGAAGACAAGTCTGTGACACTCTTATATCCAGTGAACCAGCCAAAAGACAGAAGTAGAGGAATGGTTCAACTGGTAGAAAGATAGCCTTGAATGAAAAAGCCAAGTGAGAGCACAAGGCCCCGAGTTCAAGTCCCAGTACTGGCACAACACAAGATAAATCACCCCAAAAGGGAAAAGGCATATGATGATCTAAGGTCTGAAAAATCCAAGTCCTGATCAGGCTGTGTCCATATATGTACAATCTCAATGGAGGTCTGGTTTTGTGTTGATATCAAAGGGATTAACAAACCAGAGAGAGTTCTGGAACTTTTTGTTTGACAACTACTCCTGCATAAGTAATTTATGTGCCCTGAACATTCTTTCTCTCTGTTCAGAGGGCAGGGCTACATTCTTGGGATGACCAGAGACTCCCACAAGAAAGCCTTGTGTGCTGGGTGGTTCTGTTTTCTCTAGGGGATGGTGCAAAGAGAGAGAAACTGAGATCTGATTAGGCAACAAACTTCCATTTGAGAAAGGAGAGCTGGTAGGGGTCTGGACTCTGATCTCTATCTTCTATTCTTCCCAGTCATGGAGATGCAGGTCTCATTTAATCTTCCCAGTCTCTGCTTCAACCCTTTATTCCTCCTCTCATTCCTGCCATCTCTCAGCTCAGGTGCAGAATAACTAGTGCCTGTGCCAAAGCCATGGCCACATCTTGAGAGCTTGGTTCTCAGCCTGGCTTCCCACCTGCTGTCGGGTACCTCGTGTATTCATCTCCAGCACTAGCTTTGGTGTGATATTATTCACTTGCTCTAGAGCCTTCAGCAAACCCACCCTGCTGTTAGGAGTGAGTCCAAGATCCTAATCCAAGCTCAAATATCATTCCTCTGAAACCTCTCAGTAAAGATGATGCCCTTCTCCTCCATTTTGAAACTCAATAGCATGGCATGACTGCCCTGCTCTATTGGAACATTTACATATCTAACTTCACTCAAGATACCACTCTATGCCTTGTGTACAGTGAATAAACAAATAGTGTTCATTCACTCTGCCTTTGTATCTTGCCCAATTAAGAATTCTTATTATAGCATTTTAAGTCTCTAGAAATGTAAATTTGAACTACAAGAAAGGAAGAAGATAAATGGAAAATATTTCCCCATCCCATTCTTGCTATTAATTTCCCTTGTCTGCTTTTGTATATATCAGCATAATTATCTACCTCTGACTTAATTTGCCAGAAGATGCTCTTGCTCTAAGAACCTAAGCAATATATAGCTCTTAGATTCAAGTGGATGTATGGATTGAAATGCCAGATCTGTCCTGTTTCTAGAATGCTGTATTCAGAGTTGCATTTCAAACAATATAAAGACACATGACACAGTCAGAGGGTTCTAAAATTTTTTTGTTTTTTTTTAAAGAACTACCACTGATGAAAGGGAACTAAGCAACTCATGGGTGGGAATGGGAAGGAAAGAATGAGTGAAGGAGGGAACAGGTAGATGTTGCCAAACAAAAGGAAAGTAATGTACATATCATCCAAAATGGAGAAGTTAATTTTATTTTTAAAGTACATAGATTTTGTAAGATATGTAGAGTAGAATGATAATTTTCATCATTGTGAAAGTTAAAATTGATACTGTGAAATATATGTAATAACTTAAACCCCATAAAAATATATAAATAATAAAGCACCACAAGCTAGTTGCTGGTGGCTCACGTCTATAATCCTAGCTACTCTGGAGGCTGAGGTCTGAATATCATGGTTTGAAGCCAGCCCAGGGAAGAAAAGTCCTTGTGAGACTCTTATCTCCAATTAACCACTGAAAAACTGGAAGTGGTCTCTAGCTCAAAGTGGTAGAGTACTAGCCTTGATCAGCAGAGCTCAGGGACAGTGCCCAGGCTCTGAGTTCAAGCCCCACAACAGAAAAAAAAAATAGCCCCACACATGCCAAAGAAGCGTTCTTTCTCAACTCTACTCACTTAACATCAGGAGGTCAAAGTCACTGGAGAGGTCTCGGAATTGCTGGGTGGGCATGAATGGGGTTAAATGGATCACAGAAATAGATGTTCCTGCACAGGGGTAAGTTATCAATGAAACAATCAAGTGCTTTAGGAATTAGGAAGAGACCCTGCTCATGCTACAAATGACCTTTGTCTGGTACAATGGCATCTAGATGGGTCCAGTTACCTTTGTGGAAGAAGGCCATAGTAGGTGAGCCAGGAACCAAACTGCCAGCTGGACTTTCTCCTGTAACTTAGTTGTCAAATACCGAACCTCAGTCTATGTTCAGAACATGGGGAAGTTCACTGCGTGACAAAATAGACTGCTCGGATGGAGAGCTGAGGCAAGGCAGCCCACGGAAGCCTCCTTTTTGCAGACGGACAGGTTTACCCAAACCAGATAATCTGGTGGTGGGGATGGACAAATAAAGAACAAGAATAGTTACTCTTTCTGTGTCTTCCTCTTGCACCAGTGGCATGAGAAACCGGTTAGTGAATATGAAAACACTGTCTTTTCTGCCACCATTGCCTGAAAAAAATCGAGTTGTATTTGTTTTCACCTTTTACAGGGAGACAGTGGAGCCCATAGTCGGTAGTCACATAGAGCTGTGTCTTCCTGTGTTTGCCAGCAAATTTATGTGGACAGTGTCTAACATACTTGGTCCTAACATCCATGCATAAAATCATTATTGTGGCTGAACGGTGTCCTCTTATCCCAGGCTCCTGTACCCCAGGATGTGACTGCTTTCAGAATTAAGGTCCATAACGAGGTGATTGAAGCTCAAATGAGATCATAGAGGTGGATTATCATCTACCCTGGCTGGTCTCCCGAGAAGAGATTAGGACGCATACAGGCCCAGAATGGAGACCCCAAGAAGACACCAGAAGAAATCCATCATCTACAAGCCATATAGGGGTCTTTAGAAGGAACTCACCCTGCAGGCACCTTGACTTTGAACTTCTCTAGTTTCCCTAACTGAGAAAACAAACTTTGGATGAATATATCATTAAGCAAGATGAAAGGGTGACAGATTTAAATTGGAGAATACCACATGGTGGTGGTGGGCGAGGGGTTGTACCTCATTATGAATGAAAAAATTCATTCACTTATTCATTCCTTCATCCATTTGACACATGTAACCAGCACTCCATGCCTATTGGTTCTGCTTCTATAGTTTGTTAAACCAACTGCAAATTGAAAATATTGGGGGGGAAATACAGCATCTGTTCTAAACATGTACAGTTTTTTTTTCCTTATCATTATTCCCTTGCATATTTTGGAAGCATCGACATTGAGTTAGGGATTATCAATATTCTAGAGGTGAGTTAAAGCGTGCAGGAAGATACATGCTTCACAATGTCATTGCAAATATAATGTCATGAGGATGAGGGATTGGAGCTCCTGAGGATTTTGGTAGCCACTCTGGTGAAGGGGTTCTGTTCTGAGCCAATCCTGAGCCAGGCCCCAGTCCCTGCCGGCCAGGAATCACAGTACTTTTAATGGAATGATATAGTTTTATTTCAGATCCTTGAAGGGCTGTATACAGGTATGAGGAACAGCTTTCCCTGTATTGTCCCCAACAGAAAACGAAGCATGTCATTTCAGCTTAACAACCTCTGGTCACCAGCTGCTTGTCACCCATTTCTCTAGGCAAAGACAGATCTGCTGATCAGCTGATCACACCACCCTTAACATTGGAATTAAATAACTGTTACCTTTTTCTGTCCCTAGTGGGCCTTGCTGAGCCAATCTTATTTCTGGGCCTTAGGTCCTCAGTTTCTATATAACCTTGGTTCGGGTTGTGAGTGTTCAAAATAGATACAATATTTAATGTCTTTTTATTGCCCTTCTCAGCAATGTTTAAAGTTCTTATTGTCCTCCCGCACAGAGGATGGACAAGTGGCTCGTTCCCTTAGCTGCTCTTACAAGCTGCTTTGCAAATGGCTCTGGCAGGTGGCGCAGCGTAGGGGGAGGGCTGGCAGTCTGTCCCTGGAGGCTCTGCTGAGCTTCTCTGGGTAAAGTACCATCTCTAAGCCCTGAGAAGCTCAAGCTGCTTCCCAACCCCCTCTTCTTGAGGTTATTTCTCCCTCCTGACTCATGTGGGCTGCCTTATTTGAATTACTGTGCAAACGTTTAGCCAAGAAACCATACCAGGCGGAGTGCTTCTTTCCAACCCCTCAGGAGTTTACAGCCCAGGCACTGAGGCAGCATTCCAGGCCTTGCCTTCTGGTCAAATAAGGACAAAGTGAACCACGCCTCCATTCTTGGCAGTGAAGCCCAGAGCCATTAGAATGCTCTGTGCTGAGGATGGAGGCCTCCTGCGCAGAGGGCTGATTCCTTCCCTCCCATGCCCCAGTGACCCCCAAGTTGTAGACCCATAAATCAGAAGGGCAAAGTACAGAGTATTTGTACCATGACTAAGGAAGCTCAGGAAGAAAGGCTCCTTGTGTGCTCTCCTTTCTAGGCTTTCTGTAGGATGCTGACATACATTTTCATAGTTCCTAAGCTTTTGTACTTTTGTGCTTTTGCCATTGAGTATGAATAGAAAAAAAACAATGACGAAACAATGAAGTCAGATACACACATGTGTATACACACATGTGTATACACACACACTCACACAAAAGAACCCCCCAAAAAGAACCTAGATATAGTTGCCATTCCTTCAGAATAGCCTCGGCAGAAATCAGTCTTAGTGGGGGCATCTGAGAACAGGGGGACTACAACTGAGGACCGAAGAGAGGAAGAGGGGGAAGAATGTGATAATAATATTCAGTGCATATCTTGGGAAATTAAGAAAATTGAGGGGAAGGATTGAGTTGGGAAGGAGAATGGTGGAAAGGGTGATATCGATCAAGATGCATTGTATTCATAAACTGATTTGCTGAATGGTAATTTCTTTGTACAACTACTTAAAATAATAAAAATAAAATTTGCAAAAAGGAATTGAAAAGAGACAACCAACTTCTTAGACCAATGCAGGACACAAGAACTCCCTGGAGTCCCTAGCCAGGAAGCATTTATGATACAATGTGTTGGGAGTAAGAGGGCAAGGGGGAGTACAATTAAATATAAAATAGTTTGTTGATAATTCAAGATCAAAGGAAGAATATGGGATCAGTCAAGTCCTTCCAGAAGTTCTAATGCTTTGTTGTTCCATTTATGGTAATAAGCCATAAACCTAATGTCTAAGCAGTCTAACCTACTGGGTGCAATGAACTCCCACCCCCCCCCTTTCTCCCCAGAAGGAGAAGATGTGTGGTGAAAATAGACTCAGATTGCCATATACCAGCCCTTTCCTGGCACTTAGCCTCTTTGTAGAATAGGCCTAATGCTGCCAGCTCTGTGTATGATCTGAGAGGTTAGGAGGAGAATGTAAATGCAATGACAAGCAGGCTGGTGCCCTAGGTGCAGTGCGTACTGCCCAAAGCATTTGCAGATAACCACCTAAACTATTTCCTTACAGAGGACCCCGGACACAAGTGCTTAGCAAATGTTTGGAGGATCATGGTAGGGAACATTTTAAAGGAATTCCTTTGGGGTGAGGCTGGAGAATGCTTCCTTATAAGATAAATATTTATAGCTAAAATGAAAAAGTAGGAGGCAAAAGGAGACAGACCAAGAGACTACCTAGGCTACCTAGGCTTACCACATACATTTTCAGATCTCCTGATCCTTTCTTTTTCAGAGCACTTTGTTACATTTCATCCTCTCTGACTCATTGCCCCGTGTCCACTGAGGCTGCCTTGCCAACAGGAAGGTCCCTTCCCTCCATCCTCTATCCTCAGCTGGCCTCAGGAGAGAGCCCCTCTGCTCACTGCTCTTCCACACTTCTTCTTAGTGCTGTTGTGTTTCCCAACCCACAGCTTGGACAACTAAGGTCGCCTCTCTTCCTTTGCCCTCCTATCATGGGTAGGTTTCCCCTCTTCCCTTCCCTGCCCCTCTCAGGCCTCCCTGTCTCAGATCTCAGGGAAGTTGCCAGGGACAGGCTCAGGTACAGCTACAAGGCTGCAAACCATGCTCTTAATGCAGATGAATGCAGAAGGTTGGGCAGCCAGGAGAATGACCCTCATGTGTTGCAAAGGATCCATTTGTGAAGAACTAGGGAGGTGGAAGACTCAAAAAGGTGTGTGAGTGTGTGTGGGGGGGGGGGGCGGGGAATAAAGGGTGACAGGAGAAAGGTGGCCAGCTCAGGGTTGGACTTTCTCATTGTTCATTTCCAAATGAGATGGCTGAGCTCTGTAAATCCACAAGGGTTGTGTCTGGCATGAGTCAGCAACCAGCCCAATTGCCTGCCACTTGATTCAATTAATATTTGTTAGAAGCCAGAAAGGAAGGGAGGATGTTGTATGCAGGGCTAGATGGACAATGAAGAAAATCTTCTTCAGACCTATTGAATTATTTATGGCCTGGAACTTTACATGCTAAAAGCCTAACCAGTCTTGATAGGGATAGCTGGGAAAGGCTCTCTTCCCCTTAAAGTCACAGGGCACCTGTTTTTTGTATTCCCATAGAGAGTGAGGAGGATGCTAACCATCACAAATGACAGTGGGGAAAGTAGAACTCCTAAGTTTCTTATGACCTTGAAAGGAGGTCAAAACAATGTACAAATCCTACCCCTTTCAGCACAGGGGGACTTAGGTTTCTCCGTCCTTGTGTGAGAGGTGAAACTAACTGTACATATGAATGCCTTCTACTTTGATTTTGCCGAGTGGTAACTCCGGATGACTGTCAGATCAGTGGACAAAGGATAGGTCTCTTCGATCTTTGCCTCTGGCTGGCAGCCAGATGGGAGAGAAACAAAGACTGCGGAGCCTCTGCTTTCCTCCCCCCTCCCTCTCCCTCCTCCCCGTGCTCCCCTCCTCCTGCCTTAACCACTTAAGAGACAATGATTTGGAAGGAATCTGCCGGCTGCACATTGCATTTTGGCAAATGATGTCTAATCCTATATCTTCATGTGATGTCTCAGAAAGGGGCTCTTCCTTTGGAGCATGTGTGAGTCTAGAATAGCAGGACCTCCATGCCAGGTGCCCGCTGCAGGGCAGTATGGGGATGGTGAGTGTTCCAGCTGGGTACCACTGTGGCCTGGCTACCAGCTTTTGTTCTTTCTTTCTTTCTTTCTTTCTTTCTTTCTTTCTTTCTTTCTTTCTTTCTTTCTTTCTTTCTTTCTTTCTTTCTTTCTTCCTTTCTTTCTTTCTTTCCTTCTTTCTTTCTTTCTTTCTTTCTTCCTTCCTTCCTTTCTTTCTTTCTTTCTTTCTTTCTTTCTTTCTTTCTTTCTTTCTTTCTTTCTTTCTTTCTTTCTTTCTTTCTTTCTTTCTTTCTTTCCTTCTTTCCTTCTTTCCTTCTTTCTTTCTTGCTGCCTGAAGCAGCAAGACAGCCCCACCCCACCTCTGTCTCTACCCAGAGGAGCTGCCTCTGCTCATAGTCTGAGCTTTTGTCTCTGAATCCCAGGCAAGAAGCTGACTGTGGTGTCCAGCTATAGACTTGATACTGACTCTAAAATAGCTGCAGGATAGGACTCTTGCTTTCCAGCAGAATTGCTACCTGTGGACCACATTGTAATCCAGGCTTTTTACTGAACTAAGGCATCCGGAGGCGGGTGACTCACTACCCCCAAGAGATGTGAGGAGCTGTCCTGAGATACCCAAGAAGAAAGGAATAAGGGAGGGGAGCTTTGCAGGGGAAAGACAAAAGCAGTGTGGCAGATACAGGGACTAGCGGCACACAAAGAAATGGCACGTGTGCTTTGGAAAAAAGAAAAAAAAAAAGCAGATGACAAAGTCATTTCCTTGCTCCATCACTGCTAGCTTGATTTCTCCATCATGAAAATAAATACACACAATTAACTGAGTCCAAGACTAACTGACCCTTAGCAAGAATCGAAACAAATCATTTCTTCCACTTACTTACCTAAGTCCTGCTTTTCCATATGAATGCTTTACTCCATATTAATGCAATAAAGCAAGCAGAGCTGTTATAGACCCAGCCAGTGCCATATTACATGGTGACCACTCACAGATTCACTAAGGAACACATGTTCAACTCATGTATGAGCTTTCCCCTCCATCTCTGTTCCAACATTGAAGGAGCGCTGTGTGTCACCAAACACCCAAGCAATATCCCTTCCTTAGCTGCATGAAGAAGTACATCAAGGGCACTCTCATAATTTAGACAAAAACCTTTCTTGCCCCAGAAATTACTGAGAGATTTTAGGCAAGTGCAAATTTCAAAACAAAAATTAAATAAGCAGAATTTGAGTTTGGGATTTCATTAAAAGCAGGGAGACTTCCTGCGCTCATCAATTATAAACAATTTAGAGGAAAGTGAGGTTGCTTTGTTTTTTTCTTTTAAGCAAATTATCTGGAAAATTACTCAGGTCTTTACTTCCTCCTTTAAAAGGAGATCTGGACAGGCTGTGTTAAAGGTGATAACCTCATTAGTATGCCCTAAGATGAAACCAGGAAGAGTCACCAAACAAGCCAGACTCTGGCCTCAGGATTGCTTGTGAGTGATCTTCCTCTCTCTGATATGTCATTTTGTCTTAGTCTCCTTCCCTCCCACTGGAACGGAGCTAACTCCCTTTGCCACTTTCCTAAAGCTTAGAATTCACTGTGAAGCCAGAAAAGCCACAGAAAAATGATCTTATCTCAAATATTAGACTCTATCCATTTTGGTTTGCCTGCCAATCTGAGTTAGCATTGATAACTTGTTCCAAATCTTTCCAAAAATCCTCTTTTTTTGACCCCTCCCATGACCACTAACGATAGGAAATTGTGTGCTAGAGTAGAATTTAAGAAAAGTATATATTTGCTTGCCACCAATTCAACCAGGAGGGGTTGAAAGTGGCTGTGATCTTCTCAAATGCTGTGTGTGTGTGTGTGCTATATGCTATGTAGGTGCTTATCCTTCCTTCCCAAGTTTTTCTTAGTGTTGAAGTTGGTTCAGAGAGAAGGGTGGGGAAAGGAAATTGAGGAGTGACTCCTGCCGAGATGCTATTTGATTCCACTCACTGTTTCCGGACTCTCTCCTCAGCTTTCATTTCTGTTATTCCACTTGGATTCAGGCTATGACTGATTTTTTTACCTGGAAGTCTGAAGCAATCACGATATGGTCCTCTCTATTCTAACTTGATCTGAGAAGTGAACCTATCCACAGTTGATGGGAGTCCATCCAGCCAGTAAGTTTTGTAGTACCTCCACTGTCCATAAAAGACAGTCCGAGTTCTCCAGAAGAGGGGCCTGTCACCACTTTAGTTAGCTCGCACATACCAAACCTCCCAGATTCTTGTTCTGTACCAGGAAATCACTCATGATTCCTGTACATGGGCTGAGATTTTTTTCTTACCTTGAAGTCTTTGCTCATGCTATCTTCTCTGCCAGCAAGACAGATCTCAAGGTGAGCAGACAAAAACAAAACTAGAACTCAGAATTCTGGATTCATCCTGTGGATATGAGTCACATGACATGCACCCCTGCATCCTTTACTGTTCCTCAAGGAGAGAGAGCTTTGTCATCTTAGAATCTTCAGCAGTATCTGGTTCAAGACGAGAATCAATCCATCGCCAGTGCTATACTTTTGTGTGTATCAGTCCTGGAGTTTGAACTCAAGGCTTGAGTACTGTAACTGAGTTGCTCAAGGCTAGCAACTCTGCCACTTGAGCCATAGCTCCTAGTGGTTAAATAGTGGTTAATTAAAAATAAGAGCCTCAACGACTTTCCTGCATGGGCTGGCTTTGAACCTTGACTCTCAAATCTCAGCCTCCTGAGTAGCTAGGAGACATCAGCCTCTGGCACCGGGCTATGTACTATTTAACTTCTGTGTACTAGGTGTGAGAGAAAGCTTCTAATACTAGTATTTTCCAAGATAAAAGTGGTTTCATTAGTCATATGGCAATGTATGGTTAAGTGAATTATTTCCCTCTGAGTGAATTGTCTAGCGTTATGCAAAAACAAAACAAAACAAAAAAACCCACAGCTAAGGGGAACCCTATAGCAAGAGCATAGTATCTGCAGGGTGAAGTCACGGCAAGTTGCTTCTCCTTGCTGCCACCTCTGGGAGGCCAAGGGTTTTCCTGTCACTGTGGCCGTGGGCATAGGACCTCCCCCTCCTCTGGTTCTCTGCCTTGCATTCTGTTGCCATAACAACAACCCACTTCCATGGTGGACCTGCAGTGTGGAAGAGCGGAATCCTTTACTACAACAGCATTCATGAAGAGGATTAGTTTTTCAAAAGTTGACAAGGTTAATTTTCAACATGCTATAGAAGTTCCGTAGGTTCTGATACAGTGGCAGGTTTGTGTCTCAGGTGCTTCCAATCATACTGAAAATGGATAACCTAGAAAAATAGGAGATTCTAGTTATCCTGCATTTCAAACGCCTGTGTGCCTGTTGTAATTCTATTTTTAATGTAGAAGTATTTTTATCCTTTTGAAGTATGTAAAAAAAAAAACCAACCTGTTTTTAGTCAATCCAGAGTATCAAAGGAGAGAGTAAAGTTTCTAGAAAGAAGTCTGAGTGATCTCGCAAAATGTGAAAGGTTGGAATTGAACAAAGGTACTAATACCTTCCTAGCACCATAGTAAATCTGCTCAAATCCATTAAGATTATGTGAAAACACAGCAATGCCTGATTTAAGTTCTGCTTTTGGAATACAGTCAGCTCATGAAATGAGTATTTGGGTATGTGGATGTTTGCTCTTTAAATACCTTTATATATTCAGGTGAGCAAATGCATACCTGTATTACCTAGTTCATGGTTCATCGACTACAGAAACCTGATATAAATTCCATGTATTTGACACAGGTTTAGTCTGGCTCCATAAACCCAACATCCTCACAGCTAAATATCTCTTCTATTTTCTCCCAGAGTAACTCTTTCCAGTTCAAATTAGCATCGTCTCACTGAGGCCATATTCCTTTTGTCTCTTTACCAAGGCAGCTTTTCTTCTCGTGGTCTTTTTTTGTTTTTGTTTTTAGCTTTTACTCTCAACACCCAGCACAGATTGAAGACTCTGGTTTATCTAAGAGGCAGCTGCCAGCTGCGTTTCAGCAAGTAACAGCCTGGTACTCCATCTCCTGCCTGCTTCCAATTCTAGGTTCCCCTCCAATCTGATATACCTGGAAGCTCTTGCCCATTTATCTGGTCTTGGAGGAGCCAGACGAGATTCTCATTTATTCACTCATAATCAGCTATCGCCATCACACAGAGACACACGCATAACATTGCTATACCAGGGACACTGTAGACTCAGGGACAGGCCATGGAGGGTAGGGATTTGATTGACAGGCTTATCTGGGATGGAATTGATCAGCAGATTGTTTTCCTGAGAAAGACAAAGGTGATAGAGTGCTTACACAGTGTCATTCTTAGCAGCCTCCTTACCAAACCTTTTAGCTACATCTTATTAGACAGGTATGGGGACCCTTGAAGGATTCATCTAATAGGATTTTGTCCACTGGAATTGTTAGGGGGAATCTTGGGAATGGAATAGTCATGATGGACCCTGTCTAGGCAGAGGGCTGGGGGAGTTGAAGCTAAGAGTAATTGAAGCTACACAGACCATAAAATAAAAGCAAGCCATTTTGGTAGCTAAAACAGAGGAGAGAGGAGACTAAAATGCTGAGAGACACAGAAAGGTGGAGAGGAGAAGGGAAGAAGGAAGGGAATATGAGTGGTGAGAGGGAAAATGGGTAAGGGATGACAGAGATGGGTGGAAGGAAGAATCCATCATCTGTTTTAGTGGATTGGGTGTAGCATAGGCTAGTACTTATAGGAGTGTTCCTTGGATCCAGTCATTGGTTCAAATCTTGCCTCATCAGTTAGTAGTTGTGAGCCTGGGGCAAAGTACTTCAATTCTGTGGGCCTTACTTTTCTCATCTGTAAAATAGGAATGAACATATTGTCATCTTCACAGGGATATTAGTACATGTTAAGGCATCTATAAGAGTTCATGATACAATATGTATGTATATATGTGTGTGTACTATATTTTTATTGTGTGTGTGTTTTTCTAGTTTGAACTCTGGGCCTTTTGCTCACTCAGCTGGTGTTCTATCACTTGAGCCATGCCTCCAACTGGGCTTGGGCTATTGGTTTTGTTGTTGTTTGTTTGTTTTTTACATAGGGTATTGTAGACTTTTCTGCCCTAGCTGTCTTCAAATTATGACTCTCTGAATCTTAGCCTCCTGAGTAGCGAACAAATTTCTTATCAAACTTGTTACCTCCTCCCTCATTTTTCTCCCACCTTCCCCCCTCCTCTCCAGAGTTGTACAGTTGGTTTACAGCATATTGTCTTCTAAGTATTGCTGTTGCTATTGCTGTTGCATTGGTTCACCTTTTACCCATTGTCTTTCCATTTTGATGTTCCCCTTCCCATCCCTAGTTCTGATAAACATATTTTCAATACCCAGGGTACCCAAATCAGTTACAGTAACATCACTGTAGAACTATGAGAAAGAAAGACCAAAGAAAAGGTATAATTTCACATGGTATGTTGAAAATAACAACACTTATTTCCTTGGAGTTCAACTCATAGGCTCTGGCTTACTTTTGTTAAGCCCGGCCTCAAACTAGAGTCCTCCTGTCTTCATCTCCTGAGTAGCTGGGATTACAGATATGTACTGTTATGTCCAGACCCTTGTTTATTTATTTATTTATTACTTTTTCCTTTGTGGGGCTTGAATTGGGGGCCTGGGTGCTTTCTCTGAGCTTTTTTGCTCAGGGCTAGCACTCTATTTTTTTTTCCTTTCAAATTTTTATTATCAAACTGATATACAGAGAGGTTACAGTTTCATACGTTAGGCATTGGATACATTTCTTGTACTGTTTGTTACCTTGTTAGCACTCTATTTTTTGAGCCACAGTGCCACTTCAGGTTTTCTCATGGTAAATTGGACATAAGATGTCTCACAGACTTTCTGGCCCAAGCTGGCTTTGAACCACAATCCTCAGCTCTCAGCCTCCTGAGTTACTAGGATTACAGGCAGGAGCCCACCAGCACCTGGTTTCCATATTTCTTTAGAATGTTATAAATGTAGGATAAAAGAGAAGCCAAGTGTGTGCCTTTTGAGGAAGAGTGAAAGAGGAGCTTTCAAAGAGTATATATTGACAAGTTGTTGATAGCATGGGGAAAACAAAGTGGATAGCTTTCCTTTTACTCCTTTCCAATTCTTTCTTGGGATGGATACCACTTGGTTAACTCTTTCCTTTGTGGGATGCTATCACCAATGCTTCTGTGTGGAGTAAATACACTCCAATGTAACTTTTCTCAGCTGTATTGTATTCTGTCTCATTTGTCCCCAGATATTTCCAGCCTTCTTTCCCTCACTTCAGAGCAAAAGTAGAGTTCTAAGGCCCATCCCCTATCTGGCAGCTGCTCAGCCCATGAATTTTGTTGGAGGTGAGTTTGGGGGGCGGGGTTGTTTGTTTATTTTGTTATACTTACAAGTGTTGCCAGCAAAGCTCTCCTTTCAGTCAAGGGGCACAAAGCCTAGGGAGGGGGTCCATAGCAGCCAGCACTGTCTTAGGAATCTATGTTGTCTTTTGTGCATAGGAAAGGAAAGTAGCAGAGCATTTGAGGACCTGTGACTACCCCTTTGGGACACTTATTTGGGCTGGCCAGAAGAAGTTCCACTAACTGAGAAGCTTAAGCCACGGGAAAATATTCATTTCGGAGCCTGAAAAATCTGAGATCAGGCCTTGGCAGATCTGGTTCTTTCTGGACACTGCCAGCACTGCTCCATGCCTTTCTTCTAGCTTCAGTGGTTTGTTGCTAATCCTTACGATTTCTTGGTTTCTACTGATCACGCTTCTCTCTGCTTTTATTTTCACATGATGTTCTCCTGAGAGAGTGTCTTAAGTTTCCTCTTTCTGTAAGGACCTCAGTCTAGATTACCCTGAGTGCTTCATTCTATCTCCAAACAAGGCACACTCCTCTGCCCTAGGGGATAAGACTGTAGCATGTCTTGTTTTGAAGGAGGGGAGGACAGTGTTTCACCCCTTACTCTGACATAATTGAGAGGTTAACCTGAGAGGTGGCACTTGGGGCTACCAGGTTGGCAGGGTTGATTTTTTGATAATGGACTATTTGTGTGGTAAGTTCAGTGGCTATAACATTGCAAAATCACATTCCCTTTGTTTAACTGTCTTTTAGGTTTTATAATGCACTGGGTTTTGTTATTTGTTACTTTGTCCTTAGGACTCTGTGTTGGATCCCTACTGTATTCCTTCAACCATATTTCCTCTGTGTCATTGAATTCAGTCACCTTCCTCACTCCATGGATCAACTCAGACCCTAGAAACCCTCTTCAGATCTGTACTTTTCCTTGTCTATCCCCTACATTCAGTCCAACTTTATGACCTCATGGCCCTCAGAAATACTATCTTCTCATCTCTCTGTTCTTATCATTGCCATTTCAATCCATTCCCCCAGGAGCTGCTACAGAATGATTCCAGTAGCTTTCTAAATACTTTCCCTTCTTCTACTTTGGTTACCCAAAGAAGCTCCTTCCTAATGACGTGTTAAATTCTGAAAAGTCTCCTTCATGCACCAAGAATAAGATGTACTTGTTATCTTGGCTCAAATGCCCAACAATAAATGGTTGGCTCAACCAAAATGGTTGGAGGCTCTTTAGCCCCATTCCTACTTAACCTTAGAGCTCTTACTACCTGTGCTCTCCTTCTAGAAAACTCTTTCAGATGTTCATTTGCTTAGCTTATTATCATTTAGATTCAGCTCAAACTTGCTTTCCCACTTTTCCATCAAGTAGACTCCCTTCCACCTCCATTTGTTCCCTGTCCTGTCTTTCTTTCTTTTTTTTTTTTTTTTTTTGGCCAGTCCTGGGGCTTGGACTCAGGGCCTGAGCACTGTCCCTGGCTTCTTTTTGCTCAAGGTTAGCACTCTGCCACTTGAGTCACAGTGCCACTTCTGGCCATTTTCTGTATATGTGGTGCTGGGGAATCGAACCCAGGGCTTCGAGTATACGAGGCAAGCGCTCTTGCCACTAGGCCATATCCCCAGCCCCTGTCCTGTCTTTCTGATTGACTTTAAATTCTTATCACTTACCACAGTCTGCTTTTTGTTTATTCATTGTCTTTTCCTCTTGCTAGATAGAACCTGCTTAATACTAGATTCATTGTTCATTTGTACGTTCAGAGCATGAAACAGAGCTTTGCACAATTTGAGCTTTAATGAGTGCTTATTTATAAAGCAAAAATGGAGAGAAAAAAGGAAGGAAGGAAAGAAAGAAAGAAGGAAGGGTATAAAAGGAAGAAAGGAAGGGAAGGGAGGGAGAACAAGAGTGAATTAGTAAGGAATATAGAAAGGGAGTGAGAGGAAAATAAAGGGGAAGGGAGTAAAAAAACTAAAAAGAATGTAGAATGCATAATATGTGTTAGACATGGTTCAAGTCTTTATTACCAGGATTCTTGATTATCATGATATTTTTTTTTTAATTTTTATTGTCAAAGTGATATACAGAGTGGTTACAGTTTGATACGTTAGGCATTGGATACATTTTTGTACTGTTTGTTACCTCCTCCCTCATTCCCCCTTCCCCCCTCCCCCTTTCCCTTTCCCCCCATCTCATGATATTTTTAAGGTAGGTATTATCACCATTTTATAGGGAATTGAAACGTTGAGAGACTAAATAAAGAAACAAAACCAACAGTGTATTAGGGAGTCTAACTGGTCTCTATGTAGTATAACCATAGCTGGGACAGCATGCATATATCATATCCAGTATTTTAGAAAGTCAGCAAGTCACTGGAAAATATTTATGACAATGTTTAGTTTTAATCATGCAAGGAAAGTACTGTTTGTTTGGTGTTTTAATGACAACTTTCCCATAGTCTGAAAAATTAAATGAAATTGGGTATTTCCATAGTACTAGGCATGTTTGCAGGTGATGTGAAACAGAAGGAATTTTGAATTTTAATAAAAGAAAGTTACCAAAGGTGTGGAAGAATGTTTATATTTGTAATACTTGTATTATAATGCTCTAAGATTCAGGAGAAGAATCATGGTGCAGATGAGGGCTGGGGGGAAGAAAGGGAAATGTTAATCAGCTTTCTGGTACTGGAACATATGCCTGGATGATACATCTATGAAAGGAATGGGTTGATTTGGGTCCAAAGTTTTGGAGGTTCTGGGTGCCATTGCTTTTGAGCCTATGGTGAGGAGCTTATAGCAAGGGCATGAGGCAGGGAAAAAATCTCTCCCCTCATAGCAGGGAGCTCAAATGTGTGAGAAGGGTACTGGGGGCCCACAATCCACTTTAAGGACACATCCCCAGTGACTTGAAGCCCCCCCAATAGACCTAGCTCTTAAAGATTGCTTCTACTACTACCACTTAGGAATCAAGTCTTCAACACCTGGATATTTGGGGGACATTCAAGATCTAAACTATAGCAGGGGACACGAACAAGATTCTGGGACACTCTATGTCTAGCATAGGGCTACCTGGACATAGTACCATGGTAGGTGCTCAAAAAATATTTGTTGGATGGATGAACAAAGAGAATGAAAGTGCGTAAGCCCGTGGAAATGCTCTGTCCCTTCTGTGTATCCTTCATTATCCTCAGGGGTGGGGATGGAACTTCCTGTGGCTAGATGGCTTGAAACCAAACAGGAGATTGTAATGATGCATAGAAAAGCCCCAGGGCCGGAAGTGTGTAGAAATCCCCAATCTTTCCTGATTCCCACTGCCTCACCTCCATGCCTATTTGTTCCTCTTAAGCCTTCAAGGGAGTGAAGACTCCAAGTGTTACTTTGAAAAGATGATTCATCCCTTCCTCTAATGGCCCTGCCCCAGTCTTCCTATGTTAAGTTTGGGGAAAATATGA
Organism: Perognathus longimembris pacificus; assembly: GCF_023159225.1. Taxonomy (NCBI): domain Eukaryota; kingdom Metazoa; phylum Chordata; class Mammalia; order Rodentia; family Heteromyidae; genus Perognathus; species Perognathus longimembris. The sequence continues at coordinate 24,116,905 of NC_063164.1, forward strand.
TTTAATCTCTAGTACATTGCATCGAGTCTTATTGTCGTTTATTTCAATAAATTTCAAATTAATATACAGAAATACTAAGAATGATGTCATTAAAAATGAAATAAATTTTTTTTAAATGTTTAGCATTCCCTAAGGAAATAAAGTACCCCCTCCAAAGAAAAGAAGAAAAAACTAAATTTAGGTAGTAGAAAATCAAAGTGTTTAAAGAAGAGCTGTTGTTTTACCAGGTTGGTCTGAAATAATTATTTAGAATACAATAAAAAGCAGGAAGGCATTTGTCCTACAGAGAACAGGGATTATGAACCAATACAACCGTTTATGGGTAAAAAGTATATGGGTCAAAACAAGCCAGGGGTTTCAGTTTGCAAAGGACATGAATGACAGTGGAAAAAGATCCTTTATTCACTCAGAAGAACAGTATTAAGGAAACACTCACCTCTTGATTAGATTTGGAGATGCCAAGAAAATAACACCAATGACACATTTTAATGGAAGGTTGCGCTACCACGGAAATGACAGACCAGGTACCCGAGTTACCAGGCCCTGCAGTGGAAATTTTTAGCAGATGATGATGATGATGATGATGATGATGATGATGATGATGACGACGACGGCAACAGTGTGTGTGTGTGTGTGTGTGTGTGTGTGTGTGTGTGTGTGTGTGTGCGTGTGTAGCTCTGAGGAATAACTCCTATAGGGTATGAAGATGGGAAACTATGATGAGCTGCAGTGGCAGCCCCAGCAGTGCCCCTCTCCCTACTCCCAGGAACTGAGGAGCTGGGATGGCCCCCTGAATTCAGGAAGGAAAGTACAGCTTTGTACCACTTGGTACTCACCAATGGGAATATGTACTGCCCCAGGCCGGGGGCACATGCTGAAGCAAGGCTGCTTCCTTCAGCAATGCCTGGGGAAGGACTCGGCTGTGAGTCCTTCCTCCAGCTCTTCCTTCCTCCAGCTTTCCTCACATTCACACCTGCCCCCTTCAGACAGCAGACTACAGGTAGAACAAGTGGAAAACATAAATCCACCTGTCATGCCCCTGCTTAATACCCTTCAACAATTTCCTTTCTCACATATTATAAAATCCCCACTGATGGACATGATATACGGCCAGCCTTTTAAGCAGGATGACCATACATCAAGCAAAGCAGGACACATTAGAGAGTGAAAAGAGACCCTGTCCATAATGGATAGGGACAAGTTCTATGCCATGAGTACCCTTGGCAAACTGAGATGTACGAACACTCTATCCATAAAGCACCTGCCAATATGGTCACCTTTCTCACCTCACCCCTTTCCCTCAGTCCAGTTCCCTTTGCTTTTTGTGAAACCCAGGAAGATGTATGCTCACCCCAGGGCCACTGCATTGTCCCTTCCCTCTACCTCCACGTAGTCCTCTTCTGTTTTTTCATTCACATCTTAATATTTTCCTACTCAGAGTAGACTTCTCATTTTATTCTTGATCACAGTACCTGTTTGTTTCATTCACAGTCCTAACTACAATCAGATATTACAATCAGTCCATGGGAAGCTCCATAAGAAAATGAATGGGTTTTGCTTCACAGGCCAGTGTGGCCCCAGGCATTATCTGATGCTTTTCCATATATGTTTGGTATCTATAAATATACAAATCCCTGGGTGCTGGTGGCTCATGCCTGTAATCCTAGCTCCTCAGAAAGCTGATGTCTGAGGATTTCGGTTCGAAGCCAGCCCAAGCAAGAACTACTAGAAAACTGGAAGTACAGCTGTGACTCAAAGTGGTAGAGAGCTCTAACCTTGAGTAGAAAAGCTCAGGGAAAGTGCCCAGGCCCTGAGATCAAGCTCCATGACTGACAATAATAAAATAAAATAAAATAAATGCACAAGTGAATGAATGCAGAATGCAGGAAACTGTTATGAATTTAAAAATTATATGTGCAAGTGAATTGCTCTGAAATTGTGTGTAGACATACACACATATGAATGAATTATTCCAAAGCAAAACTAGTAAATGTACATACTAATAAATCAAAAGACCAGCAAAGGACAAACAAGAATGGCTATGGTAGAGAAGGCTGCTCAGCCTGGAAATGTGGACATAGAGGAATGTAAAACATTAGGCAATCAATTTGCAAACACTGAGAGGATCACAGGCTGCTGAATAATAAGCAACAGTTTAGTGATGAGGAGATATTGTCAGAACAATCTAATTTCCTTTTAAGAAAGAGGGACCTTCATCAAAGGCATTTATTAAGTGTCTGTCTTCACACAGCTCAGAGAAGCCTGTTGGGGGACCAAGGGGGGCCCTGTTCAGCTGTGAAGCATCAGATTTAATATGTGTCTTGACTTGAGCTAAAATCTAATTTCGCTTCTGTGATAATTTCCTTTCACAGGTCAAGCAAATATGAATTCTTTACAGTAGAAAGTGGCAGTAGAATTGTTACAGTGTTAAGTTCAGAATCATGTTCATGGCCTTCAAAAATTAAAAGACAGACAAGCAAATTAAAGGAGGACCTGATGCTCAGGTCAAATGAGGTTAAATTTTCAGTGTTCTGCTGCCTTACACCTAATGGTGTCCCAGAAAACACAACAGCACCCACATTAGCAGGGGCGTTGTTCCAGGTCTATTTAGAATCTCTTCCTTTGAGAAGGTCTCAATGCACTACTGCAAGTAAAAACTTTGATTTAGATTCACATATAAGTACCAATGACAGAATTTCAGCCTGGACAAAAAAGCCCTTTTAGGGACCACAAGGCCACATGCGCTTCCCTAGATATCACCAGGTACTATGATGGGGAGTTTTAGACAGACAATGCTTTGGGTCAAGTTGACACAATTCATCCTATCATCCAGTCAGATGTGTGACTTGGACACAAAGCAGTTGGAAAATTCCAAGACAATAAGCACCAACACCGATGTTATAGGGGCTATCCCATGAGTTGAGTTGCTCAAGTGTACACAAAGGAGTGGCTAGTCTAAAGCATAAAGATGACAGGAGCCACCAGGACAGGCCTCACAAACAAGTGGGAGGACTGCATCCAGGCACCAACAATGGGACAGGTGAGCTGGCCTTGAAAAACTGGATAGCAAGACAGGACCTTAATCATAGAAGCTTTGGGGTGAGGAATGTTGACAAAACGCTTTGTGTTGGCCACAGGGGGATGTATGGCTGCCTGTGGCAGCCTGGTCATAGGAAAAAGCCATGTATGACATTGAGGTGGAGGTAAAATGGGATATACCCTTTCTTTGTGTTCCCAGTGTTTATAAGCATTTCTCTGGGCTAGAAATTGCCCTAGGAGCAGGGGTGCACGAATAAGACAAATTTCTTTTTTTTTCTCATAGAGCTTATAGGGCCATGAAATTCAGATGGGTTATTATATTTCTAGGCCAATGGAGAACCATGGCATTTGAAGAGTAACTGAACCCAAAGGAGCCTGGATTAAGAGGAGTCCAGGGAGGGTAGAAACCAAAATGGCCAGAGAGCCCTAAAGAGCATTTCACACTCCATCTTCCTTTGTGATTCATGTTTGCCTCAGGAGGGCACATAGCATTTGCATGCTTTCTGGATTCAGTGGTGGCAGGAAGATTCTAGTCCCTTATTTCTGCCGTGAATATCAGGAGACTTGCTCATCCTGCCCTCTCTGTCTCTGTGATGCCACCTGTACTTACTTATTAGCGTCTCAAGCCTAGGGAAGTTCCTTCTTGGTGTCCATCATTGGTTCAACCCATAAATGCTGAAATGTCTCAGGTCTCTGTCCTGGATTCCTGCCTTTCAGTTGTCTCTGGTGAAATCCTGGTGCAAGGCTTATGCCATCTTCATGCCAGTGAAGTGAGCTCCCACTTATTTCTCCATTGTGGACCTTGTCCCAGAATGCCAGGTTTATATTGCCCTTTATACATGTGGCCCCGCCTTGTCCTAGCAGACATTTCAGCCTGCAAGGTCCAGCCCAGACCTGCTCCCCCAATCTTTTTTTGTTTCAGTTCTTCCAGTTCTTGGATGAAGACCCAGGAACTACTCTTCTTTGTGTCTGCCTCAACAACCCAGGACCAGTGTGAATTACTATAGAAGCATTCTCAGTGGTGTAGCATCTCTTTTCCTTCTTAACTCCATGCCCACCAACAGGGGAATCCATGAAACAGCTACTCAGATTATGTTACTATCTTTTCTCTTTTTTAAAGTAAGATTGTTTGCTTGGTGAATTTAACATAAAATACAAATTATTGACCCTGGACTAAAAGCCCAATATGCTCTGACCTTTGCCTCTCTCATGCTTTTATTCTGTGTTGGAAATAGTTCTTTAACCCAGAGATACCACATTCCAGCCCAGAGCCTTTGCATTTGCTATCCACTCTGCATAGATGCTCTTCCCTCAATCTTTATGTAACTCTATACTGACATTCAGTTCTCAGTGAAACTTACTTCAATAAAGCTTCTATGAGGGCCAAACCTAAAATAACCACAAGATTCCTCTTTATCACACATGCCCTTTTAGGGAGCTTTACTATTAGTGGATGTGTGTGTGTATATGTGTGTGTGCACGCATGCACACACATGTGCACGTGTATGAATGTGTGTGATCAGGGATATTTAATCCACAGAGCCTTGAAGAGAACCAGCTACATGGTAGGAGTTCAACGTCTGTGAAATAATTGAGTATGCAAATGTCTAAAAGGTGTTTGCTAACCTTGTACGCATACATCTTCCCCTTCAGTGAGAAAGTCTCAGCTGGCTATTGCCATGTAACAAATAATCCCCAAATTTAGTGTCTTAAAAGAACAAGCATACATTATTGCTTACAATTCTGAGTCAGTTAGCAGTTCCATAGCCCTGGGCCAGGCTTGGTTGCTCTTGGTTTGGCTGACAGAAGCCTCTGTGTTATCTGATGGGCAGCTGAGGGCTACTTGATCTAGAAAGGCACCACTCATATATTAAGCATTTGTCTGTCTATCAGCTAGGGTGACAGAGGAACTGGACCAAGTGTCTGTATTGACCATCAGTGCATAGTCACTCATGTGATAGTCATGGAGAGAGATATCTACTGAGGTTAAAGATTAGACCCATCATTTGCACTGTATTCTGTTGGTTGAATCCAAGGTCAGCCCAGATGTAAGGATGGGGGAAATAAATTCTCCTCACTGGTAGGGGAAATACAAAGTCATATTGTAAAGTTGTGGTGACAAGGAGGGACAAATGGATTTGGGGGCATTATTGCAATCAGTCTACCAATGCAGGGTGACGAGAGATGGGGCCAGTTTTCATTGACACTTTTTCCTGTACAGACAAAGGCAGGGGACGCATGCATAAGGCCCCAGTGCACCTCTCCATCAGTCCATCAGAATGGGGTTGGACACAGGTTCGGCATGTCCTGGGGTGACTGAGGTGTAGGGTTTCTGGCCACTTGGTGCACTGCAGCGTAGAAAAGTGCAGGCTCATCTTTGGCCAGCGTGACCCACAGTGTCCCCAGTCCTTCCTTTTCCTCCCATGCAGCAGGTAGCCAGGCACACAACTAGCCACAGGGCCTACTACACCTTTATGCATCCACCTCTGAAGGCAGCAAACACCAGGCTACATTTAGTGCCCACAGCTCACACCTTAGCACACTAGTGCATCACATCCTGAGAGATCCAAGGTGGACATGTGGTGCTTTCCTTCCCACAGGTAAGTTGCTACCTTTAAGGAAAGGAAGAAAGAAAGGAATTCCAAGCTGTGCTGTGTATTTAGCTGTTATCCACAGCACCTAGGTTATCTAAAGCTTTCCATAGACTCACACAATTTCAAAGCCAACACTGTGGGGATTCAACCACTTCTTCATGGTGCCACACAATGTGGAAAAGGCTCCAGCATCCCGGTTTCCCATCCAATTTGCTTCTCTTCCCAGCTGTCAGTTCAGTTTGAAGAAGTTCTCTCTTCACACTCTCATGCAGGCGAATGTGTTTGACTTGAACATATTGATTTCAAGCTGGTGAGAGTAGATGTTGCCATTTAGCTTGCCAAATACTTAGGTCAGGTGAGAGGCCTTTGCCATCACTTGAGCTATTTCCTATCCCCAATCATTTCATAGAACAACCTACCTCCTTTGCATAAAATATTTAAATTCTGTCTAAATTTCATCTGTGACAAAAATACTCCTAGGCCATCGTGACATGATACCCCCAGCAGGAGCCTTATTCCTCTCAGTAGTACTCAGAGAGAACCAGATCTAAGACAGATTTCATTGCATCAGCAGTGGGGACTCAGGTCTCTGCCTATGCTGCTGGTTGTATGGCCATCAACCCCCAGAGCTCTCTTGCAACCCAGCAGAGAAAGGTGAAAAAAAAAATCCATGTCTCCTTCCTTGTGTTTGAACCTTGTCTAAAAATTTCCAGACGTATTCCTAAAGGCTTCAGTCATAAATGTGGACTGTGGGGACTAGCTTGGGAGCATATTGGGCTGTTCAGGAGGTGCGGTTGAAGAAGGAGAGATTGGGTATTCCCAGAGATGATTCTTCATGACTCATGGCTCTCCACCCTAAACCTTGGGACCTGCCCAACTTCACCACAGGAAATGGCTTGTATGATTGGAGGGGAGAGAACGGAGCAGAGGCATGTAGGGGATGCTTAGAAATGCAAATGCGTCATTATGGTAAGGGCCACTTATCATCCTCTTGGGCTGGATGTGCCTAGAGTACAGTAATGACAGCATTTGAGTACATCAGATGATGAGGCTCAGATGGAGTGTGTGTATACAGTCATGACTTCTTACTTTGCTGGGAACAGGAAAGGCTGTGCCTAGCAGATGGCCTTCATGATTTATGATGGTAAAGAGCCAATGTGGGCATGCTGGTGACAAACTGCTTCTGATTTTTCTGCATGGAAAAGTGTATTAGGACAGAGACAGAAAAGTAAGACTGGCCTAGTAGGTCAGATTTCTCATAATTTCTCCTTTATTTTTTTTGGAGGCATGTTCTCTGTATATAATTCTAGCAGGCCTCAAAGTTGAGGTCTTCCTGCCTCTGCCTCATGAGGGATAGGATTATAGGTATGTACCTCCATGGACAACTTTCATATTGCTCTTAAAATGGGACTTGAATACTTTGGACTCTGGTGATCCCCAAGCTAATCCATGAGATGAACGTGAATAAGGCCATGTTACATTTGTTATTCATATTTCTTCAAGTTTATGAAAGTTTTCAAATTTTCCACCCATTCCTGCATCTTTTTACCAAAATATATCCCTATGCCAGTCAATTTTTCATTGCTATAATTCTCTCAGTAACCCTGTCTTCCTTCACCACATCTGTACTTGAGGTCCCATCCTTCTTCCTTCACTCTCCATTTATCAGAGAATGTTTCCATTTGTGTGTAGATAGCTTGGACCCAGTTGGTACATAAAAATCACATGTTCTCTTTAGTCAGTCTTTGTAACTACAATGATTATGACTTGCTGGCTGGTTTGGCTCAGTCAAGATATGAACCACAGGATATGTCTCATGAAGCAAGAGCCAACTGCTTATGGGAGACAATATGATTGTTGGAAAGCCAGAGAAGGAACTAAGAGAGGATAGACACCTGGGAGACCTTGTCCAACAAGAGTCCAAAGAGAAGGGCCTGAGAAGGATTTGGAAGTGCAGCAGACTAGAAGTGATGCCAAGGTAAGATCAGAACCCAAGCATGTTGAGATCAGATAAATGGGGGTGGAGCTTGATTGTTCCAAATATCTGCAATTGTTTACAACACACTTGTATAGGCCAGGTAGAGTCTGCCTTATGGAGGAGCGAGGCTGGCTTGGATGGACCGACCTGTCTGGGAATCACATACCTAGACAGATGTTGGATAGCCAACTAAGCTCCACCTGTGCTTAGAGGATTATTTATAAAACATACAAAGACCCAATGACTGTTGTTCTTCCTTTGAAGTGTTGTGATTAAAATCTTAAATAGCAAAATTCTGTGTTGGAATTTCTTATGGAAATTGGCTTGTTTGATTATCAGCCACATAGCACAGTAAATGTTTTTCTTGCTGCATGTGAAGGTAAATAGCACACTGGAAACTCTCTTATTCAGAGAATATTAAAAAACTGTCTTTTATTAGGTTTCGTAAATTGTCTTTCATTCTCCATTCCATGGTGAGTATTACTTTATACTTTGCTTTTTCTGATGTGTCATCTTTGCTTTTTCTTCATGTCATCTTTAGGTCTCTTCACAACACCTGCTATGGGAGGTGATGTCGTTTCTTAGGGGAGACAGAATAGAGGTATCTCTTGTATTCTAGGGGATGCAGGCATGGATGGTGATCAGAGGTCAAATAATGAGTTAGAGCTCATTATCTCTCTTTTGAGCCCTGAAGCTAAGCAGTATCATGCCATTGAGCCAAACAATCAATTATTCATTCATCTGTTTAGTTAGAACCTACTGTGTACCTGTCACCTCCCTTGGGCCCTCTGGATCATTAGACATGGTGTCTGTCCACAAATAGCTCATCCCACAATTGAAGACACAGGAAATACATACATGAAATGATTAGCAACCCCTAATGAATGCCTCAACAACCCTGAAGAGAGAAGAGAGCTCAGTGTGGTCTAGGAGAAAGAAGTTTCAGAATAGAGTGGCTTGAGACAGAAAACAGAGGAAGGATTTGAGTCCACTCATCCTTCTGCTAAGTTATCTTAGCATTATTTACTTTTTGTATTGTGACAAGAATATACACATTCAATATATATTAGATATACATCCAAACCCTTAAGTCTTGGGTTTAGTTTCTAAGAAAGCCCTTGTATTAGTATGACTATGTAAGGGAATAAGATGATTTAAGTTACATGAAAAAATTAATTAACTTCACCAAAAGCTCAATCAAATTTGATACTCTTGACTAACTAATGCTTCTCATGTCGTTCCTGCAGAATATAGGCTTCTTGCTTCTCTGACCATTCTCTGCTGATCCATTCTCTACTGTATCTGCAGCACCTGAAATAAAACTAGGTATACATTGTATTCTTAGCACTCACTGAATAAATGAATGTGGGCTTTGAGGAGATTCAGAGGTGTTTTAAGAAGAAGGCAACATAGAAGTAATCTCAGGGATTATTTAACCAATTAGGGATGAAATCCCAAATGGAAGGTGTGATATAGTCCAATCCTCTCAACTTCTAAAGTAATACCTAGACATGAACTTGGTGTATTATGGGCTGCATGCTATGCCCTGCAAATTCATTTGGAAAAACCAGTCTCCAAAATTATGATATTAGGACTTGTAGTCTTCGGGAGGTAGTTAGATCGTGAAAGTGGGGTCCTCATGGGTTGGATTAGTGACCTTATAAGCAGAGATATATTTGAGGATATAAAGAGAAGACAGCTCTCTGCAAATCAGGAAGAAGAGCCTCACCAGATACCAGGTCTGCCAATGGCCAGTCAGACTTCCCAGCTTCTAGAATTGTGAGAAATAAATGTTTGTGGTTTCATCCACCAAGTCTATGAGAATTTTTTACAGCAGCTTGAACTAAGATAAAATCTCATGTAATCACTCCTGGACTTAGTTCTTTTTTGTTTCCTATAAAATAAGTGGCTTGAAGAGTCTAGATTTTTCCTTTCGAAAATCTTTCTTTTTTTATATTAACAATGTTAAGTTTGAGTGATGCCATCAGAAACATACCCATTTGGTTTTAATTTTATATTGTTTTCTTCATTCCCTTCTCTTTTTTTCTCTACTTGGTGCCAAGGGTGACCCCCACCTCGCAACTTGAACTACAGCTTCCATAAATAGGCCAGAGGTCAGAGCAGTATATGGTATTGAGCAAGCAGAACCTTTTTCAGATACTTTAGAAGTAGAGGTAAATTTCTCACCCACATGTTTAGTTTCACCATTCTTTTTTCTTTTTCTTCAGACATAGTGGGTATTTATATTGGTCTCAAGCCCTTGGTGTATGGATTGTTTATTTGATTCCTGTATTCCTGCTCTTTCCCAGACATAGTAACTTGTTAAGTAGTGAAAATTAACTGAGTAGCCATAGATTAAGGGGCCTAAAAATCAGAGTCTTCAGGGTTTAAAAGAAAAAGTTCCCTCCCTTTCTTTGGGGCCCTTCTTGTTGAGTTTCCCTGGCTCTGATCAGCACTATCCAACTATTCAATAGCTGTTTGTGATCAGCTTTCCTTTAAGAATAAGGAAACAATCTTTAGATACTATAAATCACTGGGATATTACATCTGGACAATCTTAGAGGAATAGTATTCCATCCTCAAATCTCTCATTCTCCATCCTGGTATTGCCCAGGGTAGTTGAGGCTGTTATTTAAACATTGTAATGACCATGTCTGTTAGAGACTGTGAAAAATTGGCATCTGGACTGACTATTTAAAATTGGCTGACTCCATGTTTTAGAGCCTCTCCTTCAACTTTCTCTGTCATGCTAGATAGGTGACAAGGCAAACTCTCTGTCTATCAGTCCACAGTGTGCAAGCTCTGTTGGAAGCCTCTGGGAGCCCAGTGTGCAAAGGAGATAAGCCAGAGGCATGATGCTTATTTAACAGTTTTCTCTGTAGAGTCCTTGTATTCTCAGCTCCTTTTTTCTTGCCCATTTCCTTAGCCTTTTATCATAAATTCCCTGTGTTGTTTCTATACCACTGTTTTGCAGGTTGGCTCACTGTGTTCCTTCATTAGCTTGATTTTAAAGGGAAAAGGATGCTCAGTATTTTAGTCCATTCCAGTTATTATAAAACTAACCGCAGACTGAATAATTCATTAAAGATAGAAAATTATTGTTCATAGTTCTTGAGGTTGGGACATCTATGATCAGGGTGCTTCCAGATTTGGTATCTGACAAAATTCATTATCTGCTTACTACTCAGCCGCGATTTGCTGCATCCTCAGATGGTAGAAGGGCAAACAACTCTCTCAAATATCTTTTATGAGGACATTAATCCCACTTATGATGCATCACATTCTAAAGTTTTCATGTTTTAGGATTATTGCATTGGGAATTAGGTTTCAACATACAGTTGTGGCACTAGGGTGCCATTAGATGACCTTCCTCTGCTAGTGTGTAGATAATCATTCCTGGACCAGCAAGCACACTTTCATACCTTGACATACCATCTTTTTGCCAAGAATCTCTTTTTCCTTCCTGGCCCCTTGTTTATCATTTTGTAGAATTCCATATCAGTAAAGTGATCCTGCTTCTCTTAACTCCTATGAGAATGTAGAAATTCTAAACCATGGGAAAGTTCAAAGGAAGGCTATATGATTCTCTCCAAGGATGTCACAGAATAGGTTCTACTGTGAGTGTGTAGAAAGTTGGGTTTCAAGACCTCTTCAGTGTATTTCAGCTGATATAAGTTTGAACACCATAAGTTTATTGGACCATGTTCTCAGGGTTAACATTGTTGAGAGGTTAAATAAAGTAGGGAGCTGGGGAAATAGCATAGTGATAGAATGCTTGCTTACTTAGCATGTATGAGGTCCAGGCTTTAATCCCCAGCATTGGGAGCACATGTGTGTGCATGCCATACACACACACGCACACACAAACACATACGGCGGAGGGGGGACAACGACAGTGAGACAGAGAGACAGAGAGGGAAGAATGAAGGGAGGGAGAAGGAAGAAGGAAAGAAAGAAGGAGCGAAGGAAAGAAGAAAGGAAAGAAGGGAAGAAGGGAGGGAGGGAGGGAGGGAGGGAGGAGGAAGGACAGAAGGAAGGAAGGAAGGAAGGAAGGAAGGAAGGAAGGAAGGAAGGACGGACGGATGGATTTATGGTAGGAAGTTTGCTCTGAGCCAAAGAAGAGGTTGAATGGCAGAGTAGCACAATATTTTTCTGCTGTTACCTACAGGGCCCTCTGAGCCTCAAATGGATTTTTAGAAATGTCCTAGTCAGAGCAAAGGGCCAGGTCTTGTTTCTCCACCTGGAGCAGTAAGTTAATGCATGATGCCCTCAGGGACTCGCTATATATTCACCGCCTAGAATTGAGTTTTTTAGATTCAGTGTGTCAAAGGATATATTTGGCCATTTGTACAAAGAAGTCTATGTAGTTGCCCGGAGTCCTCAGGATCTGATGCCTCACCAAGGCTTTCTATGACTAGTGTCTTGAAAATATCACCTGTGAATGGCACTGCTACCCACAATAATTAGAAGCTGGGTATTTGCTTCAGCTAGAGAGGATGACAAAAGAAAACACAGCATGCTAGGAAGTAACCTGGACTCCAGAGAGGATGACAGAGGGTGTGTGTGGCACAGTAGAGTTCACCCTACAGCACGCTTCTCAGAATGGAACCTGCTCAATTTTTAATTTTTTTTTTTTGCCTTGGGCAGAAAACATGCCGTGTTTTTATCTTTCATTTCTGCAAGAGGAGTCTGAGTACTTTCTCAGCTTACCTTTTCCAATCTCCAAGGCTGTTCACTCTCAGTGGATGTCTCTTGTGGTTTTAACCTTTTATCTTTCTGTTTTGATAGTTGTTTTGAGTTTACAACTAATAAATATTCCACAGGCACCCTGGAGTTTGGCTGGTCAGGAAGGAGTCAGAGACAATTCCAAGTTGATTTCCCACTTCCCAGGCTCTCTGTGTGATTGGAGGGAAGGAGGGAGCTCCTAACACATGGGGTGTGAATTGTGTGCATGAGCAACTGGAAACCCAGGCAACCCTCCACTCTGGGCTTCCCGCGAATCAGCTGGGTTTTCTGCCAGAGCAGTGAGCAAATGGCATTAATGAGGTAGGCATGGAGAATGCCAAAGGGCTTACATTTGGTGGGAGCTGGGCCTAGCAACAGCAGAGAAACAATAAATGCAGGGGTTCTTTTTTTTATCTCCTCCCCCCCTTTATTTTAAATAGTAGCAACTTTTTGGCTGATTAAAGTACTTTTCATGGTTTCAGGAGGGAAGTGTCTTTTGTACGACACATTCGAGTGTCAGTTCTCATTACGAAATCCTGGCTGTTCAAATGCTAGCTGAATTTCCCCAAGGCCTCCTTGGGGAGGCTCTAGGCAGAAATTTCAAGGAGCTTATGCCAATTATTTCCCTTCTATCTACATATTGATGGCTGACCCAAAGTAATCACGTGAGTCAGGGGCTGGGAGCATAGTTTCTTGTGTCTCATTCATGGCTTTAGAGTCCTCCTCCTCCTCCTCCTCCTCCTCCTCCTCCTCCTCCTCCTCCTCCTCCTCCTCCTCCTCCTCTGCCTCCTCCTCCTGCCTCCTTGTCCTAGTCCTCATCCTTATCCTAGTCCTCCTTTTCCCTCTAGCCTCTGCAGCTGCCATTTGTGCTGTCTACTTGAGAATTACATGGCAGACCAGAGAGAGAAATTCTCCAGATTTTGTTTGAGAATGGAGAGGCAATTATTTGGGCATTTTCACGGTAATTTCAGAGTTCATTAGGGACGTGTGACATAAACATGTTCTGAGCCTCAGTGGTGGGAGCAGGTGTGGAGCTCTGGACTTCATTCTTCAAAAATTCTATAATTTAGGCTGTTCTTATTGGAAGTTAAAGATACAATCTTTCGGTTCACAAGGGGAAAGAGAATTAATTAGAGACCATGTTGTCATCACTTATTATAAACCAAAGCTGAAAACTAAGCATCACGGAGACTGAAACCAGAGCATTTACCTAGCGGAAAGTACCAGGCAGTCTCTTTAGGGAAATATGATGATTTGTCTTTGATTTGCCCTTTGTCCATTCAAGATTGAAGTTCTCATGAGAATGTGATGAAGCCTGCGTGGGCCTGATTCTTTTCTCTGGCTAGAGGACGGGAACTCTTGCCTGACAGTCAAAAGGTCCAAAGTGTAGCAAAGGAGTAGCAGAGGAGTAACTGTGTGGACAAGCAAACCTGCAGATGTCTTCTTGTAGCTGAAAGGTCCCAGATTGCCTTAGCAAAGCGTGCCCAGTACCTCAGTCGCACACTGCTTCTTAGCACCATTGCTGAGTAGCAGGAGAGCCTTTTCTCCTTTGCCCAAAGCACCTGAACTGACTCCAAGTTATCTTCTTTGGAAGGAAGGTAAACCCAACAATCCTGCTTGGTAAACCAATGAAAAGGCATAATAGGACTCAAAAATTTCTATAGCCATCTCCCCATGATGCCTCTTGTGTGGCTGGGAATGTTGGAGGGGAAGGGAAGTCTTGATTCTCCAAAATCTGTTGCTCAGCTGAGTGTCATGGCTCCTGCTGACTTACTACCTAGCAGGTGGCAATCATACCTACTCAGAAGGCTGAAATCCAGAGGGTGATGATTCAAAGCCAGTTCTGGCAAAAAAAAAAGTCTATGAGACTGTGTCTCCAGAATAAATAAGCAGCAAAAAGTAGGAGTGGAGGGATAGCACAAGTGATAAAGCACCATTCAAGCAAGCCAGCCAAGTAAGCACAGAGTCCTGAGTTCAAAACCTGGTATAAAAAAACCCAACCATGTGTTTTTCTCAGGACCTCCTATTACTGTCATTACCTTCAGCTCATCAGACAGGCATCTAACAGGTCCTCTGTGTATTATTTAGTGAATTAAAAAAATAATTATTTGTTTTTAAAGAGGTGTTTTGGGGAAGGAGCATATTTAAGCAAAGATGAAATTATCTGAAAGACCAAAAACTACCCTAAATGATATAGGGAAATGAGGAGAAAAAGAAACACCCTTCCACCAATAGCATTCCCATTTAGAAGGATTCTTAAAAAAACGGACCTCACTGGGGATGAGAAAATTGGGATTTCAGCTACTGCCTGTGGGCAGTGATTCACAATTTGGAAAATAGCTCAATGAGACATGAAGGGCATCAGCCAAAATCTGAGGGAACAAGAGGAGGAGATGAAGGAAGAGAGGAGGAAAACAAGGGAATGAGGAGGACCCACTGCAAGTCCCAAAGAAACTCTGCAGGTGGATTTGAGGCCCACAACTGCCCGGACCTTGGCTACAAGGCAGAAGTTCTGTGTAGGGCAACATTACCCAAACAACTAAGGCATTTCTATGAAGTGGTAAATCCTATGGAGGAAATAAGCCATGTACCATGCAGCCATGCATGGTGCCATGCAGCACTCAGGCTGGGTGTGAAAGGATTTCTCTCTTAAAAGGTGACATTTAAAAAGAAAGCCACTACATGAAAATCAGTGAGGAATTTTCCCACAGAAAGAGGAGTCATGATGGCCTGGGAAATGAGGAAAGTTGGCTAGCCTGGCTACATTGCCTTTCCTGGAACATCTTAGGGAAAGACTCAGAGGAGCAAGGGGTGAGAAGGGGTTGGGGTAGCAGTGGCACCCATTATGAGTAAGCAGCCTAATCATACAAATGACTTTTTTTTAAAAATCTGGAAGTCAGTAGTTCCAAGGTTGGGACAGCAGCTCAATGACATCCACAAATCAACACGTCCCCAGGACTTTTTTGGGGGTGGCACATTTTTATGCTTAATAAGTCAAAGATTACTTCCCTCGTGGTTTGAAGAGAGATGCTCCAGCTATTTGTTCTGTGTCCCCACACAACAGCAGGTTATGCAGGGGAAAAAAAGATGCAACCCCAAAGCTCCTCTCCTTTAATCTGAGAAAAAAAAAAACTTTCCCACTACTCCAGCGGATTTCCTCTTACGCTTCCCTAAGTAAAACATTCATGTATATTCTGGTTGAGAAGAGTCTAGAAGAGCATGAGCTTAGGGATGGCCCTGGCTATGTCCCTAGCACAGGCAGTTGCCCACAAGAAGGAGTCATTTGAGAACTGCTTAGTCAATATTTTTCTGGAAGAGGAAACTTATGGAGCAGCTAGGTGGAGGTTCTAGAGGGCTGGGCTGTTTCAGGTTCAAGTGGGGCATATGGCTGGCCAAGGTCCCTTCCACCGGGGTTTGCTAGAGTGGGAGGAAGGGGCTGCTGGAGTACATCATGGACTCAGCCACCAAGCTGTCCTTAGCATATGTGATGGGAAGGGGACAGAGTGATTAAGTAAAGGAGGATGGCATTGTGGGTAGTCCATACTCCAGCTCTGGGGAGACCGTGTGTGCAGATACCAGGCTGACCTTTATGAGCCATGCATGGTCCTGGACCTCTATAAAGTATGGACCATGGCAGGAATTTTCTCCTAGGCTCTTCTGACAAGGAAACAAGTAGAAAAATGATAGCACACAGCAACCTATGGATACGTGCAGGCTGTGACTTTATCATTCTTCTGTACCACTTGCCATTTTCCATGTCACACAATGCATGCATTTATTTGCACAGCTTACATTTGCTTTACAGATCAGAATGGATCCTTGTGTGTGCCTATTGTTTGGCCACCTGGTCACTGCTCTCTGCATAATCTTCGTGGTCATGAAGAACATGAGAAATGTCATGTTGGAGTCAGACCCTGAGACAGAACAAGGCTCAATGGAGCCTTTGCGAAGGTCTGGCCTTGTTCCCTTCAGGGGAAATCACACTCAAGATGGAGGGAGAGCCTTGGGCATGTGTTTAAGAGCAGTCTGGATGATGCCTCCTTTGGAGCTCAGAGATGTAGTAGCAGCAGTTTTTTGATGCCATGGGTTAGGAGGGATCCTGGCATTGCCTGGCTTCCTTCTCGCTGTGCCTAGAGAACTGAGGTGGGGGTGGGGAAGGAGGCGGCTGGGAGAGAGGAGAGGTCCTGAATGGAGAAGTTCATGTTTTAATTTTTTCTCCCTTCTTATTGATAGACAAGCTTTTACTCCAGCCTGGACATCTGTGGGAGAGAGCTGGACTCTATTTTATAGTGAGGGTTTTTTTTTTTTTTTTCCCCTTCTCTTTCCTTTTTTTTTCTTTTCCCATCAACACTTGTCAAGGATTCAAGGCAAAAAGCCTGGCAAAAGCCCGGGCTTGTGCACCAGCACAGGCAAAAGATGAGTCTAAACAGAGAACAGAGCAAGGCATTGTTCCAACACCGCAGAGTAGGGAAAGTAGGTCAGGGAAGAAAATGCAGGTTTGACAGAACTGGGAATTGAACTTGTCACCTCCAAGCCCATTGGTGTAGAAAGTGAACAGCCAGCAAGGGACCAGGGAGTAACTGCAGTCTGCTGCCTGGGCAGGGGCAGACACACGCTGTGAAAGCCGCCTGCCTGGCTGTCACTGCCCCTTCCACATTCTCTCTCTGCCACCCTCCCCTCCCCCCACGGCCCCTACCCTGGGAAACTAAAGCGAGTGATGATTCTAGACGACAAGAGCAGCTGAGACTGTCTCTGGAGAGAAGGCCAGGCGGGCAGCTTCCCAGCTACCAGCTGCATTTGCAGAGCTGGGATTTGCGACAAACCTCCCTCCCCTTTCCAGAGAAGGCTCTAATTACAACACCAGCACCTTCTAGGAAACGTCTCCGGATGAATGGCCACCAGCAGGGACAGACTCTCTCCTCATCAGCCTCCTGCCGAGAACTGTACCCAGGGGTGCCAGACTCACCTAGACCTTGGTAATTCTCCTGGCCATTGATGATTTCAGCGGGAAGGTGTTTTCTCAATTCAGCTATTTCATTTTAGAAATATCACCAAATACCTTCGTCTGGACACTGTTTTTGCCTCACATTCATCTTTTTTTTCTCCCCTTCTTGCATATCTCAAACATCCTGCAGTAGTAATGAGCAAGACTTTGAACTGATCATTTCAGATCTGTCCACAACAATATTGATCCCAATATGTGGCATTCATTGGCGGTTCCTACACGGAATGCTTTCAACTAACTATACTTAGGTTTGAGAGAAGCTTGTAGCCCATGTCCACCTACTCCTTACCTCCATACCTTGTGACTAATGGCTTGTTTCCTGCTGTCTTGTTTTCTCTCTCTGAAACAGAAGTAGTAATGGAATGATGTCACTTATTTGTAATGGAAAGGCTCAAGTTCCAGTTTTTCCAACTGTTCACCAAAACTTGTCACTTCAGATTCTTAAGTTGTAAAATGATGACAGTATCATGGATAGCAGAGTTGTAAAGTTTAAAACAGACATATACGAGGTTTATAGCAAAAGTGGTTCCCCCCCCCCCCCCCCAGGTCTGGCACTCATAGGAAGCTTGATCCAATATCTGTTTTCTTCCTTCATAGGTGATAACATGGGATCGAATTTCTGGAAGAAGTGTCTGGAGTTAGACATATTTAAGACCAGTTCAAAATAGTAACAACAACAACAACAAAGCTGGGGCAGAGAGTTGGCTCCCTCAGGTAATTTTCTCATCTTGTCTGGCACCGCTCACTAGCCACATGTGGCTATTTGAATTTAAATCAAGTACAATTAAATAAGATTTAGAATGCATTTCTTCAGTTAAATCACCACCACAAGTCAGGTGTTCAGCAACTGTCCCCTTGTACAGTATAGATTCAGAACATGTCTATCCCTGTAGGAAATTCTCTTGGACAGCCTAGAGTATTTTTCTAGAAATTAGCCTTTCTACGTTAATGAAAGTAAGTCTCTTAAGGCCAGTCTTAGATTTCCTATTCCTTCAATGACATCCCCTTCAGACATGCAATATTTATTTCTTGACACAACCAAGAAAACTACAGTGGGAACACAGGCAAGTTTACATCCTCCTCTTAGCCAGTCTTGCACAGATGTCTCCTGATTGGCTTCCACTCTACTTACAGGTTCACCAGGGAGAAGGTCCTGTGAGTTGAACTTGTGCAAATTGGGCTTTCATATGTCATCGCTCCTGCTTCCCTGTGTGGCTTTGTGCTCAGCATAGAATACTGCCACACTCTCTACTTGGATTGGAGCTAGCTTAAAAGCAGATAAAAAGGCCTACTCTGCCTAACTTCTAAGAGCTGGGTCCAGAAAAGGAGGATATATTTATATAGTTGTACAAAGATGTTTCAATTCAGCATGCCAATTTGTGAGTACAATGCATCTTGATCAATGTCACCCTTCCATTATTCTCCTTCATCTCTCCTAACTCCACTCATGTCCTCAAATTACCTGGCTCTATTTTCACATGTGTACATTGACTATTATAGCTATGTTTACCCACTGCAAAAAAAGAAAACCCACAGGACTTTTTATTGTCTTGTTGGGATGAAGGAGGTAGATATTGCTATTGGTGGTAATATGAATGAGGAAGCCAAGGGGGGAAAAAGTCTATTTAAAAAGACAAATGAACATTCCAAAAATAGAAACAGGGACATTTCCTCAAGCCTAAATTCTTTTAGCCTCTAGTTACCAATAATAGTGGAAGGATATTTGGTGCTCATTTTACCTTGGTGTGGCGGATACCCCAAGCATCTGCCACTCTAGCCACCCCATGACACCCCTTCCCATAGGGCAATAAGCAAATACTTATCCAATCGCTCTCATGTTCTTTGATCCAAATAGAGCAGAAGAAGTTTCCAGGAGGGATTAAAATGCACACTTGAATAACCTCAGCCAACTCAAGCCCAGAGAGAAGCAAAAGTCAGCGTGATGGGGGCGGGGAAGCATGAAATAAGTCAAGGTTAATTCAGCATGGGAGGCAAGTTTGAATTATTCATCTCCTGACCCCGTACCAGGTACTTTTTACTGCAGTCTGTTGTGAGGGCTTAGGGGGCATAGGAGTTTTACAGGTTTTCCAGCCTTCTATTAAACACAGGCTTTGTCCTTTAGTTGGAGGCAATAAGATTGCTAACACTGGGCTCGGCACAGGCTGAGAGCTGCTTTTTAGAAGTCCCCAAATGTGACATAGCTGAGAGGAGGGAGGGAATGGCCACTTAGCACTTCAATCGCATTTGGGCTAAGTGATTTGGGGAGAAGAGGGCTGGGGAGCAAGAAGTGAGAAAAGCATCTAAGAGTTTGGGGGAAGAGTGAGAAGGAGGAGAAAGTTGCATAGAAGATGCATGGTTTGGTTTTCTTAAATGATCAGAGCTCATTGTTGTTGTTGGTTTTTTTAATCATAGGATCTTTCCCATTGGAAATTGATCTGTACAAAACTGAAAACAAAACCAGAACAAACCTTTATGGTTTTAAGAATCAGGGAGCATGCTGGGAAGTCTAGTGTCCATTAAGATGAATTGGAACCTCAGACCTTGGCTAAGCTGTTTGTATGTGAAGGGCTATTTCTCACATCTCATCACACTGTGAAGTGACTATCACAATGGATGCCAAGCATTTTCGGATCTCTGGCTGCTTTGGCTGGTATTTTGTTTAGCTTCTGACATTCTTGGCTGTTCTGATGGGGAGCAATACTCTCTAAACTTGCTCAGTATCAAATCCTGTTTCAACCTCCTTTTGTTCTCCTGGCTATGTCATGGCCAGCATTCCTGACCAGGTTGAAATAGCTGAGTGCATACAACCCAGAGCTACATCTCTACATCTGTGAGAGTAGCAGGATCCTCCAAAGCCCTGGTCATATTTGCCCTGAAGATCCCCATGATCCCCTTTCAGAAGCAGTAGTGGCAAAGTATCCATGTGCAAGATGTGTTTGGCAGCTCTAGAATCCAATTTGCATTTCTGCCTGAACCTAATGCAAAAGCTGTCTAAAATAGAGATCACAGACTCAAATGCCACACAGAGCCCCAGTTCAATATGAGTCAAGGAAATGAGGGAAGCAGGAATGCAAAAAGTTAAGAGGGAAGGGTGGGGGCTATGGCAAACTGGACAACATATGGCCAGTTCAAGAAGAAAGTGGATACTTATCTCTAAATGTCAGCCACACACAGGAATACCAGCTCAGTATTTCAAAGTCTCCTGGGTTTTCAGGACAATCTAAAATACTTATTTTAGGAAAATGTCTTTTAAAAAAATGTTACCTTAAAGTCAATGGTCTGGCCAAGCCAAAAGGGCCAGATTTGACCAAGAGGATACTAGTTTGCACACCATAATTTGGAATAATCTGTGACAACGCTGGTTCTAGTATATCAGTTTGTAGAAGAATCCATTTCATGGTTCCCATGATCCTGAAATCTCACTAAATGCACTAGTATGAGACAAGGCCAAAAGGGTAACTCTTGACACTCTTTTCCTGGGCAGCCATTTTGCTAATGGCTCTTTCCAGCTCTAGGCTGTAGAGTTCCTCACCCTATTCCAGGCATGGCCTTGTCCTTCTTGGGGATTGGAAATTGTGCTTTCACTCTTCTCCTAGCTAATTGCTTTAATGCATCCTGAATGTATCTAGGCTGCCGCCCCTAACCACTAGGTCATCATTTATTCACAGGCCCCAAGTCCCTTAAGCAGCCTCCTGCTGGCCCTCACACTGCAGGGGATTAATGTAGTCTGGTTGGTGAGTCAAAAAGAAAGATGACATCATTTTCATGTCAGAATGAGGATGTGTGTTTGTGTCTGTAGGGGTAATAGAGTGCAAAGAGAGGAAAACCAAGCTTCCCCCCTTTCCAAGATAGCACAGTGGCCCCTCCCTCCTTGTCTTGCTTTCAATCCAATCTGGCTTCTCCCAAGAGAGTTATTAATATGGGGCACAGCCTGGCTTCTTCCCTTCTGTCTCCTCATATAAATCCAACTAATTAATTTACTTTAACAAGAGGAATCTTTTTCCATCTCTTTCAATCTTTGTCGTTCCAGCTTAGTTTCTCTTAATTCAAACCCAAGACACACAATTACTTTCATCATCTTGCTTCCAATTGGATCTGTGGGAGGCTCAAGTGTTGGAAGAGCTCTGAATTTGCATCTCATAAATTGGGGGAAAAGAAGTCTTTAAGTTAAAAGGTGGTTAAGTGAGAAGAGTTTGGTAGAGCAGGTAAAGGTGGGAATTATTAATCTGTCTGGTTTGATTGAGGAAAGAAACATGAAAAAATGCTTCATGATGGAAATGTCAACTTAAGATTTATACATTTATTATTATTTGTTGTTGGTGTCATAGGGCTTGAACTCAGGGCCTGGGCGCTATTCCTGAGCTTTTATGTTCACGGCTAATGATCTACCACTTTAAGGCACAGTGCTACTTCCAGATTTCCGGTGGTTAATTGGAGATAAGAGTCTCATGGACTTTCCTGCCCAGCCTGGCTTTAAACCAAAATCCTCAAATCTCAGCCTCCTGAGGAGCTAGGATTATAGCTGTGAGCCACCAGTGCCTGGCTATATTTGTTTTTGAAAGCTCCACTACATTGAGTTGGTCAAAAGACTAAATGACAACAAATTGAATTGAAAGGTTTTAATTGGCTTTTCTTTGCAATCCTCAAATGGGACAAAAAAAAAAAAAAAAAAAAAGAAAAAGGCAGATGAGTTTGGTTGCTGGGCTCAGAAGGTGAGGTTGACTTTCTAGTCTGAGAAGGACTAAGGAAAACAGACACAGAGGGCCAGGGTAGATTGGGTCATTTCAAGACTTCTTTCCTTGAAAAATCTTAAAGCAGAGAGGACTTCCTGATCACGCTAGGCAAAACTAGCCTGTCTAGAGATCTGGCTGTGTCTCCCCTGAGTTTTTGGAAGTCCAGATAAACAGCTTGGTTTTGGCTTGCTAGGGCAGAATGTCATCTTGAGTGACTATTTGGATTTGATCTGTTGGATCTCATGCAAGGGCTCAGTTCAAACCAATGGCTTCCTATAGGCTTTGTTCAACAATTTGTTGAACCCCACGGAATAGTGGTGTAAGAGTGTTCCCTTGGTGGTAGTAGGGTTGTAACTATGGGCCTTGTGTTTGCTAGGCAGGACCCTACCAAGTGAGCTACACCCCTCTCCTTAGTTTTTGAATAGAGTCTTGCTTTTGGCTAAGACTAACCTGAACCACAGTCCTCCTGTTTACCCTTCTCACATAGATGGATGGTAGGCACAAGCCACCACACCTTACTTTTATTGGTGAGATAGGATCATAGAACTTTTTTCAAGGCTGACTTTGAACTGTGATCCTACTCATCTCTGTCTTGAAAGTAGCAAGTGACGCATGAGCCATTTCCTGGCAAAAATGCTACTCTTGAACAATTGTTTGCTAAACATCTATGTTTTCTTTCAGTGTGTAAGTAGAACTATGCCCCCCCCACCCCCAAACTACGTCCATTTAGCTCACTTTAGGAATCTCTTCTAAAAACCTAAAGCAACCAAGGCTGTGTTATTGGTTTATATAACAGCATCAGCATGCCGGGAAGTAAAGGTTGATCTTACTATGTACAAATGCAGCACAGACCTGACAAAAGTGAGGTCTGAGTCAACCAGCAGTCTGCTGGAGGTCTCTTTTTGGTCTCATCAGCCACACAAATCTGGGGGATGATTCCCCCTCATGAATGGAGCCTGGTGGAACTTCCCAGATTACTCCTCAGAACAAATGGCCTTCATTGTTGCCTGGGCTTCCAAGGATTTTCTTTCTTTGTACAAAATGTCAATGATTGTCTTTCTTTTTTTTAATTTAATTTTATTGTCAAGGTGATATACAGAGGGGTTACAATTACATATGTAAGGTAGTGAGTACATTTCTTGTCAAACTTGTTACCCCCTCGCTCATTTTCTCCTACTTTCCTTCCTCCCTCCTTCCTCCCCCAAGTTGTACAGTTAATTTCCAATATATTGTCTTGTGAGTATCGCTGTTGCATTGGACATATGATTATATAAGATGATGCTGCGTGAAATGAACTCCCAGATATGGAAATAAGAGGTTTGTCATTGTTGTTGTTATTTTTTAATGTATGATGTGAAATTATTTCTTTCTCTCATTTTTCTTTCCTATGGTTTAGCCCCTGTTGTCACTGTATTTGATTTTGGTACCCTGGGTACTGTACATATGTTTATTTGAATTAGGGACGGGGAGGAGAACGTCAAAATGGTGAGACAAAGGACAAAGGGCAAACCAAGGATTGCCTTTCAATAGCCCCATCACCACTACCACTTCCCCTAAAATAGTAAAAGTAAGATGGAGAGAAGTAAGCGCTGTCTTGCACATTTGCACACTCATATGAAAAGAGGAGTTCGGAACTGCTAATGAAGGTACCAGCTGAGTGTGGAAAATCAGCTAAGATCAGACATGGACCTTTCCTTTCTCAGTTGAGACCCTTACTCTAGACTAGATGAAATAGGAGTTTGACTTCAACCCGAGCATGTAGAGACCTAGGTGAGACATCTTGGGATTCTGGTTAAAAATGGCCTGGCTATGTCTTAAAATACAGGAAAGACCTCTTCTCCCTGAGACACCATAACTTTTAAATTCAGATTTCCAGGAGCTGAGAACTGGAAAGGGAGGTGACATGTCCGTGTATATTTCTTCCCTCCTTCTTTCCCTCCCTCCCTCCCTTCCTCCTATTTCCTGCCTTCTTCTCTTCCTTTTTTCCTCCTCTCCTTTCTAGTTTCAATATGCCTAGCTACTTTTTTGCTGAAATGGCTCAACACTCTACTGTATATAAATGAATGTAGGGATAACTGATCTGGAATGTGGTGGTCCCTCTTTGTCCATAGTTTGGCTTCCTAAGGTTCCAATTACCTGGGGTTAACCACAGTTGAAAAAAGTAAGAATTGCTGGGTCCTGGGGCTCATGCCTGTAATCCAACTATGTAGAAGACTCTGGAGAATCAGTGTTCAAAGCCAGCTAGGGCAGAAAAATACTTGAGACTCCAACTTCAAATATTCAGAAAAAAAAAGCTGGACTGGAAGTGTGACTCAACTGGTAGAGTGCTAGCCTAGCTGTCAATATGAGGAATTATGAGTTTAATCCCAGACCCTCTCCCCCACACTCCAGAAAAAAGCAATTCCCAAGTGTTAAATTGTGTGTTGTTTGGAGAAGCATGAGAAAGTATTATACAATTCTGGACAAGGCAACAAACAGTACAAGAAATGTATCCAATGCCCAACGTATGATACTGTAACCTCTCTGTACGTCAGTTTGATAATAAAAATTTGAGAAAAAAAAAAAAAGAAACAGAGGATCACAAATTAAAGCCAGCCCAGGCAAAAAGTTAAAAAAAAAACACAACAAAAAAAACAATTCTGCTCTGCCTCACAAGGATGTGAATCATCCCTTTGTTCAGAATGTCTATGCCATTTTGTACATATGTATAGGAGAAAGCATAATGTATATCCAGTATCACTCATTGCAGGCATCCACTGAAGGTCTTAGAAAGTATCCCTAGTGAATAAGAGGGGTTAGTGTATGTTCCATTTCATATGCATGTGCAAAATGAAAAATAGGGTCCACCGTTTGTCATCTCACTTCCCCGTAGAAATCAAGAATAATCACTCTTTATTGAGCACTTAGTATGCACTTTCAGTACCATATATTACTTCATTTAGTAGTTACCAATGTAAAGTGGATCATCTCCTTTTTGCATTTTCTATTACTTTATTAATTCATTCATAAATAGGACTATACCACTATACCTACTCTAAACCCAGGTGATTATTGCCAAGGATAAAATTGTTTCAAGGCATAACTATCACTGTCATCCTGGGGGAAAGAAGGGAAACCATGCAACTATGCCCACTTCTTTGGAAGTTTGCTCTTGAGAGAGTTGGCTGTCTCAAGGTAAATTAGATTACTAGCTTCCACAGTGTGGTTTTGGCCAAGGTGGTCAGTCTTTCATGCTCTGATTTCCTTACCTGTGGGAAGAGAGCTAACAGGAACACGTAAAGGACTTAGAATAGCACATGGCATATTTTAACTGTTGAATGGAGCTATTTCAATCATCATTATTGATAAGTTATCAAGGCACTTGCTCAAAAGAAGATAACCTCTCATTTACAGATGGGAAAACTGAGGCAAAAGGCTTTAGGAACTTGGCCAAGGTGACACAGTCAGTCAGTGACAGACATGATTATTTTAACCCTAGGTCACAAATGTTGCTTACAACTAAAATTTATCATTGCTTCTCATTGTAGAAAGTATTATTGGGTCATAGGAAGATTGAATATAACTTCTTTGTCCTACAGGGAACCCGAGCTGTAAAATAAACATAACATGTCCTGAAGACCGGACAAGTGGGACCCAAGGAGCATTTTTGATCCCTCTGGTAAAGATGGAGCACTTAATTACTATGTGCCACTGCTGTTAACCTCTGCAGATAAGTCTAATTATCACAGATTAATGAACAGAGCTTAGGCACATCTAAAGGGGCTTTGCTGAGGGGTTTTCATTTCTGCATTTCATTATCTCCATAAATGTCGTTGTTCCCCATACACATAGTTATGGGACTTTTGTTATTTCTTCTTCAGCCATGCACTGTGAAATATCAACAATAGTCTGTGCAACAGCTCAGGGCAGGGAACCCTTTCCAGGAAATCTTTAGGAAGCCTGTAAGTTGGGTGGCTGCTGCTTCGCTGTTTACTGAATGAATCATGCCATGTTGGTTCATAGGGAATAAAGCTTAGACGGTCGCCAAGGAAACAGGCAGAGATTTTGGAAATATCTGAAACCACAGAGAAATTTCCAGGAAAAAAATCAATGTCTTAGTCAAGAGTCAGGTTAACCTTATCTGCATGAAGGTGAGTAATGGCAACGTAAATACAGCTTAAGTGATCCGTTCCTGTCTTGCACTGCATTGGGATTCTCTGAGAATATTCTCTATGGACTGAAGAAACCATGATTGTTATATGTGTTGTGGAAAATGGCCATTATTGCTTGTCCCTGGAACAGGGTTTTGACTGGCAGCCATCTTTGAATATTGGGGGTGGGGAGGAGAAAGGGAAACAGAGAAAGAGAGAGAGACAGAGAGAGAGCGAGCAGGAGAGAGCACCAAGAGGTAAGAGAGAAGAAAGGAGGCCAGGAAAGAGAAGAGAGAGAAAGGAGAACAAAAGAAAGAAGAGAGAAGGGAAGAGAGAGACAGAGAGAGACAGAGAGATCTGCTAAACATCCTGGAAATTCCAGTTTTGCACTGTGGCAAGAAAGTAATCCAATGGTTAGTGAAGAGCTGGGGTCATACAGAGTCTGGACCTAAGAAAGAAAGATCTTGGGCAGAATCCTCCAGACAAGTTTCATTAATAAATGATTAGATTTGCAAATCTTGTCAGTAGAGATTGCTATCACCGAATTAATGAAATAAATAATGAAACATTTCCAGTGTTTCTGGCTGGCTTTCAGGGCAGGGTAGATCTCTGCCTTTGTTGCAATTTATGGCTGTCTCTTTGATCAACTCCTGGGGAGTTCAAGGAATGATTTTTCTGTTTCCAACATCCGCCTTCAGCTTTTGGTTTGCCTTTTTAATTTTTTTTTTCTAACTTGACTTTTCATATCATTTTGTGCTTCAAACACAAAGGTTCCCCCAGGATAATTTCATATAAAGAACCCCAACAGTGTGAATAATCTGCAGTAAAGAAAATCTGAATTGTACTTTGAGAAACAACATTTAACACTGGGTTAAGAAAGGGGTAGGGAAGGGATTTTCTTCATAAGCCAACACACACACACACACACACACACACACACACACACACACACACACACACACCCCAAAAAGACTCCCAGTGCTATTCTAGTGTCTCCATTCTTCACAGCCCAAAGCCCAAAGCATTTCCTAATCCAGAAGCAAATCGTGATACCACCCAGTGAGGATCACCCAGTGGACAGACAAAGCATATGCTAGGACATTAGTGTTTCAAGGCTGCTCACATTTCTATTGTTAAAAAATGGGGGGAGAGGGCTGGGGAGATAGCCTAGTGGCAAGAGTGCCTGCCTCGGATACACGAGGCCCCTAGGTTCGATTCCCCAGCACCACATATACAGAAAAACGGCCAGAAGCGGCGCTGTGGCTCAAGTGGCGGAGTGCTAGCCTTGAGCGGGAAGAAGCCAGGGACAGAGCTCAGGCCCTGAGTCCAAGGCCCAGGACTGGCCAAAAAAAAAAAAAAAAAAAACCAACAAAAAATGGGGGGAGAGGGGGTAGATATTTTAATTTCACAAAAACAGCATCAAAAATAATTGTGGAGGAGTCACAATGTTGGAGAAATGAAAACTTAATTTTTTACTTGTATTTTAATTTGAATTACTATCAAAGATGGGGGTGTGTGTGGGAACTCCAGCATCTGCTCACCATATGGACTGGTACGGCTCTACTGCCTGGTAATACACAGTTTCTTCTTTGACCCTTTCCAGTCATAAGGTGCGATGTCTCTGATCTGGAAGCCTGACATTTGGGGTAATAATTCAGGAGAAAGAATAATATTGACAATATAAATGGATTTCCAGTTTTCTCCTTTGCACCTTCACCCAGGACATGAATGTGCACACACACTCATACACATTCAGCCTATCTTGTAAATCAGTGAGTGCAAAGGTCAGGGTGCTAATGGATTGCTTGATCCTAGACTTAGTTTCTTGGGAGCTGTCATTTGAGCCTATTGGGCAGGTTATGAATCCATCCAATTCAAAATAAAAGTTTAACTATCCCCTTGAATAAATATGTATGATTACTACAAGGCAATGACAAATAAAAGTATACCTCAAAAGGTATACCTTTGAATTCCTTTATCTTTTCTGGTTTTATCTCATAGTAAAGCAATTCCAAAAGTAAAACCCTCAGATTTCTTGTTTATGTGGTTCCGATTATTCCATCAGAGGATCTGTCTTGTAGGAAAAGATTTGAAGAAGCAGTGAGTTATTAAGTTAGGAAAGTGAAATAAATGAGAAAATTATAAGGATCAAAACAAAAAATGTCCTTCCCACTTTAGATTTAGGGTTCATAATAGTCTGTCTACAAGTAAATAAATATTCATATGTTGCTCAGTAATTTTATGATCTATCTCTCTACTCACTTCCAAAAATTGACCAGTTGACTAGTTTTCTAATCAAAGCTTAAGCATATAATCGGTCCTATTCTTTAAGAATTAGATTTTATTTTCATGAGACTGTTGCTGTATTTTCTTGATTACAGGTTGCACCGATCTTTCCCCCCACATTCTATCAATTCTGATATCAGGAAACAATATTGAAATCGCGATCATTCAGGCTGCATTTATGATGCAGCTGTCAGAACTACTCATGGACATAGAAACGTCCAGAATGAAAATCAGTTAGTGCAAAGGAAATCTGGAGGTAATCAATACACTGTGTCACCAGTATTTCTAATAGCATAGATCTTGAGGTTGGGTGGGAAAAGGAGGATCTTGATGACAATGGGTCAGCACAAAAGCAGAAACCGCACTCTGCCAAGATGGAGTAGATTTGCAAAGCAGATAAACTGCATGAACCATGACATGCATAGCAAATTCAGTTTAAGGAGTTTTGACATCTGCTCCATATGTTTCAAGACAAGACCACTGACTTGCAGAATCTCTTCTCATTACAGATTCTGACCTGTCCCTGCCCAGCCTTCACTTACTAAGTCTGCTCCAGACCACTCTGTGACCCCCTCCCCCCCGCCACACCTGCTAGGACATGACCAGTCTCCCTCCTGTCTCCCATCTTGAGAATACTGAAATTCTGCCAAGGTGCTGCTTTCTTTTGCTCAGCAAATTTAACAACCCAGTTGTGTATCATCAGCAGTGTTCTCTGATGGTCTTGGTGTGGAGTTTGCTTTGATAACTTAAGAAGGAACCCAAGAGTGCTACTAAATAGTTCTAGACATACATTGCATTATTTAACTTATATTTCCCTAAATATACTCAAGAGTGATCTTTGATCTAAAAAAATACACAGCTATTTGGTGCAGAACTTTTACAAAAGTATAACATGAAAAATAAATATGGGAAAACATTGTGTTATGGTATATTGACATCAATTTTTCTTTTTAGTGAGGCATAAAAATGATTATTATACCAGTCATAGCATTTTACATTTACTACGATAGGATAAGAATGGCCAGCTAACTTGTACTGGGCACTAACCATGAGCCATGCAGAGACTAAATTCATCACTTTTACTAACTCCTTCGTTTCTCACAGCACAGCTAGTTAGGTAGGTCCTACTATTACTCTTCATTTCATAGAAGTATGAGCAGAGAGGCATGAGGGTCCATGGTTGCTTTAAATTTTGTAAGTGGTGGACGATTAAGGTTCAGAACCAGGTTGTCTAACTTTAAGATTGGATTAGGAAGGGAGCACTAGTGTTTCTAGCACAGTTTCTTAAACCCAGCCCAAAGCATTCATTAGAATGAGAATTCTCGTACAAGGCATGTACTAAATTTTGAGACTTGGGATTTTAAGAGTAATATATTTAGCAGCCCTTTGGTGTTCAGGAAGTTGTTTCTCTTGGGTATTTAAGAAAAGGTTCCTTCTGAACCTAAAATATATGTCAGCTTATTTCTTCCAAACAAAAGAAAAAAAAGGGAGTCCCAAAGTGTTCAAAGCTGTACATCAGGGTTAAAAAACAAACAAGCAAATAAAAAACAATCCCAGCCCTTGGGTCATCCATTTAAGTCACTGCTTGACAGCTGTTGTGGGAATGGCTGTTGCTAGGGGTAACTGCTGGGCCCTCAGCTCCTCAGCCTTACCCATTACATCCCGCCTGGGCTCCTGACTCTCTGGGGAGACAGCCTTGCCTTCTTTTTTCCCCCACCCCACCTCAACTTTGTGGTTTCTATTAAAGCATTTTTCTCCATTACAAGAGAAATGAGGTAATAATATGCTGAAAATTCCCTAGATGTTGCTAGGGTAGTCTCTGCCTTTGATGCTTTTGTTGCCCTCAGGTTTTCCCTCCTCAGGGTCAGCAGTGCTTTTTCTAAAAACCTCAACACAAGGTTCCAACCTGCTGTCTTCCCCAGGTGGAGTCACAATTAGGTATTATCCACCCATGAATATACCAACACAGATGTTAAACAAGCACTATACTCCTAATTGGATTTTTCAGATAATGGCCCATCATGGTGTATTTCCAGGACTTTGTAGTCTTTGTTTTTGTTTTATTTTCTTCTTTTAAACCCTCTTCTTATCTTGTCAGTACATTAACATTTTCCTTTAGACCCAGAAATTCGACCATGATGCCCTTATTTTCCTTCTGTCACCCGAATCCCCTCTTTACATACCCATGCATCTTGAAACCCATTAAGGCCCCATTTCATCTCCACATTTATGTTTTGGAAAGGGGATCATTAAGGCAGAACATCTTATATAGTGCTTTTGTTGGAAACATACATACTAAGTACAGCACTATGTATAACCTATTATGCTATAGTTAAATTTTCTGATTCTTAAAAGTTTCCAAATTATGAGATATATCAGTCATCTATTACACATAAAAATAGGTATGGGAAATGTTTTGAGATTTTTATAAGAAATGTAGCATCTCTTAGCTTAAGGACCATACCTCCCATTGTGAATCTGAGTCAAATCAACTTGTGTCAAATAAGTTGTTGGGATCTCTGACATTGTATTAATAAGACTTTGTTACTCATTGTGGTTCTTTTCTCTTTGTCTTTTTTCTTTGCAACACCTTCTCCCTAACCATCACTTTGTAGTTAGCACACAGCCCCTTTTCTAGGATATGCTTATAGATTATTAAGAAAAAAGATGTAAACTCTCAGGGAGGATTATGGTAGACACAGCTGGTGTCAACAAAAACAGAGAGAGATGAAAGAGTATTGAACATGTCTGAATGGAGAGTCCATGGGGCTTTCTCATGACTCATCCTTAACCTTTAGCCTCCCAAACCAGGCCTAAGGCAAGTAAACAGATTTTCAAAGCAGACTACCTTCTGGGACCCCCACCTACATTTTCATTTTAATCTCCTTGCAAGACAGTAAAAAATAAATGTGCTTAAGAAGAGGAATATACGTCTGACAAAAGCCCAAATTGCGATGACACACCATCGTAGTGTTACCTAATACAATGAGGGTCCTATATGGCTGATCAGTTTATATCCAATGAATAGAAAAGGAGAGGATCTTCAATAAGTGTTCTAACACTTCTCTGAATCATTTGGAATGGCTATAAAGCCTTCCAAAAGTATCGCCTCCAGGCATCGCAAGTGACTTAATTTCTTCTTTGTATTTTGTGGATCATCTATTATGAGCATACATTACTTCTATAATTAAAAAGGACTAGTCTAAAAATGGAATTATGGTATAAATTTTTCATAGATGAAAATACCACCCAGTGAGTTATTTTTATAAATGATTGGGATAAAGAAAGCAGCTTTTAAAAGTTCAACTATTTAATAATGTAGATAAACTGGCATATGCTGCAGAAATATTTTCTGATATAAAAGGCAGATTAAAAATGGACTTAAATTTCCCATTGCAGTTAGTATGGTATCCAGAACCATACAACTCTTGCTTTGTGTATTGCTCAGCCGAAACAGAGAAGGCAAATTTTCCTATCTATGCCTGTAGTGTGCAAATTTTAAACTATTTCTGTTATTAATCATGTTCTGCTTTGTAAAAAGAAATATGAGACACCTCCCTCCCCTAATAGTTTAGCCTAGAAGTGGAACTGTGGTTCAAGTGGTAGAGCAGTAGCCTTGAGCATGCAAGCTAGGGGACAGTTCAAGCCCCAGTACTGGCACACACATTTTTTAATAAACCACTAAATCAGAGTTACTACTTAGTAACAAAATGGAATTCTGGGGACAGTGAGTAACAGAATTACAAGTGGGCAGAGATATGTAATTATCCCTCCACATCTAATTTTCAGTAATTTTTTTGTCTGAAAGTATCATCTTTTAAATTGTAGTTAGTTAAACACTGAAAATATTAATGACTGTTAAATAATTCTCAAGGTCAGCACAGAGAGAAGAGGCAGTGTCCCATTCCTGTTTGTATGAGAATGATTTCAATCATTTTGTCTAGTAAATACACAATGGAAGGGGAAAATCTACCCAATCAAACAATATAGCTTATGATAGTTAAAACAAACTGTTGTGAAATCCAATTCAGAAATGTGTTCTAAGTGCTAGATACACTCAATCTTAAACAGCCAGTCTTTTACAGACTTGAAAATCAAATCGTGTTATGGTTAGAGGAGCATTTAATACAGTGTGACCAGTTTAAAGTTAACATTTTGTATTCAGGATGATTAATGATACCATATTGTATTTCAATTACTACGAGATACTTCTTTGTAATAAACGATAGCAATAATATTCACATTAAGTCAATAAAAAGCATCTTCAAAGTGTGATGTATAAGTGCCATTATTATAGTATAAGTTGATCACATTACACAATGAATGATCAACAATACAGCAGGAAATTCTCCCTATAAAAACATCTATTTCCATCTTAGTGCACAGGGATTTGGGCAGATCAACCTTATTAGTATCAATAGTAGTCAAGTGAAAATGCTCACATACATGAGCTAGAGGACTGTTGCTACTTCCTCTACCCTAAACCTACCCTCTCCAAAATGCATTTTAGCAGGCTCGGCTATGAGAAACCAACTTATTTTTCCAAGCATTCAATCCCATAGGGAAAAATATGTAGAAAATGACTTAACTATATAAGCCCTAAAAAAACAACACTTGGGAACAACAAACACAAAAGAATATATATGTATATATACACATATATACATATACATATACATACATATATATGTACGTACACATATATGTATATGTACGTACATATATATGTATATGTGTATATATACATGTATATATACATACATGTATATATATGTATATGTGTATGTGTGTATATATATATATATTTGAAAACATCATCCACTTGAGAGAGGGAGGTTGGGTACCATGGAGCTTAGAGAAACTTCTAGATGATAAATACCAGGAGATCACTGTTTCTTAAATTGTTCTGAAGGATGCTTGGTTGCATTGACTTTATCAATAAAATAATTCTGGGGCCCCAGGAAAGGAGGGACAAGAGAGAAGGTGGATGTTAGAGTAAATTAGACTTTGCCAGAAAACCACATAGACATCCAGGTACAAAGAACAGAGGAAAGGTTTATTGCCAGCAAAGGGACCAGCAAGACCCCTTCTCACAAGAAAGAAGTGAGAAGTGCTGCCTATTGTGTTAGGTGACCTTTATAACCTCCAAGGTTTGGGAGAGCTTGCTGCTTTATATGGCTATAGCTGCTTCAGAGGGGTGCCATCTCAGGTGACCTATATGGCCTGTAAGGTTTAGGGGATCTTGCTGCCTTTATGTGACTATAGCTACTCCAAAGGAGTGCCCTCTCAAGGTAAAGGGAGGTAGAGGCTAACTATTTACTAAATGGGCCTTGTGTTGCCTAGGGAAAGAGCATGCTAAGCTATGAGAGAGGAGGCTTTGGGATAACAGGGGGGAAGGTGGGTGGATTTCATTACCTCTCTAACTCCGCTCCTGTTCCTCCTCACATGGTCTCAAGTGGATTTGATCATCATGACAGAGTGATCAAATGAGAGATACCCCTGAAGGTGGTCAAGGCCACCAATCTGACCCTCCCACAGAGCTTCTAATTCAGAACTCCTGCCCACAGCAGTGACTTCAGGAGAAATTGAGGATCAGATGAAAGATTAAGGCACAACATCTGGTGATGACATGTACTAAGCATGTTCCTTTAGCGTGGTGGGATAGGCATGCATTGTCTGCTATGGATTTTCATGCTAGGTATGTATAAATATAACCTGTGGACCAAAGAAAGGGCTATGTGATCTCTTTTTCTTTTTAATTTGTACCATTTTTTAAAAATTAATTTTAAACAGTATTCTCTCTTGCAGCCCTCATAGGGCCAAGCGATCACTGGTGAAGTTATGGAATCAAACTAATGTTTAAAATAACATTAGATATACTCCCTAAATTTATCATCAGAAAAAAATTGATTGTCTAGTGTGAATGATCAATATTAGGAAAACAGATCCTATTTACCCCAATAGCACTCAAAGACACTGAAGAAACATTTGCAAAAGCCAAAAGGCTGCTGAAAGCCAATGGCAAGGCCAATAATTCAACAATAGGAGATGAATATAGACATCAGAAGATAGTTCGGACTTAGATCTGTGTCAAGACAAAGTTTTCTTAGAAATCTGAGATTCTCACTTGGCCTTGCAGTGTGGTTCTCAACATGTACAAGAACAGGATTCCTGGATCTGAATCCTACACTTTCCTCCAGCTATGATTTAAGAGTTATAATGAGTTTTCAGATGACTGGGAAAAAGTTCATAACCTTTTTGGGGCTTCAGGTTCTTCATTTGTAGAGATGTTAACCAATATGCAAAGCATAATCTAGCAGGTATGTGGAGTCCCTCACACAGAACCTGGCATTTTATGACCTCTCACTGGTAATTTGGAATGCTCAGAACTGTAAAAATTAGTTATTTTGTTGGAAAATTGGTGTGAAAACTCATTGGGTCACAAAGCTTGACCCAAACTGACATGAGGCTGCTTACTAACACTAATTACACCTTGTACAATTTACTCTAGAATATTAATTTATTAAAGTCAATATAATTAATATAGTCAAAACACACCAGTTCTGAATCCCCAAACATTTCTAGGGCAAGGGGTTCAGAGAGGGGACTGATGATGATGATAGTGATGATGATGATGATGATGATGATGATGATGATGATGATGATACCAACTTTTTCCCTCTCATCTTTCTTCTTGTTCTTGGTTGTGATACTGGCTCTTGATTTGTTGCATCTATATAATTCAGGGACACCCTTGTATTGTCCCTTTGTATGTCACAACTTTGGAGAGATCTCTCACCTCCTCCAGTTTCCTGCGCTGATGGGCTGGGATTCTTCTTTGCTCACATCTAACACTCTCAGCTCAACCACTAGTAGTTTTTAAGTGTGAGGATTTTGACTTTCTACTTGTCATGTGAATCCAGGTAAATAGTCTCATTCAGTTTGGCTGGGGATAACATGATTTGTTGAATAAAAATGAAAGGACATATATTATGGAGATGACTCATCTCCTATAAAACAGAATCCATTCATACACTGTCACTTCTTTACTTCTCACTTCTCACAATTCATTGTATCTAAAATGGCTCAATAGGAACAACCTATTTCTGTCCCGAATTTTTATGATCAGAAGCAGTAATATTATGGGAGTCCATGGGTATGTTCTGAGATCAGGCTCCCTCTTCTGACTCACCAGGGGGTGGGTGTAGCTCCTTGGTGTTTCCCCCATGAGATGAGTATTTTATCTCTTGACCTATGACCCTTTTCCTGTTCCTATCTTAAATATCTAAGGAAAATCCCATTGAATAAGAGCTTCTTCCTGAAAATGAAGCCCAAATGGCTTCACTTCAGCGATTATAAAGCCAGAGTCTAGGACAATGGTTTTCTCACATCTTTCTGGGTTCAAACTCACATTATTTCAAGCACCTTCTACCCCAAATTTATCAATATAGATGTCATGTAAGATGTATATGTTATGGACTACACCCATAAGGACCTAATTAATGAAGAATCAAAGGACTTTCTCCTAAGACAGCTTTTAAATTATTGTTGTTATTAAGTAGTTGTACAAAGAAGTTACAGTTTCATAAATCAGGTTATATGTATGATGCTTCTTGGCCAATGTCATCCCTTCCTTTGTTCTCCCCATCTTCCCTTTTCCATTCCTACAGCTTTATCTGTAAGTTAGTCCTTTGGTTTGGAATCAAAAGATATCTACATTTAATTGCAAAAATAGGACACAAATCCACAAAAGAAGTTCAAGCTTGGAGGAATGTTGATTTGTACCATAAATAACACAGGAAATAGATATAAACTATGAGGGTTAGTGGAGAAAAGAAAGTAGTTTTAGGTTGAAGTAGCAAGAAGCTATTTTTAAAGGATGCTTGAAATAGACCTTAAAATCTGTATATATTTGGGTGATGGAGACAGGATGGAGATGAAGAAGAAAACATATCACCATTGAGAAAGTAATGACATGAGGAAAATGTGTTTTGTGGCAGTACAGTGAGAACCACCAAAGAGGTATGGTAGAAAGTACCTTGAGGTGTGATAATAAATACCTTGAAGAAAAGGCAAAAGTTTTTGGTGTCTATCTGACAGCTTGTTTGGGTTTTGAAACAGAAGACATCTTTATGATTGCTTTCTTTTAGTAGGAGAAAATGGAAAGAGATGTATAAAGTAAAAAAGGGAAGAAACTGATTGTGCAAAGCTGCTGAAAAATAATGTACACCTTTGTTGTGTACTATCTAGATTGTGTAACATCCCAGGAATGGATGATTTATTGTTATCTCTGTTTTTAGATATTACATCACCTGGCTAAGGTTCTGCAGCCAGCAGTGATATAGTTCAGAATTTGAACCCAGAGTTGTTATCTAGAGCTGAGTTTTCAA
The DNA here is from genome assembly GCF_023159225.1 of Perognathus longimembris pacificus. Classification (NCBI taxonomy): domain Eukaryota; kingdom Metazoa; phylum Chordata; class Mammalia; order Rodentia; family Heteromyidae; genus Perognathus; species Perognathus longimembris. The sequence continues at coordinate 24,153,785 of NC_063164.1, forward strand.
CACTGATGATGGCAATAACACAGTTCTGAGAATAAGAAAGACCTCTGCAGAGGATGCCCATAAGGATAAAGATGAAAGTTGGAGATAAGAGATGATATGCCGGGGGGGGGGGGGGGCGGGATCTATAGAACTACTAAATATGAGTGGAAATGTGAGGGCAAGTCCAAGGATTTAGCCTTCATTGCTTCTAAGTGAAATATTTAGGAGAACTGTAGCAATTCCAGTTCAAAAAGAAAGTTAGAGGAAGATCTTGGTTTGGATGGAGCAATAATAAATTATTAATGAAGTCACAATCAACACTACCCTCTCTTTCTCTTTTATCTTATCCTAACTATCTTTGTTTTTTGTTACCTGCATCTAGGTGAGGCAGTAAGATTCATGTTTGAGTCCTATTCTGAGTCATGTAAGATAAGATTTATATAATGTATGGAGAAGGTGAAGACAGTACAGGGAGAAAAGGAAAATTAGTATTTAATGAGAATTCTCAACTGAATGTATCCCCAGTGCTCAGGGTTTACTAAAATCAGATTTACTGTAAAAATACCGTCCACTTACTTTTGTCTATTCTCTTCATGGTGGCATTGGGCCCATAGTGTGGTTATAGAATCAAATCTCAGTAGGCACTTAAAATTCATGATCTTGCTGCTGCATGGCAGAACAATATAAATTGAAAAGCACAGCCTGGTTTTTATAAGGGGAAAATTAGTGGTACTTTGATTCACGGAAGGCTTATGGCAGGCCTGGGCCCTGTGGTGGCACTAATATAGCCATCACTGGAATGCCAAGAGATGCCCTGCTGGGTTAACAGCTGTCATTTCATGCCAAACTCATATAACTGAAAGGTTATGGGCCAATAAAAAAAAAATCAGTGGCTCTTCTCCTTTGGTTACGAGATGCAAGAGTGAACATTTTGGAACATAAAACTACCTAGTTTCCTGTTAAAATCATGCCTGAAACAGTGGCCAGTTTCTATGGTGAGAGGCATTTTGTAAACATACCTATCCTTGTCTATTCCATGGGCCTTGCTCTTTTCTTTTCTTTGAGCTCAACATTGTGGGGAAACTGATATAGAATTGTTTTAACATTTGGGTCAGGTTGGTAGTTTTTATGAAGCCAAAGTGACTCTGAGGCAGAATGGACTAGAACAAAGTGCCCAGGCTCTGGGTACAAAAGATCTGCTTCTAACACTTAGCCATAATTTAACTGTTTAATTTGTCTTGAGACTGCACTGTATTCTCTGTGCAAGGAGCTAACACTATTAATTTTAAAGGGTGACTTAAAGATCAGAAATAATGAATATATATACATATATATTGCTTTGAAATAGTAGCAAGAACAAATTTATTGAGCTTTAATATCTATTAGATTTTTAATATCTATTAGATTCCATGTTATGCAGTTTCCATACATTATATAATTTGAGTTTTGTACTTACTCAAGGATGCATGTAGATTTTTGTTTCTTTGTTTTTGCCTGTCTTAGGGCTTAAATGCTGGGCCTGAGCTCTGTCCCTGAACTTCTTTTGCTCAAGGTTAGCACTCTACTACTCGAGTCACAGCACCATTTCTGGCTTTTTTCTGAGTAGTTTATCGGAGATAAGAATCTCATGGACTTTCCTGCCTGGGCTGGCTTTGAGCCTTGATTCTCAGATCTCAGCCTTCTGAGTAGCTAGGATTACAGGCATGAGCTACCGACATATGGCTACAGGTAGTATCTTTATACCCAATTTTTTTTTTTTTTTGGCCAGTCCTGGGCCTTGGACTCAGGGTCTGAGCACTGTCCCTGGCTTCTTCCCACTCAAGGCTAGCACTCTGCCACTTGAGCCACAGTGCCGCTTCTGGCCGTTTTCTGCATATGTGGTGCTGGGGAATCGAACCTAGGGCCTCGTGTATCCGAGGCAGGCACTCTTGCCACTAGGCTATATCCCCAGCCCATTTATACCCAATTTTACAGATACAAAAATTGAACCCCGGGGCTGGGAATATGGCCTAGTGGCAAGAGTGCTTGTCTCATATACATGAAGTCCTGGGTTTGATTCCCCAGCACCACATATATAGAAAATGGCCAGAAGTGGCGCTGTGGCTCAAGTGGCAGAGTGCTAGTCTTGAGCAAAAAGAAGCCAGGGACAGTGCTCAGGCCCTGGGTTCAAGGCCCAGGACTGGACAAAAAAAAAAAAATTGAGCCCTACAGAAGTCGTTTTCTGAAGTAACTTTCCCAGTGAGTAGGTGAGGAAATAAGAACTTAAGCCCTATTCTGTTGGCTCCGGACTCTGTTTCAGTACACAGTAAGTTGTAATGGTGAGTCATGCACCTCAGAGGCTGTGAAGATGTCTGCTCACATTCAAGTGCCATACTACTAACAGGCTCCTCTGGAGGCTGATGCTTCCACAGTCCTGAGCTGTTCAGTGTACCATGGACAATATTCTCTGGTGCCTTACCACTGTTTCTGAAGGAAGGAACATCCTTTCTTACTGAATTTCTTACTGAAGATGATCCCCACTGTCTCCTGTGCTGCTAGCTGAACTGCCCTGTGAATGCTTTTGCCCTAAGGATATTCATTTAGCTGAGAGCTGGGGCCCGAAATTTGTAGGGTTCTTGAGCAAGGCATGATAGATGATCTCCTGGGGCTATAGGACTAGAAAAGTAGGCAACATGAAGTGGAGTGAAGACACTGCGAGGAGTCCAGAAGACTCTGAGCAGCAAGCTCTGTAAAATACACACACTAAGAAAGAGAGTAAACAAAAAAATGAGGTCTGGCTAACCTTTCCTCCTGGTGGCCTGAGGAACAATGCAAAGTCAAGGAGAAGACTGACAGCCCCAGGGCATGACCTGCTGGCCAGCACAGATGCTGGGGTGGCAGAGGAATGATCGGATACACCAAATTATGTTCAGCCGTGTTGGAGCAGCTTGATGAGAGACAGGATCCAAAGCAAGGCTATGAATTGGTTTGATTATCTGGGGCTTGGTGTTTTGTCAGCCACAGCTATTAGTCAGAATTCTCCCCTAATCCACCTCAATGTCTTATAGGAGAAAAGGGTCTCCTCCCTACTTAAAAAAAGTCAACAAAAGAAGCCAGATACTATGGCTCATGCCTGTAATCCTAGCTACTCTGAAGGCTGAGATTTGAGGATTGTGGGCAGAAAGGTCTGTGAGGCTCTTTCTCCACTTAACTACAAAAAAAAAAAGCCAGAAATGGAGCTGTGGCTCCAGTAGCAGAGTGCTAGCCTTGAGCAAAAAAGCTCAGGGACAGAGCTCAGGCCCTGAGTTCAAGCCCAAGGACAGCATGTGTAAGGGCTGATCTGAAAACTGGAGTAACTAAATATAAGGTTTTGGGTTTTTTTTGGCCAGTCCTGGGCCTTGAAACTCAGGGCCTGAGCACTGCCCCTGGCTTCTTTTTTTTTATTTACTCAAGGCTAGCACTCTGCCACTTGAGCCACAGCGCCACTTCTGGCCATTTCCTGTATATGTGGTGCTGGGAATCGAACCCAGGGCTTCATGTATACGAGGCAAGCACTCTTGCCACTAGGCCATATTCCCAGCCCTAAATATAAGTTTTAGTGTTAAAATTATAACAGCTTCTAAACCCTGGTGATGACTCCATGATAGAGGGCTGCACCCCCACCCGTGAGACTAGTTTCTTATAGTTTGACATTTAAAAATGTAGGGAGCCCTTGTTCCCTTCTGTACCTGGGTAACAACCATGGTAACGAACAGTAAAAAATGATCATAGTCATAGACTATAGAAATAACCATAATAGTAGTAGAAATGCCATGGTAACTGTTGGGTTGGTTTATTTATGATTGAGTACTGGATTGTTTTAGCCTGCTCAAGCTTGCTTAGTGGTAATGGGGAAACATGGTCGCAATTGTTAAAATAAAGTTGGTACTAGGTCAGCCTGACCGCAATATTCTGCTTCTGTAAACGGCTTGCTTAACCCATTTGTGACTTGCTCTACTGCCTGCACTAACCCCCTGCATCAGTGCTACATGACCAACTGTTGTCAATTCCTGATATCGAGGCCAGTTCCCAATATCAAAGCCAAAATGGATAACTGAAAGGGTAGATGGCCAATAGAAATAGGACAAGACTTGCTTGCTAAATGCCATCCAATCAAGTATCTGCCAAGTTGGAAATACCCTGCCCCTGTTTTAATCACAATAAAAACCCTGTCTATCTAAGGTTCGGGGCTCTCAATCCAGATCCGCTGTGTCGGTGACAGTTGGGAGTCCAGGCTCGAGCTTGCAATAAAGACTCTCGTGCGTTTGCATTGGTATCGGCTCCTTGGTGGTCTTTGGGGACTGGAAATCTGGCATAACACATGCACATGTGCACATGCACAAATAAAAGCCAGCAAAACAAATAACCATGCTGCCAATTTAGATTCTGCTTAGCACTGTATTATTGTAGTCTGAAGAGTTCTGAGTGTGTCCCATCCACAAACTTTTGTCATGTAGGTTTGAAAGGATATGTCCCGACCATCCCAGAGGACCATGCAGAGATAATCAGACAGGAGAAGAAGGTTCATAAGGAGGTTTATTAGTGGGGCCATAGTTCCCACAGTAGAGGGAGCTACATGGCATCTGCACTTATCCAGGTGGCAGCTTCTCTCTCTCTCTCTCTCTGGGGGTAAAGGGGAAGTAGGTAGGTAGTGAGGAGGAGTGGCTCATTAGGTATGGGTGGATCTGGGGTCTAGTGGGAGGAGCTGAAGACCTGAGGCTAGGGAAATGCTAACAAGGTTGATGAATCTTTGTGAGTCTCAGTATCTGTTACTTATATAGGCACAGTTATATTGAACACAGATTTTTAGTATTCACAGAAATGGGTACAGGCCTTGTGATTTTCTCTTTCTACTTTCTTTCCTTCTTGATTTTTCTTTTCTTTCTTTCTTTTTTTTTTTTTTTGCTATTTACTACTCTGTTCACTACTGCAAGCTTACTGTGTAGTTTTCCATATTATTAGAAGCTTTCCATTTGGGTTAGCCATCAGGAAAACATAAATAATGGTCTTATCTAGCAAGTGTTCAAGGAATCAATTGAAGTACAAAATAGTCCTGTTTATCTCCTTTATAGGGCTGTTCTGGTGCCAACACAATGATCCTGAGGTGTTGGAGGTCATTATACACCCAATGAATGGTAAATGGAACAGAAGACATTTTAATATTCAGCATGCTACCATCAGAGAGGAAACTTCTTTTCCTTTCAGTGTAAATCATTCTAGAAAGCTCCATGGGGTTGCATGGTAATTGTCTATTCCTTTTCCTAGCAATTGTTTATAGAGAACATAGGTAACCGAGAACTCACTCTTCTGTGAAAGTGAACTCTAATGTTTAAATGCCTGAATTAGCATGCCAGACACTCTAGACACTTCTTCAAAGCAGATGATCAGATGGTTGAAGTCAAGATAGGTTTGATTCCACTAAAAACTTCACAAAATCCCAACTACTCAAACTTGTTTTTTTTTGTTGTTGTTGTTGTTTTATTACTACTAGGACTGGGACTTGAGCTCAAAGCCTCATGCTCTTGCTTAAGCTTCTTTTTTTCCATTAAAGGCTGGCATTCTACCATGTAAGCAACATACTCATTTGCGTCTTTGGGGGCTAGTTAAGTAGAGATGAGTCTTATGGACTTTTCTGCCCAGGTTGGCTTTGAACCACAATCCTCACATATCAGGTTCCTGAGTAGCTAGGATTATAGGCATGAGCCACTGGTGTCCAGCTTTTAAACATTAGGAACTCAACATGTCTTCATGTTTCATGACTGCCCTTATAATACACATTATTTTATCCCTATATTATAAGTGAGAAAAATGTTCAGAGAAATATGGTCACTCATCTGTAATAAAACTGGGATTCAAATAGAATTCCAAAGCACAAATTGCAGGTTTATATAACCTCTCTTAAAGGTTTTCATTACAGTAGTGGTCAAGTACTAAATACTCACAGACAACGGGAGACTTCCTGGGAAGAGTGATGACCCTTGAGCTAAGCATTAAAATTGAGTTAGCCCTCTGAATATGATCTAGGCTTCAATCCCAATTCTGCTACATAGCTAGGTAATCTCAGGTAAATGACTTATCTCATTGTGCCTAATTCTTATGAAAAAGACTTAATAGGGCTGGGGTGAAGATAAATGGGCTAAGACATAAATCATACTTCTGAACAAAGGACACGCTAAAAAAAGTAAGCATATTCCAAGCAATAATTACTATTTAAGTGATTGAATTAATGAATACCTGTATGAATCAAGAATTTATGATCCAATTCTTGGGACCAAGATTAGGCAAGAAAAATATAAACAATCAGAGCACTGTGAAACTTAGAAGCAAGAAGGGCTCTGTGATAGCACATGATTTTTACTTTATTGTGAATGAGATGAGGTCCTTAGGGGCTAGGTGACATCATGCAAGGTAATTGAGTTGGAAAAGCCATTATTTGAGTTTAGCTCATTTTACTTCCCAAGGTTTTGGTGGCTTGAACTTGTTAAATTTTCAGGGACTGACTTTTCTAAGTCTCCACAGATGGATAGATACAATGGGGAAAAAGAAAGTATATCTTCAATTTGAAGCTCTGAGTTAATATAGAATGCTACCTCTGTAATGTTTGCAATGCAGATCTGTGTTTTAGCTCTGGTTCTCAGCATTTCACAGAGGTTTTTTTGGGATTCTGTCTCTGAAATTTATAAACTATATCATCTCAAGCAGTTGATTAACCTCTCGGAGCCTCAGTCCACCTAACTCACCAGATTAGTTATCAGGCAGGCTCAAAAGGGTTAAATAAAGTGATATGAACAAGTACTTAGCACATGGCTTGGTGCATAGTAGGTTATTAATCGACAGCTGTGCACCACATTCTCTCTATGGATGTCTCAATTGATAATACCTTTATATTTGTAGGCATATCCTACTTGGTATAGCTGCCAGTTTTACTAACTCCTTTCCCTAATTATCCATTTGTCTATAGTTTCTACACATTATATCACAACTTTCTGGACTGTTCCAAACTCTTATCATAAAGTCACATTTTGTCTCTCCTACCCCTTTCTTCAGAACTATCCTTTCTCAAAGTGCACTTACCATCCGGCTCACGCCATCTTTTTCTCTGTCCATGGTCCTGACTCGTTGGGTTCACATTTTTGGCTTCCTTTTCGTTCAGCTATTCCAAATCTTCTTTATGTTTACAGGCATAGCTAAAAGTTCCTGCTCTTTCAGGAACATTTTTCTGTTTATTTCAGTCCTCACCGAGTTGCTATTCTGAGTTTTGACATTGCTTTGAAACCTACTGGGATAGTGCTTGATTTTCACTGCATTGGGGGCCCCAACTCTGTGACTGAAAGTGAATTACATAACTTTCAATGACATATTATATTTGGAGGCTATGGCTACTCAAGAACTGTGCCAAATATAGGATTCTAATACTAACATAGCATGACACATCAGTAGACAACATTGATCAGTGATAAATACATGTGTTTCTATAAGATAAGTACAGAATACCAGACATTAATTTGTTAAACAGAGACCACAGTATTTAGAAGATTAGGCATTTAACCAAAATATTCATGAAGTATGTAAAATACATATAGATGTTCATATAAAATGCATATAGATGTTCATAGTAACAATGTATCAAACTATTGGAAACAATCTGAATTGATGTCAATAAGACTTGAAGTTATAGAACATAGAATACCATTAAAGAGAACCATTAAAATGAACAGAGTAGATCTATACACACTGACAAGAAATGATTTTCTTGACATATTGGGAATAAAAATTGAGCTTCAGCATAGTTCAAATGACTTATTTTTTGTAAGACAAACACATTTTAAGTATATTTCATGTTTCTTTATGGATATAAAAAACTAGATAGGCACTATTTGTTGAGATGTTTATCTTTAAGAGCTAGATATTGGAGATGAAGGAGTATTTAGGATAATTTTGTGTTTTAAATAAATATAGAACAAATATATAAAAATCTAACCCAACTACATTATAAGTTTAAAGCAAATCTTCACAATTATATGTATTTTAAACTAGACAAAATTTTTGGCTTTTTCTGGCTTTTTTCTCATAAGCATATATATATGTGCATATATAAGCATATATATATATGTATATATATATGACTAACAGTTAATTTTTTTTCTCAGTATAACATTTCTCCCAGAAATGTGTTACTCACATGTTTTCCTTTGGCCTTCAAGTTTCATCCAGATTTATATTATTCCTCTCAAAATTCACTGTTCTCAAATTTCAGAGGCCCACTAAGTACATTATGGGGGATTGTATTTTTTTAAATCACATCTCAAATGACTTTCCCACTGACTAAGTCAAGATGTATGTTGGCTGGCAGGCCAAGGTATCCCAGACCAACATCAATCCTGGCCTTAGCTTGTGAATTTGCAGGAAATATTTTTTGAATGAATTCTACAGCTTGAGTCATGCTTATTTGTTTCTTTCCCCATCTAACCCTGGGTTAGGTGCCATATTGAAGAAGATTGTTCAAATGGAAGGGTAGAAGAGATAGTTGTCATCCACATGATTTGATCAGGATGGTAGATGATGGACGAGGAAGTGTTGACTGTCTCAAGTTAATACATCTTTGCTTGTGACCTGACTCTGTCATTTTCTGGTTTTGTGACCTGGAGAAACACATATGCAGTCTCTATTACTTCTTCCTGTATGAAATGATGATGATAATCTCTACCTACTAGGGATGTTAATAAGATTAAATGAGGCAACCAACAAAGCATCTGGGTATGGTAGTTCTTAGTAGCTATCATTAATCTCCTATCTTTCCCCTTTTCTTAATCCTCCTTCCCACAAGTCCTGCACTTGCCCTAAGAGTGTAAGAGTCTAGTTCCTCAGTATTCACTAGCAAATCTAGTTTTTCTTTTCTTTTTTTTTTTTTGCCAGTCCTGGGCCTTGGACTCAGGGCCTGAGCACTGTCCCTGGCTTCTTCCCGCTCAAGGCTAGCACTCTGCCACTTGAGCCACAGCGCCGCTTCTGGCCGTTTTCTGTATATGTGGTGCTGGGGAATCGAACCTAGGGCCTCGTGTATCCGAGGCAGGCACTCTTGCCACTAGGCCATATCCCCAGCCCCCAAATCTAGTTTTTCTAATGCTAGGCGCTACTTGTCGTTGTAACTGACTGGTATCATGTCACATTTCCACTTGTGTCATTAGAGGAAAACAAATAACATCTGGCATTTAGACAGCTTTGAATGCATAATCAACAAACAGCTCAGAGCACAGAAAATATCAACTTATAAATTTAGCCCACAATGCTTATGTGGGTCAATTTTACCTTTTTTGAACCCAATCAGAAGTTCTTTGAGGGAAGCAAACATTACTCTCCTGCATCTTCTGTGCCTTGCACAATTAGTATGTTTGTCAAGGACTGGTTGACCAACTCTGGCCAAGGTGTTCCAAGGCCTCTTCAGTATGGGACAACTTAGCTGTCAAACAGTAAAAGGCGAAAGATTTATATGATCTGAAGAGAAACCAGAGTATTAGCTGTCAAACAGTTGCACAGGACTTGATAAGAAAAAAAAAGCCCAAATCTGGCTGCTGGATTTTAACTACACCTCCTCAGCAAACACCAGCACAACTCTATCACTGCAGATTGGATAAAATCTTCCTCTGTACTATTCTTCATCTTGTTGGTTTTACAGTGGCTCATTAGTGTAATGGCAATGCCTCAAGGCAAGTTTCAATAGTCTTAGAGTAGAGGCAGACAACCTGGGTTTGGGAAAGTACCTGGACAGGCCCTGAGAGCATGAAGGAAAGCTTTGGAGAAGGCAATTGAGAAACCTCCCAGTGAGACATTGTCTGCGGATCACTAGCTCGAGATCACATAAAGGCCCCATCTGAGCCATTACAGCCTATTGTGTCAATGTGTTTTCTGGAAGGCTGTCATCCATAGATCACGTTTGGCAGTGAAGGTAATGCCTCCATGGGAACTGTTACCATTTCCCATCGGTGAATTCTATTAGAGGTCTGTGGGTTACTGCCATTGGAGTTCATATTAACTCGGTCAAGGGGATGGTGATTGATTCTGTGGAATTTTGTGAATACACACAAAATACATTTCATACTGTCATCTGGGTTTTATATTGTGCTTCCATGATCCCTGCTACATGGTAAATCCAATATCATCTACTCGAATTGTTACAGAGAAAAAAACAAATTTCCCATGCCATTTTCAGGCTGAAATGTCTGCCCATTTCTTTTCTTCTCCAGTCACTAAAGATTTAGACCTGACTATAAACCTGACTTATCTTTGAACTTAACAACTTGATCTGATGGAAAGGGCATTTATTGAATGACCACTGTGTACCCAGAAGTAGCAGGGAGACATACAGTATGATACCAAAAAGTTAAGACATTAGGTTTTACCTATGGGGAATTTATGATATAATTAGAGACACTTACAAAATGACTGAAGAATATAATTACAAAGTAAATAACAAGAAATAGCAAATTTGTATTTAGCCATACCCCTTAGTGCAATAGCTATGATCTTTAAGGGATGAGTGATTGCTGAATCTTGTGATATACTACAAAAATGAGCTATTTAGAGATGTCTTAAATAGAATAAATAGCAATTCCTTTTATAGTCTAATATATTGTTATTATAAAGTTCTAAACTTTGTGAATCATTCTTTTTCTTGAAGTAGCTATAATTGCCTCTTATCCACAAAGGATATGTTTTAAGATCCCATAAAGACACTTGAAACCATACTTGGGACTAAACTCTTTAAATACTGTGTTTTCTTCCTATACATATATACATACCTGTTCTAAAGTTTAATGTATAAACAAATCACATATTTTGATCATGAATAAAAGAAAACAACTTACAATATATAATAACATATTTGTGCATCTCTCTCTTGAAAGAGTCAAGATAACTATTAATATTTTTAGATCATTGTTTTCCACTGATAACAGAAACTCCAGAAAGTAAAACTACAGATCATCAGTGATTATTATTTATCATTTGGATTATTGTGCCAAGGAAAAGATTAGGGGTAACTGTAAAAGGTTTCCTAGATGAGTTGAAGTTTGAATTAGAGATGGAATCAAAGATGAGCACTGGTGATGGTTTTACTGAGGAACAAACTTTTCACATGTTCAAAGCTGAATAAACAGCATCAAGTGTTCACTTCCTTTTTGAGTGACTGGTTCTCAGCATAGGCAGAGTTAGCGCTAAGTCATTTGTACGGTCATTGGTTACTGGTGTGTGCTTCCTTCATGTGATACAGCCTTCTGAACTGGGTTCTGACTTATTCAACATTAGTTACCTTGACAGCCTGAGATCTTTAGTGAACATACGAACACTTGTCCTCTGACCCATCTTTGCCTGGATTCCTGGAGAAGCTAGTGGCCTCTAGTTATCAGGCCTACTGTGGTCAATAGTACATTCTTTATGGGATTTCTTTATATGATACATTCTTTATGGAATTTCTTTTTTGTGGGTGGTGGTCATGGGGCTTGAACTCAGGGTTTGGGCACTGCCCCTGAGCTGTTTTGCTCAAGGCTAGTGCTGTACCTCTTTGAGCCACAGAGACACTTCATTTTCTGGTGGTTAATTGGAGATGAGTCTCATGGACTTTCCTGCCCACGCTGGTTTTGAATATCAATCCTCAGATCTCAGTCTCCTAAGTAGCTAGAATTATAGGCGTGAGTCACCAGCACCGGCTACATTCTTTATGGTATTATACATATATATGTAGATAGATAGATATAGTTATATAGATACTGATGACTTCTTTCTGAAGGGTTTTTTTTTTTTTTTTTGCATGGCAGAGTATACTGGTAGGCATATTAGCTTGAGATCTCCATTCTGAAGATGGACTAATGATGTGAATGAACAAAGTTTCTCTTCATTCTGTCCTAAAATCCCTAACAATATCCACTTCACTTTTCCCATAACTCTCTGGTCACTTAGGTTCTTTTTGTCAGGTGATACATATGAACACAGATAGGTAAAGAAATGATGGTAAATAGATAATGATGGATATAGATGGATGGTAGAGAGATAGCCAAAGTTTGTTACCTGGTTCTTCCAATTCCCACCTCTCTTTTCTTCAATGAACCCTAAAAACAGCTAGTTATTCATTTGTCTTCAAGCATACAAAACACCATCACCCTCTGATCAGCAATACCTGTTTTGTCTGGGAGTGGTGATGCATGCCTGTAATCCTATCTAGGGGAAGTATGGGGGTCAGAAAAATATGGTCCCAGGCCTTCCCCAGCAAAAAACACACAATCCTGTATGAAAAGTAAAGGGAAAAGGAATGGGGACCTCACTTAAATTGTAGAACACTTGTCTTTCAAGTGTAACAACAGGTTAAATCCCCAATATTACCAAAATAAAACAAAACCCTCACTTACTTATTGCTTGCATTAAAGTCAAAATTCTTCATTCTAAGACCAATGTCCCTCACAACTCCCTCTTACCACACTTGAAACCCTCTCTCAATTGCTCTGTTCTTTTTTTCTACCTTCGAAGCAAATCCATTCTCTGCTTTTGTGCCTTTTGTAAAATATTTCATTATTTCAAAGCCCCAGTCACTTCTCATCTGAGCCATGCCCTGAAAAACACCAGTGCAAATCCATCTTTCCTACAATACCTTCCTTAAAGGTTCAATTCCCCACTCCCACATTTTTTTTTTTTTTTTTTGTGGCCAGTCCTGGGCCTTGGACTCCGGGCCTGAGCACTGTCCCTGGCTTCTTCCCGCTCAAGGCTAGCACTCTGCCACTTGAGCCACAGCGCCGCTTCTGGCCGTTTTCTGTATGTGTGGTGCTGGGGAATCGAACCTAGGGCCTCGTGTATCCGAGGCAGGCACTCTAGCCACTAGGCTATATCCCCAGCCCCACCACTCCCTCATTTTTAACGTGCCCTCCACAGTTCACATTTCTGTCAGTAAGGAACCTGTTCATTTAATCATAATTTACATATTCTATGTTCAGGTTATGTTCTTCAATGAAATTACAAATTCTTAAGACTCTGGGGACATTTTTCTATTTGTCCAACCCTTTCCTGCCCTGTCTCAAGCCTCTGAGAGCACCCAGAGTACAATAGTGTTTTTAAGCCTACAAGTGGTAGTATATAGGCAGCTAGCAAATAATGGCTGGATTCTTCTCCAAAATACTTTATGTGGATTTAGGACTATTCTTTTTTTTTTTTTTTTTTTTGGCCAGTCCTGGGCCTTGGACTCAGGGCCTGAGCACTGTTCCTGGCTTGTTCCCGCTCAAGGCTAGCACTCTGCCACTTGAGCCACAGCGCCGCTTCTGGCCGTTTTCTGTATATGTGGTGCTGGGGAATCGAACCTAGGGCCTCGTGTATCCGAGGCAGGCACTCTTGCCACTAGGCTATATACCCAGCCCTAGGACTATTCTTAATAACTAAATTTATAATGGTTTTTAAACCTCTTGTCAAGACTTTAAAAATGTCTGTGTATATTGTTGCATTAGTGAATTATATTAACACTACTATAATGTCATTCTTGGCAATGCTGCTGTAAGTAGTTGTCCATTCAAATTATATATATCGTGAGCCAGTACAGGTGTGTGGTGGTGAAATAATATGGACCTTCAGGATGGAGATAAATTGCAGCAAGCTAGAAGAGGAAATAACACAGTGTTCATGGAGGAATCCCTAATGAAGTGACATGAGTATTTAGCTAGATATACGGGTACAAACCATTCTTACAGAGTGAGTAGAAGAACACTCAGACATGAAGGAAGAAAACAAAGGACATAGGTACATATGAAGACACTGCATTTCTCTGAAACAGTTGTCTCCATAAAATGCCCAGAAGGAATTATGGGAGGGTAGAGAATACCTATGCAGGAGTCCTAGACATGACCATAATGGAGCCCAATATCCACTTTGTCAGTATGGAACCTGTTTGTCTAATCATAATTTAGATATTCTATGTTCAGGTTATGTTCTTCAATGAGATTACAAATTCTTAAGGACTGGGGCTATTTTTCTATTTGTTCAACCCTTTTCCTCCCCTATCTCAAGCCTACGAGAGCACCCAGACTTCAATAGCCTTCATCCTTACTACTTTATGGGGAGTCAGGTCAGATATTGGCTCTCAAGGCCAAGGAAGGGAAGATACTTGCTTGGGATGAGGCCAAATGTCGGGTATCATGAACAGGAGAACAATGTAAGCTAGACAACTGAAGGGAAAGCTGGACTTCAAGTCCCAGAAAGACTAAATTCCAACAAGTTCTGAGTTCATAGGGCAAAGGACACACAGCTGAGAGTTAAGAGTAAGGTAAGAGTAAGTCAGCAACAAAGAGTACCTGGTAGCTTATGTCTTCCTTTGGTGGTGGCAGGCATATGGTTTGGTAGAACTTGTTTCTTCTCTTCCTAAAACAGCATCAGGGAGCCCAGTGACAGGGGCTTCTCCTCTCCCCTTTGGCTTTAGCCATGATGGGCGTGCCCTTGACCTAGACATTGAAGTCCAGGGCAGGTAACCCCTCATGGTATTGATTGTTAAATGTGCATGACTTGGTTGCTTAGCCATGAAAGGGTTATGTCTGTCTTCAACACCATCTCTTTTGTGTCTAAAAGGCTGCTTAACATGGTTTCCAATCAGTGTGTAGCTGCTGAATGGATTAGTTTATGGGGAAATTAAAAAAAATATATTATAGTTAAGTAATTGTACAAGGACTTGCCAATCACCAAAGCAGTTTATGAGTACAGTGCATCTTGACCCATGTCATCCTTTTCAATGTTCTCATTCACCTCTTTCAATCCACTCCTTCTTTGACCTATCTTAATTTTAGGCTATGGACTGAACTTTTGCCATTTGACAATGCAGCGTATGTGTACAATGCATCTTGATCTATGTCATTACTTTAACATCTTTATCTCCTTTTGATGGGCTTAGCCAAAATTGAATCACACATACTTATATGTTGCCTTAAGGAAAATAATTAATAATTAGTGAACAGATACATTGAAATACTACACACATGACAACATTTCATGTGTAGCATGTTATATGTATTTCAGAAAGAAAAACAATTAAGTCCAAATTAAAAAACAAAAAACAAAAACCAACCTTGTGTCTGCATAAGGCCCATACCAAAAATCATCATATTTGGGGGTGCGGAGGTGGGGGGAGATGGAAACAAACCACTTGGCACTGACGCAACACTGAACTAGAGCATAAATAAAAACAAAATTTCAACTAAATCCTAGTAGTTTAGAAACTGAAGTTACATTAATTTCTTACTGAATATGCTAAACAAAATGAAGGTAGCTTGACAAAAAGAGATGTTATATTGAAGACCTTAAGAGATTACGGTTACAGATTGTGGAGACAAAGCCAAAATGCACAAAGATGAAAGAAAACTGTGCAAACAATCACTTCTAAGACAAAATATCATGAACAAGCCAGCACTGTGTTCCTCTGTGGTTTGCTGCAGTGAGCTGAGCTAATGTATTTTGCATCCGGTGTCCATCAGTGTATGACACAAAACTCTCATGTGCCGGCTGAAATGTCTGTGAGAATCATGTGCCATTTATGTTCTATTGCTCGAAACCCCTTATTTACAAATCACAGGCAATCTATTTTATATCCTGAAAACATGTTCAGGAGCACAGCAGACCACATTTGCAAAGTTTGAATAAAGACTATACACAGACTCACCCCCCCCCAAACACACACACCTTGAAGTGAAAATCATGAACCTTATATTGAATTAGGCAACGATGTGTATGAGTCATATGCATCTTTTTTTGATGGTTTATGCACAACATTTTTAAACATTTGAATTAACATGTCCCAAAGTCACATATTCGAAATATCCATATTTTAGAAATCTGGATTTTCTGTGGTTTATAAACGCATGGCAAGAAGTTAGTGAGGGTTAATTGTTTCCCATTGAAATGGGGGCTCTATTCACTTATGTTACCTGTGTGATCCTACAGAAACTCAAGGCTGGCTACACTTTCTATCCTCTAGGGCTCTGCTCATAGGTGTGTGTGTTCAGAAGTATTTTTACTTAAGGCATGACTACTTTTTAATTTATAGTGCTCTCTCTCTCTCTTTCTGTCTCTCTCTGTGTATGTGTGTGTATGCATGCATACTTCTTGTTAGCCCAAAATACATATTCCTTAATTTAAAAGTGACCCAGATCCATATTAAACAGGTCACAGGCAAGTGAGATAAATGAGTCCGTGAAATAGAAAAAGAAATAATGGGTTTTATGAGCAAATCAAACATTGCCCTCCTAATTATTACAGTTAGATGCTTAAGGAAGCCCTGTTGATCATCTTCAGGTAGCAAGTATTTTAGTGCATGCTTCCACATTTAAGCTGATTGAATTGCTGTGGTTCTTGGGCAAATATAAATGTATAATGTTAATGTAATTTTATTAGCTCCCTCCCATATAATTGCTTTAAAATAAACTAATTCATCATTGACATTCTTTGAGAGTCTATGATTATTATTGTTATTATTATCAGAACTTAAACCCTTTAATTTTGTGTCACATCTGTCTAATTAGTAATTTAATGTTGATCTTGTTATTGAGATTAAACAAATGTACATTTGCATATCTGATTCTTATTTTTCAAATAAGATGAGTATTTCTCTACATTAGTCTAGAAGATATACTTGGTTCTAAAAAGACTCTGCTACATAATTCTTTTTTTTTCAAATTTTTATTATCAAACTGATGTACAGAGAGGTTACAGTTTCATACGTTAAGCATTGGATACATTACTTGTACTGTTAGTTACCTCGTCCCTCATACCCCCCTCCCTCCTTGCTACATAATTCTTATGTCTAAAAATTCCTGTTTTATGTTTCCACATTTCCTCATATCTGATTCTGATGATCTACAACCATTCCACCTCCTCCCCCACAGAGTGAATAATTAAGAGCCTTGATTCTATATTTGACCATGGAAGAGTTTGCATGAAGTTTAAACCCTATCATAGAACTTGGATTTGATAGATGTGTGCTCACCCTGTCTTTTTCCATCAATAATTTACAACTTTGATAAAAGACTAACAAGTTAAAGGCAGATATTTTTAGGAATGGCCACTCTTTCCTGTCAGTATGTGATTGGTGTTTAGAAGTTACAAAGTCCACAATCTTAGTACTGCTTTTACACATGATATAAAAATGAACTGGTCATAAGAACATAAATGTTTGAGATATTAGTGTAATTACTCCTTTTCTCCTTATGATTGATTTTACATGGTTAAAAGATTATTGACAAAAATCATAAAAAAATCATCTAGCATTAAATAATTTAGAGAATTATAACTGAATGAATTTTGTATATGTGTGTTAGTCCTGGGGCTTGAACTCAGGGCCTGGATTTTGTCCCTGAGCTTTTTTTGCTCAAGGCTAGCACTCTACCATTTGATCCACAGCTCCATTGCCGCCTTTTTGGATGATAAATTGTAGATGAGAGTCTCACAGACTTTGTTCTACTCCAACTGGCTTTGAACTGTGATCTTCAGAACTCTGCTTCCTGAGTAGTTAAAATTGCAGGCGGGAGCCACTGGCACCCGGTAAAATTTTTTGAAGTCATTGTTAGCTTAATGTCTTTTATACTTTGATGCTCAATTTACTGCTCCTTTTGTTGTATTGCTAATTAGTTGTGTTATGGGGATGAGAATTCAATACATTCAATACATTCAATACATTCTTTCTTTGTCCCTTCCAAGATTCAAGTGTTACATAGATACTTTTTTTTTTTTTTTTTTTTTTGGCCAGTCCTGGGCCTTGGACTCAGGGCCTGAGCACTGTCCCTGGCTTCTTCCCGCTCAAGGCTAGCACTCTGCCACTTGAGCCACAGCGCCGCTTCTGGCCGTTTTCTGTATATGTGGTGCTGGGGAATCAAACCTAGGGCCTCGTGTATCCGAGGCAGGCACTCTTGCCACTAGGCTATATCCCCAGCCCCATAGATACATTTTTAAAATAGATTTTAGTCGTTGATTCTGTAGTCGGTCAAACACCTTACAGTTTTTTTTAGCATCATTGGCCTTCCATATAAAAACATATATGTCTATACTTATATTCATATATATGTATATATTATATATAATTATATGTGTATATTATATGTATATGTTATACGTATATAAATATATAGTAAGCAATTCAGAAGTGTAAAATGAGAAAACAAGAACAAAACAAGCAAACAGGGAATACACTAAATCCCCCAACCATGAAATCATAATTATTGATTGCTCAAATAAAGCTACTCTATTATACTGGATAATATTAAGCTTATTCCTGTAGGGAAGTTTTTGGATTGTACTGGGATTTGAGATCAGGAGCTATGCTTGCTAGATAAATGCTCTTCCACTTGACCTATCTCTTCAGCATTACTTTAAATAATAAAAATTGATTTTAGTTAACACAAATTTAATACAAAGAAAGGCAAACAGAGAAGTGAAGCAAATAGACTACTGAGCTTAAAAATAAGTACTTGTTCCTAAATACGTGTTATGGGGGAGAAGATCCTTGCCCTATTTTCTTTTATTTATTTATTGTCACTTATAAGGGGGAATAGAGACCTTTTGCTTAATGCTGAGCTCATGGGCACTGCTCTGTCATTTTCTCTATTAGTATATTTAGTGTCCTGTAAGACTGTACCTGGGAGTATAATTTCAGCTCAACTTGAGTCTTTGGGCCAATGGCACTATGGACATAAAGTCAAAAGAAAAGATAAGTATTTCATGTGTTTGTGCTCCCGTGTGATATTTAGGTAGTGTGTGGCCCTGAGTAAAAGCAGTGCATAGCACATGATCCTTTGCACACAGGAAATGAGTTCCTTTTTAAAATCCAAGAAAGGCAGGGTGATTCCATAGATGATCTAGGGAGCTCAAGGATCTTCCCCCGACTCACAAGCCCTACTCAGTATTTAGCAGTGTGTGCACATAGATTATGTATGCACTTGGAGAACACAAATAAGCCATGAGAAAAACTGAATTTTAATGTCCTTACAAAATCTCTTTTGGTTAATGCTTTATAAGGTACATATTGCATTAGTGCTGTACTATAAGGATATCATTTGCAAAAAAAGTGAATAAAAAGATACTTTGAAGATGCATACTTAAAATTTCCTTAAAGAGAGAAATGCCTAGTCAAGATTTAAAGCCTTGTACTATATAAAAGGTGCAGAACTAGTCAGAGATTTGCTCTCTACTTGTAAACTGAAGATCTTCTCCCCTCTCTTTTTACCATTGTCCCAAAGAGTAAAAATCCCACAAGCATTATGCTTTAACTGGGATAATGGGATTTAGATTAAAAAGACATTTTGCTGTACTCACTTTAGTTCCTATGTTAATTGATGCATTTCTCATGCTTAAATCATGTTTGTGTAAATTTTCCCAAACATTTATTCTGAATGAAGATAAAAAGTTAAAAAAAATATCCAGGAAAGGTAAGCCTCTACTTGACAAATTCATATTAAATTCCATGTCTTATTCTCCTCTGAAGAGGAATAACATAAATGAACTCTGAATTTTTCCCATGAAGCTTGTTTACAAGAATACCTTGGCTTTCTAAGAATTTGCCTCTTGTTGGCCATTAGGACACTTATTAGAATATTTATTAGTTATTAGCTCAGAAAGTGTATTTGCATGCATTGAAAGAAACATAGCTCTCTAGCTACTTACTTTTGGGACTAATTTAGATTGTAATATGTTGTGCATAAACTTAAAGCTAACTAAATCCAAGAATGGCTTGAGATAAACTCAGGAATGGAAAGCTGATTAGCTGACAGGGGTAGACAGAGAGAGAGTTGCCTAATGTATCTTGGGTTTCCAGCTTTGAAGACCCAGCATGCTAAAAAATTCAGACAGAAGAACTATATGTGCTCATATCTGTGGTTGTATTAATTTTCTAGGGGTGCCACGTGAAGTACCACAGGTTGTGTGCTTCGACACAAGAACCATTTCTCACAGTTCAAGAGGGTGAAGTGTAAATTTAAGGCATTAACAAGGCTGGCTTCCTCACCACTTCTTTTGGGTAGCAGATGTCCATCTTCTCCTGCGTCTTTATCTTGTTTTCCCTCTGTGTCTATGCCCTGGTCTCCTCTTTTGATCAGGTCATATTGGGTGAAGGCCTCTTTCATGACCTTCTTGCCGCTTACATACCTCTTTAAAGAATGGAGGTGAAATAGAATTCAACTCATAAACAGAGACCTTCCCAAGATGATGAGTGCTGGGCCACCCAGTCAGTATTCTAGCTAAGTCATAGCTAAATTTACACTGCCAAGGAGCTTTCTTTGACCTGGACTATCTTTATACTCTATTGTCTCTATTGTGAAATGCTTTATAGTGTAGCTATTGAAGAGTAGTTGTTGCTTTCCATGCCAGGGTTGGCTATATTCCAAAGCAGGAATGAAGTGTTTCCTGTGACTATTCAGCAATGAAGGAAGGAGAAGAAAGAAAATTGGGCATATTAGTTTTTCAATGACTGTCATAAGATAATCAGTGCAAGTGTTAATCCCACTTGAAGGCTTCCTTTGCACAGAAAGAACTTGATTTCTATATTGACATGCATTTCATTTATTTTCCTTCTGAGTCAATCCCACCTGATGGGAGATGGAGTTGAACTCATTAGAATAGAGAGAAGAAGGTCAAAATACAATTGGTTAGCTAAGCGGCCACACAAGATTCTCTTGCTAACATCTGCAGTATTTTCCTTGGCTGATCAAGCACTTTTCTCCCTAGAAAGTAAACAGAAAACAGCTGTTTATGGAATGGTTCGGAGAATATATATGTATATATGGTCATGCAGGATAAATGGATAATAGATTAACTAAAGTAGTCCTAAACAAAACAAAACAAACCTATCAGTCACATAGATTCAACCTAAAGATATTCAAAAGCAAAAACAAACCAAAAAAAATTTAAATCAATGTATTCACAATTAGTTCATATTTCTAGTAAGGATCTGTTTCTTAAAACTTTATTCTCACAACTAGGGGTAAACAAAAGATGAACCGATCAGTCAAAATCCCTGAGCCTAACAGAATTGTTATGAACTATGACATCCTGTGACATTATAAATTCCAAAAGTGATTGATCCTGGAGCCCTCTAAACAGCATCGAAGAGAACCTAATGCAATGAATACTAACACAAGAACTAGGAGGAGAATATGCTATAGTCATCAAGGCTGCTAGACCCATTCCTTAGTGCTGCTTCTTTGTTTCCTATGGGATACCTCATTCTTAGGCTCCGTGTGGTATGGCTCAGTAACTTTAGGGTACCAGTCTGACAGCACTCAACCACAAATTAATGGATCTAGTGCAAGAGTCTTCCAGGAAAGTCCTGAGATTCATTCAGATTGACTTCTCACTGCAGAAACAACTACTGATTAGTAGTAATAGAAACTTCTGATGGATCAGAATGACTTTGCATGCATAACACCTGAAGCTGAGGAGTCAGCTCCATCCTGAAGTCTATGGGCTATAGGTAGAGGAGACAGTTCTCAAAGGAAAACTGAGAAATTACCCAAGAATTACATCGCCTGCTAGGTGACCCAGAACCAATCACTCACATCAGTAAAAACAAAGTTTTGAACACTTGCATCTGAGCTTACAGCCATGCCCAAGGAAGACACAGGTTGAATTGTAAAAATTAGGGCAAAAGAGCACTAAAGCTAGAATTATGACCCACGTTTCCTACATAGCAGTTTGATTTGTGTTACTTCTATCGTCCATGACTGAGATGGGAGGTGAATGGGTTCATAGAATGCAATGAGTAGATGGGTTTGCTTCCTTTTCTACCCCTAGCTACTTTCTAAAGCTAGGTCAAATCATGCTGTCTTATAAGTTCTGGCAGTTGAGTCATGGCCATGTCCATCTACTTTGTGCCTACACAGCTCCATGGGACTTGTGGAACAGAATGTGAGCAAGAAGTGGAAACAGAAAGAAGGAACGTGGCTCCCCTGGGTGGTAGATCCTTCCTCTGTGCTGAGTGAGTCCTGCTTCTAGCTTGGAGACCCAGAGCCCTAGGAAAACTTTCCCTCCAACAACATAACAGGAACAGGATGCCAAGTGAGGATGCTGCAACCGAGGTCAGGCAGCCTCTGAAATACTGTAGGAAAGTATGTTTCCCAGGCAGGGCTGAAATGACTAAGAAAAGAGCTAGGGAAATGTGAGTAAGTGGAAGAAGCAGTCATAGCATGACCACTTAGACTATCATAAGAGTCCTTAAAAGATTGTTCAATAAATGGCCAGGCTCAGGTTAGTCAGCCTTGAAACCATCTGATATATCCAGACCTCTGTACAATGTTTAAAAGCATTTGGAGAACAAGAACACTAATTTGGAAACACAATCTAATGTTGAATCACTCTTACAATAAAAAATTCCCCCTTCTATAGTGCCAATTCCATTTTCTCTCTTTCTAAGGGAGCTAATTAATCCCAGTATTGGGAGTGGATTACAGGACCAGTGCTCATGACTATTTGACCTCACTTCATCTTGCTTTACAATGCCCTGATTTTTATAGCTGCACATCAAAATGATGAGTAAAATACATTTTATAGGAACACAATAAAGATGCATAGATTCAATACAAAAATGTATATTGGGCTAGTACATCATTATAATCATTGTTTCCAAGAACATTTCCATTTTGTTACAACTGTAGTTGCAACAAAAGTAATAATACATCTATGTGCAGAAAGAAGAAAATTTAATAATTTCTAGGTTGGGGAAAATTTTTACATGTCTTTGAATGATGATCTTGCAGACCTCAGTTGCCTGAGTATCTGGAATTGCATGCTAGAGTCCCTATGCCTGGCTGTATTTTTTTTTTTAAACCACAGCATAATTGAGAATTTCTATCTTGGTACGGGGCTTTGAAGCCTGAGCCTTATGCTTTGGCTCAACTTTTTTGTTCATGGCTAGAGTTCTACTACTTGATCCACATACCCACTTATGGATTTTTGCTGGTTATTTGGAGATAAGAATCTCTTGGATTTACTTATCCAGAATGGCTTCAAACTTTGATCCTCAGATTTCAGCCTCTTGGATAGCTAGGATTGTTATGTGTGAACCACTAGTGCCCAGCTAAGCATTCTATCTTTTTGAGTGTGTGTGTGTGTGTGTGTGTGTGTGCAAAGTTAACAACCTTATTTTTTATTGGCAGTCAAATTGGAAATAAAGGTTACTTCAAGTTTTGTTCATTAACTTTCATACATTTCTAACAATAGCCTCCAGATATGTTAAAAACCAATCTATTGTCTAATTTGAGGACATTTTCTAGTGTGGATGGTCTACATCTTTGAATAAACATTGCTCATTTCTTTAGGAATGAATGGTGATTTTGTTATGCATCACACCTTTCAGAACTCTGTTTTCCTGGTAGAGGTGCTGAATGGAAATCTGGTAGCATTGTGGTTGCCAGAAAATTCACCATTATTATCCAATAAAGAAAGGGCACATCACCAAGTTCTTCCTTCTAATGTAATATCATCTTCCTGGAATTTGTAATATTTTTCTAATATGGATAGGGGAGGTTTTCTGAGAGTGCATAGTCATGTTAAAGTAAATACCCTGGGGAAATACTTTCAATTAAAATTCAGGAGGTTTAGAAATCCAGGCTAGAAAGGATTTCCCTGACCTACAAAACCTAATAAGATTTTTTTCTTTCCATTTTCTCCCTCCTCATGCCTCCTAAGTGTGCAGCACCGTCCTGCTTTCTTACCTGCTGGCCCCATTTAGCTTTGCCCTCTAGACATTTCTGTCAGAAAATGGCTTTCAAGAATATTTTGAGAAAACTTGACACACTGATCTACTCTCAAACTTGATGATTTTTTTTTCCTGAGTGGAAAAGAGAAACTGCAATAGCAAACAATAATATCTTTGACAAATTAGAAAAATCTGACTGGAAGATAGAGAGGTAGAATTTGTGGTGATTGAGGGAGGAAGTTAAGACAAAAAAGCAGAGAAAAACATAGAAAGTAGTAACTCTGAAGTATTAAGAGAAAGCCATCCTGGAATATGTTGGAGTATAGGAGGGTCTGGAGTGAATCTCAATAGACTTAGAGAGAGCCATCTTTCCTATGGGGCCTGTGCTCTAGCATTTCTCCTCTCCTTGTCTCATATAGAAAATGGGTAATGAATATCTAGGCTGTAGATTTTCTTGGTGAGTTTTATACATTGTATATGTAACTTAATTATCCAGTGACTCAATTATTTAGCGCTATCATTGTAAAAGATTGAATGCCTAGGTATTAAGGGAAATACTTAGTATTTGATTTTGTGTTTTTTTTTTTTATAACAGAGAACAAAGGAGAATTTCTGTCTTGTTGAGTGTGTGTGTGTGTGTGTGTGTATGTGTGCTACGCAAAGAACATGCAACATTTGTATTTGAAGTCAGATTGTATGAATGCATTGTTATTAGAATTCTAGTTAAAAAAGAAAAGTATAGGCATTCAACTACAATTGCTGAAAACACCCAGGTGAGGGCCAAGAAGCAAACAGGTAGGCCCTGAGACAAATGCAAGGGGCGCTAGTACTCATGAGAGATGATTCTCAGTGGGTGACAGAAGTAGGAAGTAGGGAGGAACAAAAGACCACTGGGAAGATACCAAGCTTCAAGTCCTGTGAGTCTGAGTTTGTGCAATGCTGAGAGTTAGCACTTCCATCAAATTGATACTCTAGGTGACTCTCCTGTCCTACCCTTTACCTGACCTGTTGGGAGAACGTGTGTCTAGCTCATGGTGGGGAGGGGATGTGATATAGGGGAAGAGAACCTTGCCGTGTGTCCAACCTTTTCTTCCAAATTCAGCACCTGGAGTTATAACAACTGACTTCCCAAAGAACTCCAGGAGATCACTACATGACCTGGCATGTTAAAGGGAGCAGAGGTGCATGGCTGACTGAAAAGTTTAACTACTGAGTTGATCTCATGTTTTGTTGTCAAAGTACATGGAGAGACTAGCTAAAATGTCTACAAGTCATAACCTCATTCTTTTCTACATGAGTCTTAGTAAAGATGTTAAGAAGAGCAAGAAGGATCTTGGTTTTTGTTTTTCTGGGCTTGTTAGGGACCACATTGGGTCCCAAAGGACACCCATCATTTTTAAGAAGTAGCCCACAAGGGGACTTGGGTGGCAGTTGGTGGATGTTCCCCAACATTAATATTTCTCTTAGACATTATTTCTAAGGTGTGTGTACTTTCAGGGTTCAGTTCACTCAATCCCTAAGGTGTGTGTACTTTCAGGGTTCAGTTCACTCAATCCCTCCCCTCCTCAGTCCAAATCATTTGCAGTGATAGCCTAATAATAACTAGAACCTTCACTCAGAGTTGATTGGTATTATTTGATAAAATCAGTGTTTTTAAAGAATGGTAAAATATCCAGAATGCATAATAGAAAACCCAATCACAGTGACTTTTTAGCATATGGGTTTGATTTTTTTTGTTCACACAACAAGCCATATAGTTCTTATTGTTGCTTTAAATCTTTGGCCCTCGTTATTTTTCACTTGTAATCCCTGTATGACAGTGTAGGATTTGATAAAGTGGTAGTGATATCACAGAAAACAACTCTCTTTCCTCAGAGTAAACAGGAGCAAAGGAACAAGTGGGTGTGGATGGAGGGGATGAATTCTGGGCTTTAAGAAGCCATTTATGGAAAGACAAGGAAAAGGAGGGTCCTGAGCATGTTTCAGCTCAGCAGACCTGGATGGAGCCTGCCATTTTGTTTCCCATAAGCTCTCAGGTGTAGTCAGTGTGGTGAGTGTGAGGACACACTTGGTGCAGAAAGGTCTACACTTCTGAAAAGAAGCTAACATAAGTGGGATAGGAAGTCTTCAAAATGGAATTTCTGATGACTTGCTTAGGGAACAACCCACCTCAGCACAAAAAAATATGAGGAATCTAAAGATTTTCCCTGAGTATCTCCCAGGTTTCCTCACCAAACTTAGGTTCTAAAGAACATAGGGGGAAAAAAATCAAACAAAGCAATGCACAACTGAGGACAATTGTATAAAAATAATGGTGGTAGACTTGTCTGGAAGATTTCAGAACAGAGTAAGCACTGCTTTAAAATGCTTACCATTAATAGCTATACCCTTATGATCACATAAGATGATGCTAAGTGAAATTAACTCCATGTTATGGAAACGATTGTTATATCACAGTTGTAACTACTTTCAACGTCCCATGTGTATCTGTAGCTTCTACTATTGATGATGTTCTTGTATCACCTTCCTGTGGTTGTATCTACACTATCTCTGTAATCTTATCTGAGTATATTGGAAACCGTCCATACTGGTATTAGAACTAGGAAATTGAAAGGGAATACCAAAATTGAGAGACACAGGGTAAAAAAAGACAAACAACTACAAAAGCAAAACTGATTGGTGTAAGTGAACTGAACACCTCATGGGGGGAAAGGGAAAGGGGGAGGAGGGAGGGGGAAATGAGGGATGAGGTAACAAACAGTAAAAGAAATGTATCCAATGCCTAATGTATGAAACTGTAACCTCTCTGTACATCAGTTTGATAATAAAATTTTGAAAAAAAGTGGTTACCGTTAAAGAGCAATGTGAGGAGTGCCTGGGAGACAAACTTAAGGTCAATATCCTGTTTTTCTCAGTTCTATTTTTGTTCTTATAACAGCTTATTTGGGACCCATCAAAAATTCCTTCCAGGGTCCATATTATATATTTTTACCATTTATAAATGATATATCATTTCTTAAACAAATTCTAGAATGAATTACTAAGCTAGATGGCAGGCATGGCTCAGGAAGGGGAGTCACAATCTCCAGAATTCAGCATCTATGCCTGAAGTTTGAATCCAGACAAACTGCATGAGCCCTCCTTGAAAGATGACCTAGCCAGAGGCAGAGGGACTGTTGATAAAGTACATCTAAGGGACATAGTTAATGAAACTTTCCATGGTATCTTTATGGACAGATTGCTATGATTATAGGGAAAGGGTTTACCTACTAGTGTTGTCTATGTGCACTAGTTTAAGAAATCCAATATAGCAAAGCACAGGGAAGCAGCTAAGAATGTACACTTTGGATTTCACTCAGCTAGCTTTAACACTTAGAAGCTGTGCAGAAGAGAGTTGGCTAATCTCTCAGTGCCTCCATTTTTTTTAAAAATACCTGCACAATGTGTGTAGGAGCAACAGGAAATGTAGACTCTCATTGTGGGTACAAAATGCTACATGTAATGCACTTAGAACAGGGCCTGACACAAAGCAAACTTCATATATTAACTATAAAGTACTAATATTCTTTTTGCAGGCCTAGGTCACATGAAACTGAGAAGGGTACTAATGTATTAGCCTATAAAACCAAGAGTCTAAAAGGACTTTTGACAGAAAGGAAACTTAAATCAAATATAAAAAGATGAAGTTTAATAAGGACTCATAAAAATCTTGTTCTGGGACAAAACAACAGGTAAAGAATGAAAGCGGTTTTTATAGCAGCACATGTGAAAAATGACTTACAGGTTTTTAGCTGATTGTAAGTTTAATATAAGTTAACTATGAGTGCATCTATGGAAAAATTAGATTTGGGTTGCCTTAATAGAAATATAGTGTTGGAAATAAGGAAAGTACAATTCAATTCTGCCCTTAAGCTGGTTCAACCACACTTGGAATTCCAGTAAGTATTCTGCACAGCAGGTCATTGAAAATAAGCATCTCCAGACAACCCAAAACATTAAAGAGATTAAATACATGTTTTAAAGGGGATTATTTGGAAGATCAGAGTTGTTTAGTCCAAAGAAGAGAAGACTTAGGAAAGATTTAATACTGGCCTTTACAGGCTTTAAGGGTTTATACATGAAAGGTAAAGAGAGATATTTGGGTTGAGGGGGACACTGCAGAAGATAGACCAGGCCCCATAAGATGAAGTTAGAAACCAAGTAGCTGTCATCTCAGACATGAGTAGGAACCTTCCTCCAATCAAGGATGGTGGCATCTCAAAGTCCTTCCTTTTAAGGGATTGCCTATTTCTTCTCTCTGTTCTTCTCCTACCCTATGTACAGGCTATGAAGTCTGCTGGGGTTATGCCCTCAGCATTCCCACACCCTCTTTTAATTTTCAGTGTTGGAGATGAAACCCAGGGCCTAGCATATGCTAGGCATACACTCTACCATTAAGTTATAACTTCAGCCTTTTATTGAGACAAAGCCCCATTATGTAATGCAGTGTTTAGGGAAACACACACATCTTATTTCCACCTTTTTGGTACTGGTATTACAGGTATAAAGCTCCGTGTTCAATGCCCTAGCCTTTGCGAGTTGCTGACACCTCTTCACACTTGCTCATCCTTTACTGTGTTTTCTGCTCAGCTTCCATCATTAGTATGCCTTTCGCTACTTCAGTGGGATACAATCATGTTGATTCCTGAGCTTCTCTGTGATTGCTTTCTTTTTGGGACTTGAATTTGGTGAGTTCATGCTGCATTGTTACTTTTACATATCCTTGCCGTGCATTTTTATATTTTGTCCAAAATTTCTATTTGTTCTCAGAGAGAGTGTTCAGAAAGCACGTTTAATTCAACTGTATTGTTAAGGCTTTCTCCTAGCTATTTCTGGGAATATGGAGCTTATGGGTGCATTCTGTCAGAAGCCATGTTGAATCTCATTCGCCTTTAGATTTTGGTCCAGTAATTCATTATTAGCTGTCAGCTCATGAATGCTTATGTTCATATACATTGTTCTCCTTGCATTTTGGTTGGTTTAACAGAGATAGAGTCTTCCCGAATGGTATACTCTGCTGTGTTACTCTTGTTAATTTTCATTGAAATCTCTCTTCCGTTAGCATGGCATTTCCAGAAGGAAAATCATTTCATCATTGTAGGTATAGTACCTAGCCTAAAGCCTGACAGAGTGAGTTGTCAATAATTACTGAGAAAATGAAATTATATGACTTTAAATGAGACTATCTGGGTGGTGGGCCTATCAGAACTGAAAAACTTACATTTTTCCCAGTTTAAAAAAATGATTAAATTCATAGAATTCATAGAGGTGAGATCTTATGCTCTAGGGACATTGATTCACAAAGCAAGGGTACAGGGATCTGATTGATAAATAGCAATATGGCTTAATCAGTATTTGATAGAAGATACAGCTAGAATGATAATGGATATCTTCTTTTATTTCTTCCATTAGCCTTTCATGCTTGACTTATGTCTTTTATTTAATATGAATAAGTTAGAGTTATTTCTGTATTATAGTTCCTGTGTTTTTATTGTACTTATTCATACTTCCTCTCTTGTGACAGAAGACAATAAATATAAAAATAAATAAAAGGAATTGATACCATCTGTTTACCAAGGGCAATCTCATGTAAATCACTCCATTTGAAAGATGAAGTCACAGACTAGAAGGTTGCTATGATAAAGACAACTTAGAGAGGGGAAACTCAATGATACCAAATATTCACTTTAAAGCTACTAAAATAGATTTCTTCCTATTCTATGAGATCTTTAAAGGTCATTTAACATAATGACATAGTTTACCTCCAGACAATCTGAAAGAAACTTGTAGTTAACAAATTCTTCCTCTCCTGTTTTCCTTTTGTTGATGCTATGTTAGTTCCCAGAAAGATATTATTACATTCCTTTGTGAAATGTGACAATGTTTGCGATTATATAACCTGTTGTAATAAAGGTATGTATGATTGTTTGCTGATAGACTTGCATTATTGTTTGTGTTCTAAATATCTTCCAAAAGTCCATGGCTAAAGGCTTTATTCTCAGTCTGTGGAATTATTGGGAAATAGTGGAAATTTTAGGAGATCAGACTTAGTGGAAGGAAGTTACATCATTGTAGACATGCACTTGAAAGGAATATTGGTATCCAAGGCTTATCCTGTTTGATTCTTTCTCCTTACTTTCCAGCTGCCATGAGGCAAACAGCCTTTCTCTTCTATGTTGTGCTATACCACCACAAGCCCAATGGGATAGGGCTAAGTGAATATGGACTGAAACTTTGAAAATCACAAGCCAAAATAAACCATTTCACCTTTAAAGTTGATTTTTCTCAGTTGTTTTGTAGCAGTAACAGAAATCTGACACAACTGGAGAATTCCTTGTCTTGAAACAACTCAGGTATGGTAGTGGTATACACCTGCAATCTCAGTGGCCTAGGAGGTAGAGACAGGAGAGCATGAGCTTTAGACTAGCCTGGGTTTACATAGGAATCTGAGTCTATCCTGAACTATAATATTAGACTCTCTCTCAAAAGCTAGCACTTAGTAAAATGACTTACTTGACAATGTATTTCTTTAATCAAAGTCATTCCTCAGTATCCTTGCAGAATTGGTCCTAAGACCCCTTGTAAATATTCTTGGATATTGTAAAAATTCTTGTAAAAATTCTTGGATAACCAAGTCCCCTATATAACATGGCATACTATTGATATAAAATCTAGGCACCTACTTCTATGTACTTCAAATTATCTCAATTTTACTTATAATACCTAGTATCAGTGACCAGTATATTGCATGATTTAAAGAATAATGACAAAATAAAAGTTTATACAAGTTCAGGATATGTGGGTTTTTTTTTTAAATCTTGGAGGGGACATAGTTGATTAAATCTGCAGTTATGTCACTATGGGTAACTGAGTCATTGTATAGAGATCTTGCTAGAAGACTTAGAGCTCTTACTCTCTTTTAAGCACATTTGCCATCGTTTGATGTGATATCATTTCCTCCCATTTAGACGAACTTGGCACTAGCAGGCTCAAGCAATTCAATGTCCAAACTAGAATAATAATAATTTAAAATTTATTAAGACAGTTTGTAAAAAAAATAGTTAATGAAGCCAGGTGCTGGTGGCTCATACCTGTAATACTATTTAGGAGACTGAGATCTAAGGATCACAGTCTGTAGCAAATCAAAGCAGGTTATTTCTAATTAACTACCTTAAAACCAGAAGTTGAGTTGGAGTTCGAAGTGGGAGAAAAATAGCCTTGAACAGAAAAGCCCAGGGACAACACCCAGGCTCTGAGTTCAAGCACCACAATTGACAGAAAAATAATGAATTTTTTTTTAGATAGAAGACATCTATGAAATATTCTAGGTTTTCTGTAGGGCAATCAGAACACAATTGCCCTCTCAAATGGCAGATAAACACAACCACACTCTTCAAAGATTGAGAATCAGTATTACAGAAAAGCAAAGAATATAGTAATTTGTAGCATAAGGAGAGTTCAGTAGAATTTTCCATATTGGGACCATACGCTCGAGAGAGTCTTATACTGCCTTTTGGTCTTTATCAGATGGGATTTCCCTGGCTTCCCAAATGATCAACATGGAAGCAAAGTGAGCAAACAGTATGTCATCCAGGATGTTCATTTTGAGAGAAGCCAGAATGAGACCCCCTGCATGAAACACGACCCCATTACTTAGAGCAATCTCTGTATTGCAAAGCAGTAGAAAGAGATGAGTCAGGAGAGGACTGTGAACATTCTTAGGTTGGCACTGGCCCACTACTTCCCCATTTGGACTGCCCAAGTAGAAGAGTAGAGTATTTGTCTAGATTCTTCCTAAGATGAACAGTAACCAGTACTAAAAATTGTGACTCAGCTGACTTTTTAAATTACTCAAATAAGCATCCTTCTGGTAAAGAAAATTCATTGGAATTCAAATGAGTGACCAGTCAGCAAAAAACTGCTGCTGACATTATTAATCTTCCAAATTACCCAGATCTATCATATACATAAAAACTCATCATTGGGCACTTGTGGAATAGGTATAGCTCACTTAAAGAAATGGCCACTGTCAGCAAAGTTTGCAGAATACAGACTTTCTATCAAATCAATGTTATCCTCCCATTGATTTCCATTACAAAATCTTAGATGCATTCTGCTGTTGACTCCCATTAACTGCCTACAAAACCCTTTGGAAATGGCACATTTAAAAGAAAAATGATTATATTCTGATGAAACAGTCACATTGATATTGGATCTATTAATAGGAACACTGTGTTTCATTCAACATGTCATAACAAAAAATACTCAGGATGAAACATAATACCTATATATCAAAATGTAGTAATCCCTAAGATATTAGCAAAGTATGTTCTTACTATTTTTCCAACTGTTTTGGTAGTTCTATTATTACATGGCAAAAGTTACTCTATTAATTAAAAAAAATGTTTTCTCATTTCTTTCTTTCTCATTTTTCTTTGTCAGTGGGGGGGTTTGAACTCTGGGCCTGGGAGCTGTCCCTGAGCTCTTTGGCTCAAGGCTATTGTTCTACCACATAAGCCACAGCATGACTTCTGATTTTCTGGTGGTTAATTGGAGATAAGAGTCTCATGGATTTTCCTGTCCAGGCTGTCTGTGAACTGCAATCATCAGATTCCAGCTTCCTGAGTAGGCAGGATTACAGGCATGAGCCACAGGCACCTGGCTCTTTTTTTCGGTTCTTACTGTTCTTTATTCCCCGTAAAATCTTTGTCCAGAAATCACGTTAATAGCCATGGCACTTTTGTCCTTTGAAGGGAGAAAATCAGTCAATTAGGCTCAGTTATGGAGACTTAGCTGGGTGCCTATTGCAACGTCCCCACTACTAGAGGTACTGGACATCTCCTGGAAATAATGTCACAAATGGAAACAATGGGTCTTGAAATGGGAGATATGGCTCAGGTTGTAGTGTGTCAGCTAATGAAAGTGTCTTGGTCCTGGTCTTGGGCCAGAAAAAAAAAAAAGTAAAAGAAAACAATGGTCTGCTGGAAGCAGATCTATATGCTTCTAATGCTCTTTCTACTTTCTAACACATAGCAGTAGTATCTAACATTGGTGTTGTCTGTGTCCATGCTATTTTCAGCCTATGTGCTTTGTATAACATATGTCCAATTGGACTGTTTGATTTATTATTTGTTGAATGTCTGATTGACTTTCAATGATGATTTTAATCATTCACTTTTCTAAGCGCTGGTACCTCAAACTAACAAAGTGATTACAATTATCATTTTTCACAGGGGTCGTGTAACACAAGCCATAAGAGCATTAAATGTCCAATATCATCAGGTCTGGCCAGAATATTCTTGACAGTGGAATTTTGTAGAATTCTTTAATTATTTACCCTTATCATTACAGTAAGTGCATTTTTGTTAAGCAATAATAATTTGAGTTATGGGGAAAAAGCAAATTGACTCCCTAACCACATATCCATCACCAACAATGTGCCAGTCTTCCTTCCTTATTTCATATCATCTACTACAACACAAGATTCAACATCTAGGGTTTGCTTTGAATTTCATTCAAAAATAAAGTTTTTAAAACTATAATTCATAGAATTCTGAAAAGCTAATGGCAAGATTAGGATATTTCCTGGAGAAGACCAGCAGGTTATTTCCTCTGAATTCTTGGTTAATTAAACCAAGACCAGTTATTTTTAAGCCTATCCTGTCTAGAATCCTCAGTATGTCAATATCTCAAAATCAAACCCACTTGCAAGTCGGAACCATACTGACTAAACGCACAAGGAATATACATATAACTAAAATGTAAGTAACAATAACATTTAGTATTGTCACAGTGACCAGGTTCCTGTGGTTGTAATCAGCACATGCTTTTCTTACAGGCATAAAAAAGTAGTGAAAGTATAAGCAGAAATTGAGCACAGAGTGAAAACAGAGATGTTAATTCTTTAGAAATATTTTATGGTTGACATGAGTGGCCTAATGAAGCTGCCAGGTTTTTTTTTCCTCAATCTTGAAACAACTCTCAAGCACCACACACACATTCTTTTAAGCTCAAACCTTGTGACTTTGTTCACTCTCTTCCACCTTCCTGACATGATACAACTGAAGTGTGCTCCCTAAATCTTTTTCTCTATTATAGGAAGATTACAAAAAGAAGCAAATGACTCAAATATATGTAAGTACTTGTTTTACTTTTTAAAAAATTGTATTATAGTAGTTAATGCATATGAGCCATACCTATTATTGGGTCTCACCCCAGCCTTTCTATGCATGGAGAGTATTTACTAATATTAGGACTATTTATTAGTTAATCTTCTAGACAGACATCCCTTCAAATAACAAGCTTCTCCCCTTCCCTAGGGGGACAAACACAACATGATGCCCATGAAGTTCTGTGGCAAAGTGAATCTGCAAATCTTGCAAAAAGCCTAAGTAAGGTTTCCTAAGGTCAATGTAAGCAAGGTTAGTAAAGCCACTGGCAAATGAAGGGAAAATTAACGGGAAGGTGACAAGATCATCACTGCAGGAAAGAATACTTAGATATGAAATAACTGAGAATCTGGGAAAAACTGACACAGATCTCTAACATTTTTAGAAAATGACTCTCTTTTTGATAATGCTATAAAAGTCAAATATGAAATAAAGTGTGTTGGGGCTGGGAATATGGCCTAGTGACTAAACTGGTCGCCTTATATACATGAAGCCCTGGGTTTGATTCCTCTGCACTACATATACAGAAAACAGCCAGAAGTGGCACTGTGGCTCAAGTGGCAGAGTGCTATCCTTGAGCAAAAAGAAGCCAGGGACAATGCTCAGGCCCTGAGTTCAAGGCCCAGGAACTTGCCAAAAGAAATAAAAATAAAAATAAATGAATAAATAAATAAAGTGTGTTATGACGTATGTAGAGAAAAGGTATTTTCCTTACTCATTGCGAGGTTCTTGATTGATGTTTCTAATAATAAAAAACACAGCTTTATAAGAGAAAAAGCACAATTTATTTAATCCAAAATGTTACGTGACATGAGAACGCTCTGCAATGCAGATGCATCGATCTAGGGAAAACTAAATTGAATGCTTGGGTTTGGTGAAGAATGGACCGTTGTGTAGAAGTACAACTGGATGCAGGAGATATCATCTAGTGGTAGTAAACTGGGCGGAAATGAGGCCAGTTATTTCAGATTTTTCTTGGCCTGTATGTACGGGCTGGACAGGATACCTAATTACCCAAGAAGAAGGAGATATTCTAGATTTTATGACCCACTTCAGAAGAGTAGGGAGGGGCAAGTGCTAAGGGAAGATCAGAGAGATGTTCTTGCATCTGTATCTCTCCCAATTCTTTTCTGTTCAAAATAAAAGCAAATCAACGTGACATACTTTGAACTTCTGAGCTCTTGACAAGTGCTTTACATTTTGTAGGCAAAATTAAGCTAATAATAATGCTTGTTATTATTTTTTATAATTAACATATAGTTGTAATTAAATCATAAGTTTTGAGGCTCAGTGACAGTGTCTCACACCTATAATCCTGTCTACTCAGGAGGATGAGATCTGAGGATCAAGGTTCAAAGCCAGCCCAGGCAGGAAAGTACTCTATACTCTTATCTCCAATAAATACTCAGAAAAGGCCCAAAGTGGTGCTAAGGTTTGAGTGGTTAAGCACTAGCCTTGAACAAAAGAAGCTCAGAATAGCACCCAGACCGAGTTTAAGCCCTAGACACACACAGACAAAAATATGT
The DNA here is from genome assembly GCF_023159225.1 of Perognathus longimembris pacificus. Lineage (NCBI taxonomy): Eukaryota > Metazoa > Chordata > Mammalia > Rodentia > Heteromyidae > Perognathus > Perognathus longimembris. The sequence goes on from NC_063164.1 coordinate 24,189,211, forward strand.
GTGCATGTATTTTATGTGATCTTATTGTTGGTTATTTAGTGTATTTGGATACTTTGCATGTGTTTTCAATTTGAACATAGGATCTCTAAGCTATCAAATACTCGCTAAATATAACCAATATTAGATATGCCTTTTGGCGCACCTTGTGCATAAATCTCTTAATATGAATTTTTAAGCATTCTATAATACTTTATAAAATGTGCTTTGTAAGATTTACATTGCACAATTTTGGTTGAGTTCTTTTGCAGTTTGGATATCTGATAGTGAAAACCTCATCCAAGTACTTTTTATAAACACATTTTGACTTCACCTTTACCATGCAGAGAACCAAGTCTAGGCACAGTCTTAGAAGTAAAATGCTCCTAGATTTGAACCCCTGTCTCCCCACTTTCTAGTTCTATGACCGGGACCAAGTTACTTAATATTTCTAAGCTTGGAGACCTTCATCTATCAAGTCGGGAATAATGAAATACCTATCTTGGGGTGGTCCTAAGATTAAATGAAACATTTCATGTAAAACAAATGAGTTATCTCAGGTAATACAGTAAGTGCTCAGTGTAAACACTCTTTGTGAAAATATCAAATTCATGAGTTAGGTATGTTACAGTTTAGGTATAGCTGTAATATCGTTGGTTTAAAAACAGTATGACACAAATACAAATCTTTAATCCTTAAGTTCTAAATGATGTGCTTTGGTCTTCTTTACATCCTGCCTTTTGTATCCAAGCTCTCATGAACACATCTTAAGTGGCGTTCAACACAAGCAGCCAGGTAGCATGGGAAGAAGAACGAGGTGAGATTTTTTAAATCAGCAAGTGGATTCTACCGCCCCTCCATCTTCAAGACTGGCATATTGCCACGGGACCCATTAGTCCTATATGATTTAGTTTGCTTCCCCAGTCAGGAGGCAATGCTAACACTGAGTACTCAGTAATGACAGATACTAGGTTAAGTGAGTTGGACACATTTTTTTTTTCTTAAACTCATCCCCACAACTATATTCGTTTCCAGAGATGGGTAGGCAGAGACTCTGACCCAACGATTTGCTTAAAGTCATGCATCTGGCTAAGTGGCACCACTCCTGCACACCCTATGCATGTACATTTAGAGCAAGTTCACCAATTATGCAATGAGTGCTATAAATTAACCCCAAGGAATTCTAGTCACTAACTGGCAAATAGGCCGGCGCCTTCCTCAATCCACGTAACTTGTTTACTACCTCCTGGAGAAAAATGAATTTCCAAGTGGGACTTGTTCTATCAAATATTCTTGCAAACATGGCGGTAAGGAGTCCCATGTAAGTTAGAGAGAGGCGGGGGAGAGGTGCAAGGGGCGGAGGGGCAGAGGGGGGCATTCAGGTGCATGTGTTTCTTCCATGAAAGGCAGGGTTGAAGTTTTCAATACTGAATCCAACAATAATTCCAAAAGTAGAAGTTCGGCGTTCAGAGGGTTTTTTGGAGAAGCTTCAACCACCCTAACCATTTAAGGTCAAGCAAACCATGGGTCCACTTGTGTGCATTGTGTAGGGCCTCATCTCCGAGAGAAATCTCTCCGTGGCTCCTGAAAGCAAGCGAGTCCTTCTTCCCTCCGTGGCAGCAGCTCTGCACACCCTCGCAGGAAGCCACGTGGTAAGCCTCACAGAGAACCCCCCCCCCCCAAAGTATGCAGACTCCCCCAATATTCTTTAGTGCATGGGGGGGGGGCGGGTAGATCTGCTTGTATTGAACTCTGGCTGGAGTCAAATTCCCCAGGGGGGTCTCTGCTTGGTGGGGGGGAGGGGTCAGAGGACCACGCATGGGGGGGGAAATGAAAGGAGAGGCTCGAGTGCGCACGCGTGCGCGCGGCGGGGGCGGGGCGTGGGCCGCACGCAGTGTGGGGGGCGGGCGCACACGGTCTCCACGCAGCTCCCCTTTGTTCTCTGCCATTGTGAGGCGCTTCTTCCTTGGGTGCCTGCTTGCCTGGCAGCCGGGCAAGGGGAAGTGGTGGTGGTGTTCATTTGGTCACACGTGGGGTCCTCCTTTGCATCGCCGCCCGCGCCCCCTTCCCCACACCCTCCCTCGCCCCACCGTGTCCGGGGAGGCCGGGAAGACGCACAGTGCCATTTTCCCCTCGGATGGCCGCTGCGCACCGCGATCCTCGGGATCCCTCCTCTAGGAGGCATCCTAACCCAGCACTCGGGACTTTTCCACCTCCTGACCGGCTGCGTCCCCGCCACGACGGCGACGCGCGGCCCCCTCCCCTCAGAAGGACACGGACTCCCACCAGGCACCACAGCCAGGGCCGGAGGACGGCGCTCGGCCCGGAGATCGGCCGCCCGGGCTTCCCGGGAGCCGGGCAGGAGTGCGGCCGCGGCCCTCCCTGGCGCTGGCGCTCCCCGGTCGCCCGGCCGCCGGCTCGGGCCCCTTATATAGCCCTCTAAAAATAGCTCGCCTCGCACCGCCTTGTAAGGCAGCAGGGAGATCCGCTGCGCGCCAATCGGAGCCTGCGGCCGGGGCCAAGCCCCGCCCCGGGTCCCGGTTCGAGTTCCCCATTGGTCCTCAGTGACTTCATGAGCCCCCTGTTTACCTTACATGGTCACACGCGGCCTAATGGACGCCCTCCTCCGAAATCCCACGGCTGCGCGCAGAGCCGGGCGGAGGGAGGGAGTTTGGGGAGGGGGAAGAGCAGGAGGAGGAGAAAAGAGGGAGGGGGGTGGGGAGACTACAAACTAGCAAGGATGGGGTGGGGGGTGGGGAGGGAAGGGAAGGGGTGTGGGGGAGAGAAGCGATCGCGAGAGGGAGAGGGAAAAAAAATGCAACCTCCCAAAATAAAGAGCAAAGATTGCATTAGGAGCGAACAGCGCTGCAGAAATAGATGGCAGCTTCGTGTCAGTGAGTTTGCATCCCCCTTCCTGGTCCACGAGCTGGAGTGATTACCCTGGAAGGGAATTGTTACTCCCGTGAAGTCCCCTTTTCCTGGCAGTCATCTGCACTGTACACGCTGGACGTCTCTCTCCATCCTCCCCACTCGCTCTCTCCTCTCTCGTCTTTCTCCCTCTCTCCTGCATTGATTTTTTTTTCTTCCTTTTTAGTTGACTGAAACAAAACAAAACAAAAGGGCCACTGGATGTCTGCCTTCTTGGGGGGTGAGCCAGACAGACTGACAAACAAACAGACCCAACTGTGCTCGGGGGAGGGTTTGTCCTCCCGTTTTGCCCGGCTGCAGCAGCATGGACGTGTTGGCTAGTTATAGTATATTCCAGGAGCTACAACTTGTCCACGACACCGGCTACTTCTCAGCTTTGCCATCCCTGGAGGAGACCTGGCAGCAGGTGAATGATTTAAATTACTTGTGTAAATCGTGTGGTGGCTGCGGAGACGCAGGGGCTGCGTTGGTGTGGGCTTTGGGTTGATTTTTTTTTGTTTGATTATTCATTATTTTTTTTTTCCTTTCTGGCTGTACGTTGTTTAAAATGTTTTTGGAAACAGTCCTATGCGCTTACCTTTCCACCCACCCCTAAACCCCTTAGTGCGCCGAGCTGAGCAGCCCGTCCGAGCTGCCTGCGTTTCAGTCACCAACACACATCCTTGCGCACACACTGTCCCCCATCAGAGACCCCGGGAACTTCTGGGGTTCGGAGGAGCCGGGTGGGGAGGTGGTTTGGGGCTTTGAGAGCGATAGTTCACAGGATCCCACGTTCCTACATGCACGAGTTCTACCTACTGGGTACCTAAATCAGGGTTCGTCTATTTCAACTGGTTACTGAGAACTGTCAGAGGGGGGAAAGGAAGGGGAAAGTGGAGTGCGTTCCCCCAGTAATTAGCGAGTGTCAATAAAGAATGGGAACTTGATTTTTGAGATTACAAGGTGGGCAGAAGGGAGAGAAGCCCAGTGACAAAAGATGCTCTGAGGATATCTACAAGGACTGATCTATCTCAGGCTGACAAAGCATCCTAGGTTTCCCCAGGGTAATGCCTCCAGAAAGAAAATAACCACTACTGTGTCCTTGTTTTCTTTTATTCTCTCTCTCTCTCTCTCTCTCTCTCTCTCTCTCTCTCTCTCTCTCTCTCTCTCTCTCTCTCTCTGTCTCTCTCTGTCTCTCTGTCATCTCTTTCTGTGAGCCCAACCTTTGAACAAAAGGTGGTATGTGTTTCTATGCTTCTGACTTTGTCTTGCAGGACTAGTTAAGAAACTCCTAAGGATGCTGAAGGGCACTGGTGCCAAGTTGGCTAGGCGTCCTAGCTAGGAGGAAGCCAGGCTTGGGGACAAGTTCACTGGGCTTTGTGAACTGGAATAAAGAAAGTGTTGGTCAGTGGAAAGCAGTGGGTCTACTGTGGAGAACAGTGTTTATTTCCAGCATGGTTTAAGAGCTGCTGAGGGGGACATTCTGCAGGAAAGATGGGGTTTGGGAGGGGGCGGAGGAAGGACTCCGTATTTAAAAACTCTTAAGATGTTCCCAACGGAAAGTCTAGGAAGACAGTTGGGATTTGTGCATCAGAAAGGTGAACTTGCACTGTCAGTCCTGGAGAAACCTGCTTTGCCCTGGGGGAGAGCTGTGCAAGGCTGTGTGTGGCTGATCCTGTAACTTCTCTGCTCAGTGTCAGCAGCTTGTTAAGGATAATGAAAGACTGAATTTTCTCTGCCAGGATCCAAAGCAGGATTTGTCAGTTTGAAGCTGGAATATAAACAGTTGCTGCTGTAAGAAGAGGGGTTTTAGAGTGTTTTTGTTTTTGTTTTTTGGTAGAAGGAGCCTGTGACAAAGCCAGTCTACTGACTATACCATTGTTACTAGTTGATGTTCTCTTTTGACTAGAAGCTGCGAGTTTCCCTCTGGTGTGTGTTTGTCTACGCGTGCATTCCTGTCCCAAGATGCTGGCAAATACTCTTGACTCTTAGGTTTCTAAACCACATGCACAGTTCACATATTTTTTTAGCATAGAACATTTCTTCAATGCGTCTTTTCCCTCATCCTTCACAAGACTATATCTCATGAAGGGTCTCCCTGGATCTTTTTGACTCCTTTTATTTTGCATGCTAATTAAACCAAAATGTTGTCAGAATTTCATTTTCTAAATAACCTTCATTTCACACCATCAGTGCACTGGTGTCCAATCATTGCATATTAACAACTGTCTAGACAGGTTAGGGAAGGGAATCTGTTGATGTACAGCCTGCCCCAGGCAGCTCTTGTTTGTGACTGTTAAGCAGTGTTGGAGGGAAGAAAGTTGGCTTTATTTATTATAACGTTCCCTCCTGATGAATCACACAACTTTGTTTTGGTTCAAGTTTTCAGAGTAGTAAAGCCTGCTTTAGAGAACAGCTTCTCCAGAGGAAACCTGCTTTTCTAGATCTAGCTAGACCATCGGGGAGAAACTACATCTGCAGAGACATCATTGGCTTTACAATTAGTGGATGTGTTAGATCTATTGTTTCCTCACAAGCCAGCTTTGCTTTTACTTCACACTCCCCCCCCCCTCCTACAAGGAATCTCAAGCTTAGTTTCTATTTGCAGGCAAAGGTATTTTCTTCTTTCTGAGCTCCATTCTTTTTCTTGCCTTCACCTTCAACTGCTAACCACTCTCACCTTAAGATCCTTCAAATTATTTTAGAGGCATACTCATAGTTCAGACTGAAGCATAACTTGTGAGCAAGCCCTTGTAAATAAGATTCTACTCTGATTCTGCTCCGGAATCTGTCCTTCCAACTGCTTTATATAAAGGCAGCCCAAACTCCCAAGTTCACACGGTTTCAAAACCTTTGGCCTTCATCTCTTCCTTCCTCTCCCCCACCCCCACCCCCATGCCTCTTCTGAGTGGTAGTGGTTATATGCAACTGTTGGTTCCACATCAACCATCAGATGGTGAAATTTTGAGACTCCTTTACTCAAAACAGCTCAAGAGGGTTGCTACAAGAAACCCTAGGCTGGAGAAAGTCTCCTGATGCTGTGGGATAATCAGATTTTAGAGGTCAAACAAGGAGTAATTATTAAATGTTCTTCTTAAAGTGAACAATATACCTGGCCTCCGGGAAATGACTGAAAAACTGAGATCCCAATAATCTCATTTGGTGTCTAGAGAAGAGTGGCTTAGATGATTCACCCTAAACATCTGTGTATTCGAAAATTTGAGGATGAATTGTTTGTGGATTTTATCTCAAACTTAGTATATGAGATAATTTCCTGTGTCAGTGAGCTTGTGACAAAGTCATTGGTTATGACAGGGCCACCTCCTGTCGTGGAAATCATCATTTTGACATTGGATTTTCAGTCAGTGATGCCTTAGCTACATACAGCTCCAAGTCCGGAAATCATTGCTGGTGTAATTTTAAAACCCAAATGGACATCCCACATTAACAGCTCTTCATCCTTGGACTCTGACTGCATACTTAAGCACTTGGCCCAAGTAATATCATCTCTGCCTGTCATATAACTGTAAATTACACTGTGCTCATGTGGTCTATTATTTTATGGAATTCAGCTGACACAACTCTTAAGGCTACCAGCTTTAAGCTCTTTGGAAACTTGCAGGAAATTTTCCAAAAGCTGTCTGATGAAAAAAAAAAAAAAAAGAGGAAAATGTCAGAAGTAGGACCCAAGCTGGAATAGATTATATTGTACCATTTGATGCTAGCTAGCTAAAGGGAAACCTTTTCATGACTTTTATTATTAAGAGAAGTTATGAGTCTTTGCTCCCATTGCTGACTTGACAAACAAACAAAAAACAAAAAACAAAAACCCAGATTTGATACAATCCTCTTAGCTATTTCCTTCCGGACTATACAAAGACTCTTAGAATCTTTATATATTTATTATTCCTAACCTGCTATTTCATGAGCTCGGGTTGAGTCACGATGCTCTGAGTCTCTTTGGGACTTAACTTTGGTTCATGTCATAGAGGAGCATAGCATGTTTACTCGAATAATCTTATGGAATTATGCTTAGAGTTAATGCTGATTCATAATTGGCAAATAGGGTCAGTTTCAGGCCTCTCTTTGGCTTGGAGAAAATTTTCCACTGCTACTGGAAACAAATAAATAAATCATACAACCTTCCTCCCTCCTCCTCCATTCCCCCATTGTTTTAAACTAATGGCATACTTGGCTACTGTAAGGACTAAAGTGTCCCCATAACATTGCTATTTCATCTTGGTTGCAGGCATCCTGAGACGTTTTATATATAAGGGCTTTTGGTGTGTGAAACATCTCTAGGGGAAAACCTGCAGAAGCAGTTGCCTTCCAAGAACTGCCTCGTGCTACTAGGGATGGGATTTGCTCAGTGAGCCACATTGCTTTTCCTTCTATACGGTCTTGCCTTTGCATTGCTTCTGAGGCCTGAGTGGCCAGGTGCTGCCTCAGCCAGAAATACAAAGCAAACTGCGGGATCTGCCCATCGCAGGTTTGCCACTATCCCCAATTTTCAGAAAACCTTGTCATGAATAAGAATTTCTTGGCAATAGCACCACCCTGAGAATTTTGTAGACACAAAGGAGCCTTGGTTACCACGCTGAAAGGATAAAATAGCTGGCTTTTTCGTGTGTGTGTGTGTGTGTGTGTGTGTGTATGTGTGTTTTGTGTATTTTTCAGTTACTGTAAACCTTTTTTAAAATTTGAAATAGTATCTTGGTAAATGAAAAAAAAAGGAAGATTAAAAAAAATTAGAACTTCCCCTGTCCCTGTTATACAGCTTTTTCTTTATAAAGATGCAACCCCTAAATAAATATATGCAGTTTTAAAAATGGAAGCATATGAAGTCACACACTTTGCCCTTCTTCAATAGATTCAGTTCCATGTTCTTGTAATAGGCACATCTTTGTATAGATCTGGGGGCCCTCAAATATTATCATTCCCTTTACCTGTTTACATTTGGGTATTTAAGCTGAGTGAAGATCTCAATGTATTTACTACATCTGTCCTTAGTAGGGGGAAAGGATGACTCTGATTCTTTGTTCTTCATGGACTTCCCACCCCTACTCCCTATCCCAAGGAGAATGAGATCTTGGGGTCCCAACTATTTCAGAGGCATTGCAGAAGATGCAAGGTGACAGCCTTGCCCTGAAATGATTTATGGATGGTTATGCTAGAGACCTTCAGTGTTCAAATGTGAGGAGTTCCTCTTTCCCAGCCCCTTCTAAATATAAATGCCTATAGGGGCTAATTTCCCTCTCCACTTAAATGAAGAGAGTTTAGAGAGGGTCTTAATGGAGCTTTTAATAGCCATTCTCCTATGAATCTCCTAATTTTTCTCTCTTCAGAGAAACCCAATAGTTTAGCTTTTTGAGTAGAAGCATTGCAGCCCTCCTCATCACCTTGTGCCTGTTAAGGAAAGAATGCAGTTTACTCTGGCCAGTCCACAGCAGCGTAATAGTAGCTAGCTGGCTTATAATAGTAGAATAGCTGTTCTGATCCCTTTTCAGTTAGTAGATGCCCCCATCTTTGCAGTTTACAGCAGTGTGCAATGGATTTGTAATCACTGTTGCTGGAACTATGACTGGCAAATGCAGAGACTGCCTGTGTGACTCTGGTTCACTCTCTCCATCAGTTAGCACATTATGTTGGAATTGGAATTTGCTGAAAGTTTAGGACAGCTCCTCTACTTGAGCAGTGCCAGGTGCATGTGGAGTAGAGATTTGGTCTTCTGTAAATCCTTTTGTTCTCCCAAATCAACCAAATGCTTACGTAGCATAAACAGGCAATTTAACCCCAAATTGCTGACTCCTGCTAAGTCTTAGAAAACCCTATAGCTACTAATGGTATCTAGTCATTAATATGACATAGAACATTGCCACCTTAAATAGTATTCCTCCTTTTATTTCATTGTATGCCTATTTGAGGGCGTCCACAGGAGAGAAACACTGCTTCTTAAATCTTGCCAAAATAAACAGTCTTGCTATCATTCCCACATGCTTTTATCTAAGACTGGTCATCATCATCTTGCTCCTCTCTTCCTTGTCCATAGTTCCTCCTATTAATTTGCAGAACTGTTTCTATTGCCTTGAAACCTTTATAATTTCTGCTCTTGTCATTTGTACTGACTCTAAGCAAGTGGTCATGTTAAATGTAGTATGTCTATTCGGTTATTTATTAGAGGACTGACATCCTTGATATGTTCCTATTACAGTGGAGTGTTACCAGCAGCCTTTGGTGTGAGTCTAATGTCCTGCTTGAGATATGGCTTTTGGTTTTGTAGGAATACCATTCCTGGTTGAGATGGTAGGTAGAACCAGAGACACTTTGTGGGATCATCTTTATTTGTTAAAATATAGAAAATAGCCTGCAGGAAATAGTTCATTCTTATGCTCTTACTTGTGCAAAGGGCTGTGTTTGAGTGATGCAAAGGTGCATTGGATGTAGAAACTTCCGGCTAGAAACTTGACTAGCAGGGGGGAAAGAAAGCATGTTCAAAAGTAAGTAGCAAAATGGAACATAACTGAAAAAAAAAAAAAGATCAAGTTCTATGGTCACTGAGCCCTTGCTTATCTGTACTTACTCACATTGTTATGACTTAAAAAATTAAGACATTAGAGATTTACTGAGTTCTGTGGTGGGTGTGTTTTTAGCTAAGGATGTATTGGGGGCTGGATACTTTTAGGACAGATGAGCAAGTGTGACTTCACATGCCCATAATGGCCAGGAAATAGCATCCATGTCTGTGTCATTCGGAAATGATTTGAGGTAATTAAAATAATTAATGTAGAACCATAAGGGATGATATCTATTTCTGAATATGGATTCATTGACATTTCCTGAGGGTCATATTGAAAGTCAGGCCTCCAGCTTTGAACCAAAAATAGGGACACAGCATCTTAGAATTTCAACTCTTGAAAAGGTATTGGTGTTTTCTGAACACTAAAATACTAGGGTTGGACCAAGTGCTTGCTGAAGCCAGAGGAGACATTGAACTCTTCAAGGAGACACAGTTTAATGTTAACAATGATGCCTACAGAGCCCTGGACTTTTTTGTTTGTTTGTTTGCTTTTTTTTGTTTGTTTGTTTGTTTTTGGCCAGTCCTGGGGCTTGGACTCAGGGCCTGAGCACTGTACCTGGCTTCTTCTTGCTCAAGGCTAGCACTCTGCCACTTGAGCCACAGCGCCACTTCTGGCCATTTTCTGTATATGTGGTGCTGGGGAATCGAACCCAGGGCCTCATGTATATGAGGCAAGCACTCATGCCACTAGGCCATATCCCCAGCCCCCCAGCCCTGGACTTTTTTGAGATGGCCAAATAAATTCTCTTGTTCCCTATTACTGCTTTTGAATATATTTGGACTCATCCTTCATACTCTGCTACCCTCTACCCTCAAAAGAGGAACCCTTTCCCCATTTTATTTAAAGAACACTAGTATGTAAAAGTTTTGAATTGCCTAGATTCTAGACCAAGCTAACAAATAGTTTAGAGAGCTTTACTTCTTTAACGTAACCCCTTTCCCATTTGACATGTGTGCTCCAAACCTAGGGTTTGAACTTAGGGATTGGGCACTGTCCTTGAAGCTTTTTTTTTTTGCTCAAGGCTCTGTCCCAGAGCTCTTTCTTTTTTCTTTTTTCTTTTTTTTCTCAAGGCTAGGGCTCTACCACTTGAGCCACAGCTCTACTCCCTTTTTTGGTAGTTAATTGGAAATTAGAGTTTCAGGGACTTACCTGCCTGGGCTGATTTTGAACCTTGATCCTCAGTTTCCTGAGTAGCTAGGGTTACAGATGTGAGCCACCAGCTCCATTCCCACTTTTAATAATGTATAGTAAACTGGAAAACACACATTAAAGTGGTAAAAGGAAAAGCCTCCAATTACAAGGATAGTCTTACAGAAAGTACCACCATTTGAATAGTAAGAGAGTATGTTCCATGATATGGATTGGATGGAAGATAGAGCTGGGGTTTTGTATAGAAAGCAGCAAATGTGAAATGACTTTATTTTTGATACCTTGACCAATGAAGAAACTATGAAATAGTGTGCCAATTCATGAAAATCTTTTCTGATGTGTGTTAAAATTCTTCAGAGGGTTGGATGGGCAGTAGGGTTATAATGTTTTATAAATTTGACCAAAACAGAAGGCCATATACTCTCATAGAGCAGGAGGAAAAATACAGCCTCATGGAGGGTACCAGAAGATGGAACAGGCCTAACTTGCACAATTCTTCCTACTAATCACTCCCGTGTCCTTCCCAACCCCTTCCTCACCTCTGCAGTTCTGATGGTGGAAATCCTCTCCTAGAATTCACCTCACAGTCCTCTTTTACCTCTAAGATCTTAGAAGTTGATACTTCTTTCCCATATAGTTATGGATTCTCTTTTTGCCTCAGAGATATTATCTGCATCTTCAACTGCAGATATTTTCCTGTCTTTCAGGTTCATTTTTTAAAATTGAGATATGCTACTGTTGGTAAAAAGCATTTTGGACTGCTTCATCATTGCCAAAACTGAGTTTCTGCTGTGACCTCTTCCTTTTCTTGGGTTCCCTGATTCTTTTGATAATAGGACCGTACTTCTCCTAATCTAGGTTTGGTGTACCAGCTATCTTTGGCTTTTTATTTTCCCTAAATCTAATAAAAGAAAAGGTTCTAGTTTCAAACATCCTCTTAGTTGAAATGTAAAATTAGTGTTTAGTGTCCCATTGCCTTGGCTTCTGAGAATGTCAGCATTTTCTTCAACTTTCTGTTCTCTCTGCTATTGCCCTGGGTAGACCCTGTCACCTCTCTGAAATTGTCTTCCTCCCAGTGTTGGCCTCTGGTTTTCAAGCTACCAATGGCTCTCTTCTACATATAGGATGAGGCCAGAAGTTCTAAGAGGCAAGGTGTTCCAAGACTTAGCCTACATAATATTTGTAAGTGCTGTCCACTTTCATGGTTAGTGAATGCCATCCAAATGAACAGTGTTTATTTGTGAGGGTTTTTTAATGTATATTTTTCCTGTAACTTTTTCCCTTTCCTCTGCCCTGTCCCTCTCCCCGTCTCATTGCTCTTTGTCCAACTTCTACACATCCTTTAATCTTCAGATAGTTGCCACATGTTCCAGGAAACTCTCCCATACCCTCAGCTAACAGTAATTGCTACTATTTCTACACTCCTGGGCAGAAGTTCTTACTTCCTCATAATTTTAGTGTTGTAGTATATAGCCTTAGTGACTGTTGTTTCTCTGTCTCTGTCTCTGTGTCTCTGTGTTTGTCTCTCTTTTCTTCACCTCCATCTTATTTCTGGTAGATAGGTTATATGAATTAAAGAAGAACTGACGCTTTGGCTCTGGTTTTGGTAACTTTTTTTTTTTGGTGCTAGTCGTGGAGCTTGAACTCAGGGCCTGAGTGCTGACCCTGAGCTTTTTTATTTTTCCTCAAGGCTGTTGCTCTACCACTTGAAACACAACTCCACTTAGGGCTTTCTGTTGGTTCATCTGAGATAAAAGTCTTAAAGATTTTCCTGCCTGGGCTAGCTTCAAACCCTCATCCTCCCATCTCTGGCTGAGTAGCTAGGATTACAGATGTGAGGTACTGGTACCTGGATGGTGATCACTTTTTAATATATAATTTGCTTCTTAGAGAGTCTTGTGTTCAATAGAGATGTATTAGTTATTTGGAGAGTATGTTACAACTATACGTTTTAAGATTTGCCTGTGTTAGTAGTGGTTCCCAGTTACCACCGCATTGCAGAACAAGCAGATCAAGATCCCTTTGGGAGAGACCCAGACAGACATCAGCATTTGTATAGCTTCCTGGTGCTTCCAACATGTAGATGGAAGTGTCAGGCTATTCAGTAGTACAGGGTCAATGGTACAACAGCTTATAGCAGGCTTCTATTCCTTATATTCGAATATTTAATTTTTTGTATAACTTTCTAAGTTATACCAGAGGTTTCTAACAAAGCAGAACAGAGACAGTGGGTGTTCATACAGCTCATTGGTCAACAGCAGCAGCCCAAATGCTCTGTATTTTGCTTTCTCTCACCTTAAAGCGTCTAACTCAGTCCATTTTGGCTTACATTTCCTCTGACCCACTCTAGGTTTGCTTAACCTGGTCAAATTCCATTTCTGGAAACTTTGTGGTGTTGGGCATTAAGTTTCAGTCATGTGGTATTTTCAGTAATTCTTAGTAGGTCCTCAGCCATCATTTTCCACTGACTCAGCCTGCTCCATGGTTTTAAAGGGATGAATGTGTGCATGCACATCTCTCGGATGATACCAGATAGGTTTTAGGTACCAGCTCTCCATTTTCCTTACTGACCACACTGTTAGGAAGTAGGTTCTGTTTATAAAGAATTTCAAAGGAATCGTCTTTCTAGTAAGAGGAACAAAAATAAACTGTGGGACAATTGCTGCTGAGCACATTCAGGCAAGGAGACAGCTTCCAAATCCATGGAAGGCTTGGCTCCTATGGTAATGACAGTGGGCGTGTGGTGATCTTTACAAAGAAGCCTTAGAAATGCCTCTTTTTTCAAACTGTGCTGTTTGCAAAATTCTAGGTCCTGAAGCTGCATCCTTTCATCTATAAACTGTCTTTGATGGGGGTATGTATGGTTGGCAAGAGAGACCATCAGGAGAGGAGCTCAGAGTTCAGGGTTGAAGGATGCTTTTTGGAAAGCTCAACCCAGCTGTGAAAATGGCAATTAGTGTGAAGCAATTCTCCTGCAAGGGAGTATCTCACTGCTCTTGACCCCAGTCTCACATTCACCTTCCAGAGCCCAGTGAGTAGGAATTTAATGGAATGGTCATAGTGTTGGTACCTATTTTTGGAGAAGCAGCACATTTGCTCAGCATACAAAGAAGTAGAAATAGACATTTCCTATGTCTAACCCTCCCATTTGAGTGGTTGTTCAAATTGTCACTATAGGCCTATGTTGAAGGAAGGCTTCTGAAAGGAAGCTCGTGTGCAGAGTTGATTCTCCTGGGAGAATTCTACTGGAGATCATCCTTAATGTCAGACTTGATTCACTGATGTTGCTTTGAAGTACCAAGATTTTTTGGCTTTATCCTATCCTGAACATAGGTTCTTCCTTTGGATTCAGAGCTTATTTGTTTCATAATAAGATTTGCTTCATGTTTTCTGAACAACACTTATGATGCACTTTGGTTTGATAATGGGCTAAGAGTGTTTTGCTGTGGTCTCCTGTCACTGACATATCCAATCTGTTAACTAGGGAGCAGGCAGATATTACAGAATTTCCCATTCAGAGGTGAGAAAATTGGGGTAGAGGATGATTAAGCAAGTTGTCTCACTGTGACTACAATGCCAACTAGTGTAAAATGGGTGGCGGAATCTACTTTTCTCTTTCCTTTTTCCACTTAGCTATTCTTCCATCCATCACATAGCATCACAATAATGTCTAATCTATACCAAATGCTTCCTAAAGGTTCTCTACTCTGAGCACTTTGTATGAGTCATTTTCTTTAATCTTATGGTGACCTTGTAAAATACCTATCCTATTAATTCCTGTTTTATAGATGGAAATATTGAGGTGTCTGGTATTCATTGGCTTGTCTAAAATTATATGACATACAAGAAGTTGAGCTAGAATCCAAAATTAGGCAAGCTACACAACACTCTTTAAGTTTTATATTTATAATGACTTCTGGTTAGGGAGGAGACATCAGGGAAGAAGCCAGAGTTGTGGCCTGGCATCCAGTAGACTTACATAGATCTGAGCAGCTCACTGGGCTGTCTGCTTTCTGGGTTTGCTTTTCTCATCTGTAAATGTACTAGACTGTGCTTGATGCTACTGAAGGTCACAGTGTTTTATAGCGTATGAGTTACGTGGAGGCAGAGCTGGAACCTTGAGAAAGTCACTGAATGTCTTGGAGTCTTATTTGTCATCGATGGAAAGAGTTATTATATCTTGTATAAATGGCTTTCTAACACAGTGTCTTGGCATATAGCAACCACTGAAATGCTCCTTCCTTACCCCTGGACCTTTTCAGTAATAGTACAAAGTGGAAAAATGCTCTTTCTTAAAAACTGTGGATGGTCCCTTGGAGGTCCCAGGGATCCTAGAGCATCTAGAGAAGGCAGAGTGCTAGGAATGGTATATGGATGTGGTATTCCATTCTCCATGCATGAGAGAAACTCTCACTAAGTAACCACTACTTAGAGGTTATGTATTGTCCTCATCAATTGGGTCTAGGGGTAACATCTTTAACATCTGCTTGTTCACCTATTGCTGATTACTAAGCTTTCTAGCATGCAGTTATTTTATTTTATCTTATTTTATTTGATGAGTCAAAATTAGGTACACATAACATAATACAGTACTGGTTACTGTACCTGCCATTTCTGCCTTACCTGATGACTGGGCTTACAGAAGCTTATGAGAGTGAATCAGGTTTTATGAGATCTATAAATATCTCAGATAGGAATTTTATTTCATTTTCCTCCTTCAAATAAGACATAATGGAAGCACTCACATACACGAGGAACATTCTTTCTGTGATAAAAGTAGGGTGTTTGTGAATTGGCTTCTGAAAAGCAATCATTTGATAGGTTCATGTTGGGAGGTTTTTTGTGGGGGAGGGGCAGAATCATGCATATGCTGCTATAAAATTCAAGATTATTACTTCCTTTATAAGGTTTATCCCAGTACCTATGGAGAGATTTATTTCAGAGATGCTGGCTTGGTATAAAGACTGCATGCCCTCCTTCTGCAGATTGTTGTTTTCTTAAAGATATAGACACCAGGAAAAGGAAGTCTGAGCTTCCCCAGGAAGGCTTCATAGTGCTTCTTATAGCTCATTACATTGGAATTACACTTTAAAAAATATTCTTAAGACTGTTCATTTTCTTAATGCACATTAACTGTCAGGAATGAGAAAGATTGTGTCTTATTTGACAAGTACCCAGAAGACACTGTGAGCCCCATCACTTAACAAAAGACATTTTAAAAAATTCAAACTGAATTTTAAAAAGCAACTCTTGTCTCTCACTTTTCCTATCTGTAAAATGGAAACCATGGGCTTAAACTTTTCCCTATCTTAACTCAGATCTAAGGTTGCAAGTTTAACGGACTTAACAGTCTTCTTGTTGTTTTAGTCTGACCACTTAGTTCTTTATTTTTCCTTTTGTTTTTATTTTTATTTTTTAGTAAGAGCACAATTTCCTCTTGTATCTTCTGTCTAGAAGATTATCTAGAAGATTATCTAGAAGATTATCTAGAAGATAATTTAATTTGTTCTGGAAAGAATAAGCCACATGAATTTAGAATTGTTGCATCAAAAAAAGCATGCAGAGGACTTTCTTCTTGGTGTTATTTTTTTTTCTACTTAACTTCATGCCAACATGTAACACAATCCTAGCACTTTGCCTCTGTCACATATGACCACCCTTCTGTGCTTCTGTCCAGTGAAGTGATTTCTCTGCTCCTTAATTTCCTAATGTGTACTGTGGGGACATAGGAGCAGTGAGATTATCAGAGATATAAGCAGGAAGCTTTTAGGCTCGAAGATGTGTACTTGGCTGGCATGAATGTTTCAATTTTCTTCTTAAATGCTTTTAGACACTATCATGTACTCCTCAATTAACCTCATCTCCGCTGTTTTTTATCTTCCTTTGTTTCTAATTTCTGGCTCATGGAGCATGCATTCTTGTTGGTGACCCCTTCAGACTAGCAACTAGCTACCTTTCCCTCCAAAACAACTTGTATTGGGGGCACAACTTTTAACTCTCCATCACTATTTCAAGCTTGTGTGCTCAGTGCTCTCATCCAGAGTCCCTTTTCATTTCTTTCTTGATTTCTCCGTCTTGTTGAATGTCTTTGTTTGGCATGATATTTTATAAATCAAGTTCCAAATTGCATCTCACTTTTTCCTAGTCATCCAGGTTCTGTTGTAGATCATGGAAATCTGGGATGGAAAAGACCATCTGGCCCATCCCTCCCCCTGCCTGGGCTGAGGGTTGTACTTGAGCATGCTCATTCTTTGTTGGTATTTGCAACATTTTCCAACTTGGAAACTAACTGAATTTCCTGAGTATGTAGCCTCTTCTTGGTCTGAGTGGGTGTAAAAGGGAACAATACCAAACCAAAAACATGTTGGGTTTTTTTTTTTTTATATCAGCAGCTATTCTTCATTAACAAAAAAAGATCACCATTGTCAGGGTTTCTTTTGCCACCAGCAATTAGTCAGTGATGGGAAAACCCGTGTGTGTGTGTGTGTGTGTGTGTGTGTGTGTGTGTGTGAGAGAGAGAGAGAGAGAGAGAGAGAGAGAGAGAGAGAGAAACACAAGCAGTGGGGAATTTTCTCAATCTGACATTGAAGCATATTGTATAGAATTCTACAACTACTTTTATTGTTTATTATTTTTATTTTTGTGGAAATGAGTTTTATATGATTTGTTTCACTGAGGAAGTGATGCTGTTTGTGTGGGGAAAAAAAGTCCAGTGCTTAATAATGTACTCAAGTACTTTGCTTTTTCATACCTTTCATACCTTTGGCTTTCAAGAACTGCCAGTAGGGGACTTGGCCTTCATTTTTTAATGCTTTCAGGATGCTATTCTACATTAGGAGTGCTTAAGAGAATTATTCTTTTATATTGGCTTCCTTATATTAACTAAAGTTATATCACTTAGCTTGACCAGATGGGGATTTTCATGGTCATTATTTTCCTACCAAAAAAAAAAAAGCCATTCTTTGACTTGCTCCATGTAAGGTGTTCTTCCTTTTTTTCCAATCTCTGATTAAGTTTTCTTTTGAAAAATTCTGATTCCTAATGCAGACCCAAGGTCATTATCCTATCCTTCCCTTCTCTTTCTCTTGCCCTGTGTTTGTAAAATCCAAGAAACATTTATCTTGTGTGTGAATTAGCTATTGTAAAAATGTTTCTGAAAAAAATGTCTCTTGAAAGGAAGGAAAAGAAAAAGAAGAAAGAAAAAGGAATAAAGACAGTCATTAAATGGATATAGAATGTTGTTAGACAGTTTTTCCTGCAAAACAGAAGCAGGATGCAAACCATTTGTCCTTCAACCTAGGATGGGCCTGCTTACTTATTTTTCTTTTTTTTTTTTTCCAGCTTTTTACATCTACAGGATTTTACAAGTATTAGAGCTTTAGGAGCACTCTACATGTCATTGTAATCTTTCCTTTTCCTTATCAATTTGCAAATAACCTGCCTGAGCTTTAGGGATAATTAAATCTAAGCCAATATTGTATTCTCAAAAATTGTGAGCCCCTCTTAGTATTTTAAATGGATTTTCATATTAGCAGAATGCATGGTGCTCAGAGCTCAGAGCTATGCTTTCTGAAAGGTGGGCTGCTGTTCTCAGGCTTTGTGAGCATGGTGTTAAATGACATAGAATCACCCCGGAAGGCAGACTTGTTTCATTTTTAGTTCCCTTCTATCCTGTGACTCAAGGAAGTCTCATCTTCCCTTCCTACTACCTATCTCCCTTTTTGATTTATATGATTCTTTTCATTCACCAGAATAGGTTTCAGACCCTGAGCTTCTGACAGGCAAACATCTGGTTAGAAGTTCAAAATAGGGTTTTGTTGTCTTTACTTTTTCATTATCTCCTTGTAATAGACATTTGTAGCAAATACAGTAAAAGAAAATAAAACATGTGGTTCTTTAAAGGTAAGTGAAAACTGAAAACAGAAATGATTGTACAGATAGAAGGCTGATTTGGTAAAAATGTGTAAAGGGGGAATGTAACTGAAGTCACCAGTGTTGTGGAAAATTGGAAGGATTTGGCATCTGAAAATGTGGAATTCAGTCTTGACTTTGTAAATATAAACCAGGGCAAATTACTAAACTGTCTTTTTCCATCTATAATGCAGGGATTATAATAATAGGATTGTTATAATCAAATGATACATGGATATGTGAAAGTGCTTTGTAAACTGTCACGTGCTATACAGTGTTATTGCTTCTCTGTTCTGTGGTTGGGGATGCGTTTGCCTTAAGATTTAATCTAATACCTTTCATTGCTTTTCTCTGTGATTTCTGTTCCTTTCTGTGCAGAAACTTAGGAGCTTCCTTTTCATTTAGGGTTATGACTTGTGCTCCAAGCATGGTACTTTGAAAAATGTCCTACTAGCTGCCTAAATGGCTATCAAACTTACTGATTTCCTGGATATATGCTAGCTTTCAACTATATTTTAAGAAAGTAAAATGAGTCTGTGGAAGAGAGTATGTTGGGACTTCTAGCTGAGGATGATACATTATGTGCGCCTCGGTGTGCGGGTCTGTGGTGGAGTGTGCGGGTCTGTGGTGGCAGTGGTACCCAGAGGTGAAGAAAATGTAGGATTGGGGATGGAAGTGAGAGCCTTGGGGATGCTTTGCATCTGAAAGTGGAAATGTGTGTGGCTAAGTGACTCATTCACAGTGCTCTATGTTAAGTGAGAAAAAGATGGGAACTTACATAGATAGGAAGTCCTGGATTTCTCAGTATCTGTGAGCCTTACTTTCCTGGATTATACCACACTGGGCATAGAGTGACAGAGAAGCATGTGGCTCTCTGGGACGTAAACTCTGTCTCAGCTAGTGACAACCTTGGTATGGAGTAACTGCTGGTAAGAAGGGAGGTTGAACTCTTGGAGGGTTACATTTGCTTGGTTGCCCAAACCTCAGGAACTCTGTGGCTGCTGCTTCTGCTGGCTAAGACAAGTGCCGGACTGAAAAGAATTTGTGAACTTGGGTGTCAAGTACAAAGTGCACTCGTGTTCAGGGATGCTACCCACAGCACTGGAGGAAATGGCACATGTCCGATCTCTGTTGATGAGAGGCTCTCTGGATGTCTTCCTGCCATCAGTGACATGGCTAGAGTCCACAATAGATCACCCCACAGCAAAGCCGAGCCAAGCAAGAAAACCAGGATGGATTGTCACCAATTTCTCGAACGATTCACAGCATTTCCAGTACAGCAGATATGGGCACGCCTGGGAATGGGCCTTTCTTGATGGGAGTCTGGCACTTCTGCAGAACCTTAGCATGATAGAGCTAGAAAAATGGATAGCTAGGTTAGAAGACACAAGCAGAGCCTCCTGGAGAGAGACTGACAGCTTGAGGGAGGATGTCACTTTGAAAGTATTTTTTAATTTTTCTCTCCAGAAAAGTATTGATGGCACCCATAGGAACCACACCAATTTCTTACTTTTGATTTAGACATCAACAAGAATGGGTGTGATTGGGCAAAAAGACGGATTTATTGGTCCTTGGGAGGATGGAATCTATGAGTACCAGCAATGAGTTGGGTGATAGGAGACGTTCCTTAGTTCCTATGGCCTTGACCAAGAGGAAAGACATTAGAGAACACATGTAAAGGCTTGTGGTGTAATATTTTAAAGGCACCAAGATTTTAGAGAATGGAAAATGGGATGAGGGTAGTGGGGTGATAGAAAATTTCCCCATATCACCTGCATCCCAGCACTCCAAGTAGACATCAGCAAAGAAAAAGTCCCAAGAAGAGTCATAAAGATGGTGACTGGGAGCCAGTCTGGTAGTGTCAAGGAGTGAGGCAGGAAGGATGTTAGGCAATACAGAATAGCAGGGTCTCGAAATGTAAGTATAGACACCATTTAAAGGACCAGCTGTCACTTAACTCTTGGAAATGCTGTTCTAAAGGAAGGCAAAAGCTGTTGACAGATCTTTTGGTATTTTTAAGAGAAACTAAAATTTTGGTGTTTTAAAATCTCAAGTCCCTTCATTTTAAAAAGAAACAAAACACAATAAAAATATTGAATATGTCAAAAAATTATTGTGGCTTGGTTCTGGACATTTATTCTATCTAGCTTTTTGAATTGAATAGCCCTGTCTTTACACATCCATTCAAAGTGAAAGTTTTCATGCAGGGTGACCATGGTACAATCCAGGGCCTTGGCATGGGCTCCTCTTATTCTATCTACTTATATAGGCTCTATGTTGAGTCAGATGGGGTTCCTGAAGTTCACAGTTGTCCCTGGCCCTGGCTCTAGACTTGCATGAGGTCAGCTTGGGGAGGAATCAGAGAGGTGAAGAGGGACCTGTGTTAACCTCTTGGCCCACTTCTGCAAGGATTTCTTCAGACATATCTTTGTTTCCACTTCCCACAGGAGCAATTTGATTCTGGGGTTAGGAATGTGACAAGCACTTGAGTATGTGGCTGGGTCTTTGCCATCAGTGTGATTTGTAGGGAAATGTGGCCATAAAATGCTTTAAGATCATAAGTTGGACAGACTTTCCATCTGGTGAGCCATACCTTTCTCTGCAAAATTAAATATTTATATACTTTTAAGGTTTCATTTTGATTTTTTAAAAGAGGGTAAAATAAAAAACCCTCTCGACTATTAAAAAGAACATAAAATGCTTCAGATGAAATGGTAACATTCCAAGTTCACAATAGTTGGCTTTATTGGAAAACATTGCTTTGGTCTTTAAAGAAAATCAAACATGTCCTAGAACATTTCAAAAACTGGCTGATGTTACCAGCCTGGCCTCAGGAGACTGTGGAAGCAGACAAGCCATGGACTGGTGCTGCTTATATTCAATGCACTGTGTTATGGAAGACTTTTGCCATCATTAATTAATTATTCCTCTTTCTCTCATGTTAGGCTTTCTCCACTGTGCCTTTTCTCATAGAGCATTGACTTCATTTCTTTCTTAAAAGAATTTTATATTTTGAAATGTAGACTCACAGGAAATTGTAAAAATCATACAGAGACCCCTGTACCCTTCCCCCAGTTTCCCCAATGATAACATCTTACACAGTCTTCCTAGGTCTTCGTTCCCTTGAGGGGACGTCATCTAAGGCACTGGAATGCATGTAGTAGGAGGAATACCTAGGAAAAGGGGGGGAAGCCTTATGAGGAAGAAGAAGGGAGAGGAGAGAAGCATCCTGGCCTTCCTGGACCAGGCCTCCATATACACATTACATATACATAATATACATGTATACATATGTATATATATGTATATTTACATTTCAAGTAAACATACATGAGCATTTATTGACAGTTTAGAGGATGGTACTGGGTAAAAAAAGAAAATATAACTTTTTTTGTTTTGCTTAAATACTTTTGACCTTTCTGTACGATCACTACTTTTAATTTGTAAAGGAAAAAATAATCCAGATAATGGAAAAAGGAACCAAATATGTTTTCTTAAGCTTATATTTTCTTGAAGTCCTGTGTTAACTTAAGTAGATCAGTAATTTGGACCATTAATGATGGTCTATGATTATAATTGCTGGCCAATAAATGACCTTGCCCCCTCTCCTTCTGTGACCTGAGAAGACAGCTATGGAACCCGACAGGCAAGAGCAAATCCCAGGTTGGATTTGGGCAAGTACAATTTCATCCAACATCCTTATTCCCAATCCCTTCTTGCCTGTGGGCTGCTCCGCAGGGGCCAAGTGTGTGGTACATAGTGAAGTTGCTGTGTCCTGGCCCCATTATGCCTCCTCTATGAAGGGGACAGCATAAAGCCTTTCAGGGGGAGGCAGAGGGAGTGAAAGATGAGTGAGCCATGCACTTCGTTCTGTTTTCATTTTTCTTGCCTTTCTGGTGCTGGAGTGAGTAAAAGGAATAAGAGGAAGTCTGAAACCTATACTTCCAGAACCCCCCCGGAAGATACTTAACTTGTGGGAACGGAGGTCTCCCCAGGGAATCCGCAGGACAAGGGAAATGTGTCCTGCAAGGAGAATGAAGTCTGAGAGAAAAGAATTTCCCAGAGGAGGGAGAGGAAAACATCCAGTGAAGCAGGGGGAGGAGAGGGAGCCAAAAGGAAGCAGCAATAACTGCTCACATTGGCCTGGCTCAGAAGATGAGGTCAAGGGAATATTGTCCTTTGGTATTTGAGGAACGGGAACCAGCGAGTGGCTGAGCGTAGACAGAGACGGGAATGATTTAGGAAGCATGTCTTGAATTCTCCCAACCTTACTTACTAGTAAATATGGAGAGAATATTAGAAGATAGACCAGTAGCCTTAATGGAAGGGTAGCATGAGTGGAGATGAGAATGGAGGAATTCTGTGCCTGTAATGTACTCTGTCTTTATGTCCTGCCTTTTATCTGTCCACTTGCCATCTGGCTGTTCTTTGTTACTTTAAATCAGGGCAGTTATTCCTGGTCTTGAAGGACTGGCCTTGCTAGATGAGAGCCCAATATACGCCAGCTATGAAGACATGGAAATGATCACACTCACTCATAATAAATCATTAGATGCTTGGGTAGAGAATAGTGAGCACTTAATTTTGTAGCTGTAACTCATTTTCCTTCTGTACTTCTTTGTTCTCTTTTTGTAATTCATTCACCTAATTCCCCTCCTTCCCTTCTCCTATTTGCCCCTCTTTCTTTATTGAGGACTTTCTGTGTATAAAGCACTCTACTGGGTGCTGACAATGCCATTGTAAGCCAGAGAGATATTCTTTGTGTTGACAGACCATAAAATCTAGAGGTAGACCAAAGAGCTAAACAAATAAATAAATACGGAAGGGTGAATTATCATTGGTCTAGAAGAAAGGGAATAGGCTGCTTAAAAGAATGGCTTTTACAGTCTTACCTGATGTTCTCAAGAGATTTCTTTCCCAAGATGTTCTTCTAAAACTTTCTCCCATAACTTTATAGTTACTACTCAAAAAAATCTACAATGCAAAGGACACTCAAGAAATACTCATAATCTTCAAATACTCGTATTTTATTAATTATGAGTTTATCTCCAATTTTATAACTTCCTTTCTTTGTATACAGGCAGAGTTTGTATTTTGCTAATCAAAGAAGTTATCACTTCCCACATTTTTTGTATCTTCACATTCTACCAACAGTGGATCAGAAATATTCAGGAAATAATACCTGTACTAAACCTAAACAGACTGTTTTCCTTGTCATTATTCCCTAAGCAATACGGCATAATGTACATTTGCATAGCACCTACATTGTACTAGGTATAATAAACAGGCTAACGATGGTTTAAAGTATACCAGAAAATGTGGATAAGTTATATGCTACCATAGAACCATTGTCTAGAAGAGACTTGAACAGACTTTTTACTATCTGAAGTGTGTGTGTATCAAGTGTGTCCAAAAACCAATCTTCTATAGGTTGCTAGAGATGACGATTTGTTATATTTAAAGTTCATTTTAAAATAACCTTTACTTCTTTCTTAATGGATTTATATTATGTTCCACTGGAAAAAAATAAGGGCAGTATAAAGAAGGGAAGTTGATGGGATTTTCCATGTTACATATTAAATTATATCAGGTAATACAAAGATAGGTCTAATGATAAGTTACTGAGCAGAACTTTCCAATAAAGTCCATTAGTGATTTGTGGCCATATTGGTGGCAAATTATTTTTGTGAGTATAGATTTGATAATCATTTCATTCCTTAAATTCTGTTCCAGTACTGATTAGCAAGTTGCTTTTGTTTCTAGTTGACAGATGTGAATAATATCAATGAATACAGTAGGCTGCATTTATCTGATTCTGGCTTGGTACCTGCTAAGAGTAAAAACAAAACGATTGTGAGAGGAGTGATATTTCTTCAGCAGCCAACAGATTGAGTGGATTCCAGTGTGATTGGCAAGGGGGACTGGGGACCTTCACTCCGAAACCAAAAGCCAGAACCCTAGAATCCATTTGAAGAAGGGCATCATTGCACAGAGACAAGGCATTTGCTTGACCTGCACCATTGGAGGAAAGATTGGAGGATTAAGATGCATTTGAGGATTAAGATGTATCCTTATCTATAATGACAGCAAATTTGCAGTGACAGTGACTAGAACTACTGAGGGGTGGTAGCTGGAGACTACCACATACCTTCATGTGAGGGCAAAAATTAAATGAGCCCCTATTTATTGAGTGTTCATGAGATTAGCTGGCGATACTGATCTGCTAGTGGAAGCATTTGGATTGGGTCATAGGACCTGAGGGAAGAACAGTGACGAGGATGGCAGGGTGGCAGTCCTAGGCAAAAGAAAGGACACAGAACAGAAATGAGGTCCTGACTTCATGGAGGTTTAGTAATAATTCTGGATTTGTTCTGGTGAAAATACCTGGAAGTGCTCATTTTGGTATTTTCAAGTGACCCAAGAAAACAGTGAGAATTTAGAGATGATGGAATACTTTAAAACGTTGTGACTGCAAATGAAGGAGTGTTATGCCTGTTTAAATTATTTAAAACATGTGCCTTAGGTCAGCCCCTAGCATGGGTTTTTCTTCATAGACCTGTAGGACGCCTTCAAGACCACAGCCTTTTGCCATCCACACTTTGGCTGGTTTTGGTTGGTTTTTCCTGATGTAACAACTCTTTGATTAGGGGCAAGATTTTAATTTTTAAAGACCTATCAACATTGAGTCTTGTGTCACACATGCAAAGCCCCTGCCTCCTGGAGTGGGGACTTCAATCAAGCATCCTCTCCCTTAGAGCCCGCCCTCCGGTCCCCTCCCCCTGCTGTCTTCTCTCCACCAAGGCCCAGAGCAAAGCCTTGTCTTATGATATTGCCGAGTTCATAATGCTGCTCTATTGATTTTGCAAGCCTCTCAGTCATAGGGGAGCGAGTGGGGGGATGGGTCCGGAGTGCTGTGCACCTCCTCCAACTCACTCACCAGCCCTGGAGCTTTTGTTTCCAATCTGGAAGCTTCAGACCGGGGCTGGATTTGCAAAGGTCAAATATGCCTGCACATGGCATCCATAAGTGAGCCTTGACCGGGAGTCCTCCCTACTTAGTTGCCTGGCATTGAATCTGAGCAAGTAGGGCCAGGTTCATATACAGATCCCTGCTGGACACCAACCAGGAGCTGGAGTAGGCCCCCAGCTCCACTGGCCTGCACAATAGGGTCTTAAATGCCTGTCTGCAGGAATGGGCGAGGTTTCCTCTTTACTTAGAAAGCCAGAAAAACATTCAGAAAGAGGCTACAGAGGGGAGAAAAACATACTCCGGCTGGGCCCCAACCTTTCCTCCCCTCTCCAACAAAACCTTTGAGAATTTCTAATAAGGATTTCAGCAGAAAAATGTTTTGTTTTGTTTTTTTTTCTGGGTAGGGAGAGAGGTCATCTAATTTCCTTCCTGGTCTTCCTTTCTATGTTTTCTTGTCCTTCTTCTTTATTTTAAACCTTATGTGCATGGTCAATTAATTGATTTCCGAGGAACTAGCTTTATTTGATCATAAGAATTCCTTACCTATTCCTTACCTTATGTTTTTGAATTGACTACCAACTCAGGGCTGAATATACTTCAGTGCTTAAGTTATTATTATTATTATTTTTGTAGTCAAGGCAGTTTGTTGGTGATATTTATATTTATCTCTTACCTTTAGGTTGTTTTTGTTTTCCTCTTGTAGCCTGTTATATATACAATGTGTTTCACACTGGGAGTAGAAAAATACTTTCCAAAATGACTTTTTACTGTTGAGGCTTGGTAATGTTACTTGGCAATATAGACATGACTCCTGGGCCATTGTAATCTTTCTTGGAATTATCACTTTGAATCAGCCCCTAACTTTCAGTACGTGCACTAGTGGTGCTGAGCCCAGAGCAAGCCAGCAATGTAATCATAAAAGCCAAAATGATTGCCTTTTGTAATTCAGAGGGTGCATTTCTTGATGTTCCTGAACTTGTGACCATATATTAGAAACACTGACTGTTCACTGTTCCTTAACAGAGTGGACCATCCATGACTGTGTAGTCTTGCTCACATGGTCTGTCTTTCAAGAATGCTCATGTCCCTTTATCCACTTGGTAAAGCTCCTTCCTTTATCAAGTTCAGCTCAAATGTGACATCGTCATATGGTCTTTCATTCCTCTCCAGGAAGAGTAAATTGGTTCTTTCTCTTTGTTGCCAACAATTTTACTCACCATGGTTATTAGGTACACATATGCTGTGTTATCATAAATGGCTTATGTTTCAATCCCTTCATTCCTTCTACAGCCATAGAATCTTAGAGCAAAATGTAGCTTAGAAAGTAGAAGCTCAGTAAGCACTGCTGGACAAATCTCAAAGCAGTAAAAGACAGTCCCTGCCCCTGAAAGGTAGACATGGGCTCGTGCAGGTGCAGCGTGTTTATCCTAGCAAGGTATTCTTCCTTCTCAGTCGTTATTCTATTAGAGGAAAAAGTGCATCCACCTGGACATGACCTTAGCCATCTTAAAATAGAGCATTTGATAAGAAATGATAGATTTCTTTTTTTAAAAGATTTAAATAGATTTTAAAATAGAATACCTACTGGTGATGCCAAATACTGTACTTAGCTTAACTATAATACATGTCCTTCACTGCCATCTCTATCAAGAATAAATTGGTCCCTTCTCTGTGTTGTCATTGCATTTTATTCACCAAGTTCATGGAAAGAAGTTGAAAACAAGGCTTGTGGATTTGTGTTTTTCTTTTTTTTTTAATTTC
The DNA here is from genome assembly GCF_023159225.1 of Perognathus longimembris pacificus. Lineage (NCBI taxonomy): Eukaryota > Metazoa > Chordata > Mammalia > Rodentia > Heteromyidae > Perognathus > Perognathus longimembris. The sequence continues at coordinate 24,216,462 of NC_063164.1, forward strand.
TTTCTTTTTTCATAGTATATGCCTTGTCATTTCAGAGTGTTATCTCTGTTGATGTCCTATTTTGGGACAAGCTGGGGGGGGGGGGATTCTTTAGCCCAGTCGTGTGAGGTCTGAGCAGAGGACTAATGAAATCCTGCTCACTGGTTACTTCTCCAGACAGATCTCCCCTCAGAAGGGATTTCACAGGAAAACTCTGTGGTCAGTGAAAGCTCTGCAGCTATCTCCTGCAGTAATTTGGGTCCAAAGAGAAGCAAAAACAGGACCAAATATGCCTGTGGATTTTCTTTTCCATTTCCTTTCTTTGGAACAGAAGCCTCGATTTGGCATCTGTGGGACCTTGTTTGCTGTGTTTCGTCTTTTGATTTTTTTGAGATGTGCCAGTCAGGCTGATTATTACCTACAGATACTTCTGCTTTAGATTATCTAGTACTGGGATTGTAAGTGTGTGTAACCATGCCTGGTTTGATATACTCTGTTGATAAATAATGATTACCGTTTTAAAATTGCAAGGAATTCAATATAGCCTTCTGAATTTGGGGCTCCATTAAAAAAATTGGACTCTGTTTCACATATGAGCTGAAATTGTGTAACAACTTTCCCCTGTGGATGTCATCCAGCTTACCACAGCCCCCAACTCTGTGAGCTTCCTTTTTGCTTGTTTCACTAATGTATGTTGGTTTCCTGACTTTTCTGTATATTTGAGGTTGTTAATTTATTAGAAAGGGTTTTAACTTCTTAAGGAAACCATCCTTAGAAATAACACTTGTCTGCCCAGTATTTCAGGGACAACCAAGTGGCTTTGTTCTACTGGGCTTTGTCTGGGAGACTGGGCAGAAATCTCAGTCTGAAATCTAGAATAGAGATACCTGGATGCACAGGGTCCAGAGAAATAAGTCCTATCATCTTCATGCCTTCCCTTAGACAAGCAAGATTTCATCATGAGAAATACATTAACAGTCAGGATTTTCATAGCATTGGAAGAGGTTGTACATATTGAGTCCATTTTATTAACATCTTTGGTTTGTGCGTGAATAAGGAACCAAGAGAAGGTGACTTATGGAAGGACACATAATTACGTAAAAGGAGCTGGTAAAAGTCTTCCTGACTTTGATCTCTTGTCTCTCCATGACCTCACATTGCCTTTGATTTTATATGCTTATAAAGAGTCCCACAGTTGAAAGATTTCGGTATTCATGACTGCACAGGCTTCCTTCCCCCAAAACACTGAATTACCTACTTTTTAAAAAGATGATCTTCCATCAAGATAAACTTCTTCATCCATAGTCTTCTTTCTTTTGCTTTGTCATTTACCAGGTGATTATAGGCAAACCACTTTAAAATTAATGGTTAAAGCTGCCAGTGGTGGTGTGTTCCTATAATCCCAGCTATGCAGGAGGTGGAAGCAGAAGGATTGTGAATTTGAGGTGCCCTTATCAAAGGGAATGGTGAGATGATGTCTTATAAACAAAATCTAAAGGGCTGGAGATGTAGCTCAAGTGGTAGAATGCTTGCCTAGCATGTTCAAGGCCCTGGGTTCAGTTCTCAGCACCGAAGATGAAATTAAACAAAACAAAAACAACCACAATGAAAACCTTAAATTCAAGGTAGGAAGTGGAGTCCTGTTGCTCTTGAGCTGATTTTCTTTCTTTCTTTTTTTCCTTCTTTATTATCAAAGTGAATTACAGAGGAGTTACAGTTTCATATGTAAAGCAAGTACGTTTCTTAAACTGTAACTGATCTTAGTGCCCCGGATACTGTATATACCTGTATTGGAACTAGGGAAGAGAAAGGGAACACCAAAATCAAGAGACAAAGGATAAAAAGTCTAACCATTGCAATAGAGATACTTACAAAACCAATTGGTGTAAATCAACTGTACAACTCATGGGGCGGTGAGGAAGGGGGAAGACGGGAAAAATTGAGCTGATTTTCTTCCCAGAGTTGGATGGAGCTTCTTGGTTTGATGTTAATGATAAAGGCAGCTGTGTGCAGCTAGTTGGACATGAGAGTGACATGCTTGCTGTTCATCTGTTTCCATTGCTCCCATTTCTCCTCTTCACTATGCTTCTATTTTATGTGTGTGTAATTTTGCTAGCTGTGCTTTCTGTTTCATTGTTAAACAAAAGAGAAGGATGATTGATAATATGCAGATGGAAAACAAGCCAAGAGCCACTATTTTGAAGGGCATGTTAGGGGAAAAATATTGAAGCATGCCTAATCAAATCTGTATTTTTATTTTTACTAAAATTTAGGATTTTTTTGGTAATGTTGGATATTATGCTCCGATCCCTCCTTTAAAAGGTAAAGAGTATAGACATTTTTAGTTTCCATATTTATGACCATTGCTCAAATAAATAAAGTAAGGCCTTCAGTACCCTATATTCATTTTCTCAGGTCACATCCAAAAAAATGACACTAGATTAATTTCTTTTCATCTCAATGATTGTACTTGATGGTGACAGATTGAAATAACTGAAATCCTACTTGCTGTCTGCTGTTTTGGAGACAGAATCTCCCTGTGCAGCCCAGGCTGGCCTTGAACTCAACAATCCTGCCTCCCCAGTGTTAGGATTGCAGGTGTATGCCACCACTCCTTGCTCTCCACAAATAACAATTTCATCAAAGTATTGAATGAAAATAGACAACTGAGGAATCTCATACTACAAGGCATTGCCCCAAACCAAGACCACCTCTCCTAGTCTCACTAGGGGAAATGACATAGAGTCAAAAAGTTTATAAAATGAAATTTGGGATCTAATGGTGTTTGTAATTTAAAAGATCTCAAACCTCACTCAGGAATCTGTATTCCTCCAAGGTTTCTGAGTGATGATGATTTGTTGAGATGCTTTGAGATCCATAGTGGAAGTTCCATGTGGAACTAGAAAAGATAACTGTTAGTTGCCAAGAGGTTTTGATTCTGTTTCTGGTCTTATTGCTAACATGGATGCATAACTATAGAACCCCCAATTTTCTTCACTTTTTTGGGTTCCCATGAATAGGAAGGTTTTTTTTTTTTGTTGTTGTTGTTGTTTTGCCAGTCCTGGGCTTGAACTCAGGGCCTGAGCACCGTACCTGGCTTCTTCTTGCTCAAGGCTAGCACTCTACCATGTGAGCCACAGCGCCACTTCTGGCTGTTTTCTATATATGTGGTGCTGAGGAATTGAACCTAGGGCTTCATGTATATGATGAGGCAAGCACTCTTGCCACTAGGCCATATTCCCAGCCCATGAATAGGAGTTTTAATCCTGGCTGCCTGGAGGTCTTGCAGTGGACTTCTAGGTATGAGGTTTGAGGACAAATATTGATAAATGTTTTCAGATGCCTTTTACAAAATAATTCTGTTTTCTAAAAAACAGAAATGAAATTCCATTTCATAAGGATGCATTGGAAAAGTCCTACTTTTCACCTGTGCTATAGTTATGGTTTTGTTCTGTTGCTGTCAGCCTGTTTTTCTCGAGAAAATGGAAGGTTTCTATAGTTCTCTGATTCAGTAAACCTTGCATTGAAAGCTCACAGTGTGCTTTTAAGAAGTCTATAGATAAAGCATCTCCTACCTTAGCAAGTGATCCTTTCATTCACACACTCATTATCAAATCCTGATTGCATGGATTGCATTTTCTTTTCCCAAAAAGCACATGCAAGAAAGAACTCAAGTTATTGAAAAAATGAGGCAGATATGAACAAACTTCATGGCAATCGCAGATAGAGACACAAACATCAAAATATCTTCTTAATTAAGGCGATGGCTCTGCTGGGGCTTGCATTCCAGGATTCTCAGTAGAGAAAACATGTTTTCTTTTATAGGGAAGTTTTATTAGCAGCAATGTTCCGGTATGTGGCTCAGGTTAATTAATGATGTAGTCACACTGATATCTTGCTCTGAGTTTCATTCCAGTAAGTAGGGGTACTAGGAAATCACATAGGTATATCTTACCATGCCAAAAAAAAAATACTTAATTTGGGCCACTAAAAGACATTTCCAAGAGACCTATCAACAAGGTAATTTGACAATTTTTTAATGTGGATACAACCTTAGAGTGAGAATTAAGAATTAACTCACCATAAACTATCAGTGGCTCATGCAATGTTTTCAATGAATATATGCAGAAATGATTGAGATCTCAAAGACTTAGACCACCCAGGAGATCGGATGGTTTTGACTTTCATTGTATAGGGAGATTTGTAGCAAGAACCACCTTTGCCCCATGAGAGTATTTCTTATTATTAATTTTTATCCTGGTGATGTTTTAAAACTTAATTTGTGTTGTGCATATGTAGCAACCTTTCTTGGAGGTTGAAACAACAAAGCAACTGGATTGGAAATTAGATTTTCTCCCTTATGCTGCTAATGTAGTTCTGGGTCCACAGGGATTTCCCCTTTGCATGGACCGATGATTTCTTTGAAACTGTATGGAAATTGGTTCAGACAGGAACAAAGGGGTTAGGGGATGGCAGTGATGATTCAAATTAGTGTCTCTTCTTCAATGAGAGTCTGGTGTGCTTGAAAGTGCATGTCATCCGTGATCAGTCAAGCCACTAAGGTTAAGTGAGGTGCCTGAGTGACTGGAATCCAAACTTCAGGGTCTCAACACTTGAGTCTTCCCTGTCAAGTTGGATTGAATTGTTAATTTGAAATCTGCAACATTGTCATGTGGTCCAGGAATGGGCCAAGCACAATTTGACTTTTCTATTCGTGATGGAAAACTATCTCTTCTCTTCACCTTCATCTTTCCAAGGCAAATTCCTAGTGCCTAACATCATGAATTAGAGAGGGAACAGCTCTATGACTCTGGAAACAATGACAGATTTAGAGAAAGGCAATGGAAATTCATTGAAGTAAGGATACACATGTATTATCAGTGGCATGTATATAAGTGTGCTCTCTCCCTTTCTCCCTTTACCCTCCCTCTCTTATAAGAATCCCGTACAGCTTCTATTCAATGTTTTCACCTCAACTTTTGTCTGGTTCAAATGCCATACCCTCTTAATTGGATTTTGGCTTACTTCCAGTGTTTGAGAGTTCTATATCTGTGAAATAATGATCCTGAAATAAATAGCACCTCTCAGTAGAGATGGCTTTTTATGTAAAAATTTTAAAGGGACTAGTGGGGAAGCAAATGCTTCAGTGTTTGGGAATTTATAGAAAAACATCAGTATGAGCCACAACAAGAATTTTGAAGGACCTCCTCTCTGTGTGGAGGATATTTAGAATTGTAGAAAATAGGAGTTGTTGAAAAGTCTGGATTTGACTAGATAGTCGCCTTGAAGGACCTTTGATTTAAGGACTGATGGACATATGGTTGCTAGTGTTGGGTACCAAATTTTGAGCTGTGAGTGTTTTGGAGGCCAATAGCCAGGGTTGCCTTTTCTTAAGGAGATCATTTTTATGTGATAGAAATGGGGCTACACGAAAGGGGGGTTGAGCCTCTATCATTATTGCATTCCCTCAGGACACTAGTTAATAAGCACCTGTCACCGAAGAGCAGAGAAGGGAGGGTTTTGTTCATCTTAGTGGCACTCAGAGCACATGATGCAATATAGACCGTGGAGAAGAAACAGGCAGGTGTTTGCCTCTGACAGAAATGTACAGGTGTGAGCAGCCAGGGCAGACCTCTTTGTCTTGAGGAGAGGCTGTGCTCCACTGCTGTTTGATGAGTGTGAATGAGGGAGTACTTCCACGGAGCTAAAACTTGAACTGAGAACAAATGAGGCTCCAGCCTTTAACCTAATAAGGCAGTGTTTTAGGACAGATTTCCTGTCTGGAAAGAACAGCTCAAGTGTTCTCTGGAATTCTTGAATTGAGTAATAGCTTTGCTGGTTCATTTATTCATTCAACTAGTATATTTTGGATACTTTTTCCAAGCACTGGGCTGGGTGCTTGTGGGTTCATTAATACATAAGACTAAGTTTCTCTTCTCTTGCAACGTCTATTCTAGTAGGAAAAGATTTACAATAAACATGCAATCAAATAACTAAGATCTTTCCAGGACTAGCAAGTAAATAAAAGAAGATAGTGTGATGGGGGATTTATGGGATGTTAGAGCCGGTACAGCAGGGTTTTCTGAGTAGGAGACAGTGAGGCTGAGAAAGTAGGTTAAAAGGCTATAGGCATGTAATGAACTATGCACCCATATTCTGGGATGCAGAAAGGCAGAAGCTAGGGCTTGGAGAGTCTGAGTCTGGTGTCTGTGTGAGGAATCAGAGGGGGTAAGGGAAGGAAGGAATCCTGGTAAGGGAGTGAGAGTGGTGGCAGGGGATGGATAGAGTATTATTTTGCAGAGGAGCAAGTGATCCCCTGCTTAGGATCAGTTGTTTATATGGGAGGGTCACAGTTCTTCTCACCAATGAAAACTGGGAGTTGACAACAGCATGTGTCCATTGGTGCTTTCTTGAGTCCAGAGGAAGAAAGAGGGGCTGGCAGAGGAAGAGGGATGGGATCTGCCTCGTACTATAAACATGTGCAACTTTTCTCAAGTGATAAACATTGAAAAGACAACTGAACCATGTGGAGGGAAAGCTTAAGCTACTGAGGTTTCACTCAGCTTCCTATGTTCTTTTTGTGAAGAATAATTTTTGGCATTCATCATACTCTTAGACCCTTGCCTATCCAGGATTGTGATCACTGTTGACTTTTCCGCTGTATTAAGAGTTGCTTCATTCATTCATTCAGCAAATATTTCAGGCGGGCCACAAATCAAATATCTTTGAGGAGCCTGCATCCTAGTGAAGTTTACATTTTAGATTTTGGCTGGGCTAGTATCCATGGGGACTCCGGAAATGAGTTTCATATCTCTGTAAACTCAGATTATTGTGCATTTTAGGCTGTGTAACAGATGCTCTGAGGTTCCTGTTCAGAGGAATATCCAAGACCTGCCTTCTTCAAGTTGTTCAAAAGCCCTTTCCTTTACCTGATTGGCAGCCAGGCCATATGTCCATCCCTCTGAACCTGTTCTGAAAGGGCATCTGAGAACTGTGGATGAGCCGATCCTTTCGATTTTTAAGTATTTAGGGAAATCCATTTCAAGAAGCTAAAATGAAAATGCAACCATCCATGCAAAAAAAGCAGCTTAGAGTTTACTCTTATGATTTTTAACTCTCTGAGGAGGAGAACACACATTTCTCTTCACTGTCCCTTCATTGTCTTTAACATTCTGCACAGAAAGCTCTCAGGTTTGAAAATGTCTTCTGTGATCACCCGCCACTAAACTATTTGCCACTGAGGGCCCCAATGGACTTTGAACATGTTGTTCTTGAGAAATATAAGCTATGGGGAAGAGAGAGAGAGAGAGAGAGAGAGAAAGAGAGAGAGAGAGAGAGAGAGAGAACGCTGTTCACATGTGCAAATATGTTTTGAGTCAAAGTAGTAGTTGTATTTATTTATGTGTATTTTTATAGGGGTGCACAGGAAGGGTGTATTTAATTAACCCAACTGAGAAGGATATAACAATGTTCTAGGAGGGAGTCAATGAAATGAGTTTGCTTTAAAAAACAAAAAATCCCGGTAGCCTGAGTCAGCCTGTACAAGTGACTCTGGAGAGGAAGGGGAGATGATGTCATGGGTTCGGTATGTTCCCATCTTGGCCACTGAGAGTAATGGGGCCCAGGGAATTTGAGGAGAGAGAGAGAGAGAGAGAGGGAGAGAGAGAGAGAGTTAATAGAAACGAGGTAGGGGGGGTTATGAGTGGGCTGTAAAACAGGATTAATAACCCCTTGTCAGACCTTTCCCTGTTACTGTGTTTTGCAGTGATTTGGTTTGAATGAGGGCTCTCTGGTCAATTAATGTTTATTTGTTTCTTTTGGCAAGACCAGTTGGGGGAAGGGAGAAGATTGGCAAGTTGAAATATGTTGTTTGGTTGCTGCATTTTGGAAAAAGAGGCAAATAATGTGGAGTTTGGGTTTTCAGTGATGGTGCCATCCCCCCCCCCCCCCTTTCCCTTAAGAGGCAGGAGGCAAGACATGGCCAGCTGGTGCCTTGAACTGACACAGGTGCAGAGGCTGTGGGGGGTGGGGAGGCAAGAATAATTACAGGTTTCTGAAGCATCAGTCCCTGCCTGACACAAGCGCTCGTCAAGAAAATGGCTCTTTATGGAAAAATTAATGGCAAAGCTGAAAACCCTGCTTGTTCTTGAGAAGCGTCCACTTCTCAGAAGGGAAGCCTTTCTCCACGCCAACCAGCTCTTGAGAGATGGGCCTGAGTGCCCTCATTCCTGGACTATGCCTGGTGGGTATTGTCTTGGCCATGGTGGTTTTCATGTGGCATTTTCTCTTCCATATTGTTTCTTCTTATTTAACTTGTTTTTTTTCAATCCAGAGCTCACTCTTGGCTCTTGGTAAGAGTATTGACTCCTTTTGCTCATGGAAATGCACTGGTAGAGACATCTACTGAAACCATTTTGTAAGTTACAAAGCGGGAGTGGGGGGGGGGGGAGTGATTTTCATTAGCACATGTCACCCTAACTGGTGTCTTGGTAGAGTAATAAGGGATTAGCAGGCAGGCCTGAGCATCATCTTTGATCCTGCTACATAGGAGCAATGGAGTCCTTGCCAAAGATGGAGTTTAGTTATAGTCCAGTGGCCAAGGAACTCTTCTGAAAGCTAGTTGCAATTCTGGCTAGAAACCAGCACACTTAGACTTCAAATCAGTGATGTTCGCAAAGTGTCCTCTGAAAAAATAATGTTTGTAAGGTCTATCTGTGAGTAGACCATCTTGTCTTTAGTGATCACTGTTAATTTGAGGACCGCCGACATTATAAGAAAGGAAAAGGCATTTTTTTAAGGAGGTGGAAATTTAGGGGACCCCAGTGGCTACTTGTAAGAAGCTAAGACTTGGCCTACAGCTCCCAGATCTGCCCACATTGTGTGACTTTTTAAAAGGCTTACCTTAAGGTTTAATTTGGATTTGGGTTGTTTTGGTGATTTCTTTTATGTGTGGCAACTAAGGAATCCTTGGAAGATGAAAGGGGTATTTGAGGCTGCTTTGCATCATGCACCCAGGGAAAGTAATTTCAAAGACATCATCCTCTCCCTAGGCCTTTAATCTTGTCTCCTTCCTCTTTGGTCTCCCCAAGGAAAAACATACAAACAAATATTTTTTATTTGTATGTTAGAAATAATTTGAGGAGGAGAAACACTAAAGAGGTTTGATAGAAATTTCCCAACTTTCATGTTTGTTTAGAATTAAATTAATTTGCACCGCATTGTCTTCCAGCATTTACAAAGTACTAGATGGAAATGTTTTATTTGGTTTCAGCTCCAGCAACCAGTTGATGTGAGAAACAGTCGAAAGGAATGTGATCTTACATGGGGTGTAATCCCGTGGTTATTTTGTAGAGTTCAGCAATTCTGACAGTAATGTGTAATGCTGTACCTCTGGGGTGTGCTATTGATGTGGGTTTTTTTTTAACCTAATAGCTAAAAAATGCAGTAAGAGATTTTTCACTTATATGGTATACTTCCTTACCTGCTTTCTAGGCAAAATTCATTCTTCCCTAACCTTCTGCCTGTGACATTGTCAGTGATGAAAATCAAGAAAAAGTGTACATTAGCTTAAAATCATCTGAGGACTCACTTTCTAAGGCTTAGGAGGTTGATTCTTGCCACTGCTTCATACGATCATGCTTTTCCTTAAATCTACTTTAAAATGTTGAAGCCCCAAAAGGAAGACAAGAAATTCAAGCACCTGGTACCAGGAATCTCTCAGGCTTACTAAGTCAGTTATAGCTCTTCTTTCTCCTCTTGCACTTCCTGAGCAAAATGGTGCCAGATCTCTCTGGCTATTCTTTGTTCTTCCTTTTCCATCTTTCAACTCTGATCAACTCTGATCTAAGTTTTAAAAAGCAGAAATATGTCAGAATTATTATATCATATCCTTCTTTGAAGAAAAAAACCCATAAAGTTCTCATCTGTATCAATCTTAGTAATCCTAAAGTTGATTTCAGGAGTTTGAGAAGTCCTTTTTTGTTTTAACTTAGTAAAAAGTGTGACGCATATACATATCTATGAAATTAGAGGAAAAAACAATGAATCGTTTAGAAAATAGCTTGCTAAAAGAAATTTGAATTTTCCTCCCATAAGCAGTGGCTTGTTTTGGGTCACTCTGGATTTCCATTCTGGGATGTGTATAGAGATTTCAAAGCATAAGAAAGTAGTTGCTGAGCTTTATAACCTTCCCGGGAGAAGGCAAAGGGCTGCTTCCTCCTTCTGTACTTCAAGAGTCCTGGAGGACTGGGGCACCTGGTTGACAGCACGTGACCAAACCACTCACAATAATTGGTAGAAAGGAGCACCCCTGGGCAGCCAAGTGTGATTCGCTGGGCGAATGCTCTTTCTTGGAACCAGAGTGCATCTCTTCCTCACTAGGAGCACCACCATCATAATCATCTGTATCAGCAGCATCGGCCATCAGGTCAAGATCTCATCTTAAACAATAAGGAAGGTCAAGGTCATTTTAGGGCTGAAACATAACTTCTTAAGTGTCAGAAAGTAGGATGCTGTACTTCTCTATATTTTCACATCTATCTTCTTTCCCAGGTTTGCTTACCTCCTTTGTAACTCTTGGCCCTTTTAGATGAAATAAATAGAATGACTCAGACTGAGAGAAACTAAGCAAAAGGCACCACAAATGACTAATTGATTGCCAACAACATAGGTAAGTGGTAGGTGGGCTTTTATTTCCACAATTCTAGAAAAAAATCATTAGAAAAATTCAATTTCTTTTACTTATTTTAAACTTACCAATTTGAGTCTAGAGGGATCCAAAGACTCCAAATAATCACTCATTATGGCATAGTTATTGCATTGTGGCAAAAATATTATACCTATGTTTTTATCTTATGTTCAGATTAAAAAACATAGAATGGCTGAACATTATGACTGAAAGAGGATGACATTAGAATCAAGCATGTCAGAACATACCTGCAATCCTAGCACTTGAGAGGTGGAGGCAGGAAGATTTAGAGTTCAAGGCCAACTTGGACTACAGAGTGCCAGCTTAAGCTACATTAGAGGGGGGAGAGAGGGAGAGGGAGAGAAAAGGAGAGAGAGAAGGAGGGGAGGAGGGAAAGAGGGAGACTAGAGTCTACACTCATTGCTTTTAATATCATCTTAATAAACCAGACATCTGTCAGTTCTTAGATTCATTTTGGAGATATATTTAATTGTCCAGGTCTGGGGTAAAGTGTCTTTCAACATTTGGCAATCAGCACATTTTCTCTACTTTTTTTTTTTTTTTTTGTCAACCAGGCTTTCCTGTAAGAGATAGATTTTAGAAAGAATGACTATGGGGAGGGAAGGTAAAAGATCATTTTAAACACGTGGGCTTGAGGGAAAGCAAAGGGGAAAGAGATAGTGGCATGGCATAAACCCTATAGGGAATTGTTCTAGAGGAGATGGTAAAGGTAGTAGGAGAGGTTGGCATCCTGACTTGGCAAATTTCAAGTCGTTTATTATGAGATAATGACGGGGTTTGGATGAAAGCCTTTTGGTAAGTTTGGCATCATGCCCATATATGACCAAATGTCTTAACATTTTTCTGAACTCTTGCCCAAAGCAAGGAGATTTTTTATAAACTTCATATGTACTGCAAGGCTTGAATGATCACATTCTCTTTTAACTTCTGTCTCAGAAACCCATCAGAAGAAGTAGATATGGCAGTAATGAGTTTGGAATCTTTCTTTTTTCTTTTTAACCAAGTCTTAGATTATTACTTTTAATAAGCATGTTTCAGCAAGTAAAAAGGCTATGAAAAGCATGAAGAGTCTATTAAAAGAGCTTTCAGGGTGATCATTTCAAAATCAATTTCAGATGATATTTATTAGGCGATGAGGGGAAGCCATACATTTCACAGTTGACATATTAGGGTTTTCATCAAGTTCATTCAGGACTCAGAATTAGGTAGGTAACCACTTTGCATCTGGGCATGGCAGTACCCACCTGTAAAAATCCCAGCTACTTGAGAGATAGGGGTAGAGACGATTGTACTTTGAGGCCAGCTGGGACAAAAAGTTTGAAAGAACTCATCTCAACCAATAGCTTTGCACTGTAGGACATACTTGTCATCTCAACTACAGGGAAGCCTGAGATTAGGAGGCTGGCAGTTACAAACCCACCCTTAGGCAGAAAACCTTTGTTAAGCTGGGCGCCAGTGGCCCATTCCTGTAATCCTAGCTACTCAAGAGGCTAAGATCTGAGGATTGCAGTTTGAAGCCAGGTTGGGCAGAAATGTGGGTGAGACTCTTATCTCCAAGCAACCCCCCAAGAAGTGGATCTATGGCTCAAGTGGTAGAGTGCCAGAATGGAACACAAAAGCTCAGAGATGGCACCATGGCTCAGACTTCAAGCCCCAGGACTAGCAAACAAAAGAAAACAAGAATGAAAAAAAGCTTTTCTAGCTTTTCATCTTGACAGAACAGGCTGGGTGTGACTGTGCCTTTTATCCCAGCTATGCTGGGAAGTATAAATAGGATAGCACTCTGGATCAACGCAGGCAAAATTTTAGACACAAATAATCTTTTCTTACAAATAATCAGAGATAAAAAGATTTAGAGGTATGACTCAAGTAGTAGAGGACCTGCTGAGCAAATGTGAGGCCTTGGGTTCAGACCCCAGTATCACCAAAAACAAAGCAAAAAGAGTTGAGGACATGGCTCAAGTGGTAGAGTTCTTCCTTAGCAAAGTATAAGGTTCTGAGTTCAAACTCTAGTACTACCCTTCCCTCACAAAATGATTACTTTGCACTTGAGAACATTTGCTTCCCCTTGCCAAAGTTTTTAAAGAGGTAAATGTTGGTCCAATAGCTTAATCCTTAAAGATGTATTGTTAGATCAGGCCTCAGGATGCTTCCTGTCAAGATACCACATGAGCATGATTTGTGTCATTGCACTGATCTCTGCTGACTCAGATTTGGATTTTGCTGGTTAGAGTGTCACTGGAACAGAATTAATCTATAGTTCTGGTGAGTGGACAAATAAACATTTGCATGGTATATCTAAATTTCAAATCTGGAGTCATTCTTAGTCTGCTGATGATCAATCTGTGCCCCCTGTCCATATAACTATAGTACAATTGCTTCCAACAAGAAGTTACTATTGATAGAGTACCATTAAATAAATCTATACATGCTATTTGAATTATACATTATTTTCTCAATCTGTGTGCTTTCGCTGGTCCAGGGTCCAGACCAGGGTCTGTTGTGTTTATTTGTCATAGCCCATTGTCTCTTCTAACCCACGATGGCTTCTCAGCTTTGCTTTACTCTTTATGACCTCTATACTTGGAAAGAAAAGTGATGTTTCCCCCAATCAGACTGTATCTATACATCCTTGTCAGGAATATCATAGAAGAATGTTGCAATATCCTCATTGCCTTTGAGCCCTATCATATTAGAGGTTCATGTTATCAATATGACTTATTGCTGCTATTGTTCATTTTGATCAGGTGGTTATTATCGTAGTTACTCCACTGTGAAAGTTATTATTTTTGTCTTTGTAATTAATACATATCTTGATGGCAGGAAATTTTCAAAATAGGCTGGTATCTTGTTTCTTATGTGTTCAGCTACTGATTTTGGTGTCCCTTGATGATTCTTATTAGCTGTCCTTATTCTTGCTTGCTTGGTAGTCATTTTTATTTCTATCAACCTTTTTGTGCTTATTAATTATAATTTTACTGAACTGAGCCTTTCCACTTCTTTATTCAATCATTTATTTACACCAGCCTGTGTTTTGTTTTATTCTATTGATTCCAGTCCGATATACCATGATTCATTTTTGTTGCCTAGATTTTATGATTGAAAATGTCTTTAAGTTGGCACCTGTGTCTTTTTTTCCATACCCCTCTCACTTTATAAACACTTCTAGGAGTGTCTATATATATTTTTTAAATTAAATTTTATTGACAAGGTGATGTGCAGAGGGTGTACGTAATAAGGTAGTGAGTACATTTCTTGTCATATTTGTTACACCCTCTTATATATATTTTTGCCTCTGTGTGTGTGTGTGTGTGTGTGTGTGTGTGTGTGTGTGTGATCATTCTAGGGCTTGAAACTTATAACCTTTAGCTAAGTGTTCTACCACTTGAGGCAATCACACTCCAGCCCTTTTGCTTTAGATTATTTTTCAGATAGAATCTTGTGCTTTATTCCTGGACTCACCTTGGACCATGGTTCTCCTATGTATGCCTCCAACATAGCATACATTATAGGAGTGACCACTATGCCTGCCTTGTTTTTAAAGTTAGTTTCACTAACTTTTTGCCATGAAATATGGGCCTCCACATTATATCTAATGCCTAAGTATCTGGGATCATAGGTATTTGCCCTCATTCCTGGCTTTCCCCAATTCTTGAAGCAACATTTTTTTCAAGGACTCCTTCCTTCCATTACTGGGTAATGGTAATTAGAAACCAATAGCTTTCTGTTTGTGCTCATTTTGCTTGTAGCCTCTTAGAAAATATGTATGTATGTATTTAAATCTATGTAGTATCTCAAATTCCAATTAAATAATGTAAGAAGTTCTCATGATTACTTAAAGATGAAATATATTTCTGGGTGCTATCCTAGTTACTCAGGAGGCTGATGTCTGAGGATTACAGTTCAAAGCCAGCCTGGACAGGAAAGTTCAGTCTGTGAGATTCTTATTTCCAATTAATGACAGAAGTAGAGCTGTGGCTCAAGTGGTAGAGCATTGGCCTTGAGTGAAAAAGCCCAGGGGTAGTGCCCAAGCCCAGAGTTCAAGCCCAAGGGCTGGCAAAAAATAAGTGATGTATACTCTTTTTGGCTTGGGAGTAATATCATTTTAATGTGTTCTTCATCCTTAACATTTTAATTTTCATGGTTGGACAAAAAAAAATCTCACCCCAGGTTTCAGTTGACAAGATCTTCTTTATTTAAGCTTTATCATTAGACATTGTAAGAAATGGATTTCTCAAGACAAAAATAATTCCATAGTGATTTCACAGGGGTATCTGCACCTCCTAATAGGTGGTCCATGATTCTCTTAAGTCTCAGGTGGAATAAGAATGCAAGAGGGCTGGGAATATGGCCTAGTGGTAAAGTGCTCGCCACATATACATGAAGCCCTGGGTTCGATTCCTCAGCAACACACACACACACACACACACACAAAGCCGGAAGTGGTGCTGTGGCTCAAGTGGCAGAGTGCTAGCCTTGAGCAAAAAGAAGCCAGGGACAGTGCTCAGGCCCTGAGTTCAAGCCCCAGGACTAGCAATAAAAACAAAACCAAACAAAGAATGCAAGAATGCCCTGTGTCAGGATTACAGGTCATGGCCTCTCTGAAGTGGTCCAGATTTAATGCCAGAGGTTTCTCTGCGTTTAGATCATAAGTATGACTCATAAGCTCCTGGGATGCAAATCAGGGTATACTGGGAAGGTTATATTTTTTTTAATCCTCCCATGAGAGTGTGTGAATATGTTTAGAATATTTCAGTTCTTCAGAACTCTGAATATCAAGTGATCTGAGCCTCTAACAATCAATTTCTTAGTGGCTTTCAAAATCACTGAGCTGGAAACTATGTAAGGGGTCAGGACATACTAACACTCTATCTATAGATAGTGGTGACTGGGTGTGGGAATTAGTCCTTAGTGGGAGGCAAGGACATCCTGTAAGCCATGATTCAGCTGATTTTCCCTGGAACATATCCGCACCTCAAGTCTCTAGTTCTTCTCTTTGAGCAAAGCTGTAGAAGCATTAAGATTGTTCCCAAAGACATTTATTAGTGGTCCTTTCTAAGATCACCAGCCTAAGCAGGATGGACTATGAGACCCTGCAAACCTCAATAACTTTAAAAAGATTGATATCTTCTATAGAGTATGTTAATTCATCCTAGAGAAGTCAAACTAGAAGTCAACAATAGAAAGATATTTAGAACCACCCCCCCCCCACCCAAATACCTGGAAGTTAAACAGCACATTTTACTTTATCCTGTAATGATAGATTCTCCTACTGAAAACAACTATGAAAGAATGAGCATAATAGAAAGGCAAACCCTTGCTGGGAGGTGGTGACTCATGCCTGTAATTCTAGCTGCTTCAGGAGGCTAAGACCTGAAGAATTGTTGGTCAAAGCCATCCCATGCAGAAAAGTCCATGAGACTCAGTCACCAATTAACTAGCAAAAAGCCTAGCGGGAGGTGTGATTCAAGTAGTAGAGCATCTGCCATGAGGAAGAAAGTGGAATGAAAGCATGAGGCCCCAACTTAAGTGCCAAGTACTGGAACACATACACAGAAAATTGAATTCTTAAAGCACTGGAGAATCACATTTGAATGGCAAATAGACATTTAGAAGAAGAAAGTTGGGAGACTTAACATGCCTTCTTAGTATTTGGAAACTTGGCTAGGTACTGAGGATGAGGTGGGTACTAAGATAAAGTGTCAGAAGATAGAACCTCTGGTACCTCAAAAGGAGGTTAGAGTAACCAACATGTTGATTGTAGTTTTGACAGACACTGTGTTTGTGTTGGGTGCCTGGCACTGTGCTTGGTAGATAATGGGAAGGAGAAGCTTATGAGAGGTTTCATAAATAGGATTTTACAGTCCATAGTTGAATTGGCTGGAGCTTAGACCTAGGGCTCCCATATTGGAGAGGAGTAAATGGTCATTTCTTGTAAGGAGATGCAAACAAGAAGGGGAAAATTTGGGAAATGAAATTCAGAAAAGGATAATATGCTAGACCCAAGAAGATAGTATTGGAGTACTATTGGTTTACTGAGTCAGAGCTATTATTTAATCAATAAGTAAAACAAAATCCAAACTCAGTTTTCCAGTAAGGTTTTCTTGATGAATACCTCCATATTACAGGGAGAGAGTTCATTACCCACTCCTCTATAATGACATACTAGCACACTTTATAATGTGCTGATCATTTGGTATCACATTCCTTTATAAATCCATGCCATTTTTACCATTTATTGGTAATTTATTTTGCACATAGGCCACATGGATCTATTACCCTGTCTTCCTCTAATGCATACAACAAAGCCCTGAGCCTTGCCTACTTGCCTTTAGTTGAATGAATACTTGGGATGTCAGTGTTGAATGAAGACTGGAATCATTCATTTGTTCCTGTCATTAAAAATCAACTGTGAAACCCAAAGCGATTCATAGTTAAGAATCTAGTTTTCTTATTCTGTAATGCAGAGTTTAGCCCGAAGTAGTCTGATTGAAAAACCAATCTTTTGAAATGTCACCAAAATAAAATCATTGAACATAGCTAGGTATTTCATTAAGATACATTCTTAACAGAATAAAAGCTTAGAATCAGAACATTGGTTGGAAACATAGACGCTTTACTGAGGCAGTAAATTTGGAGCTAGTAGCATTTAAAATTTGCCATTAGAGTTTCTTTGTTGAAGCCCAGAAGACAGAGAAAATTGAGCTGATGGTGCAAGTTAGCAACATAGTTATATACAAGAATCAAGAAGAGTAAAATTTTTGAGTGAGAAGAGCTTTAGCATTCAAACTCTGCGAAGTATCTACTTTTACCACAAAAAAAAATGCTTCTCTCCTCTTACAGAGATTTATGAGCACTGTGAAACTCAACTTCTGGGTTCTTCCTTATTTCCTTATCAGGTGAAGATTTTATATGGAGATATATAAAGTCCTATGTTTAACAGGTCTCAAAAACTGTCTTTGAACTCATTTTTTACCAAGTAGCCAGAGATGATGAACCATTGTAATGGCTGGCACTCATGCCCCTTACTCCCTAGTATGTGGGAGGGATATCTGTAATTCCTTATTGTGAGCAACAGGAGTTTTGTCTTACCCCCCCCCCCCCCCCACACACACAGGTACAGTAGTAGGCTTTAAAAAAAACAACAACTCCCACCTGTCATGGAATTTCTGCTCAAGACAGGCCTTGTTGCCGCATGAAAGCATTCTCCCTGTTGAAGTGGGGTCGAAGAATAAGAGGTCATGATTTTGCCAACGGGGTGTTCTCTGGGATCCCCCAAGGTGTGTGATGATTAGCCTGCCTTCCTAGTTCGCCTTCATTTACCGTGGTTGGTGGAAATCACCTGATGGAACTTTCTGAGTGTTTCCGAGGTATTCAGAGTGTCCATCATAAAGGCCCGACCTGTTAGCCCAGAGAGACTCTTGAGACACCAGCCCCGAAAGCGTTCTCCGTGCCTTCCCCTTGTGCGCGTGCCCACGCGGCCCCTCCGGGTGTCCCGTGCCCCTGATGGTTACTCCTCTCCCTCCTTCCTTCCCCTCTGCAGACATGCCTTGAGTTGGAACGCTACCTGCAGACGGAGCCCCGGCGGATCTCGGAGACCTTCGGGGAGGACTTGGACTGCTTCCTGCACGCCTCTCCCCCGCCGTGCATCGAGGAAAGCTTCCGCCGCCTAGACCCCCTGCTGCTCCCTGTGGAAGCCGCCATCTGCGAGAAGAGCTCCGCCGTGGACATCCTGCTCTCCCGGGACAAGTTGCTCTCCGAGACCTGCCTCAGCCTCCAGCCGACCAGCTCTTCTTTGGACAGCTACACGGCCGTCAACCAGGCCCAGCTCAACGCAGTGACCTCACTCACGCCCCCGTCCTCCCCCGAGCTCAGCCGCCATCTGGTCAAAACCTCGCAGACTCTCTCGGCCGTGGATGGCACGGTGACCTTGAAACTGGTGGCCAAGAAGGCTGCGCTGGGCTCGGTCAAGGTGGGAGGGGTGGCCGCGGCCGCGGCGGCCGTGACGCCGGCCGGGACAGTGAAGAGCGCGCAGAGCGACAGTGAGCAAGGCGGGGTCGGGGCCGAGGCGTGCCCCGAGAACAAGAAGAGGGTCCACCGCTGTCAGTTTAACGGGTGCCGGAAGGTGTATACAAAAAGTTCCCACTTAAAGGCCCACCAGAGGACTCACACAGGTAGTGGTACAAGTTGACCGCACGTGGTTATTAATCTTGGTCCTTTCCTTGCTCTTCACGTGGCAGGATGGGGCCCTGTGAGTTCGGAGAAGCCACCTGGATGCTCCTGAGGAGGTGGTGAGGGAGGCAGTGGGGGGGCCTTGGTGGGGGAAGCCAGAGAGAGAGATGCACCCCTGCCTTGCCCTAAGATCCCAGAATGGCCCTGCCGCTGGCTGGCAGATGCTTTCAGAAGCAGTGCCAACCCCAGTGGAGAATCAAAATGGCAGAAGGGGGTCTCTGGTCTTGTCTTCCATTCCCTGCACGGACTCGCGCCATTGTTCGCCATTGTTTTATGAGTGTTGCCCTTCAGGTTTGATCCACACTAGTGTTAGCATTCACAGTGAAACCAGGTAACCGGGGTGTCCCTGTTCACCCTTTTCCCAGCAGCCCTGATTTTCCATCAAAGTCACCCAACAGCAGGAGGGTTTCAGAGTTCATTAGATGTGATCATGCTGTAATTAATTGGCATCTCCTCTTTTGCATTGTTCTCTGGCGCGTGCTTTATGGAGAGATGGCAGAATTGCTTTTTAATGAGCTTGTTACTGAGAAGTTGCTAAAGTGATTACATTGCGATGTGTGTGGTAAGGGTTGGGGAGAGAAGGGGTCCGTGTATGTTACTGTAGCCTTCTGTGGTGATGCCAAGGAATCCTGTTGATCCTGGGAGGTCAGTGGATCATCTGAAAGAGGGAGAGGGGGCTATGAAGAAAGGAGGGAGATTGCTATTTTCATTATGACCATCTTTGTTTTCTGTTTTGAGCTTGAAGCTTTGGGTAGTGTCTCTCCTTTGGTCTGCAAGAGTGCCACTAAGAGCAATTACTGTGATTGGTGGTTTTTAAGTGGGTCACTAATGGTGTATTACTTGTATGGTTTTTGCATACTGCAATTCCCCAAAGGTACAAGTGGCAGAGTATGAGGGTTCTCAGTGAGAAGTGGGTATAAGCACATGAGGTGGGAGATATGTCTGGTGCTCTGTGGGGAATCTGTAGACTGTGTCTCCAAGGAATTGTGCAGTAGAAAGACCATTGGCTGGAAAATCAGAGCAACCCAGATTCTACTTCTAACTCTGCCACTGACTAGCGTAGTGACTGTGTGTCCCTTGATTTCCCTATGCCTTGTCTTCTATATATCTCAAACAGTGTGGCCCCTTTGAGATGATGTTCTAATGGTTTATACAAGGTTTTTGTACAACACTGAAGAACTTTGCTGAAGTAAGAATCCATGTGTGACTAGAAGAAATCACTGTTTTGAACCTCAGTGTTACTCCTAGGGGATGATGAGCACTGACGTCGATTCCTTACATACCAACCTCGGCATGTACTCCTTTGACCGAACTTAGTTTCTACAGTGGCTCTGTTTCACTCTTGGGCTAGTGTCCAATAGAATGTTTGAATCCTGTGGCTCAAGCTTAGTGTTCCATTTGTGGTTTCCCATCAGAATCTTTGTTCGAGTTCTCCACTCCACATGCACCCATTCGAATGCTTCCTACTATTGTAAGTCTTTTCCCTCTCTGATATTGTTCTGAAAGTAGTTTTTATCTATATTCCTTCCTAAAGTCATTGAGGAGTGACAAGACACTGCCAGGCTCCCAGGTCTCAGTGCATGACTCATCTGTCCCCACAGGAAGCCAGAGAAAGCAGGGTGAAGCAACAATGTTCAGAGGTGTTGGGACTGTAGTATTCATGATTATGGACATGAAGACAGGCTACCTCCTGGCCTTCTAGGGAAGCCAGAGAGCTATTGGGGAAGCAGAAGTTCTCTGGAGGGTGATCAGAAGATTTTTCCTTTCTTTCTCCCTTTTCTCCAACAGAGTTGTCAGAAAGACAGCCAGTATGATCATTACATTATTTGCTGCTTTGATTTTTGAACAGTGCCTACTCAGAGTGATTACCAAGGTGCTGCTTATTAAGGTATCGAGTGTTTATAACCACTTGTTATGGTGGTGTGAAGTGGGAATGCTCCTCCCCACAGCGAATTTACTTAAGGGGGCACCATGCATTACAAAAAAGTCTGTATTGTAGTATGGTTAAGTCAGGTAAACTTGGGTTTGTGTTCTGGCTCTATCTCTTCCTACATTTATGACCTGTGTAAATTATTTCCTGATTCTCAGTATCCTCATCTAGAAAATGGGGACAATTATATCTACCTCACAGATTGTTTCCTGAAGGCTGAATTTGCAAAATATTCAGCAGATAGTAAGAACTAATTAGCAATAGTTGTGGGATTGTTTCCATTATTACTGTTGTTGACATTGTGTAGTGATAGCTAAATGCAAAACAGTTTTATATCAACGAGGAATAAGCCAGCTGGCCAAAGTTGAGTATCTCTATACAGGTTGAGTATCTCTAATCTAAAAAAACCCAAATCCAAAATGTTTCCAGAACTGAAATTTTTTTAGAGAAATAGTAGAAAGTTCCACAACTGACCTCATAAGACAAGTTGCAGTTTAAATAGAAGTACACCAAAATTTTATAAAGCAACTTTCAAGGGAAGTATATTATAAAGTGTATATGAAACACAAGGGAGAACTGGGAATATGGCCTACTGGTAGAGTGCTTGCATCATATACATGAAGCCCTGGGTTCGATTCCTCAGCACCACATATATAGAAAAAGCCAGAAGTGGCACTGTGGCTCAAGAGGTAGAGTGCTAAAAGAAGCCAAGGACAGTGCTCAGGCCCTGAATTCAAGCCCCAGGACTGGCAAAAAGAAAAAAAAAAGAAAAAAGAAAAAAACACAAGCGGCCTTGTGTTTAGAATTGGATCCCATCCCCAAGATATCTCATTGTGTATATGCAGATATTCCAAAAAGAATACAAAGTCTGAAACATTTCTGATTCCAAGCATTTCGGATTATGGATACTCAACCTGTACCTCTCAAAAGTAAGCATAGTTTCTGTCCTCACCCCCAAGGGCTCACCATTGAGGTGTGTGGTGATGGTGCTCATGCACACTGCTTTTGGAGGCATTAATTCATGAGCTTTAATTCATGGAGGTTGGCAGTAATATTGAGTTCCACAATGCAGGAGGCAGTTGCAGTGCATCCCATCGAAGCACCTGCCCTGAAGACCTTTCCTCACACAAAAGTATGGAAGAAAGAGAGATGGATGAGAAGGGAGGTAAATATGGGGAAAGTCATGGAGGATGGGAGCAAGACTATGAATTAATTTGGATTAAATGGATGAGAATCAGAAGTATTTATTTGGAATTGGTGTGAATGGGGCACATGGGGAACTGAAAACAAAGGTGATAATTTATGTGGTGTGAATGAACTAAGAATAATGAAAAAAGCATGAAGGATGGAATCAAATTAAGTGCAAACATATAAAGGAAGTGGGCTGTAAGAGCTGGAGGGCAAAGGTATATGGTGATGCGAATTGGGGTGCAAAAGAGCACCACTGATAGCAGGCCTGGGGTGGGGAGAGCTGCTGACCAAATGTTGCACTGACATTTTCATAAACAGGCTAGGATGGATTCTGGCAGGGTGTTAGAGCACAGGACTCGCTTTATTTCAGTGGAAATATTTCTTATCCTTTGGCTGGAGAGGTGTTTGGAGACAGGAAATAAAAAAACGAAATAAAACTATCCCAGAGAGAGACAGAGAGGAAATATGTCATTGTGTTCTCTCTCTCTCTCTCTCTCTCTCTATATATATATATATATATATATATGCTATTTCTCTTTTATATGGAAATATGTTGCAAATGAGACACCATTGAAAAATAAAATGAAATGTGTGAGTCTCTGTCTTCTCTGCATAAAGACAGAAATACATTGTGGATGACATGGATTTGTTTGCATTGGGAATTTTCTTTAAAGTGTTATTCATTTAATCTTTAGATAGAAGTTACTGAGCTAGAAAAGACAGGCATTTTTTCCCCTTTTGTGGCTATTTCTTGAAGTTGCTGAATCTGTCAAACCTTTTGCCCTGGAGGATATTAGGCAATGAGGTGATATTTTTTCTTTTCTTTTTTTAGTAGCAGATGTTCAAGTTGGTAGTTGGGGCACCAAAGAGTAGGGATGGATAGCCAGGCTGGAAGTAGAAGAAGATATGAAACTAGGAAGGGGAGAGGGCAGAGGGAATGCAAGGTAGCAGCAGGTGCTGAGTGAAAGGAGACATATGAAAGTAGACATGTGATTTCTTCATTGGGCATAGGACTGAATCCTAGCAGTAGTGGTAAAAATGTTGTTCCAGCCAAGACACCCACTCTGCTCTCTAGCTTTTGTATAATGTATTTTTCGGTCTCCATAATTTAACCACTATGATCATAGTTATATCCATTTTGGAGGAAGGTGGCGGAAGTCAGGCTCAACAGCCCTGTTTTGATGTGCAGAGAAACTTCATTTCCACTATTTGAAAAGTCTTTTATTATGCCTATTTCCTGCCAAACACAATTTGTTAAAATGTTAAATAGTTTCTATGCAAAGAAGAGAAAGAATTATTTTCTGACTTTCTTCTTGGTTACGTCTCAGAAGAAAGAATACCCTGACATTGAAATGGTACTTTGTGCTAAGACTTTGCTAATTTGGAAATTCATATGAAAGGGTCGTTGGTAAAGTCAGAACAAAGGCCAGCAGTGAAATCTCAGAGGTGTGAAGAAGCCATGTTCTTCTGGGTACCCTTTGAAGAACTCTTTCTATAGGTGAATAGCTGGAATCTGATAGATAGGGGGTAGTGTATTTTACCCTGATGGGATGCTTTTCAAGTAATGGTAAGTACAAGTGTGCCATTTACTCAGCATTCTGTATTTGCTTTTGGGAAGGGCTGGTTGAAGCAAGAGAGAGCACAATCTAAATTCAATGAGGATTTATCATTTATTTTGAAAGGGAAAGGATGCTTAAAAATTCCAATGAAAGTGTCATGTTTAGGAAAAAATTTGAGACCCAATCAATTTTACTTGTTCAACCAATTTTATTAAATCACCTACTATGTGCTAGGCACTGTTTTACGTCTTTTCCAAATATTAGCCCTCTTAGTTCTCATTTTAAATGGCATGAATACTGTCTTATTTTAGAGGAGGAAAATGAGAGAACCCAGAGATCCAAGTAATTTTCCCAGCTCACTCCCAGGTGATCAAGAGGAACCTGAACCAAAAAGTATTACTCTTAACTTTCATGCTAACTAATGATACATAGAAAGTCAGATGATATTTTCATAAGCTTTGTTTTTTCCAATACTGGTTTTTGAACTCTCCCAGGCAGAAGTTTGACCATTCAAACCATACTCCCAGCTCATAATTCATTAAGAGGAAATAAAAACATGGATAATGAAAGCCAAATAAATAGATAGGAGTTAGGAGAGTCTTTAAGCATATTGCCTCATCAGATAACTAAGAACAGGAACAAGGAATTACAAAGCAAAAATTCTTCCATTTCCAGGCTTATCCGCTGTTCTGGTTTCTGTAGGTGTGATTATTATGGCCATTTCTATTACTATTTTTTTAAACCGTGAGATTAAGGAGAGACTTAATTATGATAGTCCCAGTTCACTCACTGAAATGATAGACATTAATCTCCATTCCTATGAAATAAGACAAATAAGCATTATCATATATAAGGGAAACTGTGGATCAGCAATGTTAAAATACCATAGCCTAGGATATGCAAACTCCCCTTGGCAAAATTAAATTTTGACCCATGTCTTCTGTCCCGTAGGGTGGTGTGGGGCACGCCCGGATGCCTTGTATCATTAAGAGGCAATTAGTTGGGCACCGACTGTTTTCCCAGCCCTGGGGCCATGTGGCTGTTATGCCAGCAACCTGGAAAGGCGGTCCTAGTTGGCTCGGCCTGTCTTCCGGCCCCGGGGTCATGTGTGGCTATTACGAGGAACCCGGAAAGGCAGTTCTAGCTGGCCGTGCCTCCCAGCCTTGGGACCACGTGTGGCCAAGATGGCACCTGGTGATGAACCCGGAGGCGGTCCTGTGGGCTGTGATGTAGAATTAGGCCTCCTCTTAGGATTGGTCCCTCGGCCCTCCACCCTTGATGGACGGCTCAGGCCTCCCTTCACAGTCCCTAGATAGGTGGACGTATACCTCTCCCTTTCCTGCCACTCTCTGACCTATTTAAGAGCGGAGCTTATTCAATAAAGCAAGGTGTGCGCTGACATCTCTCCCAGGCTCCCTCTGATTGTCCTCCGGGAGGGAGGGCTGGGTGCCGGCAGTCTGTCGACCCTTCTCCTTTCTTGGCCCAGTCGGGGAGAGCACTGGGGGCTGAGACCCCGACAGGGTGGCATCTAATTTAATTAGTCATCTTCTTATTTTCTGTATTTGTTCTTCAGTCATTACACAATGGTTCTGAAGTGTCCATTACTGATGAATACTATGTCATGAGTAACCATCCAAGGAGAAGAAAGTAACTTATTTTAAGGAATCTAAAGGGAGGATGACATCAAATGAGAGTAAAGGTTTCCACCAACAGGAGGCAACTTGGAAGATTCAGAAATTGAAAGTCACTTGTCTCTTTTTGGACAGGGTGATTAGAGATGCTGTTCATCTTTTATATGATGCCAATGAGATAATACAGTAATTTGTATAAATAGAAGACCTAATTCAAAGCCAGGTGTAACAGCAGGATAAAATTAAATACCTCAGCCTCAAACTGTAGGGAGCCTATCACCACTTTCCTCAGTACCATAGATGAGAATTCTGTGGGTTTATACAATAGCAACTGAACTTGGGGGCAATTTCACAACATTAAAGGGCCTTTCAGATGCTCAGACACATAGCTGCTAATGAAGTTTATCCATGTGTTAAGGCAGAAACTCATTAGAACTCGATTATGGCACAGAAACTAAAATAAGGGTTAAATACTCAGTTCTCAAAGTGGGGAGAGTTTAATGGGCAAGTGTGATAGTTGGGACTTAACATATTCAGGATGGGAGTTTGGAAAGGAATGTGAAGTGAGTTGGTAGAAAATAATTGCTTGGAGAATTTTATGATTCAGGAAAAGCCTTAGAAATTCCCTATATGATAATTTAGTTCTGTGATCACTCTTACATTTATAAAAATAAATTTATATAAACATGTGTTTGGTACAGTGGTTTAAACTCAGCATACATACAATAAGCATAGTAATTTTATCATTGCAATATAGTAATAAGTATAGGTTTCATGGATACAATTCCAGATGTCCTTTTAATGGATAATTGGTAGTCACAGTAAATAAGTATCTTAAAATAAGAACCAAGAAGGAAGCAATAATGTAAAATTAATGAGTGTTTCATCATAAACTTTAATTTTGAACACTATACAAGACACTATTCTTTCTACCATCTCTGAAAACCCTGCTTTTGGATACAAAAGCCTAAAGTCTAGTTTCTTAAAGGCATTAGATTTTGAATTTGTTCTCCAAAGATACTATAGCATGGATTAGGGTGAGAAGCTGTCTCTGTTCCAGTAAGTGTTAATAATCATAGCAGTTGTAGGTATCGTGTTCATATTAGATTGGAAGGTTCGAGTACAGTTTAAGAGCTTTGTAAGGAGTGAAGGAAGGCTAAGTTGTTGTTATAAGAACTTACTGGTACTAGGCGATCAATGTTATGTATCACCGGAAGTTGACACAATAATGGAGTGGTTCTGTTTCAATTAGAGAAAAAGCAGAGTTAAAGAAAGTAGTATATAATTTACAAAATCCTTTTTTTAAAAAAAAACTTGGAAATTATCCTCATTTTTTAAAGTTAAAATATTTTAAAAATACTTGCAAATTGATGTCTGCCTTTGAAATTAATTCAGTTAGAATTAAGTAAAAGTTACAGTTGAAAACTTAGTAATAGATCAGGAGATAAGGAAGTTAGTTCTGATGAGCCAATGGAACTGTGTGGGATTTAACCTACTATGTATGGACTCCCACTATGTATGGACTCTCGCTGCCCTGAAGATACTAAATGAAGAAAGCTTGATCTGTCCCAGCTGGGGAAGTTCTAATTGCCTCCACCCTAATGGTGGAAAGCTGGATGGTTCTGGGCAAGCCAGTTTGCAAAATCTCAATTCCTTCCTTCTCTATTCACCTGATAACCTTCCATATTCCTCTCTTCCTGCCTTTGTGACCTTCCTTATCCTCCTTCAGAGCAGGATCTGGGAGCAACACATTGTTGATCCCTGTGCTATGCACCTGTCAGCCAGAATACAGCATGTTCGTTTCTTGTAATTTTCTTAATTCTCAATTATGAGAGACTATACTATTTCTTCAAGAGTGGTCAAGTAAGCAGGAGACAAGATAGGGAAATGGTTGACTTCCCCACTCCAGGCTGTCCCCCACTGACTTTTCTGCATTTTCTGAATAACTTCTTTGCAGCTATTTGTCCAAGTAAGGTATTGACATCATACTTGTCAAGGTAAATGTTGATATAGGCAAGACCATTCAAGATAACCAAAGCATAGTCGCTATTTTAGTGTTACCACTATTTAATCAACTGAGGCTGAAATTATTTCCTTTTCCTGCAGTGGTCCAAATACTCAGGCACCTAACTGGCTTATGTAATAGAGCTCAAGACATCAACATTATTTAAGAATGTCTACAGTGACAGACACAGTCTGACCCATATTTCTGTTTACCTTATTTTATCCTTCACTATATATACCTATGGAAGTATGGAGAACTGATCTAGAATTGGACCACATTAGCTTTCACGGAATGACTAGACTCCATTGCCGGTTCCTTACAAAGTGAAGGTCCAGCTTTATATTGAACCTGCCCTCTTTGACTGAACCCCCCCCTTTTTTTTCTAACTGTGTGTTGTCCTTTCTTCCCTTAAAAGTGTATCACCATTTACCTAAGTTTGCTTTAATTTTGTTAGCAAAATAAAACACTTCTAATTTAAAAATCTTTTATAAGTTACTCATTTAAAACATAAAGCATATTAGGCTCTTTCTGTTGTTTCTGCTCTCAGAGTTGATCTTTTTCATTGCCACAATTCACTGTGTGTGTGTGTGTGTGTGTGTGTGTGTGTGTGCATGTGCTGAGGTCTGAACTTAGGGTCTTGTACTTGGCAGGCAGGTGCTGTTTCACTGAGCTAAATTCCCAACCCTCACCATTCCTATTTCATTTAGGGAATTCAGCAGAGTGATATATACTGTTCTCAAACAAATTTATAAAAATTTTAACTTCCCAAGTGTATGAATGGGATAGTATTTTCTGTTTATTTAGATAGGCTAAAGATAATAAAAGTTATCAACCCTTTTGTTTGCAAGCATAGGGGCTGAAGCAATCCTGAGTTGAGAAAGTCCTTTTCTTCTATGTAGAAATGTTATGTATGTGACATTTCCTTTGGAACCCTTAGTGTTTTCATAAAAGGCTGTGTGAAGGAAAGACTACAGATTGTTCTGACGTTGAAGTTAGCGTTAAGTAAGGGAGACTGATGTCCTAACAAATGTAGAATTATATACTCTGTTTACTAGGAAGAAAACATAAGAAAAAGATTGGCTCTGGTACAAAATCTACTGCATATAAACAGAAGATGTAGGAATATATTTCAGTATACCTGTGTAACCATCATGTTTAAAAATTTTTCATCTTCATTTTGTGTGTGCATGTAGTTTAATGTCACCTCAATGGAATTCATTGCTTGATTATGAACTCATCCCTTATTATGGAATATCACAGCATCTTTCACCTGAAATATTGATTTCTCATATTGAATTCTTCATTGATCATGAGCCTATTGAAACTAGTACTACTATCTTAGAAAGAGCAACAAAAGATATATCTCCCTTCTCTGATATAGGTAATACGATGTTTTATGTGCCTAGTGTTCAGGAGAGAGTATCAGAAAATCAATATGGATGAATTCAAGCACACAGTGGATTGAACCTATTTGTAAATGTAGTGTCCAGCAAAACGATAGTATGTATTGTTAAATATCCTTTGTTTCACTCACATGTATGTGTATTCGCATATAAAAAAAGTCTCAAAAGTTATTTAGGAAGACAGTGATTCACAGGCTTTTTTGTATTTACATTGGTTGTTGTTGTTGTTGTTGTTTAGTGTCTCAAGGCTTACACTAAACTGAATTTGAAACTAAATACTGTCATTACAGAAGTCCCCCCCCCCCCCAGCCCCCAAGTTCTTCTAGTTTCTCTAGGGAAAAAAATAATGGTTGCTTGAAGCAGTGGAGAAACAGTAATTAGGGCAAATAGTAATACTGTGCATGATTGAGGAAAATGTGAGGATGGGGGAGAAAATGCAACAGACAGACTTGTACAGCTTGTTACTAGGAAACCACATCAGCATTAAATACAGTGTGCTAATTGGCTATCCTGTTTCTGCCTGGGTACCAGCCTGGGCCTGCTACACAGCTGTTTCTGCTCTTTCTGGTTGCTAGGTAACTGCATCATTCCCCCACCCCACCCCACCCCCTTTGTATTCTGGAGGGTAATTGGCTACTTCTGCTCCTGGTGTTGCTGCTGGGTACCAGTCTGGGCCTGCTGCTCTGCTGTTTTCCGGGGGGATTTAGTGGGGGGATGGGAGGAAAAGAGAAGGAAGATATGCTGGCAATTAATGGAGCATAAGTGCAAATTCTACACAATGTCTGGCACCTGCGTCCCCTCGCCCTGCTTTCTCAACTAAATCCTTCAGCTATGAAAACACATTAGACTCTTGAAGTCTTTCTCTTTTCTACCTACCTTATGTAGTTTAAAAGAAATAAGCCACTGGACGATTTACTATATAAGTAATAGATTTAATATTAAGAAAAAACTGACAAAACATTACACAGTCTTTTTAATATGGGCACTCGTAAATGTTAAATGACTAACTTAATAACAAAATAGCAGCTTAAGGATAGTACTGCTTTATCTCTTAAATAGATCAAATTCTTTTGTAATACTTCTTCTTGATATACAGAATATAAAGTATGAAACAAAATGGGCTAAAAGCATTACAGGATTTTCCCTTACTGTTTTATTTACTGTGAAATTGTAAAAGTAGGCTTCTAGACCTTTCCAACTTTCTGTTATGGGCTTCCTTCCTCTGGTATAAGCACAGCACATGGTCCCAGGCTTGAGGATGATAATATTACATTGATGTGGAATTAATACAACTTGTCTTTTTATCACAAGTGAACAAATGTGGGGCAAAAAAACCCCTGAAATCAATTTTGTGATAAAAAAATTAAAAAGTGCAATTACTTCCCAAATAGTTGTTATCTCCTGCTTAAGTATAAATTTCCATTTTATCATTATTTGAAATTCTCACTAAAAGTGTGAGAAGGAAGCTTCTTCAGAAGTGAAATCATGCTCCAAGATTATTTTACTTTAAATGGTTGAGAAAATCTATGTCAACAAAACTTTATCCCCCCACCCCCCGAAGGAGCTATTTTATTAAGGAAACCCAGAGCATGTTGTATGACTATGCCCAGAAATAGCAAAGGCAACTCTTATTTGACACTAATGGCTGGTGCTAGTTACCCATATTAATGAGATTTACCATTCTCTCCTTTCAAAAGTGGAGTAGGAAGAAGTTGATTCTGGGCTTCAAGCCCTACCATTAGAAGAGAGGATTAGGCTCTGTGGAATCATTACTGCTTCATATATATTTAAGTATATATTTATGGAAGACCTCAAACCAGTCTGAGAAGAAAATGTTGAAGTGTTCCAGAGATTTTTAAGGAAATCAACTAGTCATTGGTAGCATTCAAAAAGCAAGAGAAAAACCTTATTATGAGAGAGTAATTACAGAGCAGCTGCAGGAATATTTCTGCTCTGTGTGAGAGGGCTAGTTGTTAATCACCCATAAATATTTGTCTAATAACAGCCCTAGTCATTTTCTTGTAAGAAACTATCATGTTAGAATAGAATATTCCTTTACTACTGGACAAGTTTTTACATTCTGACAGAGAGGCAGTTTTGATTGTTAAGAGAGTTTAGTCTTTGTGGGTGGTAGATTACCAGAATAACAAGTCTTCTTTTCTTTTTCCTATTTATTTTTGGGTTATTTATTTCTTTATTGTTATTGTATAGGCAATGTACAGAGAGGGGTTATAGTTCCATGAACCAGATCGAGTACATTTCTTTTGGAACAATGTCACAATTTTTCTAAAACATGATTGTCCTTATTTGCCTTAAACAGAATGTGGGTTGAAAAGTCCAAATTAGAACTGGGTGTTTGTCTTCCTGCCCTGCTCTTCCTTTACAGATCGTTTGGGTATGGTTATGTGTCCTCACTATGGGTATAGCAAGACCCAAGAGATTAAAGGTGGAATCTTTGAAGGCTGGTGTGTGGTCATGGTTAGTCTCGGTGACAAGTGCACAGCAGCACACACCTCTGCGCTCACCTTTCTTCATGCTTTCTGGAAGAACAAACTTTTCTTTTTCTTTTGATTATCCCCATTTTAGCACAGGGGTTCAAACCCAGGAGATATTCAGTATAACTGTGTCAACCTTTAGAGTCCTCAGTCCTGAAAATAAGCTTACTAATACTCATTCTACTCAGAGCAATTTCCTGTTTTATCAGGTGAATCAGTTCACAAATCTGGAAAGAAGAATCTGATGGCAGCTTGCTCCCCAGAAGAGCTGCTGCAAACCTATAATATCACCTTGTGGGAATCAAGAGGTGCCCCTGACAAGGAGCTGATGCCACGCTGTGGATAGGGACAGAGTTGGATAACCACATCTAACCAACAGCTCTTCAGCTGGACGGACACACCATGGCACCTGCTCACCAGGGCACTCCCTTATTCCTTCCTTGGTCTTTAAAGCCTTCTGAGACTAATGAGGGTATGGAGGGAGTACAAATATCACTTGTTGGTTCAAGGTGGAAACTAAGACTTCAGCTCAATGGAAGAGTTCATTACGTATGAGCACAAACTTGTTAGCCCCACCATTCTTCTCAAACGTCTGGCCATTAGTTGCTTAATGCAGCGGGTCTCAACCTGGGGAGATTTTGTCCCTCCAGGGACATTTGGCACAGTCTGGAGTTGTATTTATTTCGTTGTCACATCTGGGAGTGGGGTGCTACTGACAGCTGGTGAATGGGGGACAAGATGCTGCAAATGTCCCACAATGCATAGAGCAGCTCTGTAACAAAGAATCATCTGTCTTAAGTGTTGATACTGCTGAGGTGGAGCGACTCTGGCTGGATACAACCTTGTCTAGCCTCCTTTTCGGTCCAAGTGCCTTTGGACAATGTGTAAAACATTCCCTTAATTGTCTAGGACTATCCTCAGGGCTGCGCTTTCCATTTTTATGATCTTTCACAATATTGGCCAAATAGAAATTTTGACTAATTGACTTCTGTTGAAACTCTAGAAGTTATGCCATCTTTCCCCTAGTAGTGTGAAGAAAATGACCCCAACTCTGCCAAATGCTTAGCTTTCTATATTTAACATTCACAAGCACCATTCCCCTCCCCTTTTGTTGAAGGCTCGTGACCTGTAATAATTTGAGATTTTGCTGAGGCAGGGGCTTGAATCCGATGAGCTGACAGGCTCATATATAGGAGTGAGGCATTTTGCCAGGAAATGGGCCTAGCTGACCAGGACCTCACAATCTACTTCACCATGTGATATCATCTTTCTCTACCTGTCCTCTCGTGCAGCAGCCACCCCAATTTATAACACTTGTTTCCTTGTTATCGAAAAGAAGATTAGCTCTCAGGGCAGAAATAAGAGGGATGTGTTTTCTGTCAGAAAATAGAACTTCTATTGGGAAAACTGTCTATTGCACTGCTATTTGCTAGTGGATTGCATTGCATTTCCTGTTCTTCACTGTTCTGGTTTGTACTACATCATGAGGAAAATACTGGAAGCATTTTGAGTTCTTAGGGAGAAAGGTGCTATTTCTGGTAAAAGGATTTAAGTGGCGTTATCTAATGCACACATTCTCTTATGCCTGCATTTTGTCAGGAGATGTGAATTATGCATTGGCCCTTTTAGCTACATCTACATGCATAGAAAATAACACTGTCAGACATGCCATCCCAGCAACAATGGACAATATGCTGTTATAATTGTATGGCTTTGTCCTTGCTGTTTGGAGATAATACTGCTGACATTATTCCTCTCATCCATGTGAATGTGGCTGAGGAGAGGACGTGACATCTGTGGCTTTCACACAGATCAGCTTATCCCTTGCTACTTGGAGAGATTGTATTAGTGAGTGGGCCTTGTAGGGTCATGTTGAGTGCCATGTTTTGGATCACAATTGTTATCGAACCTTAGTCTTTGACCCTATGGGGAATTAAAAATACTTATCTTGATGTCCTGAAGGTACAATCATTATTTAGGCCAGTTCCCCAGAGCAGATGTGCTAAAGATGGAGTAGGCTTAGACACCACTAATTCAGACTGGCTTTGAGAGTAAGAAAACAACTGTGTACCAAGCCAGGAAATTGGTGGCTCCACTTTATTGCATTACCCCAAAACACAGTAATGCCACTTGTATAGACCTTTAGAGCATACTTAGTGATTTCATACATACTCTTACTTACCTATGGGGTAAGTATTCTTATTATACCCATTTTACAGATTAGGGAACTGAGGCTCAAAGTCATCACTGATGACCTGTAGCCAAGCTTGTGCCACCATGTTCTTTTTATTCTATAAAGATGAGTTATATAGAGGACCTGACAACACAGATGCTAAGTGAGTTTGGTTTTGTTTAGCGGTTAGGAAAACAAATGTGTTAATAATTGCCACCCTTTCTTAGCTCACTCATCTGCTAAATATGAGGTATTACCTTACTTATCTAAAATGACTACAACTTCAGAATAGCTAAGAAAACTGGGTGGCTGGCATGTGCCAATTTTGTCAAACTTTGGAATACTTTAGTTGTCTTTTCCTCGTAGTTTAAGAAAGAAAGTTCGTTGGAAGGTTTTAAATTTTGAAATGATTATGAATACATTGTAGAAATTTTCTGGCAAGAAATAGTAGATAGAGAAACTTCCCCAGCCCTTTAAAATAATGTGTTTGAGTAGTCCCCTTCTATTATAAAACTGAAAAATCCAAATGACAGTGGCTTAAAGAAACATAAAGGATGCAGTAAATGGATGGAGGTTGGCATATGAGATGTGTGTTCTTGTGTTTATGGCAGCGATTTTCTAGGTGGGTTTCAACAAGTTATCTCTGTGCCTTATTTTTGTTAGTAAAATGGAGTAAGGGATAATTTTGTTTGTGCTAGCTGATTCTTTTTGCTCCTTTTTTTTTTTTTTGGAAGATAGTTATGGTTGAGCTGAATGTTTTAAAGAGCAGAACCCTTGGTGAATTAAGGAGCTCTTACAAAGATCTCAAATTCAGATTACATTTGCCAACCTATGCCATGGACTGTCCTCAGTAGTCAGAAAAGCATACAGTGGAAAATAATTGTGGTGATTTGCTCTGTCTTCCAGAGATTTAAAGAACAAGCAGACATTCTTTTAACATGGAAGGGAAAATTCCTAGGAGGGATACAGTGTATATGACCCTGAGGGGACAACATTTTGGGAAACTGTTGGCCTGTGGATTTTTCTTTTATGGTCCCATGTTCCTGTGTGCATCTCTGTACTTTCAAACTTACTTCCTGTCTCACTCTGCCTGCTAAGGAAATAGCCCTAATAAGTCATTACAATTTGATGTTAGCCCTTTGCTTGCTTGGCATTTGCTGCTAAGCATTTAAGAGTGCACCCCCATCTGCATATCATTCCTTCCTGTTCCCACTGTCAGAAGTTTTTCTGTGCTTTTTATTCATGTCTTTCTACAAAAAAAAAAAAGAAAAAAAAAGGATTTGAATGAGCAAAGCCAGGGAGAAGAACATTGTGTGCAACCTTCCTACTGTGTTCTTACATGAGTTAGAAGAACCAAAGGCACAAAGCTCGTGGGGTCAATGATCACAAACTCACCACTACACATTTTTTTTTAAAAAATCTGTTGTGAGAAGAATAAAGCAATAATTAAAACGAACCGAACAGCTTTTGCTCTATTGAGGCATTAAATCTTTGTGTAAACACAATGACATTGTACAAACATAGGCCTTTTCAGAAGGGTGATTTAGCTTAGCAAAACCACTGAAATTTTGAGGTCTCTGGGTCAAGGGCCTATTTTGACACAGTTTGAAAGGTCACCTGCTTATCTGTGTCTGTGTGCTGCTGCAGAAAGCTTCCAGCCGCTGTGGTTCCCTGCCTGCCGCCACAGCACAAAGGCTGGCATTTGATAGATAGCAGTCTGTGACAAGCAAGAAGAAAACTGCACACGGTGCGAGACTCTGCTGTGCCCATGAGCCAGCGGGGAGCACTTGGAGAGCCAGCGGGGAGCACTTGGGGATCTCTGGAGCCCAGGCAATGAGGCACCTTGGATGTGGAGAAAACGGCCGATATAAAATATAAATGTGTTTATTATTACACTGTGCCTATGCTATATAATTTTACACACACTCATATTTGTGATTTATGGCCTTTGGTCCGTGTGGAGAAGAGGCTTGCTAATTTACCCAAATTGATAGGGAGGCTTCTGAAGATGCTCGGATTGAAAGGAGCTGGAGTTAGGGGGGGGAAAGTGGTCTCCTGAAACAACCTGCCAAAAGGTGGGGGGCAGGAATTGCTGTGTCAGAGGCATCCTTTGTTCATTTATTTTGATAAGCAGAGCTGTGCTTTAATTATTCATGATAATGCTTGTCTTGGAAGGAACAGGCCCCTGATGGCATGGCAGCCTGGGGTTGGTGTCTGGTTCTGTGTAGTGAACACTGAAAGAGCCCGCCTCACTCTTTGTGAGATTTGTCATGTTTCACCTGGGAGAGGTGAGAAGAGCCAGAGGTTCATTTACACTGGCTGCCCTCTCTGGGGAACTGATATTGATTGACAAAGCTGATAGGGAGGAAAACTGCCTAGCAATCACAGTTTCTGGAATGTTCTCTGCACATGAAATAGCCTACTAGTTCTTACCTGTATTGTTTTATTGACTCCATATGAGGCAAGCAGGGCTTTCTTCTTTCAGGGATGGGAAAATGGGAGCCTAGAAGGATCTGGGAGTAACCACCTAAAAAGCAGTAGTGACGGTCGCTAAGTCTGGTCGGACCCGATAGCCTGCTTACTGGCAGTTTTGTGCTTGAATTCTTTAGGGAGGAACCAAGAAACAGGCACCACCACCTACCAGAGCAGTGACCCCACCCCCTTTCACCCAGGGGTCCCATTTACTGTGCTTTCAACCTATTTCCTGGTTTTAGAGTCAATTACTATCATCATTTCCGGCAACATTCCAAAGTGTTTCTTGGCTTGGCAGAATTGGAGGTACTTGTTCTGGGAGCTGTTGAGAAGGAAAGCACTTTGGAACAGCATGCACTAATTCTAACATCCTCAGGGCATCTGTAATCCTTGCCCCCACCCCGTGCAGGGAAAAGTCATGCAAACAGGCTACTGTGACTCCGGGATGCTTGATGAACCATCAACACTGAAGGTCAGATGCTGAATAGCCCATCTGCTCTTTTCTGGGCATCTACTTCCCTCTATTCAGCTGCCTTCCTCTTCCTCCTGGAAGGTTGTAGAACCTCCTAGAGAATCTCCTCCTCACATGTGCTCATTGCCCTCTAGCTCATTCATTATATATCGAGCCATGTCTTCAAAGCCCAAATCTAATCATGTTCTGCCTCTTTGTTTAAAGACCCCATGCTTGCCATTATTCTTAGGATGAAGCTGGTACTTGATCTCGGGGCCTTATACTTGCTAGACAAACACTCTACTATTTGAGCCATGACCCCCATCCCCCACCCCCACCACTTTTGCTTTTAGCTTTTTGATTTTGTTTTTTTCAGGTACAGTGTCACACTTTTTAATCTTGCTGGTCGCGGACTGTAATCTTGCTACCTCCTCCTTTCCACTAGCTGGGTTTACCAGCATATACTACTGTACCTAGTCCATAATGTCCACATTAGCATGGCCTATGCAAGTGTTTCTTGATAGAAAGATGATGTGAGCTATATATAAAATTTTAAATTTTGCACCATTCACAATTTAAAAAGCAATTAAATGAACTAATTTATTTTAGTACTGTATTTTGCTTAGCCCAATATATCCAAAATATCATTTAATTATGTGATCAGTACTGACCACTCGTAATGTGCTATTTTTATATTCTTTCCTTCATTTTGCAGACTTCAATGTCCTATGAGTACTGTTCACTTAAGTAATCTGAATACTTGTATTTTAAGTGCTTGGGAAATACTTCTATTGGTAACTCTAGACTGGATGGTATGGGGCTTAGGTCTGGCACAATCTGGCCCCTCTCTGTTCTCCAGTTGTATTGTGTCACTCCCTATAGGGCATTCACTCTGATCCTCCTCTTTTCTCAGCTTCTAGGCTAGGTATGGGAGAGGATGTGACCAAGGGAAGAGAGAATCCCATTCCTGAGAAGGAGTTAGAGGAAGTAGCCCAATATGGCGCCATCTTCACTCTGCCTTCTGCAGGGATTCCTGGCATTGGAGGCTGAGGCCTTCTTTGACAAGTGGCCTGGGGCGTTCTGGTCTTGGTTTATCGGGAGCTGTGTCAGGGAGCACAGGGAGCTGAGGTTGAGCCTCAAGACTGTGGCAGTTACATTCCTTCACTTATTCACACTTTAAAAGTTACAGCCAGTTACTGGGGTGCATTGAAATAGTTCAGCCCCAGGACTATGAAGACATCAGTTCTTGGCTTTTGATCTTAAAGCATGCTTACAGAGTGAATTGATAAGTGGTTTAATTCTCAGACCTCAGTTTCCTCATCTAGGAGACAGGATGGAAATACCTTGTGTCTAGTGGGAGTTTTGAGAGGATTAAATGACAGAGTATATATATATATATATATATATATATATATGTATTAAAATATTAAACATTAAAAATTAAATATTAAAATATATTATATATATAAAACCTCTGTGTCCTATAGAATCTAGCATGTAGTAAATAATTATTAGCCTGCAGTAATTTCCTCAGGATTTGTAAAGCAGTATCATTTTCTAAGGGGAGAAAATGGGCCATAAGTCATAGCTCTGAATGAGTATTCAAGGCCTTTTGTTTGTAGAGAAACATTTATTGTCAAATTGGTTTATGTATAATATTTTATGCCTTTCTCCCACATACATGTATATCTATATGAGGAGAATAAACAGAGAAAGTTCAGCTCTGCCATCCATACATTCTATAGAAAAAGCCAATTGAAGCAAAGTACGGTGGTACACATATCTAATCCCAGCATTTGTGAGGTGGAGGCAGAAGGACCACAAGTTCTAGTCTACCCTGGGCTACATAGCAAAACCTTGTCTCAGGAAACAACAAAAAGGAAGGGAGGGAGGAAGAAAGAGGGTAGGATAGAGGTAGAGACTTTAGGAAGAAAGGAAGAGAGAAAAGAAAGGAGGAAGGGAATGAGGTAGGGAGGGAGGGAGAGAGCTATGTGATGTAGTGAGATGCATCCTATTTTAATGGTGCTCAGGTGTCTTCACTACCTGCAGTGTTGTTTGTGCTTCTTGGTCCAAACTCTTTGGCTTTCTGAACAATGAATGACACAATACAAGTTTTAAAATTGGGGAAGACTACCTCTGATTATTAAATGATGAGATTGTTATCTCCTTACAGCTTCTCAGTGTTCTCCAGCATTTTGGCTAAAAACATGTGATTGTAGACACTTCATTCACCAGGAAAGCATATTGAACTGAGTGTTGATATGAGCCATGATGCATGAAGGATATTTATATGGAGTATTTTAATTAGCACATCTCTTATGTAGTGCTTTACAATAGATAAAGCACTTGTACACAAATCATCTCTCTTCACACTTCTCAATAGGCCCGTGAGGCTGGTGCCAAAAAAGGGATTAGCTCCCCATTTTTGCTGGGGAGGAAGCTGAGACTTTTTCTAGTGTGCTTAGTAATTGTGAGAGCTGGGCTAGAACCTGAGCCTCCTGATGGAGTGGTGTGTGTGTGTGTGTGTGTGTGTGTGTGTGTGTGTGTGTGTGTGTGTATTCCACTAAACCTTACTTGCATGCAAGCTACCATATCTGGATGCCCTGATAATCTTTCTAAAGAACAGAAATGAGACTTAGGAAAGAAGTAGATTTTTTTTTTTAGTTCAGGTACTAGCCATTTGGACCTTAGACTGGCCTTGAATCCATTAGATAATATATGAAACTTTGGTGTTGGAATCCCAAGCTAACAGAAGCTTACAGATGTGAGATGTTGCTCTTTCTTACATGAAATGCAAGCTTTTAGATGGCTGTGCTCTGAGCTGTCAGAAGCTCTGTCTTCCCTCTCTCTCCTTATTCCCCTCCCCTATTTCCATTCCTAAGAAATAGGTCCCTATTGTGTCTTTTCATTTCAAGATGGCTCCTGCTAAGCTGGCTTTCCAGGAATCTAGTTTACATGCAGCTATTTTGAAAGTGGGAAAGGGAGGGGATGCCCCAACCTTTAAAGTACAGCTTGAAATTGCGGTTGTCACTTCTACTCATATCTCATCAGCCAGAACTTAGTCATATGTCAACAAGCAACTGCAAAGGAGCTGAGAAAAATAGTTTTATTCTGGGTCGCCCCGAGCTCAAGAAGAAGTAGCTATGCTTTTCCCTTAGGAAAGAATTGAGGCAACACTGGCAGTTGCTGCAATGCTTAAGAATGATTTCTTAGCTGGTATCTCACATCTGTAATCCTGGTTACTTAGGAGGCTGAGATGTGAGGATCTAGGTCTGAACAGAAAAGTCCTTGAGATAACTTACTTCCTCCAATTAACCACCAAAAAGTTAGAACTAGAGCTGTGGCTGGAGTGGTAAAAATCTAGCTCTCAACAAAAAAGCTTAGGGACAATACCAAGGTCCTGATTTCAAGCCCTAGGAATGGCAAGCACACACACACACACACACACACACACACACACACACACACACATTTCTTTTTAGCCTGACATATAGACATTGTAACATAAAATGCTTGAAGGACATGATGAGGGGAAATTTCTAGTACATTCCAGTTTTGGTGCATTGAGAAATCAAAATAACTGCACGACAACAAGGTTCCTGTGGAGTAGCAGAAGTTTTGAATGGAAATTTATACACATTTTGCAATTTATAAAAATATTACATTATTAGAGTAATAACGGGCACAAATTATCCACACATTAAATATTTCTTGGACCTTTCTCTCAGAATTGTAAAGTTCCATTTCATTGACATTTTCCTCCCAGGATGCCTTCATTCTTTGGTAAAAGAATAAAAAAAAAAAGGGTTTCATAGCTGTCAATTTAGCACTCAAAAATGCTGGCTGTTAGAAGTTTGAGATAGATGTTCTGGCAGACCTCAGGTGGAAGGTTCTCCAAATGTGGCTGTCACTATGTTTATGCTGAATTGTTTGCAGATTTGGGAAGGTTGCTTGTGTGTTAGTGTAGATTCCATGGGTGGCCCAGATCATCCTGTTTTCTGCCCAGAGGATGTAAAGATACTGATGGTGGTGTAAAGTACCTAAGAAAGGTTGGGAACTGGATCAGTTGTATGTGTTAGGAAGTTTTCTGGCATTCTAAATTTTGGGAATTCTTAGACAAAGTCTGGCCTTTGCACTTGTAGGGATGACTTGAATTGTCAGGTTTATAGCATGCAGACAAATGATTCAATATGGAAAGCCTTTTTCAGACAAGTTATACAAGCAGAGGGCAGGTGCACCCACCTCTGCCAGAATCACTGCCCAGAAGATGTGCTTTGGGGCCATGCATTGTACCAGGCTCTGAACATACAGATGTACAAATAGCAGTGCTCTGCTCCCAGGACAGTCAGTTGAGGGTAGAATTGCTCTTTCGGCTGTTACCACCTCCCTGTCTCTTCTTGTGGTTGCTCCTCATATACTTACCCTTTACCTCTATGATGTTGAAGACTCATCACTGGACCTCTTCAGGTGCTGTTCCTTCTCCTCAAAGGGCCCTTGCCCTTGTTCTAGACATCCTTCAATTCAGGGAGTCTGCTAAGACATCCACCTAATAGTTGTACTGGTTGATGGGGATTCTTTCTCTAGATGTGCACATACATGTTTGTCTCATGTTGTGTATGCATGCCTGCAGTGGCTGTCCTTCTCACTTTAATCCTTAGCAGTATCATTGGCTCTTACATATTAGAACAAGCCACAAATGTTACTGGAATGTAATGTGTTGCACAAAGAGACTGGATATTGCCTGTAAGTCAGTGAGACCCAAAGCTATGTGTTGGACTTGACCAGCTCATTGAGGACAGAATGAACTGTTCTGGAAATCGGACATGCTAGAGTTTATGAATCTGGAAAGTAAGATGGTAACAAAGCTTTTTGTATTTTTTAAATTGTCATTGTAAAGGTGAGGTATGGAGGGATTACTATTACATAAGTCAGGTGATGAGTACATTTCTTTTTTAACAGTGTCATCGCTTTCCTCATTTTCTCCCAGTTTTATTTCCCACCCAACCCCCCTTCTCCATAAGTTGTATAGTTCATTTTCAACATAGTGTCTAGTGAATATCATTGCTGCATTTGTTCATCCTCTTTAGATTTTGATGGATCACTTAGCTATTAATTAGCACATTAGTCATGGGTATGTGTACATGTTTGTATACACCTACACACATACAGTGTGCCCAAGCCCTGTGCTAGACTCAGTGATTACAGCAGCAAACTAGGAAGCATCTAGCCAAGTGCCTGGACACACATCAGATATTTACTTAGTATCTATTGCATTGCAGGTATTTGATGTCCCCGATTAAAACACTTTTCATCTAATGTGGATGAGGGCAAAGCAGTACAGCAGATCAAGGCATGTAAAGATAAATACTTATGGGAATTAGTAGATAAGGGGCGGGCCAGAGAATGAAAACTTAGAGAAATTTATTATTTTCTTTAAAAGGTGAAATACCTTGGGAGGGGCTGATATGTGGAAGACAGACACCCAATGAATAGACAATTGAAGAGATATTTAGCTATGATGGAGGTGGAGGGCTTACCTGAAGTATGATGAGGAGAGAATTAGTTGACATGGTTTCGTGGATGTCTTTTGCTATATAGGCAGCGATATATCAATGGCATATATCCTATGTTAACATTACCAAAACAGGAAATTTAAGATTTTTGCCAGGAATGGTGGCACATGCCTTTAATCTTAGCCCTTGAGAGGCTGAGGTAAGAGGATCATGAGGCAGAGATTGCCTTGGGTACATATGAGACTTTGCTTTAAAAAATGAATTAAGATTCTCTTTCTTCTTGAATTACTCTTTTCTTAGACTTTGTACCTGGTTAAGGTACATAGTTGGGTTGTTTTAGCCAATGGGGAAATTCAGTCTCTGGAAAAAAAATGTTTGATGTTCTTGGAAGAGAATTTTGTAGACTGCTGGTGTTTCAAAGCGTTAGTGATTTGATATTTGCCTCTAAGAACCTCTAGGGAACTGGAGTCATATTTATTCAACTTGAATGTACTTCATTCAGAAAAGAAGGCTCTTCTCCATTATCTGCATGCAAATTATCCAACTGGAGCTTCTTCAAGATGGATAAAACTTTTTTTTCTCTCTCCCTTTCTTCCTCTCCCTCCTCCTTTTCTCCTCCCTTCTCATTTTAGGGCAAATTTATCTTTTAAACTATTGATTTACTCAGGCTTCTTCTTCACCATCTATATTTGTGAAATCAAAGCATAATAATTCATGTTCTTATGCACTTAATCAGAAAAAAACTCAGTTGGAGCTCATCATTTTACAACTTTCAAGAGCCAATCTTACATGTTGTTTAGATTATCTTCTCATTTGGGTTTTTATGCCTTGATTTTTTTTTCTCTCTTTTTGTATAGATCATATATAACAGAAAGGGAAATTTTAATCTTAGTAGCCATTGATCCAGGCTTTTGGCATTCAACTTTTAGTTGACCAACAAGAAATACTCAGCATATATAAGGCAATTAATTAGACATCATCAAGTAATTGTGTCAGTTAGTGGCTACTAAGGATCCCGAGCCAGTACCCCTTGTTTTAGTCTCCCCCTCTGTAAATTTTCCCTGATTCCCAGGTGCCCAGTGTTCTTACATTACACTGTGCCCATTGGGTTTGCACATCTGAGTCACTAATCTCTGAAGTTCATTGGTTCTTTTGGGTAGAGGTTGCTTTTCTGTGTTAGTTTACCTCCAAGGCATGTGTGTCTGCTTTAGCAATATAGTTGTATTCAGAGAAGCTTGGTAATGCTTGCCCAGTTAACCATGCTTACCGCATGTCATTTAGTGCTAAATTAATATCTTTTCCTTCTTTATTCTTTTTATTTTTTATTATCTTTAGGTTGTTGTACAGAGGAGCTGTCATTTAACAAAGCA
The DNA here is from genome assembly GCF_023159225.1 of Perognathus longimembris pacificus. NCBI lineage: Eukaryota > Metazoa > Chordata > Mammalia > Rodentia > Heteromyidae > Perognathus > Perognathus longimembris. The sequence continues at coordinate 24,259,574 of NC_063164.1, forward strand.
GCTTATAAACACAGTATATCTTGATCAATGTCACCCCTTTCAACATTCTCGCCCATCCATCCACTACCACTACCCACCCCTTCCTTCATTCTTCTTAACTTTGTAGCATATACATTGGATTCTTGATTGCATTTCTTTACTCTTATACTTTTCATTTGACTACTCTTTCCCCTTGACCCCATCTCTTTCAAGTACCTGCTCCCTGGTGTTTTATTTTTCTGAACCTTGAATTTGGCTTTGAGATCTACTTTGAATCTACCATATTTACTTGTGAGTTTGTAAGCTAAATCTAGCTTCCACGTATGAAGGAAAAATATGCACCCTTTGTCCCTCTAGGTCTGTCTGCTTTACTTCATTTAACATATTTTTCCAAGTCTTCCATTTCTTTACAAATGATAAAATATCATTCTTTCTATTGGATGAATAAAATTCTATTGATTATATATACCACATTTTCTTGATCCATTTGTCCATTGAGGGGCATCAGAGCTTCTTTATTCTTAAAATTTTAATTGATTTAAAAATGAATAGTTTGGTCATTATTGTACATCTGTTCTATAGTTTGTTGCCTGATGACTATCTTTACATTTGAGAGCAAAACAAAAGATTGACAAAGGAAAGTTTACAATTCATATTTTATAATAACCACATTCTTACTTAAATGTGTCAAATTGAATTGTAGGAACCCAACAGTGCTTTTAGGACTAAGTGGCAAAAACAACCTACAAATTAATTTCAAATAAGTTCAATCGGTGAGGTTGTCATCTTCAAAGGTAAAAGATGAGTGTTGTAATAGCTTTCTTTTCCAATTTAATAGATAACCGGCTTTTAACCTTATCATAACTGATGATCACCAAAATAAATTTGAATCTCCAAGTAATAAATTAAAATGGAGTTAGTCTCCAAAAAACCTGATGAAACCGATTTTGTTTTGACGGCAACTCCTTTGTGCAACTACTTAAAGTTAATAAAAATATGCAAAAAAGGAAAAAATCTAATTTTAAAAATAAATTTGAGCAGCAGTCAAAAGAGTAAAAATAAGACAAAAATATTGTTTATAGTTATCCTGGCCAGACAGTGATGGCTGACACAATCCCAGCTACTCAGGTGGTCACAGTCAGAGATGAGCCCATGCAAAATGTTTCTGAGACTCACATCTCAACCAAATAGCTAAGTATGGTGGCACATGCCTAGTGTCCCAACTTTAGCAAGAGTTACCACATGGGAGTATCAGGGTCTTAGTTGGCCTGGGCAAGAAGTGTTTCAAAATACCTGGCACTGGAAATACCCAGAATGCCTGGGCACTGGAAAGTCACACTTTTGTCCTAGCTACTCGGGAGACTGACATCTGAGAATTAAAATTCAGAGCCAGCCTAGGCAGACAAAACTAAGAGCCTTTTACCTCTGAATAACCAGCAAAATGCTGGAAGTGGAGATGTGGTTCAAATAGTAGAGCACCAAAGTGAAAGCAAGAGGCCTTGAGTTCAATCCCTAGAGCGGGGGGGGGGGGGCGGGGGGTTGTGGGGGGAAATATATATATATCATGCCTAACTTGAAAACATACAGCTTCAGGTTTGAGTGCTGTTGATGCCCAAATTCCTAAGTTGACAATTTTGCAGGAATAACAGTAAAATGTACTTTAAGAGTTGCAGGGTTTGTTTTGTTTGCTTGTTTTGTTGGGAACACGTTGTTAATTGGTTCTAGTTTGCTCAGCCACCCTAGAAAATGTTACAGTACTACACACATTTTTCATGACATGAAAAAGGAATTTGACTTGGGGATTCTACAGTTTCTTTGACTTACAGGAAACACGGTTCAGTATCTAAAAACCCATGCTTGGAATCCTAGGTCTACCATTGCAAAAACTTTTTAACTTTTAACAACTTAATTTATTGCAACATTAGGGCTGGTTACTAATTGTATGACCAACCTGATCTTCCTCCAAAATTTTAAGCAACTTTAACAAGAATCTAGTACTTTGCCTTCAGATGAACATTTAAGAAAACTTCAGCCAGGTGCCAATGCTTCACGCCTATAAACTTAGCTACCTGGGAGGCTGAGATCTGATGATGCTAATTTGAGGCCAGCCACGTCAGGCAAGTCTGTAATATTCTTATCTCCAATTAAAATCAGCAAAAATCCCCAGAAGTGGAGCTATCTCTCAAGTGATAGAGCATTAGCTCTCAATAGATAGATAGACAGAGATATTTTAATGCCTTTCCCACACAGTTAAGAATGTAACTCTTCAAGATAGTAACTGTCTCTGCAGGCTACATTGCTATAAAACCAGATCTAGAATAATTTGTGTTTTGATGACTAGTCTGTTTTTCTCCACTAGAGAAGATTGTTGAAATGTGGTCTCTGTACCCAACTGCATGGGCATCGTTTAGGAATTTGCTGGAAATGCAGATTCTTGGGTCCTCCCTTAATGAGTCAGCCCTACCGACTCAGGGCAAGTCCTGCTTTTCCTGAGCCATTCAGGGGCTTCTAATGCAAGTGAAATATGAGAATGACCACCCCAGAGAGGATGCTTATGCCAAGAGAGGTGGCTGTATGAGCTATTTAAGAGAGAAATTACTTTAGGTTTTTAAGGTATTTTTATGGATGATGATGATGATGATGGTGATGTGTGTGTGTGTGTTCTGTACAACCTCACCTACTATGTAGAAAGCTTGAGCTTTTTGGTTAAAGTGAGAACAAATAAAACATAGTTCTTGAACTCATGAGGTGTGCCCCCTGACCAGGGAGTTTGCAAGCATCCATTAAGTTTTGAAGTGGGATATGGTGATCACAGAAGACTCCTTTGAGCCTTTGGTTTAATGACCATTTCCCAAATGCTCCAAGTTGCTTCTACTCTCAGGCCATGCTGTCTATACTTGCCAAGTTTTCTTCCTTCTGTCCCTGGTCACTAACTTCTTTCTATCTTAGTTTAAATTCCACTTTCTCCTGTTTCTGACACCGTGCACAGACTCTATAGATGATTCTGGCATACAAGGTTGGAGATGGGAGCTAAGGATCAATACCTTAGCTGATGCTGTTGCTCTCAGTGAGACTTCCTGTCTTCCTTGCAGACAGAAAGGTGAGAGTGACGAAAGTAAGGAGGTAGGGGTGGAGAGAAGTGAGTCCACAGGGGTAAGGTAACAGGCTGGGCTGCTCAGTCTTTCCTTCTTTAGCCTTTCATGGTTAAGAATCACTTCAATATTTTGAGTGTAGCATGGTAAAAATGGGAATGCTAGATGCCTGGCAAAACTATGGGGAGAATGAACCCTTAAGTTTGAGGTGATGGTAGGAGAGAAAAAAGTATTTACCCTCTACAGAGAGAATATGTCTTAATCATGTGCTGTCCTAAACAGACAAATACATGCAAGCCAATATACAATTTTAAGTTTTTTAACAACTTGATTTAAAAAAACCACACAAAGAGGCCTGGGAGAGCACTTGATTAGTATATACAAGGCCCTATATTGATTCCCCAGCAATACAAAAAATAAGTAAATCCAAATAAGAACAAACAAGTTAAATTAACTTAATGTTTTACCTAAACTAATAATGCAAAATATGACCATTTCAACATAAAATCAATATGAGAAAATTATTTATGTTCTTTTTTATATTAAGTGCAATACACTTAAAGGCATGTCTCAGTTCATATGCTAAAATTTTCAGTGGTGCAAGTTCAATGGAATCCGACCAAGAATACAAAATATGGTCACATTGACACCATTTTAAAATTTTCAGTTTAAAGTATATTAAAAGTTCAGTTTTTTAGCCACTTTTCAAGTGCTAACAGAGATAGGTAGCTCATGGCTATGTGTTGGATAATGTAGTTATTGGCAATTGGAGAATTAAGTCAAATTCTCTTTTGCATCTTTTCTTACTCTAGAATAGAACTATACCTCACTGAGGCTATGACTTTTGAATTATAGATTTTTAAAAAAAATTTACTTGAAAAATGCTAAAAACAGAGGTAACTGTTACATAAGGCAGGCAAAGAGTACATTTCTTTTTAGACAATGTCACCCCTTTTCACTCTCTCCCAGTTTTTTCCTCCCATCTGACCCCCAAATTGTGTAGCTCATTTTAGATTATAGATTTTTAACAACAAATTTTAGATCATGATCCAGGCAATGGGAAGTTATCCTAAGGGCAAGCCATTGCTTTATAGCTGTTTTAAGAAAATTGGGTAAATGTTAGTCTGTTCTGAAAAGTGATTAGTTCTGTATGAAAGCAGTAGCTCAGATCCTTCTAGAAGGCCTTAGGTGGGCAGGTTGTGGATGAATAAAAAATCAACATGGAGCACACATTAATGAAGCCATGTTCTATTTTCTTCTTGAGCTGTTGTGGACGGTTTTGAAATTTTTGAAAAGTAAAAAAGCTGTATTCTCATTTTCTATCAGTAAACTAAAGCAAAAGCCTTGTTAACAAAAAATAAAATATTCAAGATTCAGCTGGAATCAAAAAGAAACTCAGGCAATTTTCCCAAGCAGAGCCAGTCAATAACTTGATATTGGGACTTTTTTTTTTTTTTTTAAGTTGAGCAGGCATTACTGAGCGATGGAGTGATACTTACTGGTTACTGTATCCAGTGTTAAGGAAACTTAGTGACATTTTCCCTCTACAATGGCTTCTTTCCCCCAGGTGGCTTAAATTCTCTAGTGCTGCCGAGTGTAGTATAAGAACAACTGATAGGTCTTTGCTGCATCCCTCTGGTTATACCCAGGGATAATATGAAACCATTACAAAGTATTCTTCCTCCTTTTAAGTCAGCATTTCCATGTCCCATCTTTCCAAGCCATTTCCTATCATTTCCAAATTCTTACTTCAAGTGCTGAAGAGAATAGCACCTGACATGCCCAGATGTCTTGGAACCACATTTAGAAAAGAGAAAGAAACAGGAAAATAAGTTTGAATAGGTATCGATACATGTCAAAGTCCTCATCTTTTTTGGGACTTGGATTAGAAACTTGAAGCTTTGCAGCTCAGGAAAAAAAAAAGCCATGTAGAATATATATTAACAATATTTGTTTCCATGGGACCTTTGCACTTTGAGTGCAAGAGTGCTATGCATTCCTATTTCATACTACATCTTCATCAGCCTTAAAGATATATAGAGTTCATGTTGTATCTTCAAGGCCAATTTGCAGTCCAGTACATTTCACATATCATCGATATGCTCAAGCATTACAGATGAGTGTCATAAAAAGGAAGCCCTTCACCTCCCAGAGGAGAGTTGCTTGGCAGATTAAGGTCCTACTGAGGCAAGTTTTCAAGATCATCCTTAGGCTCTGCGAGATAGAGAAGAAGTGAAAGTGACCTTTGATGGGATGGAGTACTTTGTTCCTTGTAGAGAACTCCATTTTACAAGAATGTCCGATTTATACAACCAAGCAGTCATTTCTATACTCTGCCGGTTCAGTTCACTGACACAAAGATATTGGCAATCACACAAAGCTGTCCTGCCCTTCCACGTGATCTCTGGCCTTTCTTGCCTATCAAAATGTAAATCCACAGGGCAGAAGCAGGCACCACTTCAGGGCCTTCGGCATCACAGTGAACCAAATGCCTGCCTGCCCAAAGCTGAGAGTGTAATGGAAAACGGACAAAAATAATCAGAATAGGCTATAGCTTCGGTCATCAATTAGGGGTGTTTTTATTTTGTTTGTTTCTTGTTTTGAGATTGGGTCTCACTATGTGGTCCGGGATAGCCATGAACTCCAGAACCTCCCCTCTCAGCTTCCCAAGTGCTGGGATTACAGCTTTGTACTGCTAGCAATCAGCTAGAGTCTGCTCTGTTACAGAGGCTATGAGAGTAGGTAGGGAGCTCTAAGAAGGAGGCATTTAGGCAGAGACCTAAGAATGATTCAAGGTAGCAAAAGCATTCGAGGCAGAAGTGGTAAGTGCTAAGGTACTGAGGTGGGAGCATGTGAAGTAGGTAGACATTATGGTAGCTCTAGGAGAGGGAGGTTCGTAGCTGATTAATCAGGAGCCAGGTGAGCAGATTGTGGCATTGTGTAGGACCCTACAGGTTTGTGACTTACATCCTGAGAGCAATAGGAAATCATGGTGGCACTTACTTTTTTATTTAATCTTCATCTTTCTTCAGGGTGTTGGAAATGTTTTTGGCAGTCTAGTAGCGCCTTCAGGTATCTTTTTCAGAGTAATGTTTTTAAATGCACAAAACCTAAGGAATGTCAAGAAAACCCACTCTATTGACATATAATGTAGCAAGATTCCCCGAAAGGGAGGCATATGTTATGATTTACATTCTCAAAGGATTCTCTGCCTGCTGTGGGGAGAATAGATTGTGGGCAAAGAATAGAGATGCCAACACGGCTGAGGTGGTGTTCTAAGCGAAGTTGTTTCCATTTATCTTCTAGGGCACTGACCTCTAAGCGCAATTGTCTGAAAGTGTTTTAGTGCAAGAGGAAAAGTGAATGCCCCTTCTATTTCTATTTAGACTCTTTTTGAATGCAAGAAGAAAAATGTTTAATTTCTATTTATATTTGATTTGCCCTCATTCTTCTTAACTGCTCTATCGGGTGTAGGTTTCACAATATCCTAATATGCTAGGACCTTATCCATTTGTATAACTCATGAATATGTACATACATTGGAGGCACTGGCTCAAAATGTATTTATGCCATGGTTATTTGATCAATGGAATTTCCGCATCATGATTTCAGGAGAATGACCCTGTAAGAATATAAAGAAAAAGCCCACTGCTTTAGACTACACTTCATTTCATATCCATTTTGTGGAGGCACTGAGTTATTGCCGTGACTCAACCTTGCTAAATGTCAGCGGTGTTCCTCAAGTACCCCTACTTCTCCTTAAGACCCCATCTGGCTATAAAGCTATTTCTACCCAATTAGACTTAGTGTCACCTCTGAGGTAGCATGTTTCCCCAGGGAAACAAGTTGTCTAAGGTTATTATTGCCAGGTGGGAAAAGTGGTTCTTGATATTTCCCCTAAAATGCAGAGGGATCTGAAAAAAATTCGTTCTAGCAGTGCAAGCCAGGCACAATGCTGTGTGGTCTTGTCCATCCTTATTTGATGCACCTTCAGTTATTCTAGGGATCCAGCCAGATGCCATAATGCCTCCATATGCCTGCCTCAAATAGAGCTGTGCTGGACATTTCACTCATCCTTGGTGGGCAGGGAGTAGAATGGCGCGATCATCCTGGGTGTGCCACTGCATACCCAAGAGGAGGGAAGGGAGTATGAAGAAGGTAGAGGGGGATGAGGAACTCATTTTGTGAAAATAGACTCCAGTTCCAGCCCAGCTACCACCTACACTTCTCCCCCTCCCCCTCCTCTGCTTCTCCTTTCCTCCTCTCTGTCTCTGTCTTTGTCTCTATCTCTGTCTCTGTCTCTGTCTCTGTCTCTCTCACACACACACACGCACGCATGTGCGCGTACTCGTGTTTATATTCGTACACAGAAACAGAAAGATGTTTCTTCCTTTTCTTTTATCCATAAAATAATTCTGATATAGAGAGAGTTACCCATAGTTCTTAGGAAGTGAGTAAAACTACTTTCAGGTAGACTGTTAAGATGAAAATCTAGTCACCTGTTGGTAGAAGCACATCATTCCCTTGGGACAAGCCTGGGTACTGTAGTCTAGAATGAAGCCATCTTGGGCATGTTGAAAATACTAACAAGAAGAATTCACCTCCCTGCCTTCTGGGTAGAAATTGGCTTTGGGAATTGAGTGCAAGCCTGGATCTTTGGCAGTGTAGGCCTAGGCCCTCCTCCTAGGCCTTCAATCTGAGGGCATGCTCCAAATTCTGTGGATTTTTCCCCCCTGGCTCCTCTGATCTTCGAGAGCTCTGCTCTTTTGTTTGCTTGATTATTTTAAATTTCTTATTAGTGTGCATTTGCTGAAATGGTAACTTGAAGGTAAACTGATTAGAGGGAAACATAGTATGATGAGTTCTTATAACTTGGCTAAAATATCAGGGCAAAAAGAGACCTGACCTCTGAGTACCATGTGATTATGTGCCTGAGGGATAAGATTCTGAGCCACATCTAGCGACCTATGGTTTCTCTCTAGTCAGTAACAATGGGGACAGTCCCCACAAGGGCACTGAAATCATATCTGGGTAGGATAGTTGGGGTGGGCCAGGGGTTAATTAAGCATTTCCACATTCTGGTAAGTAATATTATGTGTCAAGAACACCTAGTTAAAAAATACAACAAAAGGAAAAGTAAATAGTTTGAAATGAGAAAAAAAAGGAAAAGCTCAGAGATAGCCACGTTGATCTCCTTCCTGTGCCCTTCCCAATGGGGCTGCCCATGATGGAAGGATACCTGGGCTATTGCTGTAGAACGTCATGGGATTTCCTGAATGCTTTGTTGCATTTAGTGTATGGTTTGGTCTCTTAAGTACCAGGAAAGTCCAGTCTTAGTTACTCTGAAGGTGTGTTTTTAAGAGTTTGACTTTGTCAAATTTTATTTATTTATTTATTTATTTTTGGTTCATCAGGGGGCTTGAACTCTGGGCCTGGGCACTGTCTTTGAACTCTCCAGCTCAAGACTAGTGGTCTACCCTTTGAACCACAGCACCACTTCTGGTTTTCTGGTGTTTTTTTTTTTTTTTTTTTTTTTTTTTTTTGCCAGTCCTGGGCCTTAGACTCAGGGCCTGAGCACTGTCCCTGGCTTCTCTTTACTCAAGGCTAGCACTCTGCCACTTGAGCCACAGCGCCACTTCTGGCCATTCTCTGTATATGTGGTGTTGAGGAATCGAACCCAGGGCTTATGTATACGAGTCAAACACTCTTGCCACTAGGCCATATTCTCAGCCTTTTCTGGTGGTTAATTGGAGATAAGTCTTTCACAGAGGGTCCTGCCCAGGCTGGCTTTGAACCGTGATCCTCAGATCTCAGCCTCCTGAGTAGCTAGGATTACAGGTGCGAGCCACCAGCACCCAGCTAACTTTGTCAAATTTCTGAAAATGTATCTCTCCTTGTTTATTTACTTACTGTTTCAGATTTTCATTTGGAAGAACAGAGGAACCCTGTGGGTGATCGGTGGCATTAAATAATGATGCCGGCAGTGTCTCTGGGGTCTTTTACTTCCTTTTAGCATCCCATTCATTCTGATGTGAAAACCACTCTTTTTCAGATTTCATTCTCATATCAGTATATCAAGAAAATATTTAAAGGTTAAAAAAGTTCATTGTTTCTAGATATTAGAGCTGACTAGAGTGACTCCAGGCTTGGAGTCTCCGATCTGTGGAAGTATTCATTGACAGCTAAAGACGCCTTTCTCCTGAGTAGCCTCTACAAACGATGAGGATGTGAGGAGCAGATTGGGATTCATTGAGTATCTCTTGGGTTCCAGGCTCAAGAAACATGTCTTATGCATGAAAGCTTATTTCAGAATCACAATACATGCAGTTTTATTAATTATGCCTGCTCCCATTTAACAGATGAAGATGCTGAGGTCTCCCATCTATCATGAATTCAGCAAGGTTCCGACTGTATTGATTCCTAAGTTTGTGAAACACCTACCCTCCGCAGCTTTTCTTTAACAGGTGTATCTCTTCTAAGGTTTTGGTTTTAAGGAGCCAAAGGTGAACTTTTAACATTGCTCAGTGTTGCATTTTTTCCCCTGCCTTCCTAAAATGAATGGATTTCCTCCTGGGCTTCCAGCCCTCCCTTGTGTCCCTCTTGGTTCCCTTTAAAAGAAATTCCTGTGTGTCTCATTCCTCTTCTTTATCGGCCTTATAGAGCTGAGGCTCACTAGGGCATCGATTTAATGAAATAAAAATTTCAAGCATGTTTGGTTTGATTCTAGGCGATACAAATAGAGGATTGTGAATGCTTTGTAGTCAAGTTTAAAGGGAAGGGAAAGGTGGAAAGAAAAAGTAGGTCAAGTACAGTAACTGGGTGATGTCTTCTTAAGGGCCGCCTAGTAAAGATTTAGCTATTGAAAAATGGAAAAAATAATGGCACATCCATAGTATTTTTGTACCTCTGTATTCTGAAATTTCGAGTTATCTCCTTTTTTTTGTCAGTGGTATGAATCTTCTATGTGCCAGCCACTGTTCTACTCAATCATATAATTTACATGTATGTTGATTTGGCCTTCCCAAATATTTTGAGGTAGATATAGTTGCTGTCTCTGAGAAGACAAGCAGAGAAGTTCATTGAATTGCCCAAAGTGAGCCAACCTTCCCCAAAGGTAAACATTAGAGGCTAAAAGTAGGAGCTAGGCCTAGGAAGATTGGTTGTAGATCTCTTGACCACTGTTCTGACCTACTTGTAAGTGGCAGGGGCTTAATTTCATGACTTCCTTGAGTTTTACAGGTTCTTTTTCTTAATTAGAACCAGCTCACCTTGCAGTTGGAAGGGTAAATATTTGTCATGTTTGGTGATAGACTTGAAGTTTTTGTTCTGTGTTCTGCTTTAAAAAAAATCTGAGCTGAGTACTGATGGCTTATACCTGTAGTCCCAACTAACTATTCAGGTGGCAAGATCTGAGGATCATGATTCAAAGCCAGGCCTGACAGTAAAGCCTGTGACACTCTCATATCCAATTAACCACCAAAAAGCTGGAAGAATAGTTGTCATTCAATTAGTAGAGCACCAGCTTTGAGGGGGAAAAAAGCTAAGGAACAGCACCCAAGTCCTGAATTCAAGCCTCAGTAAACACACACACACACACACACACACACACACACACACACACACACACACACAGAGTCTAAGGCAATGCCATGAACTTTCTGCACATTATCTTATATAGACCTCATATGTATTTACCTTATGAAAAGGTCACTTGAGCACAGTACTCAAATTTCATGCTTCTAAACAGCTTTCCTGTGGCTGAATGTTGCTCTACAAACTGACTTCTAAAATATCTTGTTATAAAGAATATTGTTCCCTAATATGAAGTGCTCTAGTCACTTCCTAACTAGGACTTTTGTGAAGTTTTCATCTCTCCATAAATTCCAAGAATTGGGCAAGTGACTTTTATTTTACTCTCAAACTGTAGACTTGCCTGCCCATCCACTCTGATTTACTGGAAGGAATAGTGGTTTTGAGCTATTTCTCTTGTCAGTCAGCTACCTGGCTAAAGTTTGTGGTAGAAGGGGAGGGGAGAGAGGAGACTAAAAAGCCTGAAATGGTAAATTACTGTAGGTTCTGGAGAAAAATAGAATTAGAAGCACTTGTGGTTCAGATGAAAATAGCACATTTCCTTTATGCTTGGACAGTGGGGGGTCAAAGTGCTCTGGGGAATAGAAAATAAATAAAAATTGATCCCTCACCAGTCAAAGGAAATGCTCTGACTCTGGGAACTGAAATGACAGCTCCACATTTGAAGATCTTGTGAAACAACATTTGAAGGTTAAAACAAAACAAAATAGAAGTATTAAAAACAAGCAAAGAAGTGTCATACCCTGTTAGGAAATCTAGTCTTTCCAGAATAATTGAAGCAGCCCTTTTTTTCAAGGCTGAAGAACCAGGCAACAGAACCTGATTTGAGGTGAGCTGTGTGTTGCTGACCTTGGTTCTACCATCTCTCCTGCAGGTGAGAAGCCTTATAAGTGCTCATGGGAAGGCTGTGAGTGGCGTTTTGCACGGAGTGATGAGCTCACGAGGCACTACAGGAAACACACAGGTGCAAAGCCCTTTAAATGCAACCACTGCGACAGGTAAGGGGTGCTAAAGGAGAGGGAGGGGAAAGTGGGTTGGAGGATGGCCTGCTTTGTGCATGTGCTCATAGATTTGTCCCAAGCCTGTCTCACAGATACTTGGTCCTGGGAATGCTTTTTTACCTCTCCACTAAGAAAACCAGTGACAAAGCATGCCTTCTTGCATGTAGTCAAGAGGAATGAATTCAGTTTTACAAGTATTTACTGAGCAGTTCCCTTGAGTTTGTCACTGGATATCAAGACATTGTTCCTACCCATGGAGAGATGATACAGTAAATAATTGTAGTATAAGAGGAAAAGTAGTCTGGTAGATAATGCTCACCTGTAGCTGCCTCTTCCCATTATTAACATCAACACTGCTTTCTCTGAACTTTCATGATATGAAAAATGTAATGCTTACTTAAAGGATGCAAAGTTAGTCTAGCAAATGAGTTGGCTAATGAAACTTCCTTTGGAGGCCGAGGACATTCTTTCCTCCATACAGGTAGGCACAGGGGTACAAAAGATGGCAACACTTTGAGAACAAACCTATGTTGTAATTCAGTTTCAAACTTTCAGCATTTGATATGGAAGGAGGATCACGTAGCAACAGATACTACCCAAGTAATCGAATCTGACAACCCTGGCATTATCAACCAATAAACCCCAAAATGGAGACTCTGCAGGCCAAGGTGAAGGCAGGATTAGGTTTAGACATAATCAAATAATGGGCTTGCATCTGAGCGTGTTATCCTTCTAATCCTATTTCTGTGTTTAAAAGGAAGCTTAAGAAAATTAACCGTCTTTTTAATGCAATACTAAAGGTCTCCGTTATGATGAGAAAAATGCTTCTAATACGATAAAAGCCCCTGAAAGCCTCAGGGTTCCCCCGGTATGGGCAGCAGCTTTCAGGGTGGCAGGAGGGGGTGAGCAGGATGTCCACAGGGGCCTGGCTGTCCTTGGAAGGAAATACGATCACTTGTGCATCCTGCCTCCCCCATTCCTCTGCCCTGTGCCTCCTGCTGACCAGCCCTTCCTCTGTAGTTCCCTTGTTTGGAAAGCAGGCCAGGGATGTCCCAGTCTCATGGTTGGCCAAGTTGGCTCCATGCTGCTTTAAGATGCTTATAAAGAAGCAATTATGTTTTTCCTCCTTTTTTTCTTCTTCCTGAAGAAGCTATTTTCCTCTTATCTTCACCCTCTAAGAACTAAATAAGGACTCTGTGCCTCCTGGAGCCCAAAGATAACCTCCCACCCAGGGCTGAGGAAGTACGCTTCATGCTGCTATTGTCTCCCACTGCCTTGGAACTCAATTCTGCTATCCAGCAGAACAACTGTTGTTTCTACTTCCATCCGGATCCCTAGAAAGCCTCCTGAGCATACAGGACTGGACAGCTGGTCTTAAACTCCTATCTTAAGTGTCCCTGGTACACTCTTCACTTTCCCTGGCCCTGGTTAAAAAACCTATGGGTGATGACTCTGTTCACTCTCTGTGAGGTAGGGCATTCCATGGCATCCACTGAGATGAAGGTAAATACTTTGTGAGCTTTCGAGGCATGATTATGTCATGGCATGATGTCACAGCAATAGACATGAACATGAGCTGCCCATCTCTGAAGGACGGTGAGGCTGCATTGGGGGAAAAAATGTAAAACAGTTTTCTTTGGATGTGGACAGCATGCATGTAGGAGGAAATTGCCAGACTTAGTATACCTCTCTTCAAATCAACTGACTGAGGAATTTACAGCTTCCCAGCTTTTCATATATGAGCCTTTAGTCTTTCCACAGATGTGACTTATGTAGAGAAATACCCCAGCCCACTAAGATAATGTAGTGAAGGAGCTATCAGTAATGGGTAATTTGGTTAGTGTTTTGTTTTGTGTTCTTTATCAAAATACACCATGATTTCTGGAGCTAGAATTTGCTGTTCAGATGTTGGGACATGGGGCAGGGACGGGTGGGGGGCCAGGCAAGGGGTAAACCAGAATCTTGTAGCATAGTCCAGTAGTACATTTTTTGCCATGTCAGAGGTGAGAGTTAGACTGTCACTAGTGTCTCATAGCAGGCAGAATCTTGCATTTCAACTGCAGTGAATGCGCTAAGAATAGATGGTTCTGGGAGATGTTTGGGGGAATTGGAGTGGCCCCAAAGCAGAAGAAAGGAAGACCTGTATTGAATGAGGTGCTGGCATTCCTTAGGAGACTTTCACCTTTGGAAACAGAGAGCATCCACAGCAGAATACTGCAACTGAATACAATACTGCTTGCCTCTTAGAGTTTGAACAACTAGTCTTATGTAGAAGCTAAATGAGCTATGATCTTCCTGTCCTTAAGTATATGCCAAGTCTATAAGGTAGTTTAGTGTTTGTTTATTTGCTTAGCTAGCTAGTGTTTCACCTTGTTAAACGTTACATATACACATTTCTTAAATGTACTTCTGGTTTTGTCTGAAAAACTCAGTTCTAGCCACAGTGGGCTCACATTCCCCATGTCTGTCACTGTCTGCAACTGCATAGCCATCACTGTCCGTGTGTGATGGTCATGAGATGATTATTTTTCCACTTTCCCACCATTCCCTACTGCCTCCTCAACCTGGTAGTAAACATGTATTGCCAGGTATTATCCTAATTTATTTGTTATTTGCTCTAACAAAAAGAGCAGTATTTCCTTGTGTAAATGTTTCATCAGGAGTGGAAAGAGATGACTTGATCATGTTGTGTGTTGGTGGTCACTTGACTTAGTAAACTTATAAGCTTTATCTTCCCAGCCCCTGAAGACACTGAGTTATGTCCAGGTTGTACAGAGAGCAACTAGTTAGACGACTGTATGGTTTCTTTACCATCCGATTGAGCTATCCAGTTCACGGAATGACCAGTCATTTCAAACCTCATCGAACCTGAGGCTGCAAATGGTGGTAAACAGCACTCTGCTGCCATTAGATATAATGTGCAGAACACATTCTTTTCATTCAGCACAGTTCAGTCTAGGGGGACTGCCACTTGGGTAATACATCCAGAATCTTGGAGTTTGGGAGAAGGAGGGACAGTTGGATTTTCATGACAGTGCATTTACATATAGTAAGAACTACCTGCCAGAATCTTAGCCCTTTATCCCCTAGAGGATTGCTGCTAGCTTACTCTCTACATGTCTGTCGGTGTGCCTTATTCATGAGCAAGAGAAATGACTGTGGGCTTTGACTGGTCCTCTGGAATGTACACGTTTCAGCCATTAAGGACCTTCTTGTTTAAGGTCATCTGGCTGTAACGAAGTTATAAACACCCCCTAGAGTGTATTACCCTTAAAATTATTTGATTCTGCATTTCTACATGTAGAGTTTATTTACTACCTTTTATGGTTCCTATGTGGAACTCAATAAGAATAAATTAATAAATATAAATTAATCATGACTAAGGATATCACTGGTATAGTGAAGTAAATTAAAATCTCAACACGGAGGAACCTTGTCTTACCCTGAGCATCATGTATTTCCTAAAATTTGAACAAATGATGACTCTAATTTGATTCAGTAGAGGTGCAATTATATTTCACACTGTTTTAAAGATTTGAGATGTTTTTCCATTTTTCCCCTGAAAGGTAAATAGAAGCTTGAATGTATAATACTAGATACTCAACAATTGGTAAAAGCAGAGTAAAAGTTGAACACATAAATGACTGAATAGATCTTTTGTGTAAAATTGTCTATCAAGAGTGTTATTTTATTTCCTGAAAGTTCCAACCATGTAGAAAAGAAAGCAAAGGAATTCAACTCAATGCCAGGGTTCCCTTCTCACTAGCGCAAATCCCTTTTTCCATTGGACAGGCAGGATACCTGGTTTCTGTCCTGTTGTCTCCTCAATCCTGCCTGACCACTGACCCTCTAGTGTTCCAGTTGCAGCTGTAACAAGTGCCCCCAGATTAGCATCGTGTTTATGTACTTCACAAATGTATTGTTTTACCATTTTGTAGGATTCAAAGTCCAGCATGCCTCCAATGCTCTTATTGGGCTAAAGTCAAGGTCTTGGTATGGTTGACTTCTTTTCTGGAGAGTCTAAAGGAGGAATCTTTTTTCTTGGCTTTTCCAACTCTAAGGAGCTGCCCACATTCACTGCTCATGGCCCACTCCTCCATCATCACAGCTGCTCAGTACTTCTCCAGCCACCATCTCTTTGATGATCTTTCAATTCTCATTTCCATTTTTAAGGACCCTTCTGATGATGGTAGGCCCACCCAGATAATTCAGGATAACCTCCCTTCATCTGATTAGTAAATCAATTCCATCCACAATCCCTTCTTTGCAACATAGTCACATATAGGCACAGGTTCTGGGGATTGTGGGGGGATTTTTGGGGGGAGGGCATTTTATTTTGCCTATGACAAACTCCTTAAATGTGTAAACTCAGCTCTGTATGCCACAGGTTAACAGGCATATATGGCTGAGAAC
The DNA here is from genome assembly GCF_023159225.1 of Perognathus longimembris pacificus. Classification (NCBI taxonomy): domain Eukaryota; kingdom Metazoa; phylum Chordata; class Mammalia; order Rodentia; family Heteromyidae; genus Perognathus; species Perognathus longimembris. Next base: position 24,275,649 of record NC_063164.1, read on the forward strand.
AGAGGTTCTAGAGTCAGGCTACCTAGGTTGAAATGATTTGGCCATGTTGTGATGAACATCTAATCTAGTACTTGGAATAAGAATGTTATATTTTTTTGTGTATGAGTTTGACAACTTTAAAAAATAAATAGCAGCCAGGTGCCAGTGGCTCAAACCTGTAACCCTAGCTTCTCAGAAGGCTAAGATATAAGGATTGTAGTTCGAAGTTGGCACAAGTAGGAAAGTCTGTGAGACTCTTGTCTCCAATTAACCAACAAATACCTGGAAGAGGACCTGTGGTTCAAGTGGCATCCTTGAGTGAAAGCTAAAGGAGAGCCTTGAGTTTAAGCCCTAGTACCATAAACACCCCCACCCAACACACAAACAAAACAAAGAAATACAAAGATAACTTCTCAACTGGGATCTAAATTTTCTTTTTCTAGATTGTTGGGATTATAAGGGAAGGAAGGCTGGTTGCTGGTGGCCTACAATCCTAGCTACACAGGAAACTGAGATCTGAGGATCATGGTTTGAAGCCAGCCCAGGCAGAAAAGTCTGTGAGATTCTTATCTCTAATAAACTACTCAGAAAAAGCCAGAAGTGGCACTGTGGCTCAAGTGGTACAGTGCTAGCCTTTGATTAGGGAGGGTATCCAGGCCCTGAGTTCAAGCCTTAGGAATGGCAAAAAAATAAACAAATAAAAGGGAAGGAAGAGAAGAAAGTAGGAGAGAAGGGGTAGGAAGAGGAGGAGGGTTAGAGAACAGGCAGTAGTAGTTAACACTCCACCATACCCCAAAACAGGAATGCATTGTACAAGTTAAGTGCCAAATTTCCCACAGGCTTCATAACCTTTTCTGTGCACCAAGGAAACTTGGCACTGTTTATACTAAATCAGATCTCCTTTAGAACTGACTATAAGATTTAATTCATATAGCTTGTTCATAACAGATTTGGACCTAAAATAAGTAGGTATAATTGAAATTGTTACTAAAATTTAATGTGTTGTTGAATTGGGTTGTTTTTCACTGTAATTTTTCCATCTTTGCATGTTTCTTTTCATGGTACTTCTGTCCTGTTTAGCTTCATTTCCTTGGGGTTCTACCCTGCACATGTACCTATTTAAGGAATGGACACAAACAGAGGGTGTGGAGAGTATTGGGGTCAGAGGACAGGGTGGATTGGGTTTTGTTTGTTTTAAGAATGAATACACACAGGAAAATCCTGCTCTGAACAGGAAACTCCACTAACCTGAGCAGAGCAGCCTGCTAACATGCTAGCCAGAGTATTGGATGGCGGGATGTCTCAGGTTCAGGGGAGCCTGGGAACATTGGCGTAGGTCAGGAAATGGCCAGTTTTCAGGAGAGGGATGGAGAGAGACAACACAGAGCCAGAGCCAAGCATGACTGTTGTTGTACGTGCTCATTTACTGGGATTCTAGCCAGAACCTTAGCTTGTCGGCTGTTAGGACAAGGAAACACCCACACTATTAGTTGTAAGGTGCAGAATCCTGACTCAGGTTGGTGTTAACATCATAGAGAATTTATTTACTCAGGTAACTAGCAAGAAGAGAAAATTTGATTTATCTCTAGAGTTGGCTGGCTCCAAATTGCCAGATGTTGTCATCAGGACTCTTTCTTGTTCTTTCTATGCTCTGATTCCCTTTTGCCTGTTGGCTTTATCTCCAGGAGGCTCCTTCCCACAGTGACAATATGGATACCATTAGCTTCAGGCTTATACCTTGGTCTTTGAGCAGTCTAAGTGAAAAAAGAAGAACATTTCTCTTCCAATAATTCCAGCAGCAGTTGGGCCTCCTCCATTGTCCTTTATAGGTCATTTAACTGTGTCTTAGCATGTCACTATGGCCATAGAAGGCCATCCTTGATATTCCTGAGAACACAGAACACTTGCTACCCAATAGTGTCTGGTCACAGATGAAAAAGGCAGGAAGACAACCACTATTTTGGTACTGAGGAAGTCATTCAATTAAGAACCTTAGGTACCAAGTCACTGTCTACTCCAAAAGAGTAGGCTCAGATTTGCCTGGGTTTCAGCCCTAGCTAGCTCCTAGCCACTCCCTAACTATGTAGTCATAGCTCAGCTTCACACACACACATACACACACACACACACACACACACACACACACACACACACGGTGAGAATACACACTAGGGAGGGCTGATGATGTCACTGGGATGATAATAGAGAGAACACCTCCTTCTAGCATAGTACCTACATCTTCTGCCTTCTTTTCCTTGATTTGAATATGGAGCACATGGGCTTGTAGCCTTCACATGAACTATTCTTGGTCTCTCGTTGTGAAGCTCAGGTCTGAAATTTGGGTGGTGCAACATCAGTGATGATGAAAGAGGCTATTTTTTTTTCTTTTTGTATTTGCAGTATGTGAGTGTGACACTTTTTTTTTAAAGCACTTTCATATTTGTTTATTTTTTGTTTCATACAATTACAGCCATCATAGCTAGCCTCTTTCCATGTGAGGCAGTATTCCAAGTACTTGCAGCCTTATTTAATCCTCACTATTTGACTGATGAGGAATTAAGGAACCATGTGGTTCTTGAAAGTGCTGGGATTTGAACTCAAGCAGTCTGACCCCTTAGCTGACTTCCCTAGCTCACTCCCTCATTTCTCAATTCACATGGACTGACTCTCTTAAGGTTGATTATTTATCTCTCCCTAAGGTTGTTAGAACTAGTGTTCTTTCCTTGGACCACTCTGATATGCTGTTGTTGTTGTTGTTTATATATTCTAGGTGTTTTTCCAGGTCTGACCATCTTGCCCTCCATATGAAGCGACATATCTAAAAACAAAAACAAAAACAAAAACCTAAAGGCCAGAGTTGTCATGGCGTCGGCCAACGTCCGAAGGATATGCCGTGAGGCAGAGGGCTGGACTTCAGGCGGGGGATCCACTGCCTCGCAGAAGAAAGTTCTCACTTAAAACCTCTGTGTACACACACATGCACACACACACCCATCCACACACCCTGCCACACACAGACGCACACACGCACCCACTGTCGTGCACTCAACTCTATTTAAACTATATACGTCTATTCCTTATGCCTTGCCCTAGCCAGATGGTAGAAGAGGAAGAGGAAGGAAGCCTGGTGAACTCAGCAAGGCAGACTGGCTGCTTACTTCAGCTCTCTTGGAATTACTTCCTGCTGTTGCCAATGGAAATCAAAGCAAATGGATGTGACGTCTCCGCAGGTGGACGGCAATCTGAGGGGCTTATTTTGCTTCTCGGTGCAACTTAATAGGAGAATCCAACGTCTTACAATTGCATATGTGTAGCACTAATGTTTCTTTTTAAATAGTTGGGGGAAAAATGACCTAGAAAACCAAATTGCAGTTTGGTAGCCAAAATTAACTCTTGGTTTATTTGTCCTTTGTGTGTGAAAAGTCCTGCTATTCCGTGCGTCAGACTTTCTCGCAGAACTGTTGCTTGGTTTGGTTCTTCTTGGAACCATTGAGATCTTTCGAGTTGGTACCAACGGCCTTATGGCTTTAGAGGCGGCAGACTCTGGAATCATACCTAAACACCTTTCTGGCCTGCATTTCTCTAGACTTCACTCTCAAGGGAGGAATTTCTTTTCTTACTTTTTTTGACTCTTGCACACCATATGCACTAGGGATTCTGGAAACTTCTAGCATGACTGCAAAGTGGCCAAGAGAATAAAAGTCCTTGATGGTAAATCACAGTATATCCCTTGAGCCTCACCTTATTGCCAGTGCTAGATTTTTTTTCTTTTTAATCTCTTTTTGGTTTTTGGGTTTCTTTGCTAATGAAAACTTGAAAAGCTTATTTGGAAGCTTAAATGTTTTAACTTTTCTCCATGGACTAAATCTCTCCAGGACTCTCTCAGCACCTGGATGTCCAGCTCTCGAAGCAGCCAATCAAATGGGACATCACAGTTCTCTCACCCTCCTTGAGGCCTGATGACCGCAGTGCGTAGTGATCAACCACTGCTCTGTGTGTCATTGCTACCCTAGTCACACCATAGATGTCGCTAGTCTCCAAGGGCAGCTGCGTATTTAATCTAACTCTGGGTTATGACCTGACAAAAAAGCCAAAAAACTAACCACTCTTTCCAGGAGTGGGGAAAACTAAGGATGCTTCCCAAGTCCAGTGGCTTCACAAAACACCATCCTATTCTCCTTTCTCATGCCCACTTGTTACCCGCTTGTTCAGATAGACACTTTGAAACGCCATTGTGGGAATGAAGGGTGGACCATTAAGGAAAGGGCGGAGATGTTGCTCATGTGATGTTTCTAGAGTGTGTTTGCTAGGCCCACCGTGACTTGTGATCTAGAGCACCTGGGATCAACAGAGGCCTCACATTTACTCCACAAGCTGTCTCCAAGGGGGTTATAGTCCTCACTTGCCACCCCCTCCCCCCACATATCCAATATTGGTCTTGCTCTACCCACATTCTTAGCTAGCTGGCACTGGCCTCAAACTCCAAAGACTGCCTTTAGGACCATTTAATGGCCTATGCAAGCAAGCGGGGTGGTTATTAGGACAGATTGTATATTTTGTATATTCTGGGACCATCCCTTCAAGACACATCTAAAAATAAATAAACATGGCATTTGGTCCACACATGGTTGCTGGTGCCCCTCCTGTGGCTGTTTGACTCACTGACTGTTAAAATGGCACCCCAACTATATTTGGGATGCAAAACTTGAAGTCTTTAAAAGGAAACCATCATATAAGAAACACAAACACTTATATGACAGCAACCTTCAAGATCCTTGGCATTGAGTTCTCAGCTTTCTTCAGTCTTTGTTCTCGCTGAAACATTGAAACTGTGTCTGAGGGTAAAGGAACTACCTGATCACAAACTTAATAGCTGCCAGTTGAACATTTGGGGCATTTTGAGGTCTGGCCCTTAGAAATTTTCCTTTTTCCTTTTTTTCCATTCAGACCAAAAATTAAAAATAAATAAATAAAAAACAATGAAAAAAATAACAAAAACAAAAAAATAAAAAAATCCCTAAAGACACACACACACACACACACACACACACACACACACACACACACTCTATCTGTCCATTTGCCGGAGGCAATTTTATATATATATATATATATGTTAGTTGGAGGGTATTAAGGGAAAAAAAATCAGTTTTATTCCAAAGATTTAAAACTAGTCATGACTTAGAAACAATTTCTGGAGCACTGCTTGCTGACAATCTTGTTCTCTACTGCATTTGAGTGCATCTTCTGGCCATTCCATCATGGCCTACCATGGAGTTATATTTAAATTTGAATGTGTGGTGCATCCTTTCTGGATGAAGGATGTGTGAGGGACCTTGAACCTCAGCTGTATTAAACTGTAGCACCTCCAGTCAGTGCACTAGATGAAACTTTAGACACCCCAGATTTTGTTGATTCTTTTCATTTTTCCTTTCAGTAGCAGCCTCCAGCATGAATGCACGCACACACCAGTGATGGCATTAAGCCATGGCTGTCACGATTTATAAATGTTCTCTCCCCAGCTGGAGCTGCTCTTGCCTCTCGAAAATGCTATTCTTAAGGGTTTATACTTAATTTTTGAACTGACCAATGCAAGGCTCTATTATAAAGAAAGTTTTAAAAAAACAACAATAAAAAAAGATTTAAAAATATTTTAAAAAAGAAAAAAAAAACAAAAACAAAAAACACAATGAAAAAGAGTAATCATTGCTGTTTGCTCCCGTTTGTCATCTGTGGTCTCATTTGAATGTGGCAGAACAAAGGCCCTATGGTCATCATCAGTGTCTGAAATGTTTGCTAATTTCTCTCTCTTTTGTATCAGTGAGGTCCTTTGTAATCTGCTCCTGACCTTTCTCAGAGCAGGGTGCATGTATCTCAGAGCAGATACCATGATGGTGCTTGCTTGCTTCAGAGTCATTTGTTGACTGTGAGAATTGGCCTGAGAATTCGGTGGGTGCTAAGTGTATGGCTTTGAAACTGTTCTTCTCTAGCCTAGGTTGGCACCTGTGAATGATAACCAGTCCTAACCATGGGGCAGGGGCAGTCCTGATCATTTCGGAAGTGGGTTTGGGATAAATTCGCCATCATCTCTGAAATGGCAGAGGTGACTTGGAAGAGTCTACAGAATGAACAAATTTGCCAAGAAATGACCCCAATGTGCATTTTTGTTCCAAAGAGGACTGGTTATTCAAGCAGTGCTGTAGTGGACACTGGAAACACAATATATCCCTTTCTCATTTAAACCATTACCTCCTAACATTCCAGGGGATCCCAAATTGGACAGAAATAACATGGCACGGTGTTTCTTGTGGTTGTCCTCTCCAGCATACTTTTTCCCAGGGCTCAGAGTTGGAGGTATAGAAGAAGTGTTTCTAAGCCACTGACAATTTTCTTTATTTCAAGGTATGCTTCTTTCTCCTACCACATGGCTGTAAGTCAGAGATGTGGAAGCCTGAAATTGCAATGCTGCTCCTAGCTACTGGCCTCCTGCCCCACTTTTGGTTCGCTGGTCCAGCTTAATGCCTGGTGGTGATGAGTATTATGTCCAGAAAAAAGAGACATGACAAAGCTGCGTTTTGTAAAAAAATTGGAGACCTCCCCCCAATGACCTTCATGCCGACCATTTCCTCCTCTGTGTGCGTTCCCTCAAGAAACCCATCCAATGCCCCCTTTCTCTCGATGCCATCTCTTCCTTGCCTGCACCTCTTGTGCCCTTTTACATCTTTGATTGCCTGATTATAACAGGGTAAAAAGACAGTCAACCTCATGCACGATGAGCAGAATGGATTCCTAGTTTTAAAAAATCTTCTAAAAAGCCAGAGAATTTTTTTTTAATTTTTTTGAAACTTTAGTTTGGGATAAGCTTCCAGATTACCCATGTCTATTTGCATCCAAGGGAAAAATGTATGGAGTTTTCAGAGGCTCATCCAGTGTGTTTAGAAACGTCTGCCTATACTATAGCCTCCACTTTGGCATTTGCTGAGAAAGCCAAATGAAAGAAATTATGAGAAAAAAATCTAGTGATTTTTTTAATAGTTCCAAATCATTTCCTCTATGAAAGTCACTTCGTAAAATTTAAAATAGAGTGGGAGGTGCTTTTGTCTTCTCTTTTGCATGAACTGCTTTTAGAAGGAAGGAAGGTAGAGCAAGTCAGACAGGTAACCCAGTTGACTACGAAAGTCTGACTCTTCATTTCTTCCTTAAGGACAACAACAGCAAAAATCTTACAAGGGCCAGCATTTTGGGGCTGCAATTTTGTATCCAGATCATTGACCAAGTTAAAACTCATTAGGTAGAATCTGGTTGAAGTTGATTTGTGGAAGCTTTCCCTTTTTTTATTTTTAGAAGTGGCAGGAGTAAAGGCGGGAGGGGAAGTTTGGGTTCAATTTCGGTAAACATGGTGATATCTCAGTTTGGAACTGGAGGCCTGGTCTGAGTGGCCACCAATGCCTTTTTGATGGCTTAGTTTTCCTCTTTGAGGATTTTAGGATGGAGTTGAAATAGGACAACAGAAATGTGTCAGAGGAAGCAGACTGCTTGTAAATAATGTGATATCTCATGACGAATGCCTGAGGCTTCAGGGTTTTCTCTTCCTTGTAACACTCTTCAATTTCCTCTGTTGGTTCCTCTAATAGATCCCAGAAAGGGGAAAAAAAAAAAAAGCTGCAATGAACTTTCTTATGCGCATCCTTCCAATATAGTACTGTATTCTTCAGGTGTTCTGGATTTGTGTCTAAGTCCTCGGGAAACAGGTATTCAAAACATGAGAAAGAACTCCTAGGCCATCACTTCACAAATATCCCAAACAAGATACACTTCTCACACAGGGTTCCCTCTCTGTGGTCATGAGGGAAGGTTGATAACGTTCTTGGTTGGGGACTGTTTATACAAATTTTTTTTCAACTGTGAGCTTTGGAATCGTAAATTGTTTTGACTCCAGCTTCTGTCTACTGCCATAAAAAGGACCCACATCAGAGTAATGAGGGTGGTGTATATGCACACACTAGACGTGTGCACATGTACCTAGGGTACCTTCGCAGAAGGAAAACAGGCTACTGACATTTAAGAGGAGTAGCCACCAGTGCCTAATATCTTTTGCGGGGGATGGATGCTTACAATTGCCAGTATATCAAAACCACACACTGGGAGTTAGTTCCACATTGAGGGGAGGGGCTATGGGCGGGGAAAGGGGACATTTTAATCCTAGGCCTTTAGACTGGAGGCAGGATGATTTCTGCAAACCCTGGTCCTGTCTGAAGGCTTTGGGGCTCATTGGCTGGTTCTCAACCTTTATATTTTAGCTTCCCAGCATGCATTTCTTATCCAATCCCAGACTTTATTTCCTTATTTTTCACTTCTGCTTCATTCCAGGGAGGGGAAAATAATACACCTATTACGGCCAAGTTCTTCTTGCTACCACAGAGGCAAAAATAAATGTTTAATGTTTTTAAAGCCTCTCCTTCCCACTTATCACTACCCACCTCCCTCCTCCCCCTTCCATGTGCCCTTTCCCCATTCTTGCTCCCATTCATGGCTTCCTAAATCACCATAACTTTTCTTTCCAATCTCTATTATTCTCTTAGTAGTTGCTTGAAGAATTTTATTTTTGCACTATACATTTCCTTTTTTTTTTTTTTTTTGGCCAGATGTGTCTAACAAGTATGTTTGGAAAGACCTTCTCTCAGCCCCCTTCCTTCCCCCTGCCTCCCTGGTCACATTCTCTCAGGCCTTCTCTGGTATTTATAATATATCACAGAAGTACCCAGTCTTATAGCCCTCGGTTATGCCTTTTTTTGACATTTTATTTTTTTTAAGCTTTTTATATATATATATAAATATAAATATATTACTTTGTCAAGTTTTTTTGCTGTACAAAAGTCTTAAGATTTAAAACTATTATTTGTATTATATGATGGTGGTATGTTAATGTTACAAAATTATTAATGAAGATAAAATTTATTTTTGTTACTGGTCTGTTTCATAATTCTTTTTTAAATTGGTATATTGTAAGATATCTATGCAAAAAATGTTATGTGACGCATTTTTATTTAAGAATGTAATATGTGTAATAAACAGTAGAATGTGTTTGGCCTTGGAAAGCCTTACTGTATTTCTCCTTAGCTTATTTCACAGGGGGAAGAAAATTGTCCAAGAGAAACAAATTGGTCTTTATATACTTTACAAGTTTTCTTTCTTGAAAAAAGGAAAAGCAGATGATATTAGGTCATTTTTCTTTGGGAGGATGGTGTGTATGTGTGTGTGTGTGTATGTGTGTGTGTGTGTGTGTGTGTGTGTGTGTGTACTTGCACTTTATGGTTTCAGTGAGATAACTCAGTGCCCATATAACAGCAATGTCAATTTTTCTCTGTGAGAAGACAGGGAGCAAATGGTTGAAGGTTATGAAAAGCAATATTTCAGAATGAGGTAAATTGTGGGGAGTTATTTGCTTAGGGGGTTGGGAGAAGCTTATTGAAAGCAGTTTATTTGGTGAGAGAAGGGGTAGTTTGCTTTAGGATGGTCAATGTCAAATAGACCAATGTACAATGATGGGAAAGATTTGCAGTGGTTTGTGAAGGAGGGAAAAGGGGAAAGAGTAGAGGGAAGTGTTAATGGGGTGGGGGCACATTTACTGGAGATACCTGGTAACAGAGTAGAGAGGAGATGAATAACCAGAGGCAGAGAAACTCTGGCTCCACAGAGCACAAAAAGCTAGATGCAAATACATGCAGCCTGTGAGACCAAGAAAAGAAGAGCCCAAAAGGCTGGAGGAAATTCTCAGAACTGTATAAACTCCTTACTATTCAAACCTCCTCTTACGCACATGGTGCACAGGGCTTCCAGGAAGGTGCATCAAAGCAGGGAGGAAGGTGGAGAACCCACCAATGGCGTGATCCCAGCATCCCTTGCTGGACTGTCCCCCACCCCCACCCCAGGGACATGGTACCACTCAAGCTCTCATTTCACTCTATGGACTTACTAAAATGGGTCTGATGGTGAAAACCCTCCAACCCTGATCACAAGAACCCATCAAGGAACCTTTCAACCACCGTTCACCTTAGAAAAGGTGGGTACAGGGAGTGTCCTTGTTGTAGCAGCACTGAGGTGGCTCCTGAACTGGGAGTGGGCAGCCTGTGAGGACAGCTGACAGCCTGCACTGTGATGACATAACAATAGGAAAGGGTGGTAAATACCATTTATGTGGCATAAAAGATGGAATGATTTACATAAGCAAATAGGCTACAAGACTGAAACATCCTCATTTAGAGTCATAATTTTTGGCTGAAAATAGATGGAACGATCCATTACCCACTTATAACCCTTTGAGGAGTTTTTTGTTGTTGTTGTTGTTCTTCTTCTTCTTCTTCTTTTTTTCTTCTTCTTCTTCTTCTTCTTCTTCTTCTTCTTCTTCTTCTTCTTCTTCCTTTCTTCCTTCTTCCTTCCTTCTCTTCCTCCTCTTCCTCCTCCTTCTCTTCTTTCTCCTTCTTGTTTTTGCAATATGATATCATGCCAGAGATGATTCCAGACTGGGGAGTTGCTTACCCTGCACTAAATAACACTACAGGCTTTCTTGGGTAGTTGTGCATCTTTGTGGAGTTTACCTTATTTTAAAGTTGCTGTGTTTTGTGAGTCATTTAACAGTATTTATCTCCATATCATCTAGCAGATCAAATAAGCACAATTGGGAAATTCTGAACTGAAAAAAAATTGCAGTTGGAATTCAAGAGATAGTAGTCTGAAAGTGTAACTGGGGCGTCCCCAGAGCACAAAGCGTACGAACCCTCTGAGAGAGATCATCTGAGTTGCTGTGTCTAGTCGGAAATATTGGGCTTTTGGTTAGGAACTTCCGAAAAGGCAGAATTCAGTTGAGCTGATACATAATTTACTACTTCTGCTTTACCATCTTCTGCTTATAAGTTTAGAAGAGATGGTAGTTAAAACTTTTAACTGAAACAAGAGTTTGAAGTTATTGATAAGTGTGATGATGATCTAGTTGAATCCATGGTGAACCAATTTATACTTTCTACTTTAGCATTAAATATTGTCTCTGGGCTGTTGTTTTTTTACTCTATCAATGCTCACTGGCTTGAATTTAACCTATTTTTAAAAATTCTATTTCATCATAATATAGCTATATCTACACAGTATGCTTTAAAACAACAAAAGAATGATGACAAAGAAAGCTAGCAGAGGATGAAATTTCAAGATTTATTATTATGTAGAATTTTTTTTCATTTAGTGCACTGCCGTTGAGCTGTCTGTCAAGACTGCATACATTGGATATGTATTATTCATGACTGTGACCATTTACCCTCTTAATAGAGATACTAGGGGCACAGAAAGACAAATACTGTGCAATGTCATTTATATAGAGAAGGCATTGAAATGTTGAACTCATAGAAGCAGAGAGCAGAAAGGTGGTTGCCAGGGCTGAGTGGGAATGGTTTGGGGTGATATTGGCCAAAGGATACAAATTTCAGTTAGGCAGGAGCAATTAGTTCAAGAGACCCGTTATACAATATGTTGGCCATAGTTAATAACAATGTATTATAATTCTTCAAAATCACTGAAAGAGTAGATTTAAGTGGTCTCTCCACAAAAAACATTTGAAGTATGTTAATTAACAATTAAGCCATCCTCCTATTCATAAATCTTTCAAAACATCATATTATACAGAATATATATGTTCATACATATTTTAATAACATGTTATACAATATATCTATATCATATTTCAGCTAAAATAATTTTAAAGGACAGAGAAATTGGGGTTCAGAGTGGACACATGATTAATGTCTAATGGCAAGCAGCAGATCTGCCTCACAGGTCCTCTGTCTCCTAGGCCAGCTAACTGTGCCTGACCCTGTTCCTTTAGGGACACCATGAGCCAGCCTGATGCTTATGTGTGTCTGCAACCTCACAGCAGACAATACCGACTTCATCTCTTTGTTCCCTCCCCCACTCATCATGGGAAGTAACTTATAAAATGCATAGAATTGTCACACGCTTAGAATTGAAAGGGATCTTGGAGTTGTTGTCCAATGTCACTTACTATTTGAGTCAGCTAAGGTCAGAGAATTCCAACTTGCCCAAGGTCATACAGCCTGTGCTTTCCAGGACAGAGGTCAGCCCAGGGGTATTGATATGCAGCAATGCTCTACTGGTCTTGGCTGGCAGGCAGGGTTCATTAAACTTGAACCCCTTGAAGGTGACCTATAAGAGTCTTATGATACCTTTGTACTACTTTCTATTTTCTTAACATTTTGTCTTTAAATTGATACACTTTTAAAATCCTAAATGCAGGTTTTAGCTTTGGCCTAAGCAAAATTATTCCCCAAACTACAGACTTGGTCAACTATTCTCCCTTTAAATATAAATGAAAAGTAATAACTCAATAAACTACTCATCTTTATATTACATTAAGATACTCAATTACTACTGGTGGCACTCAAGAGACAGTATTCTATGCCATTCTCCAAAAATCCATGCCATACCATTTCTCTTTAGCTAATTATTTAGTTTATATGATGCTCCTTGGAGCACATTTCAAATTGAATCTAAAAGTAAGTGCATGTGAAAATTTAATAAAGACTGATTTGATGGCTGGGAAGTTATTTCAGGACAGAGAGATCTTTAGTCTCTGTATCTTGTGAGTGAAATGAGTGTGTATTCTCTGCCTACGTCATGACATTATTCTGGGATAATGTACCACAAGGTTTTGACTACATCAGGGAAGTCATCTCCTTTACTCTCACCCGGAAATCATCACAGAATGCCTGGAAATTAATGCATGCTGTACTATGAGGTCCAGTTTTGAAATGTGTTCACCTTCATGGCATGGTTTCTGGGCTCTTTAGGCCAATACACCTTCATATTCAGACAACTAATCTTCCAAATATTTTTCTAAGCAGCTTGCACAGACTTGATATTGTATTAAAGATGTATAATTTACTTTAGTCTTCCTATTTTTTGAGCTACAGCTGGCCAAGAAGAGCCTTATTTATTCTAGGTACCTTAATGTGAATGACTTTATTTCATGTTTTCTCATGGTCTCCATGTGCAAAGAGAAGGAGCTCTGGAGATTATGGATAAAGGAAAATACACAGAAGCAAGAGGGAAGCCTTGGAGGAGTAAGCAGGGAAGTGATTAATCCTGTATCCATAACTGTGCTCATAGGACAATCATGGGACTTGATAAAGGGGCTGGAGCCTGTGAAATCTACATGGTCACAATGAGGAATCTACAGAAACCTGGACCTACAGAGCTTATCACAGGAAACTGCTGCCCACAAGTGGGTCACCTCTAGGACAATTACATATAACTAGTGACTAGGCTTGATTCTTTCTTTGAACCAACAACATGTAACATCCTATCTTGCGGTGAGCAGTCAGTCAACAACCTCCTTATAAAGATGGGGATGTATTTTAGTCACTGAAGGTATATTGAAAGGATCATCATTTATGGACTCATCATCAGAGCCAAAGCAATGGTATCTTTTCTGTAGCTCAACGTCATACTCTGTCCTTGGGATGAAATCTGCAGACTGCTCTGAGAAGTGCACAGGCAAGGATTATAGAAGCTCTGTTTGCTTGTTTTTTAACCCAGCTACAAAAAGTTAAAAGGCTGGATATTATTTATAGACTCTGGCAAATCATAGAAGGAGACATAAACCACAAGATTTGCCACTCAGAACTTAAAATGAATTGCTTTAAAAATCAAACAAAAAAAATCCATTTCCAACTTTTCTTGGAAATACCTCATTTCACTCTGAAGTACACAGTTCCTGATGATAACATTAAGGAATGGCCAAAATTTCAATCTTGTCTTTAGTTCTCAGAACTTTCGACCTCCTTCTCTTCCCAGTCTTACAGGGTGCCTCCCCACATTTTTTTGTTCTATATGTGTGCATGTTTCTCATTTTCTCTCCTTATTCTCTTTTTCTGGCTTTTTCTCCCTCCTCTCTATCTCCTCATATCCAAAAAGTCACCACGAAGACCTGGGATCCTAAAGGAACTGGGCTTCCTTCTACAAAGCTGCCTCAGTACCCTTGGGCCCATCTTCCCCAAGGGCTCTTTTTTCCTCTTCTGTGCCACCCACCACTTTTCAGCACCATCTTGGCATGGGACATGAAGAGGTAAAGTCACAGGCTCTAGCTCTGGAGGGTGGGCTGCTGCGGTACTTCCCTGGGGCTTTTCTGAGCACAGACCTCTATGGTGATAAGTCTTTGAGGATGCACATTTCTTTTTATTTTGTTCGATTTCTTTCTCTTATATGAACACAGTGGCAGCTCCCCTCACTGTACTGAGATAGTCTCTGGCAGAGTCCTAAGCTGGAGAAGCCACTCTGTAACCAAGTCTAAAGGATTCTCCTTCTTTGCGAGGGAAAAAAATGCACAGCCTGACCTCAGATCAGCCAATGATACTCTCTGTAGATCAAGTCCTATTTATTCTTTTTAAACCTTACCTAATTGCCAGGTTTATGCCATTGAAACTCATCTCCCCAGCAGGAATGTCCTAGGACTGAGAGCTTGGAGGACCCATGTGTGTCAATCCACAAAGCATTTTGAACTAAGCCTACTTTTATACCCAGATTCCATCAACTACTCTTCAGGAAGGAATACATGTCACAGTTGGAGAACATGGACATTTCTGTATTCTGAGAAAGTTATTCTAAAAATAACATCTGTGGAAAGCCTCGCAGGGAAAAAGCATGAGCCAAGAGGAATGTTCAAAATGATTATGAGAGCTCTTCCTGAAAACATTCAGATACACATTCCCTTATCTCCTTCCTCTGACCTGCAGGACCCCAGAGATGAGGTAGTGAAGTCCGGGAACGGGAAAGGAATCACCATAAATCTGAGCTAATTTGGAAAAGGAAGGATGAAGCAGATACATAGCAATCAATAGGGCAATGTCTTGCTTTGTGGTAAATGTTTACTGGCCCTACTGCTGGAATGTGATCCTAATCACGTGCCACTAGAGGTGACAGGAGTTCATGGACTGTTCGCCTGTGTGGTTTGTATACTTGACTCTTCAGTACTTTCCAGCTACAGAAAAAGTTGTGGATGGTGAAGGACATCATCGCTACCATTAATTATTCTGTAGTCCCAAGAAAGAGACAAACAACTGACTTCTCTTTCTGTAGCCCACGTTTGCAAGATGGAATGTCCACATGCTTCTAGTGTTTCCTTCTACCCCTGAAAGTGTTGCTGGGGGAGCAAACAGGGAAATGAAACCACAATGAGAACAGGGACTCGATTGTTCCTCCACTGATGAAGCTGGAGCGATGCTCTGCCTTGCTCTGCTGTGGGGCTGGGGGGAGGGCGGGAGGCAAAGCCTGTGTTTCCTTGTAATGGAAAGGAGAGGGTATAAAACACTTCGACTGAAAAGTGAGTGTGCTAATTGATTGTTAATGACTATGCTGCTCTAAGTGTCTGGAATTTGGTTTAGATTCAATGTAATTTGACATTTGCCAACCATTATTAAATCTCTTTGATGCTCTCCCTGTGCAGCAGTGATGAGCAGCTGATTGGCTTTGAGGAATGGAAAATGCAACTGGGCTGGGCAGGGAGTCAATGGGTGTCTGGAAGGCAGCCATCTTCCCCCAGTCGCTCAGCCTCCCCAGGCCACTGCCGCTGGGGATGCCTCCCCATCTCCCCTGCCCTCTCATCTCTGTTGCCTTTTCCTGCTTCTGCAGCCTGCCCTGCTCCTTGCACCAGCAGAACCTATCCTATGTTCTGTTGCCTTTTTCTAAATCAGAAGTCAACATCCATTTGCAAAGAACAAAAGTGTCCTGTAATGGTATTATGATAAAAGGATTAAAAGGAAGATTTAGAGAGATTTTTATGAAACCCTACTGGAGAAAAATAGTCTCTGTGAGAACTGGAGAGCAAACAAGGTCTCTCTCTCTCTCTCTCTCTCTCTCTCTCTCTCTCTCTCTCTCTCTCTCTCTCTCTGTCTGTCTCTCTCTCTCTGCTTTTCTTTGTTTATTTTCTCTGTCTTATCTTCCATGGCACACTATAGCCCCTACCACAAATACCCCCAAATATCTCCCTCAGTTCCATTCTTGACAGGCTCCATCACCAGGCTCCCTCACAGAAGTTGACATGGTTTCTGAGTCTCCATTTCAATTTCCCACATGAAATAATTTGATTGGCTCATCATTGACTGAGTCAGCCGTTGCCAGAAAGTAGAAGCAAGGTGCATATGTTCATCTTCACAGAGCTAGTATAAGCCATAGGCCAGACACAAAGGATGGGTAGCTCAATAGGGACCTTCTTCGGAGCAAGAGGCATGAGCCTTCTCTTTCATCTTGGAGTCAACTAGTTCAGAATATTCCACATCCCCTTGCTGAGAATAGTTGCTTTCTTTTTGTTGATGGTTGATAGTTTACTCTAACACTTCCATTAACCCACTTACTTTAGAAGAAACTAGTTCTTCCTCCTCCATACTTCTACATCTTCTTTAAATGATTTAGAAGAGAAAAAATATAAGTGCATTTTTTAAGATAGCCTGTAACAAGGGTTAAAAATCTCACAATTCCCTTACAGTAAAGACAAAGACACACTTCTTCATGTGAGAGCAGGCATAGTGTAAAGACAAGGATGGTAATAGCCAGTCAGAAATCCTTGTCATAATTTTAGTTGCTTTTGGGGTTGTTCTTTCAGTTCTGGTTCAATAGTTAGGGAGAAATGTGGACATGTCTGGAGAGAGACACTTATGTTTCCATCTCCTCCTATATCAGGTCTTTTAAACAGGACTTCCTCTTTCAATGTGGAATAACTTCCAAAAATATTCCAAGAGAAATTGTAAAAACAATGAGGAAGCTCAAACAAACATTAATGATGAATTACCAACCATGTTTACTGAGCCAGCCTCTACTAGCTAAATGAAGATGTCAGAATATAACAGTTCATACAGGGAAACAATGAGTTGGTCCTGATCTGTGTTATATGCTTGGTAAGTATTGTCCTTAATAAGAAATTTTAATCATTTGGGGAAGGATTTCTTTTTTTTTTTTCAGTTTGATTTTTCCTTTTTTTTTATAATTTTTTTGCACTGGTCTTGTTTTTTTAATTTTCAAGGTAATATGCAGATGGGTTACGGTTACATACATAAGGTAATGAGTACATTTCTGGTGGAACATTGTTATTATCCCTTCCCTTGTTTTTCTCCCACTTTCCTTCGCCCTCCAATTACCAACCCCCCCAAGTTGTAAAGTTAACTTCCAACATATATCCTTGTTGAGTATTACTGTTGCACTGGTTCGCCCCTTATCCTTTGCCTCACCATTCTGTTGTTCCCCTTCAGGGAAGGATTCCTTAGATGTGAAGCAAATCACACTTTATGAGAAATTATACAGGCTGTGTCCCATTGCGCCCAAGCCCACCTCCAATCCTGGTGCATTAATTTCTGTACAAGACCCAGAGCAGGAAAGGCAATGGAGTCTTGGAACAAGGCCTCTCTTTTGCCTGCTCTCCTGGGGCCCCTACATGCTGTGGCCCTCGGCCCTCACTCTGGGCTGAGCCAAGATACCCCTTCAGTGGTACCATCAAGCACACCTTTTCTCAGGTTCCTTCCTGTGTTTCTCCAGTGACTCCATCTCTGAAAATAATCGATGTGTTCTCAGAAAACAAAGCCCCACTGGGAATGTTAGCTATTTTCTTTGCCACATTTTGTTTTGTTTTCCATGTTGGAGGTCTGATTTCCTGCAATTCTTGGAGAGCACTGGGAGGAAGAGGATGAGGAAACTGACCCTGGAAGCAGGGGACTGGGGGACCATGATTGAACCTTTGCTCCCCTCTTCCCTTTCCCTTCCTCACTGAACACTGCCAGTGCATGGCCCTGAATGAGATCCTTTTATGTAGAGATAGGGTCTTTGATGGTGCTTTTTAGATTACCTGAGTGGAATATTCAGTCTTTTCCCTCACTTGCTCTCACATACCTACGGTGTGGCTTTCTGGGAACCAGCATCTCAGTGGGTCGGTTTCTCTGGCTGTTACAGGCAGACCGCCTGCTTGTTCAATGATTTGGATTTCCTTCAAAATAAAATGTCAGGTGAGTCTAACATCCTATAATTGTTATAAATCTTTTCTGGCTTGGAAAGTAGCACTTGATGTGAGGTGAAGAAAAGAATCTGAGAAAGGGGAAAGGCATTAAGGAAGTTTCAGAAGAACATTGAGAGCCACTCTTTGCTCCCTCCATACCCTTCCTAAAAGGAACTTTATTTTGTTTTTTACTCATCAAAGGTGATAGTACTTATATTCCTATGATAGTAATGTTGGTTTTACTAATTTTATTTGATATATCTATTTAAGCCATTGGTCTCATAAAAAGTAGAGTAAGTTATCTTAGCTATTCAGTAATGATGTAACAGGATAGTAACAACAATTATACTCCATTAGTTACTGCTTTAATAGCTAGCCCAAATCCTTATTTTATCACATTTAGGATTGGAGGTAGAAAAACATACTTTTGGAGCTCAGCTCCCTATTCCCTTTCATTTTTTTTTAATGAGGATTCTGGAGTAAAGGAAAACCACAAATAGGAGACCCGAGGAGAAAATATCCCTCTTCTGCTATTCTTTCACATCTGTGTGCTGGCCTGCACATCATTAAGCACATTTTACTTCCTGTGATGATGTACCTAAATATATGGTTCACTTAATTTATGTGTTTGCTTATAATTGACTTAACAATATTCTGGAAGTTTACTCTATATTCATATTAAAGCCAGTAGTTCAATGTTAAAAAGTTAAAACACAATTACACTCTTATACTTTTTCTTTTACAAGATCAGGCTTTTTTGTTTGGTATTGTATGCTATAGGAATTGGGACAGAAATAATTAATTTGCTAATTTAGCTAATGAGTATACAATGAGCTAAAGACTGTTAAACATTGGGGACTCAAAGATGCACAAGGCAATTTATATTAGTTATGACTGTATATTTATATTTACTCATTTATTTTTGGTGGTGACAGAAACTCAACTTGAAGTGCCCTATGCACAAAGGGGAATTCATTATAAGGATCTTAGTGTATACATAATTCATTATAGGCATACTAGGGTATCTTTGTAGAAACCTCAGGAGTGAAGTATAACTTCTAGAACCATTAGAACTGGGAGTGTGAATGTCTAGGTGCTTCTATTTCAACCTGGTCCCTCTTGGTTCACTGCTGGGGCTCTGCCCCTGAGCTTCTTTGTACTCAAAGCTAGAACTCTACCACTTGAACCACAGTGCTCCTTACGGCTTTTTTTTTTTGAGTAATTTATTGGAAATGATAGTCTCACAGACTTTTCTGCCCGGGCTGGCTTTGCACTGCCATCCTCAGTTCTCAGCCCCCTAAGTAGCTAGGATTATAGGTGTGAACCACCAGTGCCCAGCTACAGTTCATTTTATTTTATTGTTCTCTTTCTACAGAGTTCCATGTCTTTTGCCCTTGCATCAGAAAACATAGCTATCAGCAGCTCTAAAATGTATTGCTTCAAAACCAGTGAGACTGAGTTTCTTGGTTCCAATTCTGAGATTTCCAAGAATGGTCACTGATTAGTTCAGTGTGGACCAGAAACTCAGGCTACACCTAGTTGCCTCTTGCCTATTCTATGGGATCATCAACTTCAGTCAGATGCCCACCTTCAATCAGTCAGAAGGAGCATGTGTGTGCGTACTATGGTGGGTCCTGTGGTAGCTAATGGGTGCTAGTAGAAAGCAAGTGTTGCTGAAGGGAGACAGGAGGGAGATAGCTCCAGAAATGCTGGGCAGGCCCTATAGTTGTGAAGTTCTCAATCTAGCGACCTCTAAACTGATCACAGCATTTTAATTGTAACACAAGAAGTCTTGCTTTGCTCCCATAGCAGAGTTCTTATTAGGAGGAATTGCTGGGCCTAGAAAGGTTGTATATATAAAGTGAAGTTCAACGAGAATCTTAAAATATGAATATAAAACCGTGTGTTAGAAAAGATATTCCAGGAAAATGAAACAGTATGTCCAGAGGCTCTGTGGCTTGGAAACACAATATAGAGAAATAAAAGGATGAGGCTGAGGAGACAGTCCTGTGACTTTTAACCTGTGACTTTAACCTTCTCCATCCTTTGAAGTTCAAATGAGAAGCAGAAATGACAGAAAAACATTATACAGAGAATCTCCTATGTGAATTGTTTTGTGTTGGAATGTCTCCAGACAATGCAGGAGGAAAACAGTTCAGGTAATAAGTTAAAACAAGGAGTGGAGGGACACATGGTAGAAGAAAGGCTTCAACATCCAGAGCATAACTCTTATAGGGCAAAGGAGGGGGTTGCTGAAAGAGCAAAGGGAGCCACTGAGGGATTTCAACAGAGAAGTACCCTTCTCTGATTTTCATTATACAACAACACTCCCATTGTCTAAAGAGTCATCATCTATCCAATTTCTTATGTGAAAACCAGAGTCCTTCTTGGTTCCTCGCTATCCCTTTCTCTTCCATCCAGGAAGTCCAGGGAATTTGCTCTCTAAAATACATCCCAAGCGCCATGATTTCTTTCCACCATCATCTAAGTTACTATTTCTTAGGGCTGGAATGTAGTTTAAAGAGCTAAGATGTAGCTCAGTAGCAAAGCACTTGCCTTGTTAGTGCAACATCATACAGAGGTTTGATCCCCAGTACCAAAAAAGGAAAGACCACCAACAACAATAACAACAACAAAAAAGACTACCATTTCTTGTTTAGATAGTTGAACTGCTACCTTAGATTTAAGTTTGAGATCTTATTATATTTCAAGGAAGACGTCAGTAGGCATTTAAGATTTAAAACTAAAGCTCAGATTGAGGGTTACACGTAAAATATTTGTTACAACACCTGGCTTCTAAAATGTTCTTTTTTTTTTTTTTGGCCAGTCCTGGGCCTTGGACTCGGCCTGAGCACCGTCCCTTGCCTCTTCTTGCTCAAGGCTAGCACTCTGCCACCTGAGCCACAGCGCCCCCTCTGGCCGTTTTCCATATATGTGGTGCTGGGGAATCAAACTGAGAGCTTCATGTGTAGGAGGCAAGCACTCTTGCCACTAGGCCATACTCCCAGCCCTCTAAAATGTTCTTAATGCACATGGTCTAACTTGGTTTTTAATAACTCTTCCCATCCCCTTGTGTATTTCAACATGATGAAAAGATCAAAGGACTTAGAGCAGGAGATTTTTGTTTATAACCTACTTTGAAACATTTGAGTCTTTGGACAAACCCTAGATTTTCTGAGCCAAATTCCTTCTCTGTGAATGAAGAGGCTAAATGTTTGTCCTTCCTATTATACCATCATGTCTGTAAAGAAGTGAAAATGCCTTGTAAGCTGAAAAACATCTTTCATTAGAGATTGACTATATGAAGTGGAGCTGTGGCTCAACTGGTAGAGTGCTAGCCTTGAGCACAAAGAGGCTCAGGGACAGTGCCCAGGCCCTGAGTTCAAGCCCCACAATCGACGAGAAAAAAAAAAAAGAGATAGGCTATATGAAACTTTCTTTAGTTTAGTTTCCTATGTATATGACTTTTTTAGATTCCTCTACCATATGACAACATAAAAACAAGTAAATTATATTGTAGAACATTGGATATTTAATTTTTAAAATATTCCTGCATTTATTTATATGTTTGTTTTTATTATTATTGTAAAGTTGATATACAAAGGGATTACAATTAAGTAATTGTAATATTTCCTCATTTTCTCCCAGTTTTTCCCTCTGGAACCCCCTCCCCTACAAGATGTATCGTTCATTTTTAGCATAGTGTCTAGTGAGTATCACTGCTGCATTTGTTTACCCTTTGTCCCTCCATTTCTATGATCTTCCTTATCCTCCCCCAAACAGATAAACTTACATACAAGGCAAAAAGGTACAGAAATCAAAAACAGTGACAAAGAAAAACAAAAACAAGAAACAAAAGAACATTAAACCTCTTCTTTCCATCTCTTGGAGTTCATTTCAATAAACATCATTTTATCATTGGGATCTTTAGCTTGCAGAAGCCCAAGATTCTTGAGCCTCAGGCTTATTGGGTCCAAACTATGACAGTCCAATAGATCGTTCTGCTACAATGAAAATTCTGTGTAGCTGTGCCAGTTTGGGGCTTGGACTCAGGGCTTGAGCACTATCTCTGGCTTCTTTTAACTCAAGGCTAGCACTCTACCTCTTGAGCCATAGCACCACTTCCAGCTTTTTCTGTGTATGTAGTGTTGAGGAATTGAACCCAGGGCTTCATGTATGCTAGGCAAGCACTCTACCACTAAGCTACATTCCCAGCCCAATTTTAGACTTTTGTTTTTTTTGTAAAAGCGATAGGGAAGTTTATTAGCAAAGGAGTGTGCTGTTCAATATGGCAGTCACTCAGCATTGAGTTGTGCACTTGAAATGTGGCCTATGTGACCAAGAAACACTACATGTTGCTTTTTACTTTTAATTAATTTAAATTTCCATTATCATACATAGCTAGTTGTTACTGAATGACTAATCCAAGGCTAGTTCTGTGTTTCTACATACACAATTAAAATAGATATGGCAGTTCAGATACAATAAGAGTTGAATCCTGAGCCACTCTTCTTAAATTCTTGAGTCAAACATTATAATGTTAGACTTTGTCTGTTTATATGGTACTGAGGAATGGAACCCAGGGCTTCATGCATGCTAGGCAAGCACTCTACCACTAAGCCACATTCTCAGCCCAATTTTAGACCTTTTTCCTTTTTTTTGTAAAAACAATAGGGAAGTTTATTAGCAAAGGAGTATTCTTTCAAAAGACTGAAAGCAGGTCCTCTCTAGGGAGAAAATGACCCATTTTGATCATATTAAAAAGTTTACAGGGGCTGGGAATGTGGCTTAGTGGTAGAGTGTTTGCCTAGCATGCATGAAGCCCTGGGTTCAATTGCTCAGCACCACATAAACAGAAAAAAGCTGAAAGTGGTGCTATGGCTCAAGGGTGAGTGCTAGCCTTGAGCAAAAAGAAGCCAGCGACAGTGCTCAGGCCCTGAGCAAAGCCCAGGACTGGTTAAAAAAAAAAAAAAAAAGGTTTGCAACTGAACAAATGGAGCAGTGATACTCACTAGACACTATGTTGAAAATGAACGTTACAACTTGTGGGGGAGGGGGATTGAGAGGGAAATACTGGGAGAAAATGAGAGAAGTGGCACTGTTTAAGAAGAAATGTACTCATTACCTTACTTATGTAACTGTAACTCCTTGTACATCGCCTTTACAATAACAACTTTTAAAAAAAGTTCACAGTCCATTTATGTATCAATAAGAGGAAAGACCTCAAAACAACAATAATCTCAAGCCAAAGGTAGACCTGGAAGATGAACTACTTAAGAAACACATTCTGGGAGTGGTATTGGGTATGGAATACTAACAGGTAGTTAACTTGTTCCCAAATTAACATTCTCCCTTTCTCACCAAGAAAAAATGGCAAAGAGATATTTGGAATTGAATAGCACAGAGCCTGCAGTAGAACTTATTTCATAATGCCAATGGTATTGTGATCACAAGTAGCTTCCATGATATTGCAGGCACTAATTTTGTTTCTTTATGTTCTTATAATTGGATATTAAGTTTGTATGTCAAGCCTGACAATAGTGGCTAATGCCTATAATACTAACTACTCAGGAGGTAGAGATCTGAGGATCATGGTTCAAAGCTAGCCTGGGCAGGGAAATCCTTACCTCCAATTAACCACCAAAAGCCAGAACTGGATCTATGGTTCAAGTGGTAGAGTGCTAGCCTTGAGAAAAGAAAAACAAATAGTTCAGGGAGAGCACATAGGCCCCGAGTTCAAACCCTAGGACTGACACCAAAAACAGCAACAGCAAAAAAGTATGTTGGGAACTATGGCTCAACCTGTAATCCTTGTTCCTTGGGGGAGGGGAAGAACAGAGATTGAGGAATCTCTGTTTGAAACCCTCTCAGGAATAAGTTTATAAGGCTCCATCTCAACCAATGGCTAGGCACAATGTCATGCTTATTATTCCCAGCCACTTGAGGACACACAGGCAGAGGATTCCATCCTGGGAGGGCCCTGGCATAAAGCAAGACCCTATCTCGCAAGTACCCAGTGCAAAAGGGGCTAGAGCTGTGGCCTCATTGGTGGGGTGCTTGTCTAAGCAAGCTCAAACCCTGAGTCTAATACTTTGTATCACCATTTTTTTTCAAGCAATGATATATAGAGAAATAGAAAAGGAAAACAACATGATTGAATTGTGTATGGAGATGGGGGCAGGGGATAAGAACTCAGCAGCACTCTCAACCCAAGATCGTTGAAAGGATGAGACACAGAAAGGGTAAGATGTGTGTGTCGGTGTAGAGAGAGGGGAACCTTTAAAAGGGGAAAATGAATACAGAGCTGAAACCAAGAAGATGGAGAGAGAACAGATTGGGGTGGGTGGGGTGAGCCTCAGAGAAGAAATTCCAGATCCATTTGCGAAAGACACCAAGAGCTAAGCTTGTCTGTGGGAAGGAAAATAAACTCAGGAACAAAAATAAAAAAGACCAGAACAAAATTACTTTTGAAAGAACCACAGTGACAAAGTAGTTCCAATGAGGAGGGACAGCTGCCACTTCGTTTAATTAAGAAATTATTAATGGAACAGACAGGCAACCACAACCAGCCTTTACTGATGAGCTGCTACTAAAATCCCAGATAATAGCAATAGAAGGCCATGGAAAAGTTAGTGAGAACAAAAGTGGCAAGAATGTTAATTTAATTGGGATAACATTATACTTAGCACAACGCTTAGGAATTTAAAAATCACACACTAAATAAATGTAAATGACTCCAGTTATCATCCAATTATGGTTATTTAAATAATGCAGTATAAGTAAATGCCAAAAAAAAAAAAAAGCCCAATAAGCAATCACCCTCAAAGGTTACTTTCTCTTTATAAGCACTGAAGTTCAATCTCATAGCCTTGAGTTGAGATAAAATTTTCCTGATGACCATGCTTTTACCAAATGGACATCGTTGATGGGTCAGAAAAAGATAAATGGCAAACATAGCTTCCAAGTATTTTGTCATTTTTTTTCCCACCCTTTATTCTACCATGATCAGAAAAATGAATTTATCTCCTCAGATCCTTTCCTAGGTCCCCTTACCAAACAGCTTCTTCAACAAGGCCTCCTCTTCCTCATCTTAATCCTTGTAGGTAATCTTAAAACAGGTCACACAGTAGCTCAGCCATGCAAGGGCCCATCATAGAAAGCTCTCTGCATTTAGAAACTGAGAGTCAAGAACCACAGACTTGTGGCTTGGGCCATGTTGCTCCTGAGGTTGGCAATATTTTGCCCATCAGTCTCCTTTATGGGCAGTCAGTCTTGAAATTCTCACTCTGAGGAACAGAAAATGCCTGGTTTATCTCTAAGTATCTTCTTTATTCTCTGATATTACATGAATGCACAGAAAATTAAACTCTTAGAACCCTACCTAGAGACAATCTACACTATACCTGTTTGCAGAAATTGAGATTGTATTATGTGAACATAACTGGGATCTTATCTATAGATTGTTCTGTAGGATGTGGGCTTGAACTCAGGGCCTGAGTGCTGTCCCTGAGTTTGTTTGCTTAGGCACTAGGCTTGGCTGTATTTCCAGCTTTTTGGTAGTTCATTGGAGATAAGTCTCATCGACTTTACTTCCCAGCTGATTTTGAACCTTGAAACTCAGATCTCAGCCTCCTGAGTAGGTAGGATTGCAGGTATGAGCCACTGGTGCCTGGCTATAGGATGCTTTTTAAACTTAAATATGTGGTGACATTAACATGGTATACGTGTATGAATCAAAGATGCCTGTAATTTTGAGATTACTTGCTTGGGTGAAGGACAAATTGCTGTAGATTATAATTGGCAGACTCCTTTGACTATAAGACATGTAGTTAAGTTTTCAGAAATGTTGCATGAATAACAAAGCATTTTATTCTGGGCACCAGAGGCTCACGCCTGTAGCCTCCTTGCTATTCAAGAGGCTGAAATCGGAGAATCATGGTGTGAAGCCAGCCTAGGCAGGAAAGTCCACCTCCAATTAACCATAAAAATGGTGAAAGTAGAATTGTGGCTCAGGTGATAGAGTGTTAGAACTTTGAGAAGAAAAGCTCAAGGACAGCATTCAGTCCCTGAATTCAAGCCCTGAGATTGGCACCAAAAAGAAAAAGAAAAAAGAAAGAAAGAAACTAAAAGGCCACTATAATAACAAGTTTCAAATAAAGGAGGCCATACATTCTTTTTGTACTCTTCTTCATCAACATGGAGATGATTAATTAAAAAGTGCAATGCTGCTTTTGAATTTATTACTAGCCTACAGTTTCATTCTTTACCTAGTGTTGTTTGATGGTTTGTTTTTCTAAAATTATTTGTACAGAGTAAATAAATAGAACATCTTATAAATTATAATATACAATTTCCCCATTAATGGATGCTTCATATTTCCATGAAATTCTTAATATATATGTCTTTGCATATTTGTCATAGTAGCTTGAATTAACCATTCTATATGTGTGTGTGTGTTTTTCAGAATAATGTACTGAATGTGGCAAAAATGCAATTTTTGCCAGTTTGAAAGGTAATTATTTATTTACAGGATTGCTAGATTAAATCAGTTAACCCTGTTTACACCAGGCCATCTTGAGTCACACTCACATCAGTGGTTTTAGAATGCATAGATCCTTGGGCCTTTAGCAACTGATAGATCATCTATGTAAACCTAACTTGGGCCTCAAATAAGAAAATCTCAAAAGCATACATACGCCTCCTCTACTAGTCACCATCATTATTGTCTTTTCCTTTGGTATTTTCAGAACTCAGGAAGTTTCTGCAATTTTAATCTACAAATGATTCTTTGATAATGAATAATGCCTGGATCCATTAATTTGCAGAGGGCCAATTTAACAATAGGAATATATTCAATGATGAACGTTATTACCCTTTATCTTTCTACCAACTAAGGACAAGCCTAAGCCTTGTAAGCATTTGATGGTGACAATATTAATGGCACCAGTAATTAGAAAGTAGAGTTGGGCCACTTTCCTGGATCCTTTGATCTGAAATCACTGCATTAAACCCTGGGCACTAAGCTAAGGAGACGAATATATGCACAGTGGACAATTCTGCTCAAAGAATCTACAATCCAGTGTGAGAGAATGAGATATACTGACATGTAAAGTTATAAAACAATAGAAAGACAAGATCATTGATTTTAGAAGTCAGCATATGATTTAGTTTCAAATGTGTAGACAGTAAGTCCAGGATTTGAATGTAATCTGGAGACAGGCTGTCCTGCTGCACTGAGAAGGAGGCACCAAGACCAACGTTAATATGTCGTGACCCTCTGCAAGCACCAAGATGACACGTGGTCAGGGCCTTGATGGGGAGCATCTGTATCCTGCATCATCCCACAGGGGTGCAGGGCACATCAGCGATCGCTCAGCCTTTCCCTGGAGCATCAGAGGTGCAGCCGCACCGCTGCCTTCTGTGTCCTGGAGGGGAGAGCAGACTGCTTGATTTTCTGAAGCTCCTTTTCAGGGGAGTTCCCTGAGGACGGAGCACAGAGGTCCAGGAAGCCCTTGAGTGCACAGCCCAGGGGCTGCTATACTAAATGGACATCACATTTCTAGTTCCACTGGTGGAAGAACTAAAGTCCCATCCATAGAGCAAGTTTCAAGGTGAATCGGTGAGGTAAGTTTGGAGATCTATGCCTCCCACACTAGACAGCACATGAGAGAGAGAGAGAAAGAAATGGCTCTTTTAAGGAGATCATATCTGAAGCCAAATGCATATGGCTTTTAGGAGGCACCACATCGGGGTCTTGCTTCGGGGCTCTGATTAATAAGGATGGCAAGAAACAAACGTCTCACTTGCTGATATTGAAAGAGTACAAATGCACCTGCCTCAGGCCCTCCAAGTCAGGGCATATGTTTGCAAATGACGTGCATGCTGTGAACTCAGGGGTAGAGCCCCAGATGGCAAGGCAGAAGAGAGAATTGGGCCACATCAGTAGATCTTAATCACAACTTGGCACCAGAATACCCCAGGGCATTTCAGAACAGACACAGGTCCCAGCTCCACCAGGCACTCTGAGCAGCATCTTCGGCTGGGATAGGTATTGTTTTCCAAGACATTCTACCCTCTATGGTGTCTTACACGTGACCCTATAGTTAAGAATCACTAGGCTAGTGAATCTCCAATCTGGAGCTCTCATTCATCATGAGAGGGACAATCAGCCTCATTTCTGATGTATAGGGACTTCTATACAATTTTATAAAACCCAAAACTCCAAAGGAGGTTTCAAAAGCACTCAACGAGGTACACATTTGAATACTAAAACTGGTGTCTACATTTAGCTTGATAACCCTTAGTGCAAGATTGCAATATAATTAAATCTCACAAAACAATGAAAAGATTTATGAAAAGTAATCATTGTTAGTAACCATAGGCAATGAGATCCAAAAATGGAACGGAAGTTTAAGGTTGTACGGTAAGTGTTGGGTTTTTATTTTTCAGTCTTGTTAGGTGATTGCTGAGACCAGCACTACTACCTCCTTTGACAAAATGAGTAAAGTACAGATTTGATGCTCTTTATGAACAGGAAGCTCAGGCCCAGAGGTCATCTTGCCTCTTTTTCCCACCTTCTACTTCCAAGTAACCTCACTGCAAAAGTCCTGGGTTTCAGTGGTGTTAATCAATGACCCACTTCTCTCTAATATCAGTAATAACTATTTCTGAGATGACTAGTTTACTCCCCCAAGGGGAAGTTGTTAACAATAATATGAATAGGAGCCTCTAACCTATGCTCTGCACTCTCAGGGTCTACACTAAGGATTGAAAATAGATTTATCTTTTCATGGCAGTGTAGAGGTTCAGGCCCCTGAGAATTTGCAATAAAGAGAAACTGTGTGTTTTCCAGAGCAGACTCCATATGAATCACATCACAATTTTGAACTATCTTTCTCTGCAGTATGCATCTCATAACAATGTCTTTTGAGAGGATTCAACACCATTTATATCCTAAGTTGAGGACACTGGACATAAGATTTGGAATCCAGAGGTACATAGAGCTAGAGAAGCAAGATTCTGGATAAAAGTGAACAAGAGCTTCGAAATGACATGAGAACCAGTGGCTGATGGGCCCCCAGGCCTGGTCTAGGACAAGACCTATGGGAAGAACCCCAAATTCCCTGACCAGTTTGCTTAAACAGGATACATGCCTACCTTTGTCACTGGCCCTCACACTGCTCTCATATTTTTTCTATTTTATTTTCATCACCAACCCTCATACCATGCAACTGACAGGTATGTGATTGTTTGCTCGTTTGCTGTCTGGTCTCAACTAAACTGGTTGTTCCACAAGAGTAGGAACGATGACTCATTTGCCGGCAGCCTCACCAGCCCAGGGGCCAGAACAGTGCTGACACAGAGCAGGAAGGAATTTAGTCTGGGGTCAGATTTGGTTTCTGGAAGAAATGATCTTTAGGTTGAGGCTAAAAAATGCAGAGGACACAACCAGGCTTTGTGAAAGGATGTGTAGAGGGGAAGGAGGAGAGATAGCACAGAGAAAGTTTGGAGTTGGATCTTGTAAATTGTATGAATGAGGTTTCCCCAATAACTTGAGGACCCAGCTGGGGGTTTAGGTCCCTTTGTTTCTCTTTCTAGATGGATGACAAGAAAGCAGAGCTGAGGACTATGATAGCCTGTGGAAACAAGGGAGAGATCCTGGTGGCATTTCTTTTTTTTTTTTTTTTGCCAGTCCTGGGCCTTGGACTCAGGGCCTGAGCACTGTCCCTGGCTTCTTTTTGCTCAAGGCTAGCACTCTGCCACTTGAGTCACAGCGCCACTTCTGGCCATTTTCTGTATATGTGGTGTTGGGGAATCGAACCCAGGGCTTCAAGTATACGAGGCAAGCGCTCTTGCCACTAGGCCATATCCCCAGCCCCTGGTGGCATTTCTAGTACTTTCCAGATTACATTTTCAAAGGTAGTCACTCAGAGGATATTACCCACTCAAAGAAAAGTCTCCAAATGTTGGTGGTTGAAAGAAGTTGAAGGTCTGCTACATTTTTCCAGTTCTATTGTTCTCAAGTGCTCCCTCCTAGAGGCTTTCCGTGATTCACCCTGGCTCTGAATCATTACAGATTACCATCTTTACAGAAACCATTTGTCATAGACACAGTGTCCTGTGTTTTCTGTAACCTTCACATTTATCCCCAAATGATTCTAACATCTCTAAACATAACCAGTGGATGCGATTTCATGAGGATAACGCCTATAGAAACATAATTCGAACCCAGTGTTTGTCACTGATGGTGACATTTTCCCTTGTGATGCCAGAATCTTAAAAGAGGAAAAGTGTTCTTTGGGAAGGAGAAAGAAAGGCCTAGCTCTGGGTTTTATAAAATTAAATCTCCCCAGGCTGTTCCAAAGTAGAACTATGGCCTGTTGCATTTCTTGTGTGATAAATCAGTCTTGATAGGATTTCTTGCTTCCTGGAGAAGAGAGTTTTAAGTGAAGGAAGACATGGGCTCCCTGCAGAGAGTCCTAAAGTCAGCACTACCTTCCTGAGGGTCAGGAGTTTCCTTTCACCTGGGGCTTCTGCTAACAGTCATTTACTCTGGCAGGTTGGAAGTGGCTTAAAGGAGCACATGGTCTTTTGTCTGGGTCTTTGATTGACAGGCTCATAGAGCTAAGAGAGTAGGGACTGTGTTTTAATTCTGGGTGAGGTTGGAGGGCCACCCAATTCTGGAAAGGCGATTTCTTCTTATCTGCAGCCTCTCTTTTCTTATTTCCAAACTCCAAACTCCAGACCACCAAGGTCAGAGAGAAAGAAAGAGCGGGGGAGGGGGAAAGGAGGGAGGGAGGGAGAGAGAGAGAGAGAGAGAGAGAGAGAGAGAGAGAGAGAGAGAGAGAGAGAGGGCGCTGCTGAGGGCCCAATGGGGTTTTTATTTCTTAAGTGTTCATGTTGTGAGGGTCAGATGAAGGAAAAGAATTGTGCTTGGAGGGAGCAGAGTAATTGTCATCTGGGCAGCCCATTATTCACAAACTCTAGGAAGCAAAAATGAAAAAGAAAATCCCTTGTATATCAGCCCATGCCTCCTCTCATTAGGGCAGAATATGCCAGTGATAATTACTGTTCAGGTGAAGCGCTCTGTGTTAAGACATCATTTATTCCCTTTTCTTTGTCTTTCAAGCCATGCTACATGCCTTCTGTTTTCTCCATCTGCTGTATTTCTTTTTTAATAACAATTAAAATTGCAGGCACTTATCTTTCATAGGACTTATCTTTGGATGTTTTGCTGTCTTTTGTTTCTCTCCATTGTTTTATTTACATGCACATGCCTGTCTTCATAAAAAACAACACCACCCTGCATTTTTGATTGTTCTTATGATTGAAGTGTTAAATCACTGCAGCATTTGCTGGCTAGGGGTGCAAAAAGATGTTGCAGGCATGTGCTTGCTTGGCACTAGCACACACGGACCATGGACCAGTTTGTGACAGAAGTAAACAAGATCTTTCTCTTCTTTTCCTCCTTATACTGTCAAGCTGAAAGGTAATATGTGTTACAGGTCTAAACTGGAATTTAGCTCAAAGGATCACCAAATCTCCTGATTGACTTTATTTTGTTGGTGCTGGTCCTGAGGTTTGAACTCACTGCCTGGGAGCTGTCCCTGAATCTTTTTGCTCAAGGCTAGCATTCTACCATGAGCCACAGCTCTACTTCTGGCTTTTTGGTAGTTAATTGGAGATAAGTGTCTCATGAGCTTTCCTG
Organism: Perognathus longimembris pacificus; assembly: GCF_023159225.1. Classification (NCBI taxonomy): domain Eukaryota; kingdom Metazoa; phylum Chordata; class Mammalia; order Rodentia; family Heteromyidae; genus Perognathus; species Perognathus longimembris. Next base: position 24,307,379 of record NC_063164.1, read on the forward strand.
CCAAGGCTGGCTTCAAACAGCTATCCTCACGTCTCAGCCTCCTGAGTAGCTAGGATTACAACTCAAAATGAACTAATATAAATATAAATTAAAAAAATAAAAAATAAAGTAATGAAATAAAATGGCCGCTGAGAAAGCAACATCACTGTTGATTAGTGGGAAATAGTAACTGATCAATCTCCTAATATTCTGAATTAATTTTCATTGCCTACATCTTTGGAAGGGACTGAAAGCTAATAGCAACAAATTGAAAGAAACAGGAAACTCGGCTACCCCTAGATAACAGAAACTTAACTATTCTTTCTCTCTGGACACATGCTTGGCTCTAGGACTGAAGACATTCTGTACACTTCTAAGCAAGCTGGGAGCTGGGGAGTTCGGAGTCCTGTCTGTTTCTCAGAGACCAAGGTGGCATGTTAATACACTGTGTGACCATTTTGGACTTCATACTTGGTATATTGTCATTTCTTTGGCTCAAAAGCCAGACCCTGAGAGGAACATGAACTTGATCCATGCCATAAATCAAGTTCTAACACAGATTTAGACTCTTAACCCCTCTCTTGCCAGCTTTCCGCTCTTGTAAGCTGTACTGCATGCTTCCAATACTATGAAAATGATTCAGAAAGCTGAAAGTGGGTTGTTATTCTTATCTCTTGGTCCCGAAGGTAAACTGTTTCGCTCATTTGGTCCTTGTTCTCAACCCCCGTATTTAGACATGGAAGGAGGAAGGCTAAGAAAGGAATGCTTAAAAGCAAAACAAAGCTTAAGGGCAAATGAATGGAAAGAACAGAGAAAAGGGGGAGGCAGCAGAAAGGATGCAACTTGTGTCTAGATGATCTCTCTTGGTTTGCAGAAACCTCTCTATCTCCTTTCAGAACTATTTCTTCCTTCCATCTTACTAACTTTCCCATAGCTACCTCTCAGCCTTAAAGAAAGATCAGAGCCTCCACCTTCTCTAGAGGCTCTGATGTGGCTTGGCACCCCGGGTCTGCAGGAAGCTTGGGAACCCAGAGACCGGCAGGCACCACGAGTACCCAGGTACCTGCCTCCCTGAGCAGAAGGTGGTTTTCTCATCCCTCACAAGTATCCTGAGGGACATCAGTAGTCATCCTCAGCTCTCAGCATTTGTTCTTTCTCTTGTGTCCTTGAGACATAGAAAATATCCATTTTATTGTCTCTAAACTGTGGCAATCACCTCGAAAGTTTAGTGTAAGAGAGTGGGCAGTATTATTTGCAAATGAGCTGTTCAGAATCCTTAATAACTCCTCTCTAGAGCTGCCTTGCTTCCCAGCATGGTTGGAGGATGCCACCACAATCTTTAGAGCCAGTATGTTACAGGGCTAACCATGAGGGGCTTAAAATGAACGGTATTTCAAAGCCATGTGTTGATTCTTAATACTCCTATGACCATGATCTAGTTACTTCAAATCTCTCTGGCTCAATCTCCTCATCTATAAAATGGCAATACAGATAACAGTCATACTTCCTTCAGAAGATTTCAAGAGAATTTGATGAGCTATTGCAAGCAAATTTCTTAGCATAGTGCTGGTATTACGATTATCATTTTGCTCTTAGTATTAATTGTTTTTGTCACTGTTGTCAGTTGTGGGGCTTGAACTCAGGGCCTGGGCACTGTCTCAGAGCTTTTGTGCTCAAGGCTAGTGATCTACCAGTTTGAGTGACAGTACCACTTCCAGCTTTCTGGTGGTTTACTAGAGATGAGTCTCATGGACTTTCCTGCCCAGGCTGGCTTTGAACCATGATCCTCGAATCTCAAGCTCATGAGTAGTTAGGATTACAGACATGAGCCACCAGTGCTCAGCTTCTTACTATTAATTTTAATAATTGATGATAGGACTTGAAATGTGATTAAAGATTGTAATCTGTCTTTGCATCAACTGAAGCTAACAAAATGAACAGGATAGGTTCTGGTAGGGTCAAGTCAGGAAATCAGAGCCTGTTTTTAGTCTAAGTACTTCCATGAGAAGGAGAGGGGATTTCAGACGAGAATTGTTGATGCAGGTGAGAAAAGAGAAGAAAAAACACACCAGAAGTGGCCAAACAGCTCAGAGATTACCACAACAGGAAGCTGCTTCCACCCTTGGGTCTAAAGCAATATGGGGGAAAGGCAATAGCCCAAAGGACAAAAGCCACAGAGGTGCGATCAGAGGACAGTTTGAACCATAGAGCGCTCACAACCACCTTTGTAAACCAACACTAAATGCAGGCCCTTTTGCTCTGCCCCTTGGTGTCCCCATTGACAGAGTGGAGCCAGCAGCTTGGATGTCAGTTAAAAGTGTTCAGGAAGTGTATGTAGAGTGATGAGATGCCACAGAGGTGGGTTCTGCCTTGAAGGAGCCTGAGCACTTCATAACTATGATGTTGAACAATATAATGGATATACTGCTTTATATAGTGGAAATAAGCTATTCAGATATGGGCTTTTGCTTTTTACTGAACTGTCTAAAGAAATGAAACTTTGAAGTTAGATGATTATTTTTGTTTCATCTGAGGTGTAATATGTTGTGATATATGCAAGACTTGGAACAGCTGACAATTGGATACATTGGGAAAAACATACTCCCCTTCCTCCCCTTCTTCTTCCACCCTCTTCCTCTACATCCTCCTCCTCCTTTCCTCTGTCCTCCCCCTCCTTCTCCTCCTCCTCCTCTTCTCTTATCCACCATTATTGAAATAACACACCAAAAAATAATATATTATTCATCCATGTTGGTTGTGTAAGTTACTGACCAAACAAACTGCTATTGGCCATCATGAAAAGTGAGTAGTGATTCTTTGGTATAGTAAGAGGTTAAAGGGGGAGAGAAAATGCAGATGCCTTTTCTTTCTTAAAGCTGCTTTCAAGCTGAATGAAGTCTTTTTGAATATGTATCAGTCTTAAATCTAAGCAAAGGCAGTAGGTCAAGACTCATTTGACGCATATGGTAGGTGCACAACTAGCACCTTGGCCTCATCTGTTTGTCCTAAATCATAACATTGGTTTCTTACAGAGTCCTGGGCTCTGGCTCTCTTCCCAGCGCAGTATGGGCTCCCTAGCCATTTCATTATGAGAATTACAATTATCATCTGCCTAACTGGGAATACCATTAACTGAAGCACAATCAGAAGTAAACTGAAAATCTAGGTGGCCCAGGCATGAGAAATCAGAAATATTACTGCTTGGCCTATCATATCATAGTACATCTCTAGATCCTTGTGAGGCTGTTTATTTATTTTCAGAAGCACCCCTGTTACCATCCATGCAGCTATTAATATCTTTAACCTAGATATCAAGGAATTGAAGAAGATGAGGTCTTATGTCATCAAGACCAAAGACTCTGGTCACAGAATGTATTCTAAGACATGTGTTTATGACAAGGATTTGATCTGTCTTCAAGTCTGAAATTTTTACCCAGTGGGAAGAAGAGGAAAGTAATCTGAAAAATGGAATTGCTCAGGGCTAGACTAGAACACAGTATTTTATAAACTAGCAAGGCACATGCTCCAAGATAAGCAAGCTACAGGAATTTTCCCCAAAGACAGAAAGTACTGGAGTATGACTCTGCACCTGGAAACAAGTATATCAAAAATTCCTTCCAGATGAGTAATGAGACCTACCCTTGTGGTCACTGACTCTACCAAGTTAAAGTCCCTTCTCTTTAAGGCAACACACACACACACACACACACACACACACACACACACACACACACACACACTGACTATTCATTTATTTGCTGGCCATGATGGAAGAAAATGTTCCAGCATATATTGCATGCTAAACTTTGCAATAAGAGAGCCAAGTGATGGTAAAACTTTTGGTTCAGGTTTGGTTCAAGTTAATCTCGCAGGCTGAAACCTAAGTGATCACACATGACAGTTTGCTGCTGTATTCACAGCAGTCAAGAAGAGAATTAGGAACATTGATATCCATGGCCAAAGTTACTGTAGATTCTCTTTCTCAGGACTCATCAGAATAGTTGGACCTAGCACTGTGTAGCAGTTGTCAATGAAAGCACGTAAGGGGGCATTTCTGCAGTTGCCTACCAACATGCATGCTGGCTAGTAGATGATACCATCCTGGTGACCAGAGTAGTAAGGAATACTAAAAATGAATATTTAGTTTGTATCAGTACTCCACACACATTAAATATGAGAGAGGTATCCTCAAATGAATTGCAATCTTTTTTGACAATGATGGGCTAGGAAAAAGAGCAAATATTGACACTCCAATAATGTTTGCCCAGCAATCAGCGAGCTGTATACAGCACTCAGGTATCTATGTTACCGGAATCAATTAGGAAAACAGAGAATTGATATCCTCCAATGAGAAATTTACGATAACTGCTGACATTACAGATCACATTGGCTCTGCAAATCATTTCTGAAGTCACAGGCCTGCCAACATGTCACCAGTGCTTAGAGCATCTGTCTGAGAAAACGGCTTCCACTTCAGCGCTGCCTGCTTTCCACTCCTTTGTGGCCCTCCAGTGTGATTTCTGTCCTCTGCAGCTCACTCTTCCTGTTTACCTTTCCCTTCCTCCCTCCCCCTTCCTCCTTCACGCCTCCAGTCTTCTACTCTCTCTTCCTCTCTTTCTTTCTCTACTTCCTCCTTTCCTCCTTTCCTCCCTTTCTCCCTCCCTCCCTTCCTTCCCTCCTTCCGATCTTGTAGATAATCTCCTTTGTGCCAGCACTATTTTAGAGAAGACCGAGTCCCTGATTTAGAGCAAAGGAGGTTACAAACACAATAAACATGCATGAGGCATGTGACGATTTAGGTAAAGGGAACTCCACCCAGGAGATCAACAAATGCAAAAGTGTCCTCCCTTATCTGAGGATAATTTTCAAAATCACAGAAAGTACCAGCTCCCATATACTCAAACCTTTCTTACATGTACATACCCATAAGAAGGTTTCATTCATACATTAGACGCCATAACAGATCAAAACAAGGAATTAAATAGAACAATTTAAATAATAAATCATCATAGAATTCTAGCATTGCTACCATTGCACTAGGTCAGTCAAACACAAGTGCTGATACACAGGACAGTCAATCTTACAACCCTGACAGAATCTAATGGAAGAGTAGCATATACAACATTATGTAGGTGGGACTAAGGGATTTTTCCAGTAGAATGAGCCAAGTCAGTGTGACCCCATGATAAAGGGAGCTGTTGCACATCAACCACATTCTCTCTACTTTCCTCTCCTGTGTTACTTGTGACTCCTCAGATGGGTTGTTCCTTCTTTCTTTCCTACCCACCTCTTCCTTCCTTTTTCTTTTCTTTTTAATATTTATTGGCCATACTGTCCTTTCTTTTAATCAGGTGTATGACCATGAAGATCCTGTGCCACAGACTTATCTCTCAGCTTTTTTGTCTCTGTCTCTATCTCTGTCTTTGTCTGTCTCTTCCCCCCACCCCAGCTGTGTATGTCTCCCTCTGTCCCTTAGTCTCGTTTTTAGTCTCTCTCTCCTATTCTCTCTTTCTCTCCCTTTCTCTCTACATATATTTTAACTTTTTTGGCAGTAAGGACACACTCGTATGTCTTAGATTTTTATGGCTATTCCAAATTATCCAAAGCATGAGGAGCAGGTAGAAGAGGTTTGATATGATAAATGTTGGCCCATAAAATAGCAAACCAAAGATAATTTTTTTACTATTCTTGATTTTTCTCCCTGTATATATATATAAATAATATAATAATAGTATACAATAACAGTATATATAATAATAAATATATATAATCTCCAGGAGATTAATCTTTTTTCAAGTTCTCTTGACTTTACATGTAACTCATGTTCTTTGTGCAGCTGCCTTTGAGTTATCAAATTCCTATCCTTCAAAGTTACTATTAACATCTATCAAATAATTCGGTCCAGTAACAAGGCATTTTTAATCACAGGGTACATATGTACGGTGAAATCATGCTGGCTAAGGTAAAGATAAAATTCTCTAGCTTCCCTTAATTAGGGGAAGACTCAAAAGATCCAATTAATGATTTGTATGGTATTTGGGGAAAGGCCCAACCCTCAGCTTTTGGGGTTAGTGGAAATTATTATTTTTTCATTTGAGAGAGGAAGGATTTTGTGTCCCTGGGTGATATAGAAGGGTGCTAATGTCAATCCTCAGTCTGGATTTCTCGATCACAGCCTTGGCCAGGGCAACCTACAACCAGTGCAGATGAAAAGGGTTTTTATAGCAGTGGGCTGGTGCCATAGAGATAGGATGGTTGCTAAGGATGTCATTATCACTCTGATTGCAGGAACTGGTGAGTTAATTGGCATGACCTCATTCAGGTCCCTAGGGCCTACCTGTTCACAAATTATAAAGGAGACAAAAAATTGATCTTTTTATAGTGTCAGAAGGCAGCACCTGTTAACATTTACATAACACTGGAAAGTAGCTGAAATACACAGTGTTTATCTACCTGTTACCTTTTTTTTCACATGGTGTCTTCCCTTTCTGAATTACATAGATTTAAATCTTGAAACAGGTCCTTCTTAAATTCCTTTATTCTCTGCTCTATTTTTCTTTTGTTTCCTCTAGAGGAAGGGGAAATTTTTTTTCTTGTCTGAAAATCAGCCATTAAACTGAAGAAGGCTCAAGGAAATGAACTGAAATGTCTCATAGGAAGAAAAAATAATCACACTATGAAGATAGAAAAAGGAAGCCTAGGGTAATAGAGATTGATCACTTGATCTATCTACAGCCTCAGATAGAGCTGATTGAATTTACCATGTTAGGTTACAGTTAAGAAGCTTAGTTGTTTCAGTTGGGGTAATATAGTTTCAGAGTTTTATAGGGAGCCATTTATTTATTTTTGCATTTGTGAGTCATTTAGTCATTCCCTTGTGAGTGAGAATACATTTATTTTCCTACTCCCTGCTGTTAGGCATTCTATTAATACCACACTAGTTGAAATAAATGGAGCAGTAGAAACTGGTGGTGAATTTGTTTTTCAGATTTTTTTTTTCTGATACTACTATTTTGGTAAGTTGGCTTTCTAACCTCTCTAGTGCTTTAGTCATAACTTGTTACCTTTTCCACTTTTTAGCTTCTCATATTTATTTACTTACTTGCTTGTTTGTTTTTGTGCCTGTACTAGGGCTTAAACTCAGAGCCTTGAGCTTCACTTGGCTTTGTCACTCAAGGCTGGTACTCTTATCACTTGAGCTACACCTTCACTTTTGGCTTTTTATTGGTTAATTGGAGATGAGAGTCTCATGGGCTTTTCTAGCCAAGCTAGCTTCAAACCGGGATCCTTAGATCTCACCCTCTGGAATAGGTAGGATTATAGGCATAAGCCATCAGTGCTCAGCTACCATCATATTTTATTAATGCTTTTGATCCAATATTGACAACACAAGGCCACATGAAACCTTCTTATCTGCAAGAAATGCATGTAAGATAGCAAATGGTGGTAAAAATATTTCTAATGGAGCAACAGGCTTGTAGAAAAAAATACAGGGAAAACAATAGTGTTCTTAAACACATTTTCTCTCTCTTCACCCTCTTTAATTGGGAGAAGGAAAATTCAGCTTAATAAAGGGGAATTGGTTATACAAGGTATAAGGAAGTATCAAGGCTCATGTTTTCCTGAGTGCTAAAGGGGCTTTTTTGCAGAACAGCTGAGCAAAATATAATGCTCTTGGTATTCAGCACAATGTAGAATAAAGGCTTATTTGAGCAGGTGGGTAGTAGGGGATATGGTCCCCTGGCTTTGAACTGCATCCAGCCTTACTGAGGTTGATTCAGCCAATCCACAGGAAGACTTCAACAGGACAGGATGATAAAAGCCTCAAATGGAATCATGAAGAAAGCACATGAATCTAGACTTTCCCTGGGTCTGGGAAAGGTCAAGCAAATCATCAAATCACTCATTCTTCCTTAGCTTTCATTTCATTGTTGGCACTGATGAAGAGGATGGAAGGGCTGGGAAGGAGAGGGGATGGAGCAAGTGGTCCATCCTTGTCCTGAAGAGGGAGAGAGGACCAGGCAAGGACAGAGGACAGTCCTTTCTATTCACCCCTCTCTCACAAAAGAGCAAAGAGAGAATGAAATAGCATGCTGGGCATGCACATTTATACATTTACACACACACACGCACACACACACACACACTTACTTGCAGTAGGGCATAATAAGAGCAAGGATAATTTATACTTCAGCTTAAATACCCACCCAGAAGAATAATGTAGGGTAGGGAGGGGGGAAAAGAACGAAGGCAATCCTTTGCATATGTAAGTGCTTGTCCATCCTGTCAGATCTTAAATGATCTATTTCAGAGGTAGGTTTAAAAGGGGCATCACCCGGAACTGACAAATGAGAATATTGGGGCTTAGGAAAATGTAAGGAATCCTCCAGAGACAGATCAACTATACAGGGACCCAGATGCTGTAGCTCAGGTGTGAGTCGTGAGCTGGTTTGTGTTCCTGAGCAGATGGCGTTAGAGAAACAGCACACTGGAGAAGGATTGGGGGTCAGGAACCTCCAGGACCCCCTTTCCTCTCCCCTTCATGAAAAGACTTGCATGCTAGCCAGGATCTTGGACTCACTGATTTCTTTCACTTGTTTTATGAAACCAATAAAGTCAAGTCAGTGAAACATTTTACTGGCAGTTCTGGGTGTGTTCTAATTGGCCTGTAGTTGGAATTCCCGTTATTGCCAGGGAGAAAGCAACTGTTCTAATCCCCTGAAGATTACTTAAGGGTAGATTTATGAGGAGGAAACAGGAGCAGAATTTGAAGCTCCGTTTCCTAAAGCCATTTTCTTTCTTTCTTTCTTGTTTTTTTTTTTTTTTTTTTTTTTGAGGAGGGGGGCATAGGGAGGTGTTTGGCCACTAACTTCCTGACTACATTCCTTAAAAAAATTGCACCAAATTTCCTCCAACACTGTCATTTTCATTAAAGAATATATCTGGAATTCCCCAAAGCTCACCTTTCAGGGCCTTTCTCCTTCAAAGGTGAACTACCACAGTGTGCCTCTGTCCATGGACTAGGCTGGCTGTTGGCTGGCAGAACCGGTTCTGGTCTAGTGTTTTCCTCATTCTGGCATCTGAAGGTTAGTTAATGAAATAAGAAAGGAACTGGTGGCCTCTGGAGCCCAGGGCCACAGTGACTTTGCATGACACAGGGGACAATGAGGGTAGTGTGCTCTGGCTGTGGCTCTGAAGCAAATGTCACTGAATATGCTTGGAAGGGGCATGTGTAGTTGGACACTGTCATGCTGCCATACCAAAACCACCTGAAAAGGAAGAATGAGTATAGAAGTTTTATTTCTTGGGGGGGAGAGGTGAATCTGATCCTTGATCTAGTTTAAATCTTTTGATCTAGTTTAAAACTTTTGAATCCTGATCAAGTTATTTAACTTTTTGTGCTTCAATTTATCTGTTAAAAATAATAACATAGGATTCATAGCTAATTTTCAAGTTTCTTTTGATTATACCATTTGTGTGGTGCATTTGGAGAATTTGAAACCTAACGAGTACTTAAAACTTGGTTTCAGAGCCTTCCTCCCTACACACCCCACTATGTCAGCTACCCTAGCAGTTATGTAATTTGTGGAATTTAATTTATATGGTATAGATAGAATTATTGTGGAGAAATCAGAGACAGAAACTCTATGGTTTGTTTTTTTTTTCCTTTGGATGGTGCTGAGGTTTGAATTCAGGACTTCATACTTGTTAGGCAGGTATTCTCCCATTGAGTCATGCCTCCAGACATTTTTTTGCTTTTGTTAATTTTCAAATTAGATTTGCCCTCTGTCTGTCTGTGGCTTCTTTCTACCTAGGTTGCTGAGCATAAGGCATTGTGTTGATTGGGATGGAAATCTCTCATAAGCTTTTTGCCTGGGCAATCCTGGAACTAAGGTCCTCCTAGTCTCTGCCTCTTTAAGTAGTTAGGATTGCAGGCATGAACCACTGCAGCTAGCAATTCCTTTTTTACTTTTGTATTAAGGTTTCTTGGTAATACGACCCATTGAGGTTGGGAAGGATGACTAATTCAAAATGAGAAAATTTGCTTCCAAATCTTGATGTCCTATCCTGCTTAATCTTACTATGGCATTGAAGGTCACATTTTATGGGTGTTGGACTTGCCAACGTCAAGTATCCATAGAGTCCCTAGACAGTTGTAATGTTTTCCGGACTTTGTGGTCAACACAAGCAAAGTCCATTTTGGTGGGGTGGGGAAACATCCTCTCTTCCAGTAGGGTGTGACTGCTTGAATGGCAAGAAGCTGGAGCAGGGAGGGTGTGTCATTATCTGCTTGCATGTATCCCAGGTCTTTCAGGGACAGTCCAGTTGGTCAGATGTGAAGCAAATGCACTACAGGTGGCTGCTACAGGTGATAGCCCTACCAGCTGCCAGTGCTAGAAAGAAGGGGACGAGACCTGTGGTCACAAGCAGAAGGAAGAATAGGCAATGTAAGGTGTTTGAAAGTGACCCATCATTTTAGTCATGAATTTTGGCTTTATGTCAGTCAGCTCAACAAATCTAAAAACAAGCCCATGAGTGGAGTATCAGAGTAACCAGGTCCATTTTTCAGAGAGAAAAATTGAGGCTTACAGAGTAACTTGCCCATCTGGCTCCAGAGTCATTCTCAACTACTGTGTCAAATGGCCTCTCACAGCAGATTGCCCTATATAAAGGCTATTGGTTCCTAGAGCCTTGGGCATAGCTAAGCCTGCATGTGAGATTGGCAGCTGTGTGGTGGGAGGGACCTAGGATCAAGGATTAGGCCAGGCTTGACACTGTCTCAATGCCCCTTTGGGGGGGGAAATAAGCAGCTCTCTTGCCAATAAAAAGCCAGTTTAGGTTGTAGCCAGGCATTTTCTCTGTTTTAGTTCAGATCTTGGAATGCGGGCTCAGTACTCAGTCTTAACCCAGAGATTCCCAGGGGCCTTAATCATTCCTGGCACTGAGATACAGAATTCAAGCTTCTCCAGCAGTCAGACCCCCTCCTGCCAAGTGGTCAGATTACAGTAAAGCTCAAAAGAGAAAAGGAGCAGGGTGTATCTCCATGCTGATGTTTAAATACTATTCTTTGAGAGCGAGAACTTGCCCTGGATAATGGGATGCTATATGCTTTATATAGCTAATTGTTTTCACTGCTTTCAATGCCTTAATTTCTTAGGGCTACTGTAATAAGACATCACAAGCTGGGTGGTTGAGAACAACAGAAATGCATTGTATCAGTGCTGGACTGGGAATCTGAACTCTAGACTATGGCAGGGCCCTGATCTGCTCTTTGTTACCCTTTGGTGGCTTGCCCACAGTCTTCAGCATTCCTAGGCATATAGTCCCTCCTTTAGTTCCTATCTTCACATGACAGTCTTTCTGTGTCTTTATACTTTATCATTTGAGTATCTGATTTTTCACCATCACCATCATTATCATTATCATCATCATCGTCGTCATTGTTGTCATCATCATCATCATCACAGTTACTATTGTTTTCTTTTGGTGCTGTGAATCAAACCTAGGTCCTTGTACATGCTTGGCAAGTACTTTACTACTGAGCTACATCATCTGCTCAATTTCCCTTTCTATTAGATACCAGTCATAACAGATTAGAAGAATCTTAATTATCTCTTCTTAATGTAATTGTGTATGCAAAGACCCTATTTCAAATCAGATCACATTCTGGAATACTGAGGACCTTGAAGCAGGGTTGTGGGGAGGGAGAGGCAACACAATTCAATTCACAACATAGAAGAACACTATCCAATTAGAACCTCTTCCTCTCTTTCACAGACAAGGTCAGCAGGGCCAAGTCACTCACATAGGAAGTAGAGAGAATCAAAGAATCAAATCAAGGGTTGGGAATATGGCCTAGTGGCAAGAGTGCTTGCCTTGTATACATGAAGCCCTGGGTTCAATTCCCCAGCACCACATATATAGAAAATGGCCAGAAGTGGCGCTGTGGCTCAAGTGGCAGAGTGCTAGCCTTGAGCAAAAAGAAGCCAGGGACAGTGCTCAGGCCCTGAGTTCAAGCCCCAGGACTAGCACAAAAAAAGAAAAGAATCAAATCAAGCCTAATTCCAAGTCTTCTCTCTTCCTGCTCCCATCAAGTGCCTTCTCAGGATAGTAAGAGGTTTCCAGAGGCTGCTCTAAATGAACATGATGTTAAATAAACACACACACACACACACACACACACACACACACACACACACACACACACACACACACCCCAACACTCCACATTCTAAAGGGAAGTCCAAGAGGTGCTGGCTACTTCCCAGTGCAAGTCTTTTGTCCCAATAGGTCTGCAATGCCCCGGGAGAGTTTCTTCTATTATAAAAGCAGCAGATGCCATATGATGAGTTTTACCACAAAATGTTTATTTGTTGTATAAAGTAGTCAGAGACTCAGAGAGATAACCCCAGATTGGCATCTGATACCTCAGAATGAAGTGTGTGGCCTGAGGCTCCTCACTTAACCCTTTAACCTCACCATCTGGGATGTGGCGGAAAGCCTGGCCCATTCCTGGGAGCCATCATTTGAGTGACTTCAGAAATATCCTGGAAGACTTTGGTAAATGGAAATACTATATTGATACCAAGAAATGTTCTATGAGTATTTGCAGGATTCTTAGGGATTCCATATTTATTTCCATGCCTCAGGAATTGGAAGAATTGACTTGGAAGGTTGTCAGAAGTTAACTCTATGCTGTGTATTTGCAGTTAGAATCACAATTTGAGTGCTCTGAAATTCAACACCAGGTCACTGGGGGACGGGGGTGGGGGTGAGGGGTGGGGGGGGTGGGAGTTTCAGATCATTAACTCCGATCAGTCTTCTGAGAGTGAATGTGTTTCTGTGTCAAATTACTTTTCATACTTCTTTGATAAAATGTATGTGACATTCGGTCTCAAAGGCAGATTCTTCTTCTCTAGTTTCCCTGCCTAATTCAAGTTATTTAATTATGTTGTTTGTGCTATCCCTTACTGTCTGGCTTTCAGATATCCATATAATTATCAGATTAGCTCCTATGCAAAATCCTTGTTTTTTGTTTTCTTTCCAATATGCTAAATATATATCTAGTGGCAAAGAGCTGGCACTAGTGCCTTAAGCAGCCTAGAATACGGTGCAGCCAGATGGAAAAGGGGCTCATCTCACCTCCGGGGCCCAGGGCTGGCTTGTAGCTCAGTGGTAGAGCACTCGCTTGACATGTACAAGGCCCTGGGTTCAATGAGATAAGATATTCTTCTTGCTTGCGTTTGAGCTCTGTTTGGAAGACAATCACAACACAGCACTATTTTGCAAGAATGAGTCCCATTTATCTTTATTAATAAGCAGCTCATTTACAGGTTCCAAATAAAGAGGGAAGTATAATCCCATTACACTAATGTTCCCTGTAATGAGTAGGAAGATGACTCGTTAAAATCATTTGAGGTGCCACCTTTGACGTTCAGTCTGAACTTCCTACTTGCTTATGTAGTTCATGTCCTTCTTAATGTCTCTGTCTGAAGAGAAGACTGTGAGAGATTTGCTATGGCTCATGTAGAAAGGTTTTTCAGGCTGCTCATCTCCTGGATGTCAGCTCTTTGGTGAAAGGTAGGATTATTTGATAGAGTGTTTAGTCCTCAAATGGTGGTCACCAGATGAGAACAAAGAGAAAACAATTTAACTTAGTCAAATGCCATTATTCAATCACTCATTGTCAACAGACTTGTGAACACTAGTAGAATATCCCCCTAGATCAGCACTGTTCCATTCTGCATATCAATGAATGGCTAGCCAAGGAAAAAAAAAATCTATGAATTTCCTGTGTTCCCCAGTTCTTGTGTGCTTGCTGTTGCTGGGTTTGTTTTTTAAAAATTGAAAACTGTTTCTGATCACAGTGTTTCTTTAAAGTCATAGAGTGAGACAATTCATGGAGCATGATTTTCTTTGCAAGGCCTTCTTTGCTTCTATTTTGTTTTTTTGTTTCCCTCTTGGTCTTCCACCACAATCACCCTCTGGCATTTCCTTCACAACTTTCTCCATTATGTTTTTCAGAACTTTCTAGTCCACCCTCCATATGTTTATTTGGTTTATTAATGTTTATGTAGAAAAGAGTTTAGTGACATTTATATATCTTAAAGTCACATAGAGGATGATATGCTATTCAGCTCATTTTTTCTAACCTTTTCACCTAACATGATTTTCAGATCTATGCATTTTGTCTATGTAAATTCAGTACACAGTTTGAGTCTCACACACCATTCCAGAATCAGCATCTAGTATCTTTTTCTCTTCTGTGTAGCACGTTTTCCTCACAACGGTACTTAAACCTTTTTGTGGACAACTACAGATTGCTTCCAACTTTATGGTACCATAAGCAATGCTACCACAATACTCTGTGACCATGTTTCCTTGTAGATATGAATCCATTACAACACTTGCCACAGAGGGACATTTCTGAGTTGTGAGAGTATACTCGCACTTTATTTCGTAAGTGCTCTCCAGATGGATAGGCAGAAAGTTTGAAGCAACTTAGAATTCATCACCAGTGAGGTTGAAACTTCCAACACCCTTGCCAGAAGTCTCTAGTTTTTGCTAATTTGGTGAGTACATTTTATAGAAAGTTCTATCATTTTGTAAAAAGAAAGTTTACATTTCTCTGATTACTCATGAAGATGCATATCATTCATGTCTGTCATCACTGTTTCAATTTCTCCATCTGTCAATTGCCTGTTCATGTCCTTTGCCCATTTATGACTTTTGTCTTTCCTGCCATCTTTTCTCTTACCTTCTTTTTGGCTTATTTGCGATGTGTCTTATATGTTTTTGATATTAATCCCACATCGCTTTCCAAAAATCTTCCTCCAATACTTTGTGACTCTGTCTATGGATAAATGATAGTCTTTAATTTAGATGTAATGTAATCCACCAATTTTTTAAATGAATACATTTTCCTTAACAACTCCCATGTAAATTTCTCATGTGACTTGCCTTCCGATATGTTAATAATGAATGCTTCAGGTTGCAAAGGGCTGACTTCATGTATTAAGTAGTCTAGAATAAAGTAGAGCCAGAGTGGGCTTCGTGTCACTTTATATTAGAGCTTAAAACTTTAGATAGTCTTCACATTGCACTTACGCCTAGGAAAGAAACACATCGTATCTTTAGTGTGGGTTTCCCTATCTCTGTGTCTCTGTGTGTGTGCGTGTGTGGGGTGTGTGTGTGTGTGTGTGTGTATGCCACTATGAACTGAGAGCTGGTGTCTCATGCCTGTTATCCTATCTCCTCAGGAGGCTGAGATCTGAACCACAGTTTGAAGCCAGCCTGGCAGAAAAGTTTGTGAGACTCATATATCCAATTAACCATACAAAAAAGCTAAAAGTGGAGCTGTGGTGCAAGCAGTAGAACACTAGCTTTAAGAAGAAAAATTCAGGGACAGCAGCTCAGGACTGGCACAAATGAAAAAGAGGAAAGAAAAGGACAATATACTGACAAGTTTCAAACAAAGAAGGCAATATATTCTTTTTATTCTCTTGTTCATAAACATGGAGATGACTAAATTAAGGAGTGCAGTGCTGCCTCTGAATTTACTAGTTAACTGCAGCTTTATTCTTTTCCTAGTGTTGTTTGATATTTTGTCTTGATTTTCTAAACTTAATTGTAGAGAAATGATTAATCATATTCCTCAGTTTAAGATTTACAGTACTCTAATTTGTGTGTGCAAGGCTCCTTGTTTATTATAAATGAATACATGTCTAGGTACACACATGTAATACATATGTAATAAAAATCTATATACCTACCTACTTACCTAACAGTATTATACACGGGATTGTTGATTCCGAATAGTTAAGTTTCCTGTAGGTTTATTGTTGATATCAGTATACTGAAGCTTGAACTCAGGGATTGCTAGGGAAGTGCTTTGCAACTTGACTCACACTTTCGGCTCCTTTTATTTTCATTCTTTTTAGATTGTGTCTCAAGGTTTGTTTTTGCCAGGAGCCTACCTCAGAATGTGATCTTCCTCCTACATAGCTGGAATTACAGGTGCGTACCACAATGCTTGGCTTATTTGTTGAGAAGGAGTATCACCAAGTTTTTGCTCAGGCTGGTCTTGAAATTCAGCTCTCCTGACCTCAGTCTCTCAAGTAGCTAGAATTACAGATGTATACCACCATGCTTGGTCCTCCTGTAGTGATATTATACTTCCATACCTATGCTATAGCCTCTTCGTGGAAAGGAGTACTTCCGTCCTGTTTTTGGCTTTGGGCTTTGGCTGTATGACTATATGACTTGCTTTGTCCGATAGGATTTTAATGTCATTATATTAGTATATACTGATCCATTCGTATGAGTTCCTGCCATTCATAAGAATACACCTTATGTAACCTTCTAATCTAAGAGGGGAGAGAAACATGTGGAAGTCCTTGGCCTCACTTGTGGCTTATAACCAAGTTCTCAGTCTAGATGAGCCAACTCCCAGATGACCTACAGATGTATGAGAGATAAAAGTTTGCTTTTGCAAAACACTGAAATTCTAGTGACTGGCACACAATATGATTGTAATAGTAGCCATGCACACTCCTTCCCTCCCTCCCTCCCTCCCTCCCTCCCTTCCTTCCCTCCTTCTATTATCTATGTATTTGTTTTTATTTTTACCCCACTATTTCTCTCCAGCCATGTTGTGTTTTTTTCTTATGTTTATCTCTCTAATTCAACATGTTCTTGAAATGTATATATGTTGGAATATTCATGTTTTCAGTTTTTATAGATGATTGTCTTCATTCAGTTTGGACTAGCTCCCAAGAATTTTTATGTTGGTGGGTTGATCCCTAGTGCTCGCAAGGTGATGGAACATCAGTGGATCTGAGTAGACTACTGGGAGTTGGTAAAAACTGTTGGAGTTTTGAAGTATTGAAATATAGGTCATGAGATATTTGAAGAATCAGTTTTGTACCTGAAATCTGTATTTCTTTTCTTTCTCTCTGTGTTCTCTCTGTTTCTCTCACTCCCTCCTTTCCCAGCCAACTTTGCTTTGCAAGCTTTTATCATTGCAATATCCTACCACACCACAGGGCCACAGCAATGGGGCCAAGCAACTTTGAATCCAAATAAACCTTTCCTCTTTCAGGTTATTAGCTAAGGTACTCTGTCACAGTGACTGAAAGCTGGATAACCCAATGACATTGTATTGCATATCTTACGTGCCAACTTTTTTAACCAAGCACATGTAAATCAAATTCTTTGCAACTTTATTTTCTTTTGGATTATTGGTAGATTGGAAGATTTAATTATTGGCAAATAACCACACACACACACACACACACACACACACACACACACACACACATGAATCCATTTTTTTTTTTTTTTTGGCCAGTCCTGGGGCTTGGACTCAGGGCCTGAGCACTGTCCCTGGCTTCTTTTTGCTCAAGGCTAGCACTCTGCCACTTGAGCCACAGTGCCACTTCTGGCCATTTTCTGTATATGTGGTGCTGGGGAATCGAACCCAGGGCCTCATGTATATGAAGCAGGCACTCTTGCCACTAGGCCATATCCCCAGCCCCCCATTTTCTTTTTTTATTTTATTTAATTTTATTGTTAAGGTGATGTACAGAGGGGTTACAGTTACATAGGTAAGGTAGTGAGCACATTTCTTGTCAGATTTGTCACCTCCTCTCTCATTTTTCTCCCAACTTTTCCCCATCCTCCCAAGTTGTACAGTTAGTTTACAACATATTGTCTTGTAAGTATCACTGTTACATTGGTTCACCCTTTGTCTTTTGTCTCACCATTTTGATGTTCCCCATCGGTTCCTTAATTCAGATAAACATATATACAATACCCAGGGTTCCAAAACCAAATACAATGACAACAGGGGATTAACCATAGGGCAGAAAAATGCAAGAAAAAAGAAATAATTTCACATACTACATTAAAAATAACAACAACAATGAAAAACCACTTGGTTCCATATCTTGTAGTTTGTTTCGCTTATCTTCATCTTATATGATCATATGTACATTGTCATTGAACTATTGTGATCCTCTGCTAGGACTATCCTAGGTATATACTATTACTAATGAGGGAGAACATAAAATCTATGTTTCTTTGAGTGTAGATCACTTCACTTAGCATGTGAATCATGTTCTGATACTAACTAAAACACTGCAGAAATGTTGGATTCAGGATCCTGATCTCATTTTCAAGGCAGGAAAGGTGAAGTCTGGCCTTGGGTTGCTTCATGAGAGACATATTAGCTATGACCTAAGCTTCAGGGACAAGTGAGCCTGGTTTTAATCCATGGTGATGCCATTTATTACAACAGCTTAGTCACCTTTGTTACACCTATAGCTCATCACAATTTTAGGCATATGGTAAATTTCAAATAAATGTGTACTGAACAGGATTTAGCATCTCAAAACTAACGAGTTGCTTGCTCTTGGGAAATGGAGAGAACAAATTCCTAGCACAATGTTTGGTGAAGAGTATCTGTTCAATGGATATTAGTTCCCTTTTGGACCTACCCCCTCTGTGATCATATCCACTTTGTGGCTCAAGCATCGTATTTTCTGAGTAACATTACAGGAAACCTGCACCCACCTGCTGTTGTTACCCTTCTTCTCAAGCAGAGCTGGGAGGATGGTCTTCCCCAGCTGTTATTCATACAATAATTTCCTGAAGAGTAAATTATGTATGAATCCAAATTATGAAATGCAGTCTAGAGTCTGAATCAGGTTAGAAAATACATTAAAGCTAATGAAATACCTAATTTTGAAACAGTTTTGGAATCCACAGAGCTAAAGGATTGGCATGGTCTGATGCAGAATTCAAATTATATTTCATTCATAATTTCCCAGTGTTGTTTTTGAAGGGATACTGATAGGAAATGTCAGTTGGAAGCCTGTTTATACATTTTTTGTTAAATTAGTGTAGTTTATTTTTTAATATTAGAATTGGCTTTGGATACTGAGACTGTCGTCCAGGGCACAGAGTGCTAGAAAACAAATACTAGGGAAAGTTAAGACATTGGCTTCTTCTTTACAAAACTTGGGAGCTAATTAGAGATTCCATTGTCATGCTTTGCCAGATGTTTCTAAAATAACCTGAAAGCAGTGAAATTAAAGCCTGAGCTATATAAATACCCACCTCCATTCCTGGTCCAGTTTGGTTTTGATCTTGACATTATTGCTTCCTTCTCAGATTAGTGTCATGGGAAAGACAGCCTATTGGAGAACTCAGTGGCAAACAACAGGAAATCAATTTGGGTTACCATATACAAATTGAGAATTTCCAAAGGATGGAGGGAACTATGGCTGGGTTACGGAACTGAAGGAAAATCTGAGAATGTTAACTGATGGAGGAAAACAAAGAAAGCTGATGCACTAGCATTCTCAGTTTTAAAATGTACAAATCATTCAAGTCACCAGACTTTGTTGCCAAGATGGGTGAGAGCCACACTCAAAATACAAAGGAAGATTCCCACTGACTTGGTGATGTTTCAGCCATTTACCTAGGAGAGGGGAAGAAGGCTCCAGAATCCATCCCTAGGATGAAGATATATTTCATTTACAGGGATTTTGATTCTGTTACCAAAAGGACAGATAATGGATTTGCATAATCAATAAAAGAATATAAAATTGTCCACTATACTGTGTGTTGCTCCAAAATGCATGTAAAAAGTAAGGACTATTTCACATCAAACATGCTTCTTAACAAGCCCATGACTGAAGTTCAAATCAAATGTCAACAAGCCAATGACTCAAATTTAGCGTTCTCTTGGAATTGTTGCATGTTTGAATTATTAGAATAATTTGAGGAAATGACTTAATCATTATAGATTGAACGAAATGACATGAGTAATTTCCCTGAAGAGCGGAGATAAAGAATAGCAACGGTAATGGTAAAACATTGACCTTCTGAGCTTCCCTACTAACCTATTACACAATCAACAGTGAGTAGTTCAATGTGCTCAATACTGCAAATCATTAATTAATAAATAAATAAATCTATAAAAATTCTGACTAGTCTGCAAAATGTGCTTGTTGTCACCTATGCTTGCCAACACTACTCGTAAACCCTGACACTTCTCTTAAGGATAAAAAAAGACTATACAAGCTTTGGGATATGCAGTAAACATAACTCAAACATCTCTCCAACATGACTTCCCTTGCACACATATTCAAACAGAATATGAGTATAGGGAGGAAGAGGTGATAGTTTTCCTGGGAGAGTTTAAGCATGTTTTTTCTTTCACTCATAACATATGGCAGGGGATGATTTTTGCAAATAAATTAACCTCTGTCCTCTTGCAGGTCAATACTATGTTCTCATTGTACTGAGATATTAGAATTATTGACTGTCTTGTGTCTTCCTTCCCTACAAGGCAAATTGGCGGAATTAATGTTTTAGAAGGTTTTATTTTTAAAAATCAACTTACTTATATCTTCCTACCAATTAGCATTTTGCTAGTGCTATTGTAATTATTCTTGGCTCTTTTACAAAATGAGATTATGGTCATAATTACTAATTATTCTTTCTCATGAGGCACAAAACAGGTAAGTGGTTTTCAGTGTCACAGTATAAACTGTGTATTGATAGAAACTTCTAGCACCAACTGGCCCAGCAAGGACACATGGACACAGGGTCTGCTAACCAATGGTCTGCATTCCTGTGCAACTCACTGCTAGAACTATCCAGGAGATCTTGTTTTCCAAGTAAGCAAACTTTCTAAGACCCATTTTACTGAGGTGTGCCTTTCAAATGGAACTTCAACATCTGAGCATTCTGAAAAGGAGAATGCAAATGATTTGATATGTGAGTATTTTTCTGAGAGCCTTGGAAAGCATTTAACTCAAGAAAAAATGTCTTTAGGAAGGCCATGCTCTAATTTGTTATGAAAACAAACCAATAGTAGAAACAACAAAGCGTTTATTTCCAGGAGTTGTTGAAAAGAACCTGACAATGCAGTATAAAGAGTAAGGGACTTGGTAATCTTGATTAAAATGTTCTGTTCTGCCTCTTGTTAGCTGTGGACAAATTATGTATTTCTTCATAATCAGTGAGGAAATATATATTGCCTGCTTTGTAGTAAAAACAAACAAACAAAAAATAAAAATAATGTTCATGTATGCAAAGGGCTTTTGATCTTCTCTACATACTATATGAATTCAAGAAATTATAGCTATTAGAAAAAAGAATACAGAATATAGACTAAAGTACTTGTCTGCTCTTTTCCAGGATGAGAAGCTCCCAAGTTCTATTCCTTTTGGTAACGAGCAAAATAAATCTTTGTTTAACCATCCACCCTAACCTTCTCCTTCAGAAAAGAAGTTTTTGTCCTTCTTTGTAAGATGAGGCTCCTTCTGTTTCTTTCCCCTATAACTGCCTCTCCTTTGTATGTTTAGTTACTCATAGCTTTTGTTCTTGAGTCTGTGTTTTAAATCTTCTTTCCTCCCATATAAGAAAGACAGTTTATTTGATGATGTTTCTCATTCACTAAAGAAAGTGTTAAATCAAACACTAGAGTCTGAAACATGGTGCTCTTCCTATCAAGCTAGCCAATGGCTAATAGCCATCACACTAACTTTAAGTATAGATTATTATTATTATTATTGAACGCATAGCACCTTGGCTGTTTGCCCAGCATGTCCTTGCTAACTCAGGGTCACAATGGAAAAAAAAAGTAATTCTCTGCCACAACTCAATAAGACATGGGATCTGCATGATTAAAATGACCTTAGCATTTGGAATCCTGAAATAATGGCACTACAAATTAAATTAAAAATGGGTTAGATTACTTGCAGTGAATAATTGCTATTACCACGTACCATTCTTCTTGCTCTCCTCTAAAGTCTTTTATTGATTTCCTTGTTGCTTCAATGCTGAGGATGCCTGTCCTATTGTTTGGGTGAATCTAAGATGCTTACAAAGACTTACAGAATTAATGAATTGATGGAAAGGAGGCTAAAGGGGGTGAAAAAAATGAGGTGATGCATATTCATGCCCCTAAAACAAAGTTGATGTAGCCATAGACATTTTCTTTGATAAAACCACAGCAGAATTCTTTGTTCAACAGTCCCTTTCTGGGTGAATGTGCTTTGTCAGGACATGAGGCTACTGGCCCTTGGACAACCCTAAGTCATATGCCCCACAGCAACTGTGGTACCCATACAGACCATTTCCATAATTAAATTCCCAGAAAACCTGTTCTGAATCACTCCATAATTAACTAAATTTGTATTTGGAGGCTGTTGCTGATGAGAATAAAGCAGCATGCAATAATGCTTCCAGTTTCACCATGGTTTTATTACCTTATTGGACCACCAGGGACCTCCTATATCCCTAGGGGCATACTTTTCAATTTAATTAACCTGCAGTCATTTAGCCTAAAGAGTAATAAATAAAAGACAAATACTCCCCTTTCCCCTATTTGTGTCTTGTGGAGAATTACTATTACTGATAACAAAATAATTGGAATCTGAAATAAAACCTCACAGCCAGGGAGGTGATTAGATGAGGGGAAGGGCAGAGAAGGGAAGTTTAGGGAGCTGACTGGGAACTGTGGGTGCTAGGTGTGGTGAGATACTGTTCTCTTTTGCTTGAAGCTACAAACCCAGAGGCAGAGAGGAGATGACATAGCCTAGAAAGCAGCACCTTGAGCCTTTAACCAGAAATGAAGCCGTTCTTTCTGATGCTACTGGCAGGTTGAGAATGTGAAGTTCCTGCAGGTAGGTAATGTTGGAGATGATGTAAGCTTATTAACAAAAAGAGGCAAAGGATTGACATCATAATCTCTCCTGAGAGCTGATTCTGATGATGAAAACTGGAGAGAAAGGCTTGGGCTTTTGAAGAGAGAGATGGGGAGGGAAAGAGAGTCTGGAGTTTGTTATGCTTCTTGATTTTACTCTGCAAGATGACTTCAACATTTGAAAGCAAGCTACCAATAGAGGGATATGAACTAAGTATTTCCCATATCCCAGGATCTTTCTGAGAGCTCAGTATCTCACATCACTACTGCAAGCTAAGACGTACAATGGAGCCTCCTTAAAAGTAGGAGTTTAAAAATACATTCTTCTCTCTCTCTCTCTCTCTCTCTCTCTCTCTCTCTCTCTCTTTGTTTTTTAGGTCTGAGATTGTGAGCTTGTGACTGGAAATCTATGCTTGAAGCTTTCACTCATTGACTAGCTCTCTACCAACGGAGCCATGCCTCCAACTCTAAAAATCCCTTCTCCCCCCACCCCAATAATCTATCTTTAAGATATTTCTCCATGCCCTGCTGAAAACTAAAGCTGAAATTACCCTCAAGCACACTGGCCTCTGAGAGGACACCCATGGGAGTTGAGGCAGGAGGAACGCAGCTGACTCCACATATGCACATTCCCTGGCTCAACACTGCTGTGGAGAAGGCAGAGACATGGAAATAGGTACCTCCTCAGTGTGGGTCACACTAGAAATAAATTCATTTCCCCAATTAATATATTTCCTAGCATTTCCTCTTAAGTTTGATGAAGATGAGCAATGAAACCCAGTTGGGATCCAAGATTCAGGTCCTCTAGTGGAGGACTTGATCCCTCTTTTTTCTGAAGATAATATTGAGGCTAAATGGGTAAATTAATTCAATCAAATTCATCTGGTTCCCAAATGGCAGAACAAGGATTGGAATCAAATTCACCTTGGCCCCAAACCCCAGCTGCTTTTAAAATCCCAGTATGGTAGCTCCTAATACAGCCTCATCAACAGTTTGGGGAAGGTTAGTTTCAAACTATGAACTGAGTCAAAATTTTGACACTGGCTTGAAATATTCCAGTGTAATAAAGAAGGATTAAATGCATTGGATGGAAGAGAGTTTTGAAAAAGACGTATATGGAGGGCTTAATCATGCTTTTACAAGAGAAAAGAGTTAGGATTTGGCAGTCGAGATGTTGTGCCCTCGTTGACCTCTCCTGGATTTTCTTCAAGCATTCCAAGTCAATCTGTGCAAGCATCATCTGTACCAGCCCATTACCTGTACCCCTTTCCTGCCTTAACCTATTACCTCTCTTGTGTCCTTCCTTAATTAGTGGACACTGCCTTTTAGCTTCCCCCTTAAGACTATGTTGGGATATATGACATTCTGCTGTGCTGAAGGCTTAAAACTAAAGGATACTGCAATGGAGTAAGAAGCAAAATCTCTGACTACCTCCCACCTTCCTGTCTCCCACCCTCTTTCTCCCGAGAGTCATATAAAATTGGAATTGCAATTTCTAAGAAAAATGCTAAAATCCAGAATTGCTCTTTTTCAAAGCAAGCCACAAGACATGGACATCTCACTCTTCCATTTTTTTCTAGAAGGCTCTCATTCTTGAGGTGGTCTATCCTTTATCCAGAGTGAGAAATGCTCAAAAAGAATCTAGACAGGTAGAACTTGCTGGATTTTCTCCCTCATTTATTACCATAAAATTGTATTCTTTCTGTACACTCATTTTTCTGTCCATCCTTCATTGGACCTTTTTCTTGCTAACCTATCTTCTGTTTTGATAGTATCAGTGTGAACCTTAAGATCAGTAAGGGAAGATAATGCATCTTTCTATTGCCAGCACAGGACCCAGAAGTGCTTTTATGTATTTCTTCTTGCTACTGTATCTTACTCCGGACTCCTAATATCTGATCAGCCTTCTTTGTTGGTGCCCTGCCATGCCTCCTCTTTATTTGTGCACTAATCTCCTAACCTTGCCAGGCTTCGCTCTACCCCCATCCACGTGGGGGTCCTGGGCTTCTCTGCCTCTTCCGTGTGTGGTCCTCTGCCACTCCCTCACATCCCCCTGGCCAGTAAGGAATTAACTGCGGGAGCGGAGGCCATGGGTAGCCTCAGTTGGTGCGTGGTGGCGAGATGCCCTATACCCACCAAGGAAGACACAGGTGCGTGGGTGTCCCGGAGAACTCTCAAAGGATGTTCTGGTTTATTCAAGGGAGGGGCTCACAGTTATACCCCCAGGGGCGCATGAAGGAGAGGGGCTATTAACGATTGGCTAATGGACTGTCCATCACGGTGATGTCATGGAACTTCCTCTCTGGGCGGAGACCACAGCCCCCCAAGGACCGGTTCTCTGGGGTCTCCGCCATTACACACGTGGTCGAGCCGAGAGGTGGGGGCTGCTTTGCTTCTCTTCTGGTTGAAGCCGGAAGGTGGGAGTGGCTACCTTTCACACTGCCCCAGGGTGGGAGGGAAGGCAGCATCTCAAGACCGCCCTCTCCCCCTCAAAGCCAAGCTGAATCCCCAACATAACCTGAATTAACCACATTGCTTCCCATCATTCCAGGCTGCCCTTTGTCATAATCAGATTGATGGCAGGTTGGTTTCACTAAAAGCCAAAGCCTAGTCCATAGTTAAGTCCTGAATGAATGAATAAACTAATGAATGACAAAATAAATGACCAAAGGATAATCAATAGAAAGGCAAATTAACTCTTGAGTACAAAAAAAGAATAACAACAAATCAGCAAGAAAAAATACAAATATACTTTTAACTGTTGATAAAAAAATATATACTTAATGAAATGTACATTGAGTATAGAGTTCAGTGGGGTCTTTGTTTGTTTGTTTGTTTTATCAAAACACACACCCATGGGCAACAATGCCCGAGTATAGATCTGGAACAATTCTGTTATACTGTACATTTTCTTCATCTCTTTCCTTGATGTCTAATGATTTAGAACATGTTTTCACATGCTTGCCCACCTTCCATGTAGCTTCTTTTGTGAAATGTATGCTTATGTCTTTTAAAAAAAATCTATTTTAAAATTTAGCTATCTTTTAACTGTGGATTTATAGGGTTTACTTCTAATTTATGGATGAGAACTTTGTCAAATGCAACTAATATGAATGTATTTATTGTCTCAGATTTGCCTTCTCATTTAATTGCATGTTTGGGCAATACTAGGGTTTAAACTTAAGGCCTTATACTTGCTTGGTAAGCACTCTACCATTTGAGACATACTCTTAGTCCCATATTATGGCTTTATTTTGAGGAGGAGAAAAATTTGAATTTGGCTTTCATTCTGTAGAATTTTATTCCTTTTTTAATAGAATTTTTGAGTCTCTTATCTAAAAAGTCTTTACCAAACCCAAGATTTAGTGATTTTCTTTGGTTTTCTTCCAGATAATACGTTAATTTAAGATGTTAGGTATAGATTTAGGCATATTTTTAATTAATTTTATGCATGGTGAGAGGATACTGTCATATTTTTTTCAACATTTATTGAAGGGATTTCTTTTTCTCTATTGAATGGCCTTGTACCTTTGTTGAAAACAAACTGTCTTTTTATGTATCCATTTTGGAATCTATTCTTCTACTTTCCTTTTAGTCTATCCTGATACAAATTTGATTATTATAGGTTTATGATAAGTTTTGAATGCAGGTGGTACAAGTTCCCCAACTTTTCAAAAATTTTTTAAATCTATTCCATATCCTTTGGGTTACCTATAATTTTCATCATTTATTCTGTCAATTTTCACAAGGAAATTTCAACTGAAAATTTGACATTTAACATTAGTGGTGTTTCTAATCCATGAACATGGTATACTTCTCCATTTACCTAGAATTCACTAATTTTCCTGTAGATAGAAGTTCTTACATACCTTTCAGTAGATTTATTCTTAAATATTTGCATATTTTTATGCAGTTTTAAATGTTGGTTTTAATTTTTCATTGTTTTGTTTGTTGCTAGTATGCAGAAATAGAATTAGAATCTTATACTTAATTATAAGATAGACTTACTTTACTTTTCTTCTCTTTCACTTCTTGGGCTTTTCATAACTTAAGACTTCTAGTACTACTTAAATGGTGATAATTTGCATTGCACCTAGTATTGTGAAGAAGACATCCAGTGATTCACCTTTGAGATTGATGGTACCTTTAAGCTTTTATAGATTCCATTTCAGGATGAGAAAAATTCCCATTTAGTTTTAGTCTGCCCGAAACATTTTTGTCACAAATAAATTATGCTATGTTGTTATTTCTATTAAGATTATCATATAATTATTTTTCCTGTTAGCATAGTGAATTATATTGATGGATTTTTTTTTTTTTTGTTTTGGCCAGTCCTGGGGCTTGGACTCCGGGCCTGAGCACTGTCCCTGGCTTCTTCTTGCTCAAGGCTAGCACTCTGCCA
Source organism: Perognathus longimembris pacificus (assembly GCF_023159225.1). NCBI lineage: Eukaryota > Metazoa > Chordata > Mammalia > Rodentia > Heteromyidae > Perognathus > Perognathus longimembris. The sequence continues at coordinate 24,334,480 of NC_063164.1, forward strand.
CTTGAGCCGCAGCACCACTTCTGGCCATTTTCTGTATATGTGGTGCTGGGGAATTGAACCCAGGGCCTCATGAATACGAGGCAGGCACTCTAGCCACTAGGCCATATCCCCAGCCCCGGATTTTTTCACTATTAATCAAGCCCCATATTTCTAAGCTCAACCTCACTTATCTACATAATTTATTCTTTTTCATATTTTGCTAAATTTAATTTGCTAATATTTTATTAAGGTGTTTTTTTTGCATCCACAATCATTAGCAATATTAATCTGTATGTTCTTTGTTAGGTTTTTATACCAAGGATATGTTGATCTCACAAAATGAGTTGAGTATTTGTTTCCATAGTCTTCTTTATTGCTTTCTATCCTCTTTAAAACATGGCACTGGCACCAAAACAAACAAACTATAAAACCCATGTCTTCATACATTTTTAGTTTGTTGTTTGTTATTCTAAGGTAGAGACCCTCAAACTACCTGAGTCCTTTATTAAAACAAAGATCAGCTGTGCCTCTTTCTTGAGTCTCTGATTCAGTAAATCTGAATAGACACAAACAATTTGTACTTTATAGCAAGATTTTTGGATAACACTGATACTTTCTATTTGTGAACCAAACTTTTAGGGCTACTTTCCCAGTGAAAGTAGTTATCTTTAACTTGTAAACTATTTAGTATTTATATTCTACCTCTTCACATAGATGTATGAACATCACACATTTTATTGTGTGATGTTGTGTTATTGTTGCAGTGTCTAGTACATGTACTTAGGTAGTAAGGATTACATATCATTTTATTATTTTTAGAGGAGGAATTGACTTTAAGAAAAAAAAATACTTTTTATTTTATCCCATATGTAGCACTTTTTATTCTCCTCTCTCCCTCCATTGATGTAAATTTTTAACCAGTATCATTTTATTTGGATTTAATTATTGTTTATCTTTATTGGTTTATGTTAGATTAGCTTATATTCATTATATGTACACTGAAGGAGATTAAGGGGTAAGGAAATGGGTAGGCAAGAATTTCCCTCACATATGTGGAGAGGGTTAGGCAGGCAGGGTCTACAGAAAGGGAATGAAACAATGATTCAAAAGAGGAGAGTAAAAGACAAGCAGTAGTGGTTTGGGTTAAAAGACAGGAAATGAAGCAAACTCCAAGATTAAATAGGGGTGGAGTTTCAGGCCTAGGTAAGTAAGTAAATGGCCTTTTCCTGATTTCTAGATGGGAGAAGCCAGAGACTTAAATACAACTCTCTGAACAATTGAACTGTTTCTCAAAACAGGAAAAGACACAAACTGATTTATATAGAGCGATGATGAGTTTTTGGAGTGTTCTTATACATCTCGCTATATGTATATTTATAATGAGACATCTGCAGGTTGCAATTGTTTTAGGCCAGGTATGGAATCTTTGTTTCCTTCGAAGAATTTACATGGGGGATGGAATGTCAGTTTTAGCTGGTGCCTGAAAGCTGAGGGATGAGGGCTCAGTTGTTTGGCTCAGTAGGAACAAGGTTGCCGGGTTTGGGGGTTGACCCTATCTAATGGCAGGCGGTGCTGTCAAGTATGGTGGCTCATCCCACTCGAATCCCAGGCTTCTAGTGCACCGCAGCACCTTCCACAGTGGGGCCCTCAGGCCCAGTGGTACTCCCAATCACATCCCCAGTAGCATCCCCAAAGGCCTCCTGAATAGCCTGGCAGGTGTTTTCAGCCTCTGGCTTCCTGAAGCTTGATCTTTTGTTGCTCTCTGCTAGAGTTCACCCTTCTTCACAAGCCTCCTGTAACTGTTTTACACCCAAGTTCTATGCAAGTGGCCTGGGTGCTGTCAAATGGTCACCCGCTTCAGGCCCTGGGATCCCTTTCAAGAGGGTGACTCACTGCGACTTCCTAGGACAGAGGGAACACAGGGTGTCCCAGTTCTCATCTCTGTGACCACCCCCCCCCCCCCAGCCTCTCACAGCCAACCAGTCCTGCCTCCCACGTGCCTGGACTGGGTTCTTTGTTTTACACTGGAGTGTGGCAATCCCAGGTTTTACCTGCTGACTTCTCAGAGAGAAGGGAGAGTACGGGTTCCAAACTACTGGCTGATCTTTCACGCTGAGTGGTTCTCCACGATTTCCTGCGTCCCCATGAAGGCCTTGTAGTGTCGCTTGTCTTCCTTTCTTCTCTTCTGAGTACTCTGCTGGGTTTTCACACAGTGGATACTTCTCATTCATGAAGCAAATATTTTCAGTTCACTAACTTGCCTGGTCTCAGAAAAAAAAATTCTCTTTATCATTTCCTGTGGTGCATGTATGCTGACTTCTCAGCTTTCATTGATCTGATAGTCTATTTCGTTTGCATTTTAAAGAATACAGGTTAAATCACATACAGAATAAATTACCTATAGATTTTTACATATAGATGTTCAGCATACAGCCCTTTGGTTGAGAGTTGTTTTAATTGTTTTAAGCACAGTAGCGATGGCATTCCATTGTCTTTTCGTCTCAATTGTTTCAAGCCTTTCTTTTACTTCATTATTCTCTTAAACATAAGATGTATTCATTTTTCCTTTCACTTCTTTTAAGATTTTCTCTTTATCTGTGGTTTCAGTAGTTTGCTATGGTGTGCCTATGTGTAATTATTAATTTTGATTGACATACAATAATTGTACATATTTATGAGGTACAATGTGATGTTTTGATTCATGTGTATATTGGATAGTGATCAACTCAGTAATTAGCATATCTGTCACCATAAACTTTTAACATTTCTTTGTGGAGAGTTCTTTCAAATTCTTTTCATGATTTGGAGATTATAAAGCATTATTGTTAATTATATTCACACTATTGTACAGCAGAATTTATTCTTTTTCTCAAAAATACTATTTTAATCATTGGTTGATCTCTCTCTTCTCATCTCTATTTTCCCCAGCCTCTGTAGTCTCCAGTAAACACCATTCTGCTCCCAGTTTCTGTGTCATCAACTACTTTTAAGATTCCAGTTAAATAAGTGAGCTTTTGTGCTGTTTGTCTTTCTCAAGTTTGTCAAGTTTATTATATTTATGTATTGGTTTATTTCTCCAAGTTGGAGAACCTCTCAGTATTAATTCTTCATATACATTTTCCCATTCTTTCCTTGTCTTCTGACTTTCCATTTAATATGCATGTTATCATACATTAGACTACATGATATTGCTCTATATGTCATAAAATCTTGCTTATCTTTAATCTCTTTTCATTAGATTGGATAATTTCTCTAGATATGTCTTCATGATCCTTCTGCCTTCTTTTGCAGTCTTCAATGTGCTGTTAAGCTTGTCCAAACATTTTCTTTACTTTAGATATTGTATTTTTAAGTCAAAGAATTTTATAAATTCTTTATTTAGTTTCAATTTTCTATCAATGGTCACATTTTCTTTTAAGCTTCCTAACACGTTCATAGTAGTTGCTTTCCTGTTTTCTTTCTTGTCTAAGCTTACTATTAATTTTTCTTACTTCTTCCAGTGTCTATTAATTTTTTTGTACGATAGACATTGTAAGTGAAATGATGCAAGGGCAAGAATTTTGGATCTTCTTTGAATGAGTCTTAAATTTTGTTCCCCCAAACAGTTTAAATAACTATAGAAGAATTTGGGTTTCATTAGGCTTATTTATTTATTTACTTAATTAATTATTTATGTTAGGTCTGTTTTTCTGTTTTGGTTCTGACCTCAATCTTGTGGTGTCATTCTTCCTCTAGTTTCTGTTACTTATCTTGAAGTATGGCCTTTTATGATTGTCAACTGAATGTCTAAAATACCCCCAAAGTTTTCTCTCTCTCTTTCTCTCTCTCTGAATGTGCCAGAACTCCATCTCTTAGTAGCAAATAAACTCTCATTTCTCCTTCAGCTCTCAGTCTCACAGAAGCCGTGCCTCCACCTGCTCCCTTGAGTTCTTTCCTGAAAAAGTCCAGCCCACATTTCAACCAAGAATCTTTAATGAATCCTACAGACTTCTGAGGCTTCAGAGACTCCTTTGAGAAGTCTCTATTTTTTCACTGATACCATGCGTGCCCTGCAAATTCCAGATACTTCCCCATCCTGGAATTCAGTTCTCTTCCTTTTTTTTTTTTTTTTTTTTTTTTGCCAGTCCTGGGCCTTGGACTCAGGGCCTGAGCACTGTCCCTGGCTTCTTTTGGCTCAAGGTTAACACTCTGCCACTTGAGCCCCAGCACCACTTCTGGCCATTTTCTATATATGTTGTGCTAAGGAATCGAACCCAGGGCATCATGTATAGGAGGCAAGCACTCTTGCCACTAGGCCGTATTCCCAGCCTGAGTTCTCTGCTTTTTTAACCCAGCAAGGCTGCCACTCCATGCCACTGTTCTACACTGTGTAAAGCCCAAGCAAAAAGCCTGGCATGTTTCCTTTTCTTTGGGATTAGTCTTCACTACTTTTTTTCCACTAAAATATGTGAGAAGAGATATCATATATATATATATTATATTTGATCATTAATATGTTTGTTGATGGTGAGAAGGAAGGTCCAGTATCAGTTATTCCCTTAAGAGAGAAAGCAGAAGTTTGAAAGTTGTTTGTATTTTCTAAATGTTCCCATTAACCACAGTGTGTTTGGTGAAAGCAGTGCATTAGCTGAAGTCTGAAATCTGCCCACTGCCACCACTATGGTCCCTGCCTCCCAACCAATCATCAGCAAATTCTGAGCTCTGAGTATTTCTAAGTGTTCCCCTGTGGCTAAGTCTGTGGATGAGATGTGGATTCTATTGGTGTTATAATTCGTGTGTGTGTGTGTGTGTGTGTGTGTGTGTGTGAACGTCCCTTAATTAAAAAGTTAAGAAATTTAAGGTAAAAGTCCAGAGTTCGTACTTCTTTCATAAAATGGTGGTCAGGAAGCAGAGTAGCAGTTGTCTTCTTTAGAACGAAGATGTGCTTTCTGGTCTGCTACTTCATTTTGCTCAGTTCTGCTGCAGGTCTGATCTCTGTAGCTCCTTGTAGCACCAGCTCGTAAGCAGAAATCTCACACACAGCCAAGCATGTCCACGATATGCAAAATGACCATAGTTCCCATGATATCTTGATTATGTGAAAGTAGCCAATTTTCCTAAGCTCTTTATGGGGATGCAAATATCTCACTAATAAAAATAATAATGACCTAAACAGCAGAGATAAGGAATGAAGTTAAATTTAACCAGTATACCCTGGTCTTCACGCAAGTTCATTAATAAGTGGTCAGAGGCCAGCCATGCTGTCCACTCCCATTTTGATCCCAAGGTTAAGATGTGTTTATGCCTTTCAGCCAACAAACCTTGCTCTTGTTAAAACCGTCTCAGATATTGCTTTCTTGGAAATTCAATTTGGCCTTATTCTGAATTTTATACCCATAAGTTTTGTTTGAAAACTCAAAGAACAAAAAAAATTATATTTGTCATCATTATGTTATGGAGAAATTGGCTTCTGTATTTCATAATCAAAACAGTTATATTTAGTTTTGTGTGTGTATGTGCATGTATCCATGTGAATGTGTGTGTGTGTGTGTGTGTGTATGGTGATTGTGTTTGGAGGAATAATGATATTAACTACCATATTTTGGATGTGTGCTATGTACTAGGTACACTGTTACACCTTTGATATGAAAAGTATCATTTTTATCTTTAACAATCCTTTGACACAGAAATACATGGCATCTTCTTTTTTAAAGAGGAGAATGTGAGGCACAGAGAAATTATACACTTTGCATAAGATCAAGTGGCAAGTACATTGTGAAGTTGGAATTTCAAATATCTGAAGTGAAATTTTCTGACTCGTGTGCTGGCCAGGTTGTGTCCTCTGGTTCTCTAGGCATAATGGTGATGGCGAGGGTATCAGAGTCTTTGCCCCTCCTCTTCCCAACCTCCTCCCCCAGACTCCAGAGTTGCTTTGCAGCCTAGGGCCCCTGCTCATGTCTTTTCTATGAAAAAAAGAAAACAACTCTTAAAACATGTCACTTTAGAGCAGAAGTCATAAAGAATTAACCACAAAATGTCACAATAAAACATGCAAAGCATGTGGGAAGTGATTATCAGCAGCTGTTTTCGACACTGACTTTGCAGCTCTCTTTCTGCATTGACCTCACATCTGTTAGCTTCAGAACGAAGAAAGGACTAGAGTTGGAAGGAAACATTTTTGGTGTTCTCTGTGCCAAAAAGCTCTGGATGGAAAAGCTTGGCTGAAGACATCAGGTACACCTTGAAGTGTGTTCTCTCTTCTCACCTAGGGTGATGAACATTGAAGCTGGAAAGGACTCCAAACACTTGTCTCCAGCCCTCTCACTTCACAGATGCACCAACCAAAGACCAGCTACTAAGTTGGTGATAGCAGAGTCAAAACCCAAGTCCAGGGTTCAAAAGTCTGCAATCATGCTCTTTGTATAGCACCAGGTAGCTTAGCCAGGTAGGCCATCAGGGGACCCCACTTCAGCTTTGGCTACAGAAGTTGGGGGGAGCAATGCCTACAGGAAGTAAGAGCTGGCAACGGGACAACAGTGATGACTCAATCATGAGCCAAAATACCAAGTTATTAAAAATAGATCTAACTTTTCCCTTCAACGACACCCAAACTTTCACAGACATTTCCAAGCTGTCTTTAGGGATTGGATGTCAAGGGAAACAGAAGATATTATTTTACTCTATTGATACCTTCTTTAAAGATTACTAGGAAGAGGTAATTAAAATGGGAGGGTACGAGGATTCCTCACTGCCTGGACCTAGCACTGTAACCAGAAGCACTTCTACATGTAGCTCTTCATGATCATAAATGAAATCAATGGTTCTGCAAAAGTGATTTTTCTTTGATTGCATATTTTCTCATTTCAGAAGTAGGACTTAGTGCTTCCGTGTAGTTTGTTATATTGTCTGTGGAGATTCATCAAGTCAAATACTTATATCTAAGTTTAATGGATCTGTCAGTATGAGGAGGTAAGTTTTGAACACTGAAGGGAAGATAGGTTATTTTACTCATAGACAAGTATAGGTTTACTGGCTGTATACTGTCTGTCCATGTAACTTCCCAAGGCTTTAATTTTCTCATCAGCAAAATAGCAATACTTGTTTTATGAGACTAATAGAGGGATTAAACAATTATCTTCCAAAATGGTTTGTATCTAATCATTGCTGGGAAAATGTTAGGACTTGTTCCCTCCAATTCCCTGTGAAGACACTCAAAATATTCAAGATCAACAAAAGGATCTCTAATTGATTAGGACTAATTGTGATATCAACACAGATCCCTAAGCATGACTATACTGTGTTCTTGGATCAAATTTCTCCGTGGAATTATCATTTGGTCCTCTTGTATGACTTGTCATCTACTCCTGTTGGCATACAATAGGCACAATATGGCTCTTCACTTTTCCCAAGTCTCCCTGTTTATCTGGAGCCAAAAGTTCTTCAAGTATAGCTTTGCCTCTACTAATTTTGAAATGCTAAGTGTTTGGTGTGTGTACACACACATATATGTATATATATGTACATACATATACATATATATGTGGTCAGTATATACATATATGTGTACATATGTGTGTATACTGATTTTAAAGAGAGAAGAGTTGAAAAGATTATCAGTGGGCCATTTTTTCTGAATCTGTAGATTTGAGGATCACTTATATCAGTCATGCTTTTGAGTTTTAGAAATGGGAAACAGATAATGCATAAAGATAAGGATAAAGATATCTTTTATGGCTTGCATAAAAGAAGAAATGATCCTAAATGAAAGAATTTAGTAAATTGCCAAGTCTGAATGTAATGAATTGGAACCACTTTTGCAAGAAAGGAATTTCTGTATGCCAGCCCAGCCTCTTTCTTGAGAACTAACCATTCACTCACATGGGTGAACTCTTGTAACGAATGGCTCCTTTACTGCCCACAGCTGAGTGGAGCAGAAATGGGCACCTCCCCAATGTGGGCTAAAGAGACTTTCTTTTGAGAGTTTGGACCTAAGGTGGTAATTAGTTAGTCTAAGAGTCTCACTGTTGGAAGCTGACCTGGTCTTAGGACTGGGCTAGTGATGCACCACCATGTGGCAAGAGGTGCTATGAATACAAGAAAAACACTGTTGGTAAGTGGAGACAAAAAGAAGAAACAATGACCCACAGCCATAGAAGAGTGGCTGTAGATCACTTGGAGTTTTACTGATTTTTCCAGCTCCTATTTCCTACTTTTTTAGAGCCCAAGGGTTGTGGGGTTCTATGAGAGACAGAAATCCTTCCAACAAATTCTCATTTTCACACATCTGAATCTATGTGCTCCTTGTATTTTTTTAAAAGTCTTTTTTTACTGAAGCAGTTTCTTTGATGTATTTGAGGTTACTATCCAATCACTTGGTGTTGGAGGCCTTATTGGGAAGGATAACTTCCTCATCAATACAAGGGAGCACAACTTTAGTCAGAATATAGTTACAATGACTTCTTTATTCAAGTTCACCTGCCATGAACTTTCATTTTCCTTTTTTTGCACAGGAATTCTTCCCAACTAAACCAGAGGCTTCTTCAAAAAGGCAATTCTCCTTATCCATCTTCTTACCCACTGTCATACCTGTATTGTAGTATTATTGAATTTTTAGGTGGTGTTTATGTAAAAAGAAAAAGGGAAAAAGAAACCTTTCTACTTCAATAATTTTCCATTGGGGCAAAACTTCTTTTGGCCTTGATTTAGAAAATAACCACATTTCTTTCTCTTTTTTATTGTAACCAATCTCTCTTCTCAGCTTTGTGTCAATGAGGAGATGGGTTTATTTAGTCAGTAATTTCCACTGCACAAAAATCTTAGGCCCAGATTGCCCTGCAAAAGCAATATGTTCTGTTTTATTTTTATATTACATTATATTTATTTTAATTGCATTCTCCATCTGGTCAAAGATGGCATTAAGCACAGTAAATGAAGGAAAGAAACAAAGAGCTATCTAGCCATGATAATAACTGAGATTATTATTATTCTTTTTTGAAAAAAATCATCTAGGGGCACTGTATCTTCCACATGTGAGACAAATTCCACAGCTTTCAGGAGAGAACTCTAGAGGGATTGTAAAGTGGAAGAAAGATGAAGATAAATGGGCTGAATCGGGATTCCTCGTGTCTCCTGCATGGTCCACAGTATTCTCATGCACTTGTGCAGCCCATTTCTCCAGTCAGCCCCAGGAAAGCATGAGGCACATAACACGTGAGACTCCCAAGCTATCCCGTGGACTCTGAATATTCCCAAAAGACTTGCAGAAGGACATGAATGCATGGGTTCAATCAACTGTTTTATTAATAAACTTTGAAAGAAACCCCTGCAGAAGAGGTCATTTTCTGCTTGTTTGGGGGGGGCTGTTTCTACAAGGCTCTCCTGAGAACTGGAGGTTTTCCAAATAAAGCTGTTGTTAAAGCAATCGCTTAGCATAGCAGAAAGCACATCCTCAACTCAGATGCCTGCAGTAGAAGGCAGGCGCCCACTGCCAGGTCAGGATGCAGCATGAGGGTGATCAGGGATGCTGAGTCGTCTGTTCCTGCTTTTAAATGTGAACCAATGCTGGAACTCAAAGGGAGGGTTTGCACATGAAAGTTTGCCAAAAACAAGTGGGTGGTGACATTCCCGACTATAATCTATTTCCCCTCCCACTCTTTGCAGTCTATCACTTAGGATATTTTATGTTTCAAAAAAAAAAAAACCACAAAAACCCATTCGAAATGGCTGAAGTAAATAATGGAAATTGTTGCTTTAGGTGGGAAGAGATTTCAGGGTGTATGGTTTCAGGTGTGGCTGAAGGTATGGACTCAAAGTATTCTCAAAAGCTCCACAGAGATCTCTGAGAGCCTTTTTCCCACTTGGGGTGTCAAGTGTTTTCTTCAGGCTGGTCCTAGGCTTGGATTCCAAAAATAATTTCACATCTCTGAATGTCAGGGAAGAGAAAAAGGGAAAGAAGGAGAGGAGAGAGTGAGGAGAGAGACACAGACAGAGAAGGAGGAAGAGAAAGAAGAGAGGGAGGAAAAGAAGGAGGAGGAGGGAGAAGAGGAAGGCAAGGAGGACAAAGAGGAGAAGAAGGAGGAAGAAAGGATAGAAGAGAAAAGGAGTCTTAGTTTTTAATAAGATCAAGGAAACATTTTCCCCCTGAAATTCCCAGAGAAGGGTCCTCCTGTTATTTTATAGGTCATGAATTGTATGTACCTCTTCAAAGCAAGAAGGGATGGGTGGGCTGTTCGGGGCATGTTGAGTTGATTGGAGTTGATTCCTGTATCTGAGTAGTGCCACTCCTTGGGGAATAGGGAATTTTCCCAATCTGGGCAGCTGTCATCTGGAAAGAGAAGGAAGTGACACAAGCAGCAAAGTCACAGGCACCTTCTTGAGTGTGCAGAAGAGCCCCTGGTACTACCACCACCCACCTATTCCCTCAGTGGGCCCCTTCCATCTGACAACTCCTACTCTCTACACCAATTTCAGGGCATTTTGCAGAATAGCAAATTTATGCATTTAACAACAAACGGCAAAAAAAGGGCAAGTGATGTTCTTCAGATGCTGTGTGTCCTACAAAGTTTCAAGGAACTGTCCATGAAATAGGGTGTTAGAACAAGAAAGATGGATTTGTAATTGCAGTAATGAACATGGTTCTAGACCTTCCCCAGTTGCTAGAAGTATTTGATGCTAGTGGATTTAAGTCCTGCTTCTTCTCCAAGGATTTACTATTGGCTGACATGAGCTGCCTTGCCTGGTCTCCTCTGTCCCAGCCAGCCTCTGATGGATGGGGTACAGATCCTTTTCTCAAATTGGGCCCAATCTGTGGTGCAGTTTGTCTCCAAAGCTTTCTGTGTCTCAGAGCAAACCGAGACCTGAATTTATGCACTTGTTAGACTCCCGTTTTCATTCACTCACTCCCTAACACTTTCCTCTTGAAAAAATACCTTCTTGATAAAGTATGCCACTAAGTCTGTACCATTGAGGTCTGCTTATAGAAGTATCTTACCTAAATCAGAGTCCACTTGGTACATAGGAGAAAGAAAGAAAGAAAGAAAGAAAGAAAGAAAGAAAGAAAGAAAGAAAGAAAGAAAGAAAGAAAGAAAGAAAGAAAGAAGAAGAAGGAAGAGAAGGAAGGAAGGAAGGAAGGAAGGAAGGAAGGAAGGAAGGAAGAAAAGAAAAAGAAAGAAAGAAAGAAAGAAAGAAAGAAAGAAAGAAAGAAAGAAAGAGGTGATATGAGATTCATCTTGGTTCAAGATGTGTTTGATGGGGGCTGGGGATATGGCCTAGTGGCAAGAGTGCTTGCCTCATATACATGAGGCCCTGGGTTCAATTCCCCAGCACCACATATACAGAAAATGGCCAGAAGTGGCGCTGTGGCTCAAGTGGCAGAGTGCTAGCCTTGAGCAAAAAGAAGCCAGGGACAGTGCTCAGGCCCTGAGTCCAAGCCCCAGGACTGGCCAAAAAAAAAAAAAAAAAAAAAAGATGTGTTTGATGAAGGAAGGGTTATGAAAATTATACAGTACTTGAATAATTAGGGCCCTGCTGTTTTGGGTTCACAGTCATTCTCACTAAAGTGACTTAATATAAAAGAGAAGATGTATTTCAAAAAATAAGGATGCCACAGAAGACTAAGGGCTGTGGGCACGCCTCGGTGGAAGGCCATACACAATGCCTCTCTTTTGACTTCTCTTAACTGTGTACCCATGGAGAAAAACTCTCATGCCATAGCTCTTCATGTTGCCCTCTTCCTCTCAGGAAATTGGAATGGATGTCTTGTCCCAAGGGAAGGAATTTTGATTGGTCCACTTATACCAAGTAAGCCCTGAGCCAACTGATCTTAGACAGGAAGCAATGGCCTGGGGTTCAGGTTGGATTGTACAACCACATCCTGGAAGCCTGTCCTTGTGAGATAGTTCACTAAGAAAGGTCATTGCCAGATACATTATAATCACCCACTATGCTAATGAGAGTGTTATGGCTCTATTTCCTTGAGGGTGATCTCTGTCCCTCCCCTCATCAAACCAGTTACTTTTTTCATAATTGCAGGGTTTTATTGTGATCATCAACCCAGTTATTCATGATGGGTGAATCTTAGTATACTGACACTTCAGACTGGAAGGGGAAGTTAACATGGTAGGTGACAGAACAGGGATACTGGAAGACTTTGGTAGATTGAGTGCCCCCAAGCAACATAATTACATTTAATGAAATTAATAAAGACTCTTTAATTGGGTTAATAATTTGGTGAAGATTTGGTAATAATATGTGCAAAGAAATTCTACATGATAATGTCTAGTAATATCTAAGAATTTTAGTAGTTAATTAAAAGAAACCTAAAAAGTTTATGAGCTGGTTGTGACAAGAGTTGGCTTCAATAAAGATTTTCCCATTGCAGGCCACACTGGGGAATAAGGGATCAGATCCAAGCTGGAAGCAGGCAGTGTGGACAGGATCAGTCCTCTTGCATATGCATATTCCAGACTATTGTTGTACTCCATTCCAGGCACTGTACTTTAAAAGTCATAGAAACCTAACTTTAGGAAGTAAAAGAATGTAGACCTGCTCATTGCCAGACACTATAGACAAACAGATTTGAGAATATAGCTTACAGGTTGTGTGGGTTGTATGGAAATGCAATCCTATGAGGAAATATACTGGAAAAATATAATGAGAAGAGGAAAGGCTGAGGAGGAACGGAGTAACTGTGTTCTGATATTCAATAAATTGTCATGTGGAAGAAGAAAGAAGGTTGATAGCTGTTATATAACACAGTAAACACAGCATACCAGGTGTTTAGGAGAGAAACTGGGACAAATTTGTGCTAAGAAAGAATTTGCCAATGATTCAGTATGTTCTTTGTGATAAAATAGGTTTGTTCTCTAAGTAATAAGCCCAGATTCTCTGGAGTGTCCAAGAAGTAACAAGAGATTAGTGACAATATTTGCCACCATTGATTTAACACTCCCTACACATCAAGTTCCATAGGTCAGACAAGTTCCATGTCATATGTAAGATCTCAAATCATCACAATAATCTCATAAGACACGAAACATATTACTTGTATAATTCAAATTACTTCCATATCACACATGGATGCCCTGAGGTCTGAAAACCTATACAACTTCATTACTTGTAAGTGGAAAAGTCTAAATTTGAATGGTTATCTGTTTAATTTCAAAACAGAGATGTAAGCAAGTATATTCCTGCTTTAGTTGCTTGTATGGGGTCACTATAAGGGATTAATGTACTAATTTTAATAACTTACTGAGCCTCCATGTCTGTCTGGTATATGTCTGAGATCTATGCCGACTTATAGCATACCATGATTCTATGGACTTTGGGTAAGGGAAATAAGCCAGATACTTCTTCTTCTCTACAAGGTTGGAATAAAATAAAATAGATGTATCAGTAAGTATAAGCCCACCTCAGTAACTCCAGCAAAGCCAGCCAAGGAGTGGTCCTACTATTTTTAGAGACTAAGGTAGATGGAAACTTTATCATGCTACCAGGTTGCATGATCCTAGTACCCAGAGAGAAAGCATGGACAGATGTTTACTATGTGTTACACCTCCTGCCCAGAGAAGATACATATCCCTTCCACACAACTTGCTATCTTCACACACATAACTTTGCAAAGGTGAAAACAATCATATCACAAGCCCAGAGGTGAAAAGTCACAAACATTTGGCATTAGACTAAGGTCTTCCACAATAGGGTTTTGATAACAGTAACAATTCAGAGTTTATAATTACATTATAGCTGTGATCATCAAGAATTCCTGAAGGAAGTTGTGAAAAGACAGTATAAGATTCATTCCCACAAATCCGGGGAACAATAAATTCCCTTGTTGATCTCATCACACCAATTGCCAGATGAGTCAGATGAGTGGTTTTTATTTGGTGCCATGGGATGTCTTAGATACCTATATAAGGAATAGGGTTGTGACTATGGGTCTCCCTTTTTTTCCTTCCTCAATTTCTTTCATCTATTTTATATAGTGTGTGTGGTGCATGGGGTGCGTGTGTGTGTGTCTGTGTGTGTGCGCGTGTGTGTGTTTGTTGTCTGATTTCTCAGCAACCATTCCTTCTTTCTAATTGCATCCTAGTTTCCATTTAGAGAATTACTTCCTTTATATTGAATGCAACCTCAGATGTCCTAACTACCACCTACACAGGCTCCTGCTTCCTGCTACCAGATCTCTTCCTGTCCCTGTCCCTCTTCCTCTCTTTCTGTTTTTACCCGTAAAAACCTCACTACAAGTACAAAAGAAATGGTGAGCATTCATTCCTTGCCACTTGAATTGATGCTAACTGTATAGTCCAAGCTTTATGATTTCATTCTCCCTTCAGCCACACAGAAACACTAATATCTGACCAGGATTTTCCCTTGTGCTCTAGTTGACTGTTCAGTTTCTCTTGCCTACAACCAAATAACCCTAAGTGTAAAAAATTCACTAAGATTTATTTTTGTTTTGTTGTATTGTTTTTAAAAAGCCATTAGAATTTGTACCACATGCTTTCAGACATTGCTCCTAGCCCTTTACTTTTAAGCTTAAAACTCAGCAAAAAAAAAGGTTTTTGTTTTGTTTTGTTATTTGTAGAACTGGCAGATGACTCAATGCAAATGTCACCACCAACAGGAAGCACAAAGCAACCTGGGTCAGTAATACAGCTTGCTTAAAAGATATCTCAATTTCTTTCACCAATCTTCCCGCACTAGCCTGTGAAATTTAACTCTTTCTAAATATTCCGAGCATTCCAAAGCTGTCAGCTTGCTCTCTATGCTGAAGCTGTGTGACCTGGGGCTCCCTCTTGAGCCTCATTCTCTGTTTCTCTGTGATGGGGAGAAATACCATTGTCTCGTGTACCCACTGACAGGGAATGAAGTGCTTTCTCATTTCCTTTCTGGACAATGGTGACACCATTTTCTATGAATAATTTGTGTCATCTTGGCACCACCTCCTCAATCTTCCTGGCTGATATTTATGAGTTTAAATATGGCTAATGATATAACATACCTGCCAGATGGCCAGTAGGAACTACCTGGGAAATATTTGAGCATCAGGCAAATGTTGAATTTTCTTGAAGTAAGACTAATATAAAAGCCATTTTTAGAAAGTAATTTAATACTGGTGATTCATAAACATCCAAAGAAACAAATACAAGTGGACAATACAGATGAATGAAACAAGAGAAACCTGAGGGTGGACTGTATACATTCTTCTTACTGAGTAACTGGCATCCCAGTAGGGCTGGTTTGTGTCTTAGAGCTCTCCCTCTCTCCTTGTTTGTTCTTTTTGGGACTCCTGATACTGCAGACAGTTAACATGCACGTCCTCTGTGATCTACCCCAGTGCTAGGACCTGGATGCTTCTCCATAACTGTTTATAGAGGATCAGTCAGATCATTTTATCTCCAGTGTCTTTATGGCATTTCTCTCGTACATTATTCTTTTCTGAGATCTAAACATTCTATGTCTCATACTAACCCCAAAAAGTATTCATTCTGCTCCTGCATTCTGCTGCATCTCTCCTCAGCATGTCCACCTGTTTCAGCAATTCTTGCTTTCCTCACTCAACTACCAATGTGCTACCTCTATCCCACCCAACAGTCCACTTTTCACAGAGTGAATTGTATTTCTTTCTTTCTGAAAAAGGGTATTTCTTCCTATTTGTCTAGAAAGCAGCACAGTTCCTGCAAGGAAGGACTGGATAAAGAGCATTATCTAGCACTCAAACTTAACTTTTTTCTATTAATTGTTACTTTGCTTTGATTTCTATCTTTCACAATACTACTTGGCCCTAGCAAAGACAAGCATATTTCAAGGGCAATCAGCAAAGCACACAAACACTATTCTGTGCCTTCTAAGTGAAGATTACTATTAGAACTAGGTGAGTGTGGAAAGAGAGGAGTTTCACAGGAGAAGGTCTCAGTTTCAGTGGGAGAGGGCTCAGAAAGACGAAAAGCAACTCGTTCTCTATACAAAAAGAGAAACCACACACCATCTTTGGATAAATTCAAAGATGTTTAAAGGCTTGCTTCTTTTCCATTAAATATTGGTTGTCCTTGCACACCTAGCTTGCCTGGATAACCTCATTATTCTCCACCCACATGAGGATCTCTGGGAAAGTCCAAGGAGCAGTATCTCATAGAAGTAACTATGAACACATCTGGTATTAAGTGGCTCTACTAAAGCACCTTTGCAGAGGGAAGCCCTTGATCCCATCTTACCAGGTGTATTCATTCCTGCAACTGTGCCTAGATAAATCAGAACAGCCCCTTCCAGGAGAAAGATGTCTGCTTACTGTCCTCCTCAAGTTCTTCTGTCCTATGCAGTTTTGAGATGCAGGTATTGGGAATTACAATGCCAGGCTGCCCCACTTGTAATATAGCCTGCATGAATATGTGCCTTCTGTGTGTTTCACACTACCAGGAGGAGTCTCCTACTCTTCTCATCAGCCATTCTCCTGCTTGCCTAGAATCTAGGGCTGGCCCTGTCCTTCAGAGGAGAGACTCATTTGCTATGTTCTTCACCCTGGACAAGGAGATCTTTCATTAAAAAAGGAAAGAAGCTTTATTTCTCCCTGAATTACAAGAATGAAAGATTTCTTGTAAACCTAGGAATTAAAATGCAGACAATTGACGAGTCCTTCAGTTTCCTTTTATTGGTCTTCAGAGGTGAGCCTGGGAACCGTTGTAAATATGTATTAGGATGGCTAGCTCCTGGCCTTCTGGTATTGAATCTCCACTCACAGTCAAGCCAGGTGTCGCTGTCTGATTTGTCTGCTGCAGCTCACGCCCATATCTCCCCTCCGAGCCCCTCACTTCCATCACCCTACTCTGGTGACAGTGACTTTGAAACTGGTAAGAAGCATTTTGAGGTGACACTGGCAGCTGCGTGGTCTGGAATGCATTATAATGTTATGTCTCAATTACACTATTCTTTGGTTGATACAGAAAGCAGGCACAGCCCAGATCCAGCCTTAGAGTGCACTGCCACCTCCTGGAAAACCCTCTGTGCCTTAAGACACTGGCTCTTAGGCGTCCATTGCTACCAACCTGAACACAGGACTTGGGCATGGCCTTTTATCTTCAGAACCAAAAATCTGGACACACAGTCATAATCTCTGGCCCCTTTCAGATTTGAGCACCAAATACCCAAAGGGAATGAAAAGGTGTTGCGTTGCCATCTTAATTAAAAATGAGTATCTAGGGCAGGGAGAGCACTGAGGTGGAAACCTGCCATCATCACTCCTGCCTTTTTCTCCCAAGGCTGGTAACAGATGCTGCTTACTGGAAATATGTGCTTGAGCTCAGGAAAGCCCTGCCCTGGGGACCTCCGGAAAAGGTGTCAACCTTATTTACACCAGGAAGGGATGGATGGAAGACACCAAGCAGAAGTCACATGCAGAGGCAGACACGGGAGTGAAGGCAGCCCTCAGGTCATTGGCCCTCTGCTCCATAGCCATTGTTGCTTGAGGTTACACCTTACAGGCAGATGAATATAACAAACTAGCTATTTTAGGAAAGCAATGGGGACCTAAGAGATTCTGTTTCAGCTCAACCTCTGAAGAGCAGTGACTACATCTCAGGTATGGCTTTATGGATGACAGCAGGTTACTTGTGGGGTATGGAACAGAAGAGCAAATCACTTGAGAAGGCATCAAAGTTCTCACCCTGAGAAATAATTTGGAGAACAGATTTCCCTATCAACAGCTTTCCCTGAAAAAAAAATCCTTATCTGCATTAAAACATATGAAATGTTCTTATTAACGGAACTAATTAATTGCCATTAATGAATTGATGACTTCAATTCTGTCTGAAATTGTGTCTCTGAATTGATAGCTTTTGTCTTTTAGAAGGGTAGCCATGGGCCATTGAAAAATACAAAAACCCAAATATGTATATATTCTTTCCTTAGAAAAATGTATACACACTTTTCTTGTTAACTAAAAATATCCATAGAATCCTATCACTATCTTACCAAAACCAATGTGATCTTAACAGCATTTAATTAAAGATGCCCTTTGCAGCTAGTCTTTCTTTGCAAGGATGGGTATACTGGTTATTTGAAAGGAAAGAGACAGGTCACTGGAATATTTCGAATGAGCAGAGCTCTGGTTTTGGCACCTACAAACAATAGCCAGGGGGAATTTCCACTTGTCTTTCACTCCCTAGCCTCATATTGAAACCAGAGTTAAATGTTCATCCTTTACAAGTCCCAGATTTTCAGAGGTATACATCTGAAGAGCTCTGATAACACCTGGCTTCCGCCTGGTTCCAGGAAAACAAAGCTAAATCAGGGTTCTGCCCTGGCACCTGTTTGGTCATATCTTTTGTCTTCACCCCTGGAGAGAAACCTCATGAAAGAGATATGGGAATACAGCCTTCCTCGCTGTGGCAAGAGCAGACATTACCTGTTCTAACAATGTCATGGTGAGCCCACAGCCCTCCAAGAGAACTCTAGCAACCAAAAAAGTGAAAGATGAATTCCAAGAACTCCTCTTAAATAGCAGTTAAGTACTGACAGACAGAATTAAGTCCAGGCTTGGAGATCCTTTCCTTTTGGATCCAGGCTTCTAACCAAGTGTTCTTATCTTTGGCTCATGGTTTGCATCTCTATCATCAATTCCTAAAGGGAAGCCAGACTAATCTGTTGGCAGAAGCCATGTGGTAACAGGGGAATTTTCTGCCTTGAGCTTCCCAAGAAGCAGTCTCCTGTAGCTTCTCTTCTTCCTGGGTCACATCAGCAGGACATTGAGGTCACTTGCTTCCCCACTTGAAATGGATGGAAGTCTATACTTGAACAAAGGAGGTTTCTCCTATCTAAACCTCTTCTCTTGTCATGTAGCAGATGGGAAAAGCACAGCCAGATGAATAATGAACATAAACTCCTGTTTTTTGCATATTGGGCGCTGTGCTTAGTGTTTCAAGTATATGGGCTCGCTATATTGAAAGCACACATGTCACCATCCTTTAATTCCAAATTGGGAAATGTAAAAGGTAGTTCAGTCAAGTGTTGTTGCAATAGTGCTGTGTAACAAATTACCCAAATGCTCAGAGGCCTACAACAGAAGCACATATCAAGGCCTCAAGTACATGGGTTTCTAGAAGGTTTGCCACTCAATGCTGGACTCAGCAGTAGTGTCTCTATACCATACCCTTTTCATCCATCTTAGACCAATGGGCACACCGAGGGTACGGTCTTCCCCTGCTGATTGTAGAGATGGAAGATGAAAGTGGAACATCAGAAGCCACTTAGGTCCAGAAGTACCACATGGACATTCACACTTATCAAAACTTAGTCACAACAAAAGTCACACAATGAGCCTGAAGTTAAAGATTGGGGAAGTATACCTGACTCAAGATGAAGCCAAGATGAAGTAGATATAGGGAAGGGTGAAGAACAAGAACCCAAGCTTACTCAAGGGTGGAGCTGCACTTTGAACTTATGCTACTTGGCTTCAATCACAATTTTATCTACTGTCTTATATCAGGACTTAACAGATTTTAGCTTGATTGGTGAAGACAAATAAATATGAGTGGGTAAAGAAAAAGGTGAAAAAGCAATGATGGAATAAGGACAGGACACAAGAGAGAGCATAGTCACAGAGAATGCGCACAAAGCCTGTTTCACCTTCTGGAATGTCTATCTTACATATCTTAAAAGTATTCAGACTCAACTGTATATACTGGTATTAGAACTGGGAAAGTGAAAGGGAATACCAAAATTGAGAGACACAGGATAAAAAGACGAACGACTATAAAAGCAATACTTGCAAAACTGTTTGGTGTAAACCAACTGAACAACTCATGGCGGGGGAGAGGGAAAGGCGGAGGGGGGAGGGGGGAGTGAGGGAGGAGGTACAAGAAATGTATCCAATGCCTAATGTATGAAACTGTAACTTCTCTGTACATCACTTTGACAATAAATAAGAAAAAAAAGTATTCAGACTCACTTTTAAGTCGTATTTCAGGGAGTTATGTCCTCTTGTATTATCATGCCTAACTTCAGAATCTTGGGACATTACTCTCTTAGAAAAGGCAAAGGAGCCAGAAACACCAGTTTCTGAACTCTACAAGGGCCACAAGAGACAAGGCCAGCCTCACGATGCATAGGAAGGCAAGCTGGAGGGAATGGAGCAATGTTTTAAAAGGACCTCTGGGGTCAAATGGGATTGAAGCAAAATAATAATGGCAGTGGATAAAGAGTGAGCATGCTAGAACCTGCCCACGAAGAATCTACTTTCTGTAATGCTGGCTCTCAACCTGGCACAAGATTTCAGATTTGAGCCAGAGATAATTTTATTGGTAGTGACCCCTGTCAAGATTAGTCATCCAAATGTCATCCTTCAGCAAGAAGTCAGTGAAGACTTAAAGAAGAGGTCATTGCAAAAGAGGGGGCTAACTCTCCAGTCATCTAGAACTTTCCCACTGGGTTATGACAGTCTCCCTTTATCTTTCAGAAACTATTTATTTGGATAATCTCCAGCAAGGATCCTACTTTCTCTGCCCTCCCCCCGCGCCCCAACCTGAGTTAATATTTAAGGATCTACTGATGATTTACTCATTCCGCCTAACTGGATACGTGTAGGCTTTATGGCTATGATCCAGAAACCTATCTTACTGAAAGAAATATTAAGACAGCTTACGGAAGACCAGAGATGAATATGAGTGAGCCAAGAAAAAAGACAATAGAAGGCTCTTACAAAGGAAGGAGGCAAGTCATCTCTTCCTGGTGACATGAGTGAATATGGATCTCAGGAGATGTGCAGAGATTCAGCAGGCAGTCAATGCTGAGAGCCACTGGCCTGTGTGGGAATATTCCTTTCTCTGTGCTTGGCCACCTCTCCCAACCCAGTCTTTCCTGGCAAGTGTCATTATTGAGAGGCTGAGTGCTCTTTGGCGAGGCCACCATGAGACACCTAAACAGTTTCCAGAGTTCCAGAGCTCTGGAGAATCAGGAGGTAAAAGAGGGACCACTGGGAAGACATGTTTCCTATCAACCACTTCAGAATCCACTAGGCAAGCTAGGCAAGGCAACACAGGGGTGGGAGGTAAGCAGTCCAGCACTGGCTGTTCAGTGCTGTCATTTTCACCATTACTCTATGATGAGAATTCTCTGTCTATATCATGGCATTTCCCATGAGAACTGAGGCTGTGGTAACAAGAATCCCAATTAGTTTTAGGCTCTCAATATTTACTGAGCACTGACTCTGTGACTAGGGAAAGTAGTCCGGGGTGCATAAGAGACTGCTCTAGACTGCTCTAGAAAATCACAGCACTTTAACTCACTTAAACTGGCCCAAGGCAAATCCCTTTATCATTTCTATTTCAACACTGAAGCAGTGACTTCTCCTTGAAGTGCTATTGGAGAGCTTTGAACTTGGGCAACTTTGCTATAAAATGTTTATTCTTGGACATGACAGTGTCTTCCACTTGCATGAAACTTAGGAACGAACCAGAATTTGTGTAAGGATGTCCTCTGAGTAGAAGACTTCAAATCTAGTTGTAGATTATGCCCAGCACACAGCTGAGACATACATGAATTTCACTTTCTTTTTGAAAATATGATATGTTGATTCCTATAGCATGGATTTCGAGATTTGTGAAGAGCTCATTGGAAAACAGAAGTACTTTTTCTCTAGGATAATGGCAAGGATAGAGTTAAGACCCAGAGTGGTTAAAGGGGTTATCACCTCATTCCCATAAAGGAAGAGCCTGCTGTGATTTAAAAAAAAAAAAGAGAGAGAGAGAGAGAAAACACAGATGCCAGATGAAACATAGAAACCCACACACCTTAAAAACATTTTGGGGATACCTGGCTCCTTCTGTTTGGAACTCCCTCTAAAACTTTTAGCTAAATGAACCAACAAATAACAATCCATCCATCCCTCTGGTTCTGCTCAAACTAGGTTGTTTGGGGTTCCAGTCTCTTGTATCTAATAACCATCTACCCGGTTCTTCCTGTGGGTCCTTGGAAGAAGGTATATGCCTCAATGCTGGGCTTAAGAACTCTTTCCTTCAAGAACAAGAATTTCTTCCTGTAGTTGGGAATGTCTAGAGAAAAGCCCTCAACAGCAGATTTGTTTTTGAGGGGTAGGAGAGCTGAATTCCAGGCGTTTTTGCATGCTAGGCAAGTACTCTAGTACTTGACATATGCCCCTAGCCCCTGTGGAATGTGTGTGGGGAGGGGTGTGGGGGTGAGCACATGGGTCTTAGAGCTTAATCTCAGGGCCCAAGGGCTGTCTCTGAATTCTTTTTAATTTTCCCTCAAGGCTAGTACTCTACCCCTTGAACTATAACTCTACTTCTTGATTTTATGAGTGATTAATTGGAGATAAAGGAGTCTCATGGATTTTCCTGCCCAGGCTGACTTCAAACCATGATCCTTAGATCTCAGCCTCCTGGATAGCTAGGATTACAGGAGTGAGCCACTGGTGCCTGGTGTCCTTGTTTTTATTTTGTTTCCGATAAAGGGTCTCACTAACTTGGCTTGGGTTGGTCTTGCATTTGCTATCCTCCTGCCTCTGTCTTATATGTAGCTGGCACTATAGGCATGTGTTACTGCACCTGTCTATACTGTGTATTACTTGATTGAGCTGTATGTACTTCCAGGTCATTGTTCTCCAGCTTGGGGGAAGTTGAGTTCAGGATTATCCTCTCCTCCATTGCTCCCTGCCATGCTTATGAATTCCCAATCCGTCTCTCTCACCCTGTTCCACCCCACACTGCCTCATAAAATTCACTGAGGGTTATTTATAATTACAGAAGTATAGTTGAGTAGAAAAATCCATTGATGTCATTAGAATCACCAATTAAAGAATGTGTCTTGCACGGATCCTAGATTATAGGTAGGCAGCTCATAGATCATAAGCAGACTGCTTCCCTGTGCTGTTCATTTTAAAACCATGGAATGACTGCTTTCCCAACGCCCATGCCTTCTCTACAGGGATGCAGATAATGGCTCCTCTTAGATCTGTGCACATAGCCTGTATTTATCATTATGTGAAGTGTTTATTTGCTTTTTTGTGTGTGTTTTGAACTACATCTTAGGATATAGTTCAAAGACTTGAATTTTATCCTCTTTTATTAAAAAGTAAATCAAGGTATTCCTGCATACCCAGTGGCAACTTTATCCTAATTATGAGCCAAATATTCTAGTTTAGTATTTCCCACAGCATCCCCTAGGAGTTTGTTAAATATGGGAAACTTCACGTTTTTGACCGATCTGTGGATATGTCTAAGAAGCTGTGTCCTAACCAGTTTTTCAGGTGATTTATATATAGTTGAAAAAGTATAATCTAAATTTTCAAGAGTATCATATTTCCTAGGGTTTTAAAAAATTCTCTAAATGTCTGAAGAGTTGAATTTCTCCTTCCTTCCTTCCTTCCTTCCTTCCTTCCTTCCTTCCTTCCTTCCTTCCTTCCTTCCTTCCTTCCTTCCTTTCTTTCATTCTTTTGCTGGTCCTGGGGGTTGAACGCAGGGCCTTGGTTCTATCCCTGAGGCTTTCTGTGCTAAAGGCTAGAGCTCTACCACTTGATCCCACTTCTGGGTCTTTCTGTTTATGT
The DNA here is from genome assembly GCF_023159225.1 of Perognathus longimembris pacificus. Taxonomy (NCBI): domain Eukaryota; kingdom Metazoa; phylum Chordata; class Mammalia; order Rodentia; family Heteromyidae; genus Perognathus; species Perognathus longimembris. The sequence continues at coordinate 24,357,992 of NC_063164.1, forward strand.
GTTACTGAGGAATCAAACCCAGGGGTTCATGCATGCTAGGCAAGCACTCTACCACTAAGCCACATTCTCAGCCCAGGATTTGAATTTCTAAGAAACTTCCAGCTAAAACCACTGCTACTGGTCCATGGACTAGTAAGTGCTTCAAGACTGCATGGCCATTATTGGGTGGGAAGGAATATCCGCAAGCCCACTGTCCACATCTCTTCCCTAAATCAGGCACAGTCTGGTTTTATCTGATTCATATACCTTGCCTCAAGGTAAAAATTTTTATTTAAAATAAGAATTCTGCTGTAAAACAAACCTTTTAAGCAACAGCCTTAGAGAAAGTAGTCAACCTTTAAAGTGATAGACTCGCAAACCTAATTATAAAGCAAATGTCATAGGGTACATCAGCGTATGTGCAAAAGGAAACTGGTGCTGATGATAGTTCTTAACTTTTTAAAAAGCTTTTACCCAGTTTCCACATTGAACAAAATTTGGAATATGAGATTGAAATGAAAGCTTTTAGTGACACAACACTTAAGTTTACAGAAGGAAAACCCATGCTAAATTTCAACTGACACTCCAATGTGACAACTCATACTTCCTGTCTAAAACCAAATGGTTCCTCATTTCACATCCTTTCCTGCTGGCTTCCATGGATGGCTTCATGAGTCCATTTTGAATACTATTTTACCTTTCTAGGTAGAGATGAAAAAAAGATGGCTGATAAATTCTTACAATCTTATGGAAGCATCCACTAGTATTTTCTGAATCAGATACTGTCAATATTTTCAACCCTTCTTTTCTCTATATCTTCATATTCAGAAATATCCCACATCACTTTTTAAAATAATCTCTGCTTGTTTCCTTTGTTTCCATTTCTATGGTTATCAATTCTCCTGAGGTCTGATTCAGTTTATGTGTGCAAAGCATAATATCTAACTCATTTGTTTTCCTTCTTCCCTTCAACTGCCTCACTCTAGTACATCTTTCCACAACACACACACTACCTCAAGTCCCTCTCCTATCTGGCATTTAAGACCTTCAGCTACCTGATCTCAGTCTTTCTGCTTTACCGCCTTAGAATTCTCTCCCAAACCAACTGGGTTTCTGTGGTTCAAGCTCATTACATTTCATCTCTTCTGTTAATATGGCTCTCTTACATCACTTATATAAAGCAAGGACAATGTTCCTTTTCCTTATTGGAGACATTATTTTTAGCTGATTTCCTCACATCTGCTGTTTAAAATGAAGAAAAGCCTAGGGATGAAGGAAGACATTGTAAGAGCTCCCTGGGAAAGGAATGTTCCAATGGGGTGGGAGTTAACACATTCTCCTTTAAAGCTCCTTAGAGCTTTATTTATTTGCTTATACCTATTATTTTAAATGGATTAATATTTTAAATAAAATTCCCTTTTCAGAATACTTAAGGAAGCCTATACAATCTCGATTATAGCACAGTAGAAAGCTGTAACAAGTGGCTATTAACTTTTCCTAAAATCTTGTCATAATACCGATAACTTCAAAATGCTACAGACCATAAAGGCTCATCTTCCAACATGAACTACATTTGTTTTTCTAGAAGTATAAATTTTATCTGGAACAAGATTCTTCATGATCTATAATAATAACATCTTCAACATAGACCTAAGCCTGTCCATTCAATATTCATAATCTGTAGACATAGTCTTATATTACTGTATGCATATCATCTTGTATTACAATGTCAATGCTTGTATTAAGTATTATTCCAGAAAGTTAAAACATGTTTTGGTAATAAGTCCAAAGGGGCGTGGTGTGTTGCATAGGTTCCCCAGAAGTAGGTTTTAAAGTGATGAGTTGTGTTCAAGTGGTTTACTAAGGAGGTGCTGTCAAGATAAACTGGTAAAGGGAGCCAGAAAACAGGCCAAGGGAAGAGAGGAAGCCATGCAGGATGCAAACTCTGGGAAAGACTCTTTAGAGTATGACTTTGAATCCTCCTTCCATATTTCTGCAATGTTAGTTCCATCTCTCACGGCCAGGGACCTGGGCATCTGCTGCAGGAACTACCATCCAGGAGGGGAGGGGGACTTTTGCTGGTGGGTGTCACTCCCACATATTTCTAGCTTCCTGTGCAACACACAAAGTACACACAATATCTCAAGAGAATTCATTGGGAAGAGGTGCACGTGTGATTTGTTGGAGGCAAAAAAACAACTTCAAGGATGGAGAAGGATACTGAATGGATCTGGAAGAGTCATTGGCAAAGCATGAACAGCATCCACTGTAAGAACTTCTGATAGCCTAGAAACAAAAGTTCCTGTCCCACAGGCCAATCAACAACTTAAGATTTCAGTGACCACTACAGTAGTTCTGTCTCACTTAGCCTTTCCATCAAATGCATAGCTCAAGACCTTTCTGAAACTTTTACAACAAATAATCAATTCGGGGTGTTTCACAATTCTTTTGTATCGCCATTTTAAAATTAAGCCATGGGTTTCTCTTAGTGCCACAATAAATTTATGCCAGATTCAAATTGTATACATAAAATAAAAATATCAATAGGGTGATATAAATATAAATTTTAGAAACTTAAGAAGGATTGATAAAGCATCTAAGAAAAGACACATTTACACATAATGAAAATAAAACTGTAACTTATTTTTGACTTGTTGTGGAAAAAGGGCTAGAAGCTTGACTTCCCGCTGAATCTATCATTTACATAATTTTAAACTCCAAATTCTATATATCAAGAAGACCCAGGGGCTGGGGATATAGCCTAGTGGCAACAGTGCCTGCCTCGGATACACGAGGCCCTAGGTTCGATTCCCCAGCACCACATATACAGAAAACGGCCAGAAGCGGCGCTGTGGCTCAAGTGGCAGAGTGCTAGCCTTGAGCAGGAAGAAGCCAGGGATGGTGCTCGGGCCCTGAGTCCAAGGCCCAGGACTGGCCAAAAAAAAAAAAAAAAAAAAAGACCCAAATACTTATAGGGACAGCTATGGGGGAAAAAGTATTGACAGAATTTTCTATAAGGAAAGAACTAGTAAATAGAAAATATAATTACAGTCAAACTGCCTAAAACAATAAAATATGCGTTATAGAAATATTTTCATTACCATGGAGATAATATTAAATTGAGTCAAGTAAAAGCACTAATATTTAAACTTTTTGGATCTAGGAAAACAGCAAGTTTGTATCATTCAACTTGACATATAAAGCCTATTTGGAGATAGTCCTTTATCGGCCCTTTTTTCTCCTACATACCTGGCTGCCTATGCAAAGAAGGCCAACTCCCTTCCTGGGATTTTCCCCAGAGTTTTGTATTTGCAGAAAGCCAGCAGCCATTAGTAACAAGGATATGTCTTTTTTGCTCTTTGCTTACCATGGAAGCAATGCATTCCCAAGCTCCATCTTTCTCTCTGCATGTGTGTGCGACACTGGGGCCCTCTGTACTATCCTCTTGGAAGTCGATGGCAAAAGGAACCAATGTCAATATGCTGATACATGTGCTGCTTAATGCACCATTGAGATATAATGTACCTTGACTCTGACCCAGGCATTTTACCTTCTACCAATAGGCATGAAACAGTAACAAGCTAACTTCTTACCTTTAAAGTTGGGTAAAAAAAAAAAAAAATCCAGTCCTAGATCCAACAAATGCACTGTACAGTGTGTCCTCGGGTTGACATTAGTTGTATCAGCTGTGAAAATTTCCAAAACAATGTCTCCTGTTAGACCAGGAAGCTGAAAGAATCCTCAAGAAAGATCAGTGTGGCCATTCATCATCTTTCTACCCTTGTTCTTAAGATCCTTTCACAGGAAGTAGAAGATTTCCAGAAGAAGCAAAAACAAAGTCTTGGCTCCAGGACTACCTGCCCTCCTAGTGTATGGTGGTCCTGAAGGAAACCACCTTAAGAAGCAATGATTGTATCATAAAATCTAGACATGTAGGATGTTTTCAGCAAGCTGATGGGTTACATTTCTATCTCTTCCTTCCAACTTTTATAGCCCATGTGCTCTAGCCTATGATATCAAATAAACTAGTTTATAGCTCCTCAGAGGTCCACATTCTTTTATTTTGAAAAAGCCCCCAGAAGTTAACACACAGACCAGATTGGAGTAGATGGCCTGACACTTAGGCACAGCTCCTCGGCTTGCTCCTTGACTGTCTGCTGGTGGGCAACCCGAGTTTTCCTCTTTGCTAGGCTGACCATTGCTGAAACCTATCCGGTTTCCCTGACGCTGCCACAATTGTGGAGTTGGCATTTTTATGTAAATAGCTGTTCTCTGATTCATTAAACCCCCTTGCCCCTGACATTTTCCTTTCTGACCCTTATCAGCCACATGCTAACAAAACATGAAGAAATGAAGAGGACAAAGAAAGGCAATAAAAGGGTTACAACTGAGAAGTGTATTGTGACTGTGACCAACAAGAAAATTTGCAAATGGGTGACTGAACACCCTGGGTTGCCCTGTGAGGCAGTCACTGCTCCATTTGTTCAAAGCCTGTCAAGTGCTTAGCACCATTTCAAGGTGTCACCTAGAGATACATCGGAAATGACAGTCCTGGATGCTACTTTAAGAGCACTTAAATTTTCATAGGTGAGATAGCACAATTAAATGCTTATGTATCCATAAACATACAATCTGGTCTTTGCTCACCTCTCTCTGTACTCTCTATTTCTTTCATAGCATGTGTCACAGCCTGCAATGTTTAGTTTATTTATTGTGTTCTTGCCAAGTATGGTTTGCCCTAAGCTGGGATTTGCCTGGTATGAGACAGTGTGTCCATTCCAATTATTTATGGTTGCTACTCTGAATCTTGCCCTCTGGAATATAAATTACAAATAGACAGGGACAATGTCTATCTTACTCACCATTGTAACCTCGCAGCCAGGCAAAATGTACCTAGTGGATTCTCAAAAAAATAATAAGTACCCCAAACCAGCAGCCACCATTAGGAAGATTATATAATTTATCTATGAAGTGTGGCTACTTACACAGTAATACAAAATTAAGGGAGAACTTTAATCAAAGGTATAAACCAACTTTATAAATATTTTAGATGAAGATTGCTAGTGGCTCATACCATTTACGAGACCTCGGTCTCAACCAATATCTGGGCATGATAGTACACACCTATCCCTTCAACTATGAGGGAGTCTAAGATCAGGAGGATAACAGTTCTAGGCCAGCTGAAGCAAAAACATTCGTAAGATCTCATCTTACCAGAAGATGCTGGGTATGGTGGTGTATGGCTGTCATCGCTGCTGCAATGAGAGCTATAAATAGGAGGATCATGGTTCAGGCAGGAGCAAAATGCAAGACTTTGTCTCACAATTAAAACCAGAGAAAAAAAGGATGGAGGCACCATTTAAGCTCTTTCTGAATAAGCACAAAGCCTTGAGTACAAACCCCAGTATTGACAGAAAAAGAAAAAAGAAAAAGCAAGCAACCAAAAAACAATCCTTGCCAAGAAAACCTATTTCTACATCATTTTTCTTAGTGAATGTTGAGACCACTAATCAGAAAAAAAAATGGTAGCCCTAAAAATGTCTTATCCTATGAATTTTCATAGATGTGAAGCACAGTGGAGCTCCAATGGTACCCACAGTCTTCTCAAGGCTAAAAGCTAGATCGAATAATAACAACATAGCTGGCCTATCTCAACTATAAACCCAATGAAGCTCAAGAGTGTGACGTTAAACATCAAGCAGAACAGTATCACTGATGACCTTAATCTTTCATTCTTCACATGGTCCTTTGTTCCACCCCCTGACGCTGAGCTTAGCCATGTGACCAATGAGATGTTAGCAAATATAAGTCAAGAAGAGGTTTGAAAAGTGCCTGCACACAGGGACTTTCCTACAGCATGCTCTTTCTTCTCCTACATACCTGCTTTAACCTGACAATATCAGGTACACAGCAATGGCTTGTCCTCTCTGCTGAGGGTGTCCTAGAACATTTAAACGACTGAGCATGACAAAGATGAAATAATTGCCTGACACTGACCACAGATGTGTATATGAGCACAGTCAAGATCTGAAGGATTGCCTTGCTGACCTTATAGACTGTGACCCACAAGTTTTAGAGGGGTTTAGTTTGTAGGGTTATTGGTGCAAAGCTGATGAATACTCTAGTTTTATATAATATTAACAATTATAGCAACATTAATATTTAAAATGCAAACACGAATCTTCTTTTTTAGAACAGAAAATATTTTTATTTCCATCATTTGATTTCTCTACAAGTGCATACACCTTTCTCCCCACCACATTGACATCACTGGGGTTGAGTGGGTCAGGGTAGGAAGCACTTAGAGGAGAGAAATGAAGAGCCACAGCAGGCTCAGCACCAGAGTGGGGGTTGTTATGTTCCTGGCATTGTCAGAGGGCCAGTATTTCGCATGCATATCTTCTAGGAAGGGTAGCATGGCTTCCATGGCTTCACTGGGGCCGAAATCTGAGCTTCAGGCAAGACAAACCCTTAAGTGTCATTGGTCCTCAGCTCAAATGTGTATGGGCTCAGTGTCTCCAGCCCAGTCTCTTGAAGGCCCTGATGTGACGTCTATAAAGAAAAACATAAAGGCAGAAATAGAAATCAGAACTTTGAAAGAACAGATTTCCATAGCTATTTGAGGAAGTTCAATCAATACCACAAAGAAACTGTTTAGAATTAGAATCCATAGATGGCTGTCTTCTCTCTCTTCTTGATGGGGAGACACTTTAGGGGTGTATCTAATTTAGCCCCTCACTTATTCATCGTCCCCAGCACTGTACTTGTGACAGAGAGCAGAGATTAAAGTTTCTCAACTGAATAAAAAACAAAATGACCTTAAATTGCAAGGCAAGGGTGGACTAACTGACTTATATAAAGGAATAGAAAGAAAATGACTCACAAGAAAATTATTATTCAAATAATATCCAGGTAGGCATTAGAGGCTGAAGGAGGGGGCGGCTGGGCCTGGGAGAGACACTGCTTTCAACTTCATTCCTTCCTTTTAGATTCTTTCTCCAGCCCCACCTTGTTCTGCCTTCCTGGCTTCATGTATCTTCTGGGAATTGAATGAACTGACCAAGGTTAGCAGACAATGCCCTTCCTGTTAACTCCTGTGCCTTCTAACTTGCCAGCTCTTTATAACTGAAGCCAGGGGAAGTTCTGGGCTGAGCCAGTGGTTTATTAGTTTTTTCTTTTAGCTCACACCTTATCTCTAGAGAATACGAATCTAGACTTATACAGACTCTCTTTTATCCTTGGCCATTGATTTGTACAACTCACTGGACCCTAGGAACTCTTCTGTTCCTCTCCTGTCCACCAAACTCCATTGGTGTCTTTTGTGCCATAGATATTATTGAAGTGTGAAAAATTGATACTTACATATAATGTCTTCACTCTATTCAACTCTAAAATTTGTTCCATACTTTGCTTTCAATGCATTTACTGCCTTCTGTCCAACTTCAATCTGTAGGTAGGAAATGCAGAAAGAGGAGAGGAGGGGAGGGAAGGGGAGTAAAGGGAAGGAAGGAGAGCAAAGGGAAGGGAAGGGAATAGAAGGGAAGGGAAAGGAAGGGAAGGAAGAACTCTGGTAATAAAAATAAATTTGACAATCCAAGAGTTTGGATCTTTCTGCAGAATTCTAGACTACCTTTCTAGCCTCCTACTGGATGCTGACATCTAGATAGCCTATTAGTACCTTAGGTAACACACACCAACATTCAATTTTATTATCCCTTCCACCAATAACACTGTTCTGGTTCATACAGGCTAGGCATCCTGCAGGCATTTTTGTCCTTTTCTCTAAGTGATCAACTTGTATTTCTAGTGTCTTTACCATATGTCAGACTCATTATCTCTGAATTGGTCTGTTGCATCTTCTAATAAGTCTCTTTTCTTCTCAATCCTTGTCCAGATGATCAGTGCTCTGATCATGATCCTGTTGAAAAGTCCCGCATAACCCAGTTGTATGTTGAATTCTTAGCCTAGACATTGAGGTCTTCTATAATTGGCTCCCAATCCACCTTTCCAACACTTGATTCTTCACACCCATTCTAGATTACAATCAAACTCAAGTTTCTCCACTGTTCCTCAGATATGTTCCATGTTGTTCTTCTGTCTCTCTTAACTTTTTTCAGGATGCTTCTTTGACCTGGAATCCCTACCTCTAATCTCTGCTTCTTTGGAATTCTGTCCAATCTCAAGGGAGTTTTTCAAATGCCAATTTTTCCATGAGATTTTACCTAGTCACTCCAAGGTTGAGAGATCCTACTTCTTCCACTTAGAATTTCCCATAGTCCTTTATTCATACTTCTGCTGTGGGTTTCCTCTTCCTTTTTATTATAGATATTTGATATATCTCTATCTTAGACTTACAGGATTTCAGAGTTGGAGGGCACATACATATCACCATATCAACTTATTCCACTGGAAAAACCTCAGAAAAAGATAACTTCTAAGATCTCATCTTTCCCTCTACACATTCTTCCCTGATATCAGAGTAACTAACTAAAGTACAAGTTTACTCACTGTGATTATTGAGATTCTAATGAATCTTCTTACATCAGTTTGAAACAGACACTCGAGTATTTTGCATTTTAGACTACCCAGTGCCGTAGTCGACCCACCAGGCAATGTATGAGCTACTTCTGCTTACTCTACACAAATATACCCAAAGCCCTTGTCATTCCTGCATTCACTCTCATCTACCATTGCTTTGGCCCCGGGACAGACTGACTGCACGAGACAGGGCATCATCTCTCAACAGGATGGGCTTCATTTTAGATATCATCTCTTCTTTCTGCATTGCTCAAGATATAATAGATATAATAGAGTGGTACGTTGTTGGCGTGGAGACAGGCCCAGAGAAACCCAGAGGAAAGATTAAAAAGGCAGTAAGTAAGTGGTGGAGGTGGTTGGAGGCAACAACTATGGGCAGTGTGCATTGGACATTTGCAATTCTGCATGTGGCAAAGATAATTTTTTTTAAAAATGAAACAAAACATTTTAAAAACCTTTTGCTTCTCTCCAGTCACTACTCAGAATTCTATCTTTGGCCATTTACCTGCTTTCTTCTTGAAAAAAAAGATTCTAAGTTTGTCTCAATTCCTGGATGTGTTTTGCCCCAAACTGAGATAATAGCTATAAAATGCTGAAGAAGTACAAGGAATAAAGATAGTTTAATCATCTATACTGGCAAGAGTACAAGAACTATTTGTAGGAAAAAAAAGAAAAATTATAAGAGGGAAAGTGAGTGTTAGAAAGGGGATTCCTGGGCAAGGAATTTCTGGTAGGAAATGAGAGTGAAGGGTGGAATGGATTGAAAGCTGTTATGAGTGATAAAATTAAGAGTGAGAGGGGAAAGGAAGTGATATAATATACCAACTGTGCTCTTTCTGGAAGTTCTTTGAGAGCCATGTACTGGGGACTTAAATTGTTTTTTAATTATTTATAATTCACTAATGTTCTTCTGTTTCTTGGACTGTAATTCCATGATAGTTAGTCTATACCGAAGCCCTACCTTTTATCTGGGATAGCTATAGCTGGGTCCCTGAAAAATCTAGCCACAAGGTACACTTTTCCATCTAAATGATTCATCAGAACTTTTCTGCTCACCCTACACAATTATTTCATCTTTCCATATCAGCTCTTAGTTTATGCCTTAACTCAAGGTTTCAATCTCTACCATGTGATCATGAAGATCAAATGAGATAGTATCTGTAAAAAGTCCCTTTGTGGGCTGGGAATGTGGCTTAAGTGGTAGAGTGCTTGCCTAGCATGCATGAAGCCCTGGGTTTGATTCCTCAGTACCACATAATCAGACAATGCCAGAAATGGTGCTGTGGCTCAAGTGGTAGAGTGCTAGTCTTGAGCCAAAGAAGCCCAGGGGCAGTGTCCAGGCCCTGAGTTCAAGCACTGGACGGGCAAAAATCCCTTTGGAGGTTGTAAAGATTAGGCAAACATTAATTATTTTCCCATCTTACAAAACAATCACATATTACAATCTTTCCCACACCACGACAAGAAAAATTATTTCAAGAAAGGTCCTGGGTATTGGTACAAGTTTTGGCTGCTGGGGTGGAGGTATGGCTTCCTCCAAGAAAGGTCTACAGTGGGTTTTCTTTTGAAATGCAGGCTGTGTGCTTTGCAGGTCATGCTGTTGTGGGAAAGGAATGGGAGACATAACAGAAGTTTATCACCTGGCTTCCGCTTTATTAACAAGACAAGCTTAGCCTCCATTCACTCCAGCATTTGCACAAAATGAAGAGCTTACTTTAAAATGAAAAGATATGACAGAAAATAACAAACACTGGCAAAACTATAGAGAAATATGCACCTTTGATACATATGTAGAAAGGTACAGCCTCTGTGGAAAACAGATATAGTATGTTCTCAAAACGTAAACTTAGAAATACCATTAGATTCACCAATTACATTTCTAGACAGATCTGAAGGTATTGAAAGCAGAGTCTTGAAGACATATTTGTACTCTCATAGGAGTATTATTCACAATTCCTAAAAAGTGGAAGCAACCTGTGACCCTTGATAGATGAGTTAAAAACAAAACACAGTGCATATGGAATATTCTTTGGTTTTAAGGAAACTGTGACATGTTCAACAACAGTGAACCTTAACAATATTATGTTAAGTGAAATAAGCCTACCATGAAAAAGATAATTACTGTATGTCTTCATTTATATGCAGTATCTAGAACCGTCAAACTCATAGAAGAGTGAGTAGAATAAAGATTGCTAAGTGCTGGAGGCAGAGGGAAATGGAGAGCTGTTGTTTAATGGGCATCAAGTCTCAATGATGCAAGATAAATTATTTTTTGCAATTGATTATACTATATTCTAAATATTCGGAACTCTCTATATAATTAACTACTGATAAGACAGGAAGTTTATGTTGGGTGCATTTTATCACAATTAAAAATGAAAAAAATCAATTAAAAAGTAATACTTGGTGTCTTTATTCTCCTTTTGATTGGGACTATCTCTATCCACTCTGCTAGCAATTCTGCCTAACAGCACTTGGGTAAATACAACAAATGCTAGATAAAACCAAGCACAATTTCTCTGCCTCAGCTTGTATTTTGCTGCCACTTCCCCTTACAAATATCACTAGGCAAGTGCTGGAGGAAGAGTTTAGAAGAAAATAGAGCATTGTGTTTAGCAGAAAAAGAGAGCAGATATTATTTAGCCATGTTATTTTAGATATGCCATATTCCACTAACAGCTGGCAAGTTCTTTAAAGCATAGTTCAAAAGCTATAATTGCTGAATGGAGCTTAGAGAAATTTTACAGAAATGAAAGTGCATTCCTGCAGATTATTAACATAATCATCTCATTTATATTGTAGCCGAATACCTAAGATGTCTCCCAACTTGACACTTTATGAAACAGGTAGTTAATTAACATAGGTAAAGCAGCATTTTAACCCGAAGCCTTCCCAGCAGGCATCCGGCAAGATCCAAAAGCAGGAAAAAGAAAATAAGGATGAACAGGAGGAAATGAAAGGAGGTTAGAGCCAAAGTCTCAGAAGTGGAAACCAAAGATAAAAGGCTGAGTTCCTACAGAGTTTTCTTTGGTGTTGTAGACTTACCAGTTATTCATGATTTCTTGATTTATTTTGGGTGTAGCCATATGGTGTGGGAATGAACTGACCATAAGAGTGTATGGTCAGAAACCACAAAATGTCCTTATTCTCTAAAAGGTTGGAGACAACTAGTCCTTGGTTCAGATTCTGGTTCTGTCCCACACAAAATAAAATCTTAGTAGTTTTTTGATGCACTGATACTTGGAAAATACAGGAAACCACAAAGAAAGCTTTGGGCTCTCAGTTCAAAAAGGCTGGGGAGTGAGGAGTGAGTCCCACTTAGGGTATAGATGAGTGGTATCGGGCTTGCCTTGGCTGCCTGATTCCTAGCTAAATGAGTCAACATAGGTCATCTCTGAAGATATTCACTCAAGGAGGAACCCAAGAAAGGCATGAGGGCTATTGTTAATTAGGATTTAGAATGGCTTAGGAGGGAGAATGCAAAATGAAATTGAATTTCTGTAATCTTTTACTTAAATCTTTGATGAACTGGGACACAAATGGTTGGGAATCTCTTCTCAAGTTCATAAGATGGGCTCTGCTAGCCTTACTGACCCACGCAGGTCTATCCTTCAGTGTCTATTGGAGCTATTTTGCAGACAGAAGTAAATTGACTTCCTCATTATCAATAATAAAGCTCAACACTTGAGCAATTCTTATATGGTAGGTCTGTGCCCAGGAGCTCTTATCTGCTAGGTCTGTGCCCAGCTTCCTCTTTGTGGCATATTATTGAATGTTCATGAAGGTCTGCTGATAAGGTAGGATTATTGTGATCCACATTTTACATAAGGGAAAACTAAATCAGAAACGATGAAACATATTTTCCAAGACCATGCAGCTGCCAAGTCTAAATTTTAACCCTTGCCATCTGGTGAATGGCAATGCTCTTAACCATTCCTGTTTCTCTATTTCCTTCCAATTCTTTGGGCATATTGAGATTTGGAAACATAGAAGTGCCATAAGGAGAATAAAATGTTTGCTTTGCTTTCTGCCCACTTTCCTTCTGCAAAATAAACTCCAAAGATGATGCTGTGATTTTTTTCCTTTTTAATGATAACCTGTATATTCTTAAACAAAGTGATAGATTTCAAATATACTCATATTGGTTTTATGTTGACTTTGTTCTTGTGTAGTAAACCCTATTTAAAAAGAATCCTGAGTATTGAGGACTCTTCTTGTATAGATAATACTATAACATTGTCTTTAGAGGAATAAAGCTGGTCAGAATGTCCAAAATGCTGTACAAAAATGCATATATTTAGTAATTCACTTCTTTCCTTGCTTCTCAGCTTTTTAAAAATTGTTCATCAAGTTGTCTACTGAACATGCACTTACTATGTCAGGATACATTGAAATTTCAAACTTGTGCCATTATCATGGGATGAACAGCATTTCCTGCAAAGAGGACCCTGTAACAGAAGATCTTAGGGAGGTTTCCATTCTAAAGCCTTATAAATCAGTGTTATTCATGATAAATGGCCCTTGAATATGAAAAATATTTTCTAGGATTATCTGGGGGGAGGGAACCTTTGTATTACCTTGTGAAACATGTGCATGTAATCCTTAGTCTTATAGCAACTCCCAAGAATAAACACAACCAAAAATATACAAGTGGGTAAATCAAATTGGAGGAGACAGTTTGGCCTTTTTATTCATGAGCAGACCAACTATGCCTGTGGACATTATCTGCTTACTCAAAGTAAGCTTCATAGTAATTCTCTTAGAACTAATGGGAGATAAAAGTGAAAGGACTGACCCATGGCTGTTCCAAGTATATGGTGGATGGTCCTCCGTACATTTCTAGAAGCAGAAGATTGCTGAGTGGAGATTGGGGTAAAGCTAAGTCTCACAAGCTTGATTCCCATCTGAGGCCAGAAAGGCTGTTCCAAAGAAAGAGGCCCCTGAACGGGCATTTGCAGGCATGATAGGAGAAGCAATAGATGAATACTCTCTTGAAAAGGGGGTATGTGACAAGTGATACATTTTTATAAACATCAGAAAGAGAAATTATCTATGACTTAGTACATAAGAAGACTTGGTGAGCTATCTAACCCTGTGTAAAAGATAACATTGCAAATGTTATATTTATACATCATTTATTCCCCTCATACTTCTAGGACTGAGTTGGATAAAGGTTGGTATGTAATGATCAATATAATCCTGCTTGGGTAACAGGAGAGTCACAAATCTGACTGGAAAACTGAAAATAAAGTACCCACATTGGACTTCAACTCTAAGAAGACCTTAGGCTTCCTTGACTTTAAAATTGATCTCTACTGTTTGATTAAACTGGGTTTCATTTTTTTTTTTTTTTTTTTTTTTGGCCAGTCCTGGGCCTTGGACTCAGGGCCTAAGCACTGTCCCTGGCTTCTTCCCGCTCAAGGCTAGCACTCTGCCACTTGAGCCACAGCGCCGCTTCTGGCCGTTTTCTGTATATGTGGTGCTGGGGAATCGAACCTAGGGCCTCGTGTATCCGAGGCAGGCACTCTTGCCACTAGGCTATATCCCCAGCCCCGGGTTTCATGTTTTTTACATGGGAACAAAATATTTTTTATAGATGGAATAGGTACAAAATATGTTTATTGATAGAATGAATCTGAGTGGAGCTTAGGATGGTAAACACATTCTAGGACTAAACTCAGTGTACTCACAGTTGTCCAAGTGCAGATGAAGCCATCAGGTAAACAACTGGAAGCAGATAGAAGTGCAGGCTTCTAAGGAGTATGTTTATCCTTGAACTGCCTTTATGGTTGTATAGAATCTGGAAATTATTGAATCTGGAAATGTTGAGACAGTTCTAGGATAATGTCTTTTCCTTCTTAATTTTCTATAAATTGCATCTTAATTGTAAGAAATGACTCCACATCACACCTTCACCCTCTAGCCAGAAGCCTCCTTCTTATTTTAGTATTGTTATTCTTTATAGTAGTGGTTCTCAATACTGTGTCATGCTTATGAATCACCTGGAGAACCTGGTACAACAGATTATCCAGTTGTACTGTCCTTTTCCTCCTTCCTCTTCCCTGGAAGATTTGAAATTAGGTGAAGAATTTGTATTTCTATCAAGTTCCTAGTTGATTTGTGGCTGTTGTTCTGGGGACCATGTTCTGAGAACTACTCGTTATGGGTTATTTATCTTTCATTTTTGAAAAGGCTTAACTCCTCCCAAAAGTATCTCAGATTACTTTCAAAGGTTTCTAGCTCCTAAAGGGAGAGGTATAAGTAATGCACAAAAATTTACTATGCTAGGCATTTTCATATGTTAAATCTTGTATTCTACAGAGAAGACCCATGAAGTACTCATTCCTTACACAGATGAACAAAAAAACAGGATTTCCAGTGTTAGAAATTTGCCCAATGCTATGGGCAATAGGCAAACCCAGGATACAGACCTATCTTTGACTCCCAAGATAAATCCTTTTCTTTAGTTAGATATGTTTACCTTCAAATAAAAATGCTTTAGATGCATTAGGGAGGGATCAGTATACTAAGTTTTCAACAAAACTATCCATCCATACCATTTCATTTGAAGTAAAAAGATAGTTCAGTAAAGGGTTTTGTTCTGGGATGGAAAATGTATCTCAGTGGTGGAGCTCTTGCCTAGCATGTAGAGACCTAGGGTTGATCTCCATCACTGCAAAAAGAAAAAGAAAAATTTGCTACCAGGTGAAAGAAACATATATTCTAAGTAACCAAATAGTGAAAGATATTTCAAGAGAGTTTACCAATGCAAAGAAGCAAAAATCACTTAATTTTACAAACCATTGGCAAAAAGCAGGGGCAACTGGTTCCTTGACATGAATTCCACAATCCATTCAAATAATCATGTTGGGATTGTTTGATAGTTGGTTGATCTGAGTAGAGGGGGAAGCTCAACATCCATGCTTCATTACCAAATAATTATTTTAAGCCATTGTACAGAATTGTCCTAGAGCTTCCATTCTTGCTCCATTGTAGTTTTAAGTACATAGTGGCAGCACCATCTTAAGATGCCGGTGGAGACATTCAACAATAACCCTTTCTTCTGTTGCTTTTGATTGCTTACCAGTTACTTTGATGGCTGTTCTTGGGACACTGTACTTCCTTTCATGCCTCCCACCACCCCAAAGATCTTCCCTATACCTTACGTTATTTCCTAACTACAAATAAGGACATGAACTCCTGAGTCACAAGCTGAAGTTAAATCTATATGAACATTATAAAGACTTAATATATTGAGCTCACTCATACTGGCAAAGGACACAAGAAATAATGTTCCAAAATCAAAGATATTTTAAAAATAATTCCAATGTTCACTTAAACTTCTGGAAACTGTGACTAGATCCACACCTGCCCACTCCAATAATGCTTAGTAAATTCCTTCTCCCTCTGAGATGTCTATTATGAGTCATCCCTAACCTCTCCAGCAAGGAATATGGCTTCTTCAAGGAAGGGTAAATGGAATTAAGCTGGAAGTTCTGGAATCT
Organism: Perognathus longimembris pacificus; assembly: GCF_023159225.1. NCBI lineage: Eukaryota > Metazoa > Chordata > Mammalia > Rodentia > Heteromyidae > Perognathus > Perognathus longimembris. The sequence goes on from NC_063164.1 coordinate 24,374,014, forward strand.
CTTTTGTGGAGAGGAGACTGCAAATGTCCATGCTTATAATTGTCATACCTGTTTTGGATTTGTAAATGTCCTACACCAGCACTATTTGCTAAAAGCCATTGGGAGCTGGGCTGATGACGTCTCTTTAAGATGTTGATTGGCAGAAATATGTTGTTGGACTGACCATATTGAAAGAATTTTCTTTTAGCTCCACCTAGTTTTCAAAAGCTTCCAGTACAATTCCTAATACACAGCTTTCCTCAATTTTCTCTTATAATCATTCCTTTTATGTGTACAAATATATTAATTATATGTTTATGTTTTGGCTTCCTTATTAAGTATTCATTTTGGTTTTTGTTTTTTTTATAATATGCCAAGCACAAGAGGCTTAGTTATCACCTTGGTAGAGTCAGCTCAGAGTTTGAGTGTCTATCAAAAATCCTATGCTTCACATATCACCACTTTCTCAATCTTGGAATAATTTTTTTCTGAGCTAATAATTCATTAGAGCATATTCTCAAACTTGGAGTCATTTGTAAATTAGCCTGTCTGACCAAGCAATGTAAGAATATTGCACAAAGAAGTGCTAATTGCGAACAGCAGACTTCTCAGGCAGAGGCTCCTGAGGATTCATCTTGGATCAGCACTATCCTTGCCACCTGCGTGCATCAGAATTTTCTGGAGGAACACATGTTAAAACACAGGGGCTGGGTCCTATCCTCAGAGTTTCTCATTCAGGAGAGTTGAAGACAGGCCTGAGAATGTGCGTTTGTGAGAAGTTCCCAGGTACTGCTGACGCTGCAGAGTCAAGGATCATCCTGCAGAATCGACTGGTTTGACATAGAGGCTGTCACCTTGGATACAAATTAGGAACACTTGAGAGCTTTTAAAACAAGCCTCGTAGGGCTGAGGCATAGCAAAGTGGAAGGATGCTTGCCTAGCAAGGAAAAGGCCCTGAGTTCAAACCCCAGTACCACACAAACAAACGAAGAAAAATGCCTATATGCATCCTAGAACAACAGGCCATCATCTCTGAAGTAGATCCTAACAGGATTATTTGGCAGCTGCCCAGGTAATTTTAATGTAATCACTGGTCCTAAACTGGAAGCTCAATAACTGACCAGTTGGAAGAGCAACTATCTGGCATCAACTATTTTTTTTTTCTGGTCTTGGGGCTTGAACTCAGGGCCTGGGCACTGTCCCTGACTAGCGTTCTACCACTTGAGCCACAGTGCCACTTCCAGATTTTCTGAGCAGTTTAATGGAGATAAGAGTCTTTTAGTCTTTCCTGATTGGGTTGGCTTCAAACCTTGATCCTCAGATCTCAGCTTCCTGAGTTGCTCGGGTTATAGTCGTGAGCTACCAGTGGTGCCCGGCTCAACTACTTTTTACTATGTCATATACAAAAAAGGCAGAAAAACCCAGAGACCCAGCTGTGTACCTGACTGTTTATGTGTCTTTGTGCAAGTTATCTCACTTTTACTAGGTCTTTGTTCCATCAGCCACAAAATTAAGGAACCCCAAATGGAAGTTTTCTGTGGTTTATAAACATTTTTATGGGGAAAATGTCTTTAAAAGAAAACAAACTATAAATTTTAAAAAAGCACGAGAGAAGGGTTGCAATAAAAGCCATAGTGGGGCCCCACTTGTAGGCTCCACCATTTTCAAGCCTTGAGAGCCCCACCCAAACAAATAAAGCTTATTAATTTCTACGTTTTACATTTTTACAAGCCTAGTCAGAAGTGAGAAAGGCAAAGACTTTCTGCATGGTCCTTGTCTTCTACATTCCTGGTAGCACCTCTGAGTAATAAATGGTTTCCTCTCCTGGGGACCGCTTTCTGCTCCCAGTGAGCCTTGCACTCACCTTCAGGCGGTCATGGGCAGGGACTCATAGGTCATTCCTAGGACACACTGAGTCACCACCTCCACATACTTCTCCCGGATCTGCCTCATCCACCAACAGATCTAAACAGCCTGGGAAACTCATCTATGAATTGGAACACCACCTGATTGTCCCTGATTAAGACAACTGCTTTCTTCACGAAGACACAGAACTCTCTGCTCCATACTCGATTCAATAATTCTGTGGCAAATAAAATAGACAAGTCATCGAGTAAAGTATTACATCCCACTTGTCCTTTCCCTTGAAGATCTACTCTGCCACCAAGTATGAAGATACGCGGTTGAACCTTATTAAATAGTAATGGAGAGTTCCCTATTTTGAAAACCTATCAATAATCCTTTAAAGACAATGGATAATGACAGGTGATGGCCTTCACATTATTATCAGGTGGCACACAAACATGCCATAATTTCAGGACTATTGTGTGGTTTCTTTGGGATTTATGAATCTTGATAACTGTGGTTGGATGGTTTTATATCCCAGAGTTGATATGTTGGAGGCTTGATGCCCAGTGGGGTGAGGTGGGAGCTGTCAGAGTCTTTAAGCCATGTGGCCTAATCCTTATATCATTAGCAACTCTGCTTTCAGGAGGGAATACTGGTCTCCTGGAGTCAGTTCTCTTCAGAGATAGTTGTGATAATCTTGTGACCCTCACCCCAAGTCTTTCTCTGGCTTCTTCTTTAGCAATGTGATTGCTTCCTTACACAGAGGCTCCTGCCATTGCTATCTATTATGAGGTATCAAGGTGAGTGGTAGTGTGTGTGTGTATGTGGGGGTGTTTGTATGTCAGTATTGGGACTTAAACTCAGGGCCTCCACTGGCTTTTTCACTGAAGGTTGGTACTCTGCTATTTCAGCCATACTTTCACTTCCATCTTTTTGCTGGTTAATAAGTGCTAACTGTCTGTGCTTGTCTGGGAAGGCTGACTTCAAACCTCAGTCCTCAGATCTCAGCCTTTTGAATAAGTAGGATTATGGGCATGAGCCACTAGCTCTCAAACTGTGAGCCAAATAAATCTCCTTTCTTGCTAAAACTATCCTTACACCATTATTTCATTACAATAATAAAAAGAAGACAAATATAATTTAGGCAATATCCTTTGCTAATACTCAAAAGTTAGAGAAGATCTGGGGTTACCCTTTCCAGAACACACTACCTGTAGTTTCTAGATCAAGACCATTTTGGTTCAATCTAGTAGACCTGAATAGATACTGATTTAATTTTCAAGCCATATGTCAAACTTAGAAGGAATCCTAGACATTGCTGGGGTTCCGTAACAACAAAGGCAATGAGGAAACCATTAAGACAAAGTAATAGTCACCATTGTGACTCATTGTGACTCACCATTGTGCACTGAATTTCTATGTAGTTAGCAACTCTGAAGAACAATGATCAAGAGCTATGACAACTAGTAGTTAACTGGAAATAACAAAAATATTCTATCTCAAATTTTTTGAATCTTTATGACATTTATCTTAGCATAGAATATTTTAGATAAAATGGACTACTATAATAACAATAAAATATAAGAAAGGGTAATGCAAATTCAGTCTGTTAACTAAGAAGAATCACATGGGTAATGTGAGCACCTGGGATGAGAACAAGCTTAGACAGATGCAGAGGTCTTGAGAGCGCCACCTAGAGGGACCAGATAAAGCAGGAGCTGTCAGCTACTTAGTGCTTAATTATTGCTAGTGCAGTTGACTTCATTCACACTCACAATGCTCAGAGATAGGCACTACTCCTTCTGCTTCATAAAGGAGGAAACAGAAAATCAAGGTCAAGGCCAAAATCACATAGCTACCGTGTAGCCAAACAAGATGTGAATCTATCTCTGATACCAGACCACAAGAGACCTTGGTCAAAATCATAGACCTTACAGAACTTTAGGATCTTTTCTTATTCAGAAGAAAGTATAAGTTCTTTCTTTTACTCTTAAAAATAATAAAATGTTACTATATCCCCAAATGCTGAAAAATAGATTAGTAAAACTTATCTGGAGGATAACTCTCATGTTTATATATAAAATTTAAATGTAAATATCCTCTAATATAGTCATACATTTGCTAGTTTAATACCTCAAAAAATCTGTGTAGTTTCAAAAAGATACACATACAAGTTAATTTTTCATTATATCTAGTGTTGGAAAGCTCAAAACATCATATTACCTCTCTTGGGAAAAAATATGTTTTTCCCTGTTAACTGCTATTGTGCCACTTGCATCCTATAAGAAAAACTACATTTTCAGTGAAATAGAGTTCAATTATAAGCCTTTTCTACCTATGCCTTTCAACCTCAAAAGCACCACCCTAACCTGCAAAAGAGGTGTTAATTCCAGTTCATGTTCATATCAGCAAAACTGGTGGGCTGGGCGGCTCTCCTCATTCCCCTCTCTCCCCTGTTTGTTGTTAATTAGTCTATTTCATATCACAGGATTTTGTAGTTTCAATGGTGGTAAAAGAGATTAAGATAGTGGTAACGAAGAAGGAGATACTTGGGAATTCCTTCAATTCAGTGCACAGGCAAATCTTGATCTCACATTGTGAATCTCTCCTATCCATGGATAATTAGCAACAACTCATTCCTTGTGCATAGCAAAATAAGTTTTGACCACCACTAAACTCTGCCCATGTGTTCTTGCTCACCTCCTCCACGGAGTGGTATTTGTTATATAACTAGGTCTCTAGCTCCTTCATAGACTCCCAAGCTCCTGTCTATGTTGTGCCAAGAATCTGAAATGAGAAGACAAAAAAAAAAAATAGTGCTGAATCCAGGACATCCTGAAGGGTAGAAGGCAGATGGACAAGTAATGGGAAGGTAAGTAAGCAGGGCGCAGAGTATTCCAAGGCAAAAGCCAAGGGTGCAGTCTGGGCTCTGTGGGTTACTGGTTGTGAGTTCTTGGCCAACCATGTAGCCATTCTGCACTGCAATTTCTTTTTTTTTTTTTTTTTTTTTTTTTGGCCAGTCCTGGGGCTTGGACTCTGGGCCTGAGCACTGTCCCTGGCTTCTTTTTTGCTCAAGGCTAGCACTCTGCCACTTGAGCCACAGTGCCACTTCTGGCCATTTTCTGTATATGTGGCGCTGGGGAATTGAACCCAGGGCCTCATGTATATGAGGTAAGCACTCTTGCCACTAGGCCATATCCCCAGCCCTGCACTGCAATTTCTTTATTGATACAGCGGAGACCATCATTTTCATCATGCACACAGGCTTGAACAATTCAATAAGATGTTGTTGATGTTAAAAGAAAAAACGCTTTTAAATCTGTAAAAAGAATATAGTCAAGATGTATTGAGCTAAAACTTTTTATGAGACATGCTCTGTTCTAAGCAATTTAAATCTCATTTACTTCTCTCTAAACCTCTGAGATAGATGTTCTTATTACAGCATCTCTAGTTCAGAGAAGCTGAATCATAGGGAAAGTATTACTGGGGTCTAAAACCTGGCAGTCTAAAGAGCATCTAATGTTGATGACTGTGAAGAAAATGATAGCCAGAACTAAGCTAATCTTTATGCAGTGGTTATCTTTTGCTTACATAAAATTACTATTATTGATGTTATATTGTGTGTGTGTGTGTGTGTGTGTGTGTGTGTGTGTGTGTGTGTGTCCTAAGGCTTGAACTCAGAGTCTGGGCACTATTCCTGAGTTGTTGTTTTTTTTTTGTTGTTGTTTTTTGGCCAGTCCTGGGCCTTGAACTCAGGGCCTGAGCACTGTCCCTGGCTTCCTTTTGCTCAAGGCTAGCACTCTGCCACTTGAGCCACAGCGCCACTTCTGGCCATTTTTTTTCTGTATATGTGGTGCTGGGGAATTGAACCCAGGGCCTCATGTATACGAGGCAAGCTCTCTTGCCACTAGGCCATATCCCCAGCCCATTCCTGAGTTTTTTTTTGCCCAAAGCTAGTGTTCTACTATTTGGGCCACACCTCCACTTCCAGCTTCTTTTACTGGTTGTTTGTAGATGAGAGTTTCTCAAACTTTCCTGGCCCTGGAATGCTATGAAATGTAATCCTTAGATCTCAGCTTCCTGAGTAGCTAGGATTACAGGTATGAGACATTATTCCTGACTCACATAAATATTATTTTTAGAGCATTTTTTAGGTTCATGACAAAATTTAGTGGTAAGTACAGGCAGTTTCCAACAGCCCTATCCTCTCCCACACAAACCTCCATCACAGGGTAATTCCATATAGTGCCACATTGGTTACAACCAGTGAACCTATGTTGTCCATCACCTGAGCCCAAGTTTATATTAGAGTTCACTTGTGGTGTTGTATATTCTACAGGATTCACAAATGACACAAATAAACCGTTATAGTATCATAAAAAATAATGTTAGTGCTCTAAAAATCCTCTGTTCTTTGTTCATTTATCCTTTCCTTTGTCATCTCTGGGCAACTAAATTTTTTTCTCCTCATAGTCTCACCTTTTTCCAAATGTCATAGAGTTGGAATCACAGTGTGTAACCTTTATAGATTGGCTTCATCTTTTCTTTTTACCAGTCCTGGGGCTTGACAGTGCCTAGGCACTATCCCTGAGCTTCTTTTGCTTAATGATAGCACTTGACTACTTGAGCCACAGTGCCTCTTCCTGCTTTTCTGTTTTTGTGGTACTCAGGTATTGAACCTAGGGCTTCCTGCATACTAGGCAAGCACTCTACCACTAAGCCACATTCCCAGCCCTAGATTGGCTTCTTTCACTTGTCAATGGACCTTAAGTTTCTTCTATCTAATTTCCCATATTGATTGTTCATTTCTTTCCTAGTGCTGTTCAATAGTTCTTTTAATGTGTTGTAGTTTATCTACTCATATATTGAAGAACATATCATTTGCTTCCAAGTTTTGGCAATTATATTTGGCAATACTTGTAAACATCCATTTGCATGTTTTTGTGTAGGCATGTTTTAGTTCATTTGGGTAAATACTAAAAAGAGCCATTACTGAATTATATGGTAAAATTAGATTTAGTTTTTTAAGAAACTGGCAAACTGTCTTCCAAAATGGTAGTACCATTTTTGAATTCCCACTGTCAGTGATTGAGAGTTTTGGGTACTCCATATTCTCATTAGCATTTGATGTTGTTGGTGCTTTGTATTTGGGCCATGTAAATTGATGTGTAGTGCTATCCTACTGTTTTAATTTAAAGTGAAATATCTTTCCTTTAAAATGCTTCTTCACTATCTCTGTATCTTCTTTGTGAGGTATCTGCTAAGGTATCTTGCCCATATTTTAATCAGATTGGTTTTTCATTCATTAACTAATGGGTTATGCAAGTTATATATATATTACATATATGTATATTGGGTTTCAGCCTTTTATCATATGTTCTTTTTGTAAATGTTTTATCTCAGTTCATCACTTGTCTTCTCATTTTTTGATATATTATTTCACAAAGTAAAACATTTTAATTTCAATAAAGTTTATCAATTCTTTCATTTACCTAAAAAGTCATCACACATGTAGGCTGTCCCTTAATATATCTTCTAGGGTTTTGTAGTTTTGTATTTGACATCAAGTGTGTAATATATTTTTGAATTAATGTTTATGATTTCCTTTTGGATATGGAAATGTACTACTAGCACTCTTGATTGCAAAGCATATTCTTTGCTCTGTTTTATTACCTTGGTTACTTTGTCAAAGATCAGTTCATTATATTTATGTAGGTCTAGTTCTGGAATCTCTCGCCTTTTTTATTGATGCATGTTTTCTTTTTTATTGATGGTGTTTATTCTTCTACCAATACCATACTGCTTTGATTATTGTGGATTTATAGTAAGCCTTGAAATAAGCGAGGGTTAGTCCTTTTACTTTATTCTCTTTTAATATTGTGTTATCTCTTCTGTGTCATTTACTAGTCTCAAAAAACCCCTTTAGAGTCAAATTGGAAATAGCCAAAAAGTAACTTGCTAGTATTTTGATTGGGATTTCATTGAACCTACAGATATAGCTAGGAATGACCAACATCTTGACAATAGTGATCCTTCTTATAGAAGATCATTAATTAGTGCTTCCTCAAAATCTTTCAACAGAATTTCTCCATGCAGATATTATAAAAATTTTGTTAGATACCTAAGTATTTATGTTAGAAGGTACTAATATAAATGCTGACATTTTTTAAATTTCAAATTTCCCTTCGTGCTACTACATAATGAATTCCAATTCATTGCTAAGACTTTGGAAATCATTAAATTTCTTAGATTGATTTTGTATTCTGACATTTTTCTCTAGTTGCTTATTAGTTACAGGAAGGTGTTTGGTTTCTGATTGTCTATACATTATAATCATGTCACCTGCAAACAAGGATAGTTTTATTTCTTCCTTCCTAAATTGTATAACATTGATTTAATTTTCTTGTCTTACCACATTAGCTAGGCCTTCAAGAAAAATGTTGAAAAATAGCTTGACAGCAGATACCCTTGCCTTGACTGCTCTCAATGTGAAAGCTTTTAACTCCTCACTGATCTTAGCTGAAAGATTTTTGGAGATTTTTTTTTTTATATATACAGTTGAGGATGTTTTCATTTTTAAACCATAAATGGTGCTAGCTTTGTCAAATGCCTTTTCTATCTATTGATGAAATCATATGACTTTCCTTTTTTTTTTTAGCATGTGGATGTGTTGGATAGATAACATTTGATTTTTTGAATGTGGAGCTAGCCTTGCATAACTGAGATAATCCCATTTAGTCAAGGTACACAGTTTTTCTGTACATTGCTAGGTTGAATTTGTTAATATTAAAAGCTACTACTTTTTTTTCCTTGTTATATCTTTGCCTGATTTTTGTTTTAGGGTTATGCTGGCCTCCTAGATTGGGTTCAAAAGTACAATCTCTATTTCTAGCTTCTAGAAGGCATTATAAATAATTAGCATAATTGCTTCCTTACATGTTTAGTAGAATTCAGCAGTGGGTCCAACTGGGCCTAGTGCTGCTTTGGGCTGTTAATTATCCATTTAATTCCTTCAATACATGTTGGCTTGTTCTAACTGTCTACTTATGACATTTTTATTGAAGAGTTTATAATACTTTTTAGTGTCTCCTCTGTACCAGATATTATGCTAGTACCTAAGAAAACATAGTCATTTCACAGTTTTTTAAATTTAACTCTCACTATAACCCCATGAAGCATTTTTGTCTGTATTCCATAAATAAGGAAAATGAGACTGAGAGAAATCAAATAACTTGGCAATATGAATTTGAACTTACTAATTTGAATTAAATCGAATCTATTTGTCCTCAAAATTACAAATATTTTGCTGTACTCTTTCAGGAAATTTATTCCATTCAATTTGTTCAAGTGAACATCTCACAAAATAGAATTGCTTAAATAATTACCTAAACCAATGAAAATGAATTTTGAAGGAGATTAAAAGAAACAAATGTTATTTAAATTGTAACAGTTGAAAAGAAATATTTTTTCATTTTATTCATGGATTCATTTACCACTTATTGTATTTTTAATAAGCAATAGGGCTTCAGAGTAAGCGATTTCACTATAAAGTATATATATATATATATATATATATATACAAATAAGATGTTGAGACTATTACTCAACAGAAGTTATTATCATTTTATAAAGACAAATATACACATGCTCTAGTGTTTAAAATTCACAAAATTCAATCTACATATAAATTTTCAGAAGCATATTTATTAACTTATCACAAAGTATATATTTTAATAACACTAGTTGGCCCTTTTTGAGCAGTGTATGCTAGTCAAAGCTCTTACTCTCTGCTTTTATTTATATACTCAGCAGCCCAGTAGGCATGTGTGCAAGCTATCATATAAAAAGTAATAATCGGTGATAGTAATAATAATAGATATGATTTATTTATTGCAGTTGAACATCTACTTGTGACTCAAAAACATTAAAAACAAAATAACTTGTCTGTTAAGCAGCAAGGTATGAGACATAATAACTAATTCCTGATTAACTACCAGTTACATGATGCTCTAATATATTGACATCATAAAAGGGAGAATTTTAAAGTCAAGCATAGCCCCAAAAAACATTTTACTAGCAAGTACACATGCCAGAATTGTTCTAAAAATTGCTATTAATCTGTATATTTATATACAACAATCCTTACACTAAATATTATTATTTTGTGCTCTTTTGTTTTCTAAAGATTTCATTGCATGGAAGCTATTTTTATTAGGCAATAAAGATAAGTTAAAATACTTATTATCTATCTTTGATTTGAACAAATAAGAGAATAACAGCATTAAGGTCATTAGAAAACAACATTAACTCTTTTCAGAATGAGGGAATGAAACAAATAAAGAAGATATCATTCCTGCCTTATATAACTGTTATTCTCCATATGGATTCTACTGTTGGCTGAATCATGTCAGGAAAGGAGTTGATTGAAGAATTTTCATGATAGCATTAGAAACGAGAGTGGTGGCTGTTCTTCCTTCATGTAGTTTAACAAAGGTTTGGGCTTATTCTCCACAGTTATCTTCTCAGTGTAGAAAGCAAGCAAGTACAGTCATTGGACCCTCGTGGAGGCTCAAGTCCCTCATGGAAAATGATGTAATATTTGGATGTAACTGCAGACATTCTTCTGTATATTTGAAATGATTTCTAGACTGCGTGTAATACCTGCTGCAATATAAATGTTCCATAGATTTTATGAACCAATAGTGGTTCTGTAATCTTTCCTACTCAGAAGGCTGAGATCTGAGAATCAGGGTTTGAAGCCAGCCCTGGCAGAAGTCTGTGCAATTCTTATCCTCAATTAACTAGGAAAAAACTGGAGTGGAGGTGTGGCTCAAGTGGTAAAGCACCAGCCTTGAGGATAAAAATGAAACGAGAGTGCAAGACCCTGAGTTCAAACCTCAGTACTGGCACAAAAAGAAAACAAAAGTTTTTATGCTCTACTTTTTACAGAATAACAGCAAGAAAAATAATCTAGGCATTGTTTGACATAGTAGCAATTATTTCTGGGTATTTTAAACTCAAATTTGGCTAAATATGTATTGGCTATATCTGCAGATAGAGAGCTGATTTTGCATTAAAAATCAGGTCTTGTGTCTGGTGCAGTTTTGTTTCAACAAGCTGGATATACTTGAAATGTCACTGCCCAGAGGCGAAAAAAACTCCAAATGTACCGGAACACCTTCAAGGATCTTAACAACAGTTGACTCTTCCCTAGCTAAGGTTTATAGTGTGTTTCTATGTGTATGTGTAAGATACATACATATATATTATATATGTGCATGTATTGGGAAGGCATATATATCAGGAAGATATATTTTCCCAAGTGTGTGTGTGTGTGTGTGTGTGTGTGTGTGTGTGTGTGTGTGTATGTATGTATCAGGTAGATAGATAGATAGATAGATAGATAGATAGATAGATAGATAGATAGATAGATATTGGATTGAATGGCTGAGTCCATCTAACAAGCTAAACAGTGAACAGTCTGAGTCAAAGCCACTAATATTAATGATTTTATATGAAACTAAAACACAGTAGTTAAACCTCACAAATTCCAATAAATGTAGTGGAAGAAGGGTTTAATCATATTCTTACAATGGCCATTCCCAGTTTCTTCTCATTTCTTGGGTGATGCATAATACATGTAGACAGGGAGAGAAAAGGCTGGTTAACCCCCCAAATTATCACTGCTCTCATCTCACCAAGTAAATGGAAAGATTATTGCATTTTGTGTATTCTTTCTGAACAGAAATTCATTAAATGTATAACAGAAAAATGATCCTTTGCGGTATATTATTAATAAATGCTACACATCAAAGACTGTCTGATGGAATTTTAACTAGAATGTATAAAGAGGCAAGAATAAGGATTATCGAGACAAAATTGTATCTTAAATACTCAGTGAACAATCCCATGAAAATTCCATGTATTTATTATTCCATGTAATAATGTATTTTCAGTTTTTATGCTGTTCCTTAAAAAATTAACATATATTAAAGTGAATAATTTAGAAAGCATGGAGAGGGGAGAAAACAGTAGGTAAAGAGATTATGGAGAATAATCCTCAATAATCTTACATCCCTGAGTTAACCAGTATTGATATTTCGTATTTTTTTAATATTATCTTTTGGACTGTTATCCATGCATGTATTTACAGTGACTTTTATTTATATAATTATGTACTCATTCCTTTATATTTCATATTCTACAATAGGTATTGATATTTTGTTCATTTTTTCAAGCACAAAAACTTTTTAAACTAGGTTTTAATAACTGATTAATGTTTGATGATAAGAATCTAACATATAGTATCATTTATTTAAATATTTTCTTTTATGCTGTGTAGTGCTGCTCTTTTGTGTGTGGGTGTGTGTGGGTGTGGTGTGAGTGTACACAAATTATTCTGCATGGAGTAACTTCTTACATTTTTTATTCTCATTTCTGATTCTTTCCTTGGGCTCTATTCTAAGAAGGATTAGATGGACAAACATTTTCAAGCCATTTAAATTAATTTTGCTAAATCTCAATGACTAATATATATGCATTTCTGAGTGAAGTAGGAGACCATACTCTTAAATTGTCAAGGTTTCACTTTTAGATGGTGTAGGCTATCATTGTGGGGGTTGCAATGAATCACTTCAAAACTTGAGGTTAACTTACGTTCTACATTGTTGACAGTCATAAAGTAAATACTGATAGTTTTGATTGATTGATTTTTGAAACAGAGTCTTACTATGTAATTTAGGCAGATCTTGAACTTGGGATCCTCATAGCTCAGGCATCCAAGTACTAGGGGGATTTTGTCATTTAAAGGTTATATAGTATCAACAAATCATAGTAAAAATAAAAGTAAGTGGTAAGGACAAGGACAAGCAGATTTGAAGCACTTCTTTCAAATGCAGTTATGAGAATCCACTGAGTGGATAGCTTCATCTGAGCCTCTCTCTACCTGGGTCTAGGTACTTCCATAATTGAACCTGGTGATGGAGTTCTTCAAGTACAAGTGTTATACATATACATTGTAAAATATTTCTAAGATGAAGAACAGTTGATAGGAGAAAAAAAAACATCAACCAAATATAATTACCACTTGGGTATGATTTTTCCTTCTCTGAGTATTTCACTATATTTCGTATTCTACAGCTTTTCCCACACTATTAAAACTTTTGTAATTATTTTTCTAATTGATGAATAATATCCAATTGTCTTATATAACATACCCACATTTATATAACCTAACATAGGGCATTTAGGTCCTTTTCCAAATATTATAATATTTGTGTTATAAGCAAAGCTGTATCTTGATTTTTTTTTTTTTTTTGTCCATCATGGAGCTTGAACTCAGGGTCTGGGTGCTGTCCCTGAGTTTTTCTGCTCAAGCCTAGGGCTGTGTCACTTTGATCCACAGCTCCACTTCTGGTTTTCCGGAGATGAGAGTCTCACAGACTTTCCTGCTTAGCTGGCTTTGAGCCTCGAGTCTCAGATCTCAGCCTCCTGAGTAGCTAGGATTACAGATGTAAGCCAACAGTGCCCAGCTTGCATCTTTATTTCTATGACTTCTTATTACTTAATTTTCTTAGTATAGATTTCCAAAAGCAAGGACACTAAGTAAAAAAGATGTGTAAATTTTAAGGCCCTGGATATTTTAAAGCAATCTTTTTTTTTCCATATTTTTCTTATGAAATATGTAAGAGTCTTTGTCTGTAATTTATGGATGAAGAATCTCAGAATGGAAGATAAATTCATCTTCAACAAGAAAGCAAGTAAACGAATGGAAGAAATAAGAAAGGAATGTCTAAACAGGTTTTTAGTATCACATAGATCCTGAATTCCCTTTATATAGCTAAAATCAGACTGCTCATAAAGACAAGGGACAGCCCAAGTGACATAAATTCACTGGAGCAAACTGCAGAGTGAATTTTTTCTCTGCTCTGCAAGAGCAAGTGTTCTGTGAAATTACTTTAACCATGGAGCAAAAGAGGAAACAGCAATTGAAACCACACATATGTTATGAAATATACCAAAGAGGGGGGAGGGGAAATGAGTTGAGTATGAACAGGGAAATATATTTCACATGGAAACTATACACAAATATACAACAAAGTAAACAAATTCTACTCCTGTTATAGTTTACATAATATGAACATACACACAAAGAGAAATTATTATTCCTTAAGAACAGAGAGAGAGAAAAAAATTTTGGTAAATAACATGAAAAGGCAATTTGGAAAATAATAAAGTAAATAATAAACATGACAAAACATTTAACCTTATTATAAATCAACAAAATAAATGAAGCCAGCAGAGGGTATTTTTTACTTGTTAAGGTGACAAGATAAAAAGAGCTTTAACACACTGTGGTTGGAAGTATAAACAGATACACAAATGCTCTACAGGAAAATTTAAAATTTGTAGCAAGACGTAAAAACAAAAAATATTTTAGCCCCTGATCCAATAATTCTACTTGTTTAGTAACATAAAGATTTGTAGGGCTGGGGATATGGCCTAGTGGCGAGAGTGCTTGCCTCATATGCATGAGGCCCTGGGTTCAATTCCCCAGCACCACATATACAGAAAATGGCCAGAAGTGGCGCTGTGGCTCAAGTGGCAGAGTGCTAGCCTTGAGCAAAAAGAAGCCAGGGACAGTGCTTAGGCCCTGAGTCCAAGCCCCAGGACTGGCCAAAAAAAAAAAAAAAAAAGATTTGTAAATTGTAGTTTTTAAGTAGTTGTTCATCCTGGCATTATTTCTAAAACTAAGAAAGTAGAAATTAATTAAATGATGGAATATTATTAGCAATTATAATATGTTTTAAAGGAATTGTGAATGCCATAGGAAAATTGCTGCAATTAACTGAAAAATTCCAATAGAACTCAAAAGATAATTAGCTATTTATCTATCACAAACATTAACAATAATTATCTTAGGTGAAATTATTTGATAATTTTAAACATTTTTCTTAATAGAGTAATGCCATTTACTAATTAAACTATGGAAATAAAGGCTATGCAAATTTCATATAATTTCCTTTGTCCAATAATAGAATATACCATATATCTATTAGATATCAGTCTTAGTTTGAACTAGGAAATGTTTGCCATATTTTTTTCAGGATTATAAAGGTATTATTGTTCAATGAATGATGGGGCTGGGAATATGGCCTAGTAGTAGAGTGCCTGCCTCGTATATATGAAGCCCTGGGTTCGATTCCTCAGCACCACATGTATAGGAAAAGCCAGAGGTGGCACTGTGGCTCAATTAGTAGAGTACTAGCCTTGAGCAAAATGAAGCCAGGAACAGTGCTCAGGACCTGAGTTCAAGCCACAGGACTGGCAAAAAAACAAAACCCAAACTTGAATGATCTTTACCATTCTCGGCCCATGGTGAATAGGAAGCAGGGAGAACCCAGATGTACTGACTTTGGAAAAAGCATTTCCTTTAGATCATAAAATCCTAAGCAATCCCACTTTCCCACTTCTCACCCCCCCTCCCCTCCCAGGAATCAGCATACCCAGTTGGTAAAGGATCCCAAGAAAAGGCTTTCTTCTTCTGGAGAATGCTAAGAATCCCTGGGCCTCTCTTGCTGGTAAGGAAATTGTTGTCTCTGAGAATACTTCAAGATACTGGCTCACACAGTCAAGATAAGATAAGCCTGGGGATGTGGCAGCAGAAGCAGACACAAGCTTATTGCTTCATTAATCTCACTGTGTCTTCAAACACCTTGTTAAAAAATAGTGCAAAACTTGATGATTTGATAGTTCATTTCTCCCCTCAAAGGAAGCTCTTGACCCTACCAGTTCCAGAAAGATATTTCCTGCTTACATAAAGTCCCCTTGTGTTTCTAGGAATCTCTTATCACCTGTATTCGCTCAGCAGCCACGGCCCAAGTTTCTCTCCACACAGGCCTGATGGGCATAAGTGGGTGTATTCAACTCTTGGTGGACATGGTCACTATTCAGAATCTCCACGCAACCTTCCCACCTCAACATTTGAGGTCAAACGCCTTCTCTTGTTCTGATGGACCATGTCACGTGCTTCTTAAACTCTTATCTCTCCAGTTCTCTGCCAGGTTCCATCAAAGGAATGGGAATGTGGTTCCATGGCAGAGTACTTGCCTAAGCATGTATAAGATGCTGGGTTCAAATACTGGCACTGGGGGGAAAAAAATAACAAAGGCACGCCTGAGTCTCAGTGACCAGTGAATGCAAAGTCACTGCTAAAGGGCTAATTCACCAAGGCAAACCTAATTGCAGAGCAGGTAGAGTAGATTTAAACAAGCCATGGCCCCTAACTGTACCTCAAAAATAAAACAAGGAAAGCATTTGAGGAAGGTGGGAGTTACTCACTGGGCCAAATATTAAAGAGTGAAGTAAATGAAAACGATTGCCTATCTGCCAGCCAGGCTCCTGATGATCTTTGGTCAGTAATCAATGTCTCCCTGGAGTTGGTTACAGAAGGAAAGAGAAGTGAAGAAGTGGAGGCAGCGTGTGTGGCACTCAGTCAGTGCAGCTCATCTGAGAACTTGGCTCTGTGTGGGGCATGGCACTCTCCACCACCTCCTAGGAATACAGTTAACTTAGAAATCTGGAATTCAAGTTTTGATGTTTAGAGTAAGGGACAAAATGCAACACACAGAACATTCTTCCCCTCATACAAGGGTGGAGGAAGGGAGGCTCTTGGCAGTGCTAATTCTGGAGCAAGGGCTCTCATGGAGCTCTGAGCTACAGAGATGAAGAAGGAGACCCAGTTGTTGACGATGTCTCATTTCCCATTCACTGGTGTGAAGCAAGATGGACTCAGCATTTCAGAGTACCCAGGCAGTCAAAATAAAAAGACAAGGTTACAGATGTGTTCCCACTCCCTCAACAAAAATGTCATTCCATGAAGTTACTCTGAAACAAAAAGAACATGAATAAGTAATACAGATACATGAAAGTGCACAAATAATACATACAATTTGTCAGTTGAAACTCACAATGTTTTTTTTAATGTGTTATGAGGACATTTGGCATTGACTGCCCAGGGTTCTGCTAACAGTCACTGATAATTGGATTTCATCAATCCCCATGTCCAGTTGCACTGTAATATGTAGTCTCCTGCCAACTCTACTGGCCAAAGATTATCTTTCCGTAACCTTATGGCACACAGGCAGTAACCCAGAGCACTCGGGGCCAGTGAACCAAAACCCTGGGCTTCTCACTAACAAGGGTGAATTATTATCACATCTTTCCTGGTGATTAGATTATTCCTTATCATTGTGTTTTATAGCTTTCTAGTTTGTCATCTCAATACGATCTAACTCACAATAATAGTGTTTTTATTGTTGCTGTTTTATAGTTCCTATAACAGTAAAATTTATTCTCAACTCTATTATTACGATATTCAACTACTAATGGAATTCTTGTTTTTATTTGATTGTGTTTTAAAGCCATAACAATAAAATTTACTCCCAAAAATATCACTGCAAGTTTTATGCTCTTTAAACTCCTTGATAGAATGCCTGCAAACAACATGTGGTTCTTAAAGCCACATGAGAAAGCTTGCCAAAATATAAACATTGTTCTAGGAAGAAAAAAAAAAGGATGTGTTAGGGGAATTTGTTCCTAATGTGGTGACTCATGTTTTTCGTAGGCTAAGTAAGAAAATGAAAGAGACAAAAGGACCTTACAGAGTGATGATTTAAAAGAGGACTAAGTTCTAATTGGAGGAAATGTTTGTTTTAAAACAAACAAACAAACAAACCTCTTTTAATTACCTGCCCAAGCCTTATCATTTCCACAATCTTTATCCTGCAAAATACTGTGTTTAAAAACAATGTTCATGATTTCTCTGGATTCAGCGTTGCATGGCTGGTTGCCACATAAGTTGGAAAGAGGTTGCTATAAAATATTATTACCAAAGGCCAGGGTCATTTTGAAGGTAAACAGCTTCAGTGACTTGAGAATTGAAAGGCACACTGCCAAGTCAGCTCACTTCCTTTGCTATTCCTTAGTTGCTGTCATTGACCCTGAACACAAGGACACTGCAATAAACCTCATCACTTACCATGTACCTTTTATGCCTGGACCACTGAATCAAAGGGACTAGAACATGAATTATAATCCAGCCAGTGGAGCAAAGTACTAGTAAGATTCAAGCAAAATGACTAGCAGTAATTCAGGTGTGGTTAAGGGCTTGGTCATGGATGATAGATTGATTTATTGTCACAACGAAGCATGAAGATTGAGTGAATTACAATCTGGTTGGTGTTCAGAGATTATGGCCTTAGTTGCACAAGAGAGAAAAAAAAATCTAGGTTTTATTTCTGAAGTAGCACTTAAAACAGGGTCTTTTCTTGGCAGAAGTTTTAACAGATTGTTTCTATCATCTAAAGCAATAAATGAATAGATGGATGGACTAATGGATAGATGAATAGATGGATGGATACATGGATAGATGCATGGATGAATCTGTATCTATGCCCATAGTAAATGGCATAGGTCCATTGGCTTTATGTAGCCATGTACATATATAGGTAGGTACTTAAGCTTGCCATGACCATCTTTTTTCCTTTGCCTAAGCTATGGCAACTATGTAAATACACAACTTAGGTCTACTTTCAAGAAAGAACCTGCTGCCAGTTTCTAGATACATGGTTTATCCTTAGAGTTTGATTCATATTCTAGTCAAGAATATTTACTACTTGGTCATCCCCAATTAGTGACTGAACACAGAGTAGTTACAAGGATTCACTGTTGTCCTAACCAAGGAAGGATGATTCTGAAGTAACCTTCTTGGAGCCGCACGGTCATCTGAGCCCCTACCATTTAATCCTTTGGTCCCCTTCTCTTTTCACAGCTGACAGATCTACATCATGGATGGAAGGCTTTCCTTGCTTTCATCTGCTTCCAGTCCCATTTCATTTCCACAAGGTTTCTGTTCCCCAAATCTCTTTCATTTCTAACTCTATTTTGATGTCTGCTTCTCAGATATCCTAGCCAACACACCAGCAAAACTCCAGGATGAATGGAAATAAATGAATATAATCCATCTTGAGTCATATCTTTCTGGACTTCATGGATAATTAGATGCAGAAACAAAACTGAAGTTTGGAAATAGCAAGATAACCCTACATGTCCAGGCCTTAGTAGGCTTTTAAAACACAGACAGCAAGCTATAGAAAGTCACATGCTAGCTAAGTAACACAGCAGACTAGTTGGCTTTCGAGGGAAAAGGGAGGCATGGAACAGAGTGCTTTCTATCTCACTGCTTGCTCTCCATGGTCACAGTTATACTTTGTGGCAAAGACTAATGTTCTTATAAAGATAAATTTTCTCCTTCCCTTGTATTAAACTATCTTCTACTTAGATTATTGGAGTAAAGAAGAAGAGCAGGAAATAAGCACTTTCTCTGAAGAGCCAAGCGTGGAGATGGAGAACCAAGACGTTAGAGAGATGAGCTTAGTTGCCTCCCAAGCCTCCCAGAAACCTGTCTGTTCCTGAAATGGAGGTAGTATGAGGAGCAATATGGTCCATTAACCACTGGGCACATTTCCATCTCTTCCCTAGCTCAACAATATTAGCATAAACTACCAACACATTTTCAAAGAAAATACTTCAAATCCATCACTCAAGATTCTCAACCTCGAAACTCAATAAAGGTTATCTTTCTGGGGCTCAGTCCATTGTTTATACCCTTGAATGGGCGGTATCCCTGTTAGAATAGGCTTCCTCCCATTCTTTGATATTTGCCCCACGTTTGTTGCCCTATTCCTTCTTACTTCTATTGACATATACAACATAGTAAAGACATTAAAAGTTATGACATCTATTGTCAGAATCTCAGTACAGTATTAGGTAAGCCTGTGTGGGACACTGGTTTAGAAATAAGAAGTCTTAAAAGATGGCAGAGTCAGTAGACGAGTGGATCATGAAAATGTGGTACATATACACAGTGGGATTCTATGCCTCCATCAGAAGGAATGACACTGTCCCATTTGTGCAGTCACATACCACATTTCTGTGTGTCTACCAACCAGAAGTGAAATTGCATGTACATGCCTCCAAGAAAAAGCAGACACGTTAATAAGCCAATGGAAGGCACTAGTAAAAAATGTAGAGAGGGGCTGGGAATATGGCCTAGTGGTAAAGTGCTTGTCTCGTATACATGAAGCCTTGGGTTCGATTCCTCAGCACCACATACACAGGAAAAGCTGGAAGTAGTACTGTGGCTCAAGTGGTAGAATGCTAGCCTTGAGCAAAAAGAAGCCAGGGACAGTGCTCAGGCCCTGAGTTCAAGCCCAGGAATGGCAAAAAAAAATGTAGAGAGACTGTGGATAGAGAAAATCCCAAAGTTTAAAGCTTTAGATCCATAAAAGAAACAAAAGCTTGTCTCAGGCGGAGCTGAGAACAACTCTGCAGAAGCTTCTGCTCCATCCTTTGACCATTCTATTCCAGTGTTTCATTTCTTTTGTTCTGTTGGTTCTAGCTAAAGCCATCTGTATGTGCTACTCTGGAAATTTAAAAAAAATAACTGCAGGGAGGACAGAGTATAGATCAGCAAGCCTGGACAGAAGCCAATAGTGACTCTGTCCCTCCATCTGAAGCAAGAGGTGGGTGAAGGGACAAGTAAGCAAGGCAGACTTGCCTGTAAACAGCTACATCTCTAAGCTCACTGCCCAAAATAGCATGTAGTTGCAATGGCCCGTGAGAGACTTAAACCAAGTGGCCTGACCAAAGGCCCCCAAACCTGGCTCCAATCTAGTCATCAAGTAATATACTTACTGACTGGCTCCAGACACGGGACAGGTGTGAGCAAGCTGCTGGGCAGGCTTCCCTATAACTGGGCACTTCCCTAAGAACACTGCCCAACTTGTCAAGTACATGTAAATAAGCTGGGTCTTTTGCACAGATTCAAGAGTGATATTATCTGGCAGAGTGCTCCCTGACCCACTAGCAGGGCTCAGATTCCTCCCTCTACCTCTGAGGGCTACTTCACATAGTAGGAACTGCCACACACACATCCACACACACGATACCCAGCAGAGGCCAAACCCTGAGAATTGCTGCTCCTGCACAGGACCCCTTTCACTCCCATTGCTCCCCCTAGTCCACAGTTTTCACTGGTCATGGAATGCCACCGCAGGCTACTTGGGACAAATGGGAGCCTTGAGGGGACACATAAGGAAACATAACAAGAGAGATGCAGACAGGAAGCTAAGCACCAGATCCTGGAATCGAGCATCCAGGAAGCTCACAAGCATATGCTTTTCTCCTCAACAAGGAAGGAAAACAAGGAGTACTTCTTTTTTCTCTACTTTTATCTCCCTTGGCCATGCCTACTGTGGACCATTTTTCTCAACAATAATTAAACTGCATTCTTGTACATTACTTTACGTACCTTCAACTCATACACGTTACCTCCTTCTCATCTTTTCCCACATTTCTTCCCTCACCCTCCATCATTTATACTACCCAGTTTTTACTCCCACACAAATATTTTTCTCTAACCCATACGGTACAATATAAAAATGGCATTTTTTTCACATACAAAATGATTGTTGGTATAACTAATGTGGCCAAAGTTGTTTATTTCATGTTTAAAATCTTGTTTGGGAAATAATCTTGTGTGGTAATGAAGAAAGTTGTTATTGCTGAACTATACTCCAGACCAGTGGTAAGAAATGATCCATTGACCCTGCTGTGTCCAGTTATGCTAGAACACAGAGAAACCAACTGGAACACTTTAGGTATTCACTAAGACAATTAGTAGAAAACTTCAAAATTCTTGAGAATGGGATATTCATCAAGGTTCAGAGGCCTTCAGGATTTCAACCTAGTAACACCAGAATAGAACTCTCTATGGAGTATTATAATTAATACATAGAGAGAGAGAACAAGGAACGAATACTGAAAACTGAAAGAAGGAAGAAGTTAGCTGTAACTGCAGACCCATCAAAATAACATCAGTTATCTCAACAGAATCTTTAAAATCAAAGAGGGGCATCTAACAATGTATGTTAAGCTCAAAAAAAAATTAAGACAAACACTGCCAGCCCACTTTACTCTATCCAGCAAAATTGATAATTGAAGACATCAAAGATGTTGCCTGATACACAAAAGCTAAAGTCATTAATATACTTTAGCAGGAAAATGCATCTCCTCTGATGAGTAGATAGGAAAATGAGTAGAGAAGACTCAAACACTATATAAACAACTAAATGACAGGCATTACATGTGCCACTTAATAATAACTGAATGTTAATGGTCTCAATTCTCCAATAGTGACACAAGTGGTGGACTAAATTAAATACAAGCTTCATCCATTCATTGCATAAGAAATGCGCCTTACTTAAGCTTAAAGTGAAAGGGTAGAAAAATATTTCCTAAGTACATATAGCTTGAGAGTAAGACAGAGTATCCATACTCATAGCTGATGAAGCAGACTTCAAACCAAAATTAATGAGAAGAAACCAAGAATGTTACTTCATATAGATAAAGGAAAAAATCCATCAGGACTTTTTATAACTATTATAAACATATATGCACTGAAGCCAACATACTGGTTTCATAAAGAAAACACTACTAGACATAAAAGCTCAGAAAGATCCATAGAAATGACTAATAAATGCCTGAAAAAATGATAAACATCCTTAGCCATAAAGGAAATGCAAATCACAACTATATTAAGATTCCATCTCATCCCAGTCTGTATTATATGATCTCATGTTGGAATAGCCCAACATGAGAATAACAACAAATTCTGGGAAGGATTCAGTTAAAAAAAGAACTCTCATTTTGTGTTGTGAGGAGATTAACCAATGCAACCATTGTGGAAATTGGTATAGAGGTTCCCCAAAGAGTCAACTAGACCTACCTTATGATTCTACCATATCACACTTGGACATATATCTAAAGGAGTATGAATTCATATGCAAGAGGGATATCTGCATATATATGTGTGTGTATACATACATATATGTGCATGTGTGAGTGTGATGGAAATTTGCTCAACAATAAAGAAAAATGAAATTACATCACTTTAAGCAAAATGGATAGAACTAAAAGATCATTATGTTGAGCACGTTAAGCACAAAAAGGCAAATATCACATATTCTTGCCTATTTTTTGGAACCTAGACTAAAAATGAAAATGGCAATCATAATAATAACAACAATAATAGGACCTAGATATAAGAGAGACTATTCAAATAGTATGCATGTATGCATACATGGAATTATTGCAACAAATCTGCTTATATTAGTAATAAAGGCTAATTATGAAATAAAATACTTTTAAAGGAGAATAGCCAGACTAAGAAATACAAATATTCTCTATTTTGCTTCATATGCAGAATCCACTTCTTAAAAATATATGTCAGAATGTAAGATTCTGTTTGTGAGTGAATGTTAGTGGGGGGGGCAGACGCAGAGTGAATGTGGTTGAATTCTATATACCCAATATGAAAACAGAACAGTACTGAAATTGTTTTAAGAAAGGAGGAAATGAGAATGAAGAGAGGTGTTAGAAAGGGAAATGTGATTGGAGTATGTTGTATGCATGCATTGAAATATCACAATTAAATTCCTTTGTATGTCTAATATATACAGATAATTATGTTGAAAATCCTAGAAATCAATAGAGATGGGTTCTCATTAATTAGTCATGCAATTTTGAACAAACCTAACCTGTCTTTCTTTGTTTTAAAAAAAATTATACCTGTCTTGCTTCCCACTGAGACTTGTGGAGCATATTATATAGGAAAACCATCTGAAGGGTTTAAACCATCAAAATGTATGGTGTAATTATCTCTGACATTAATAACAATTATCTTTAAGTAGATTATAGTTTCACACCGGGTTATTCCAACATGAGACCACAAAACACAGACGAATAAAACAAAACTCTTCGAACAGAAAATGTGAACCTGTTTTCACTTTCACAATGAAAGACTTTATCGTACAATTCATCACAGTATTTTCCTAAAAAGGGGGAGGAGTGTGCAGAATCTTTCAGCTTTTTATATGTTGGAAAAACAGATTTTTTTTTTAAATGGAGCATGTGTTTGGAAGGAGCTACATCTCAGCTACTAAAATCAGTTCTATATCATCTACTTCGTGCCCGCTCTGTTTATAATGTAATAACACTTTTCAGCGTAGCTGAATTTTCCTATAAAAATACTCTTAATCTAATGTAATTCATATATTCCTATTCCTGTGAATTTACTCTCTCTAAAATAATTTCTATAAAAGGAGAGAAATGAGACTCCTACTTTATTTTATAAATTGAGGATTCATTTTATACACAGAAAAGTAACTGCTACTAAGGTCTTATGGATTTTAATCAATGCAAATACATTCAACATGTTCAATTCCACCCTTGTACATGAAGGCTGCACAGATTCTTTACAAGATTCCTACATTACTTCTATCCTGGAAATATTACCTGTGAGAAGTGAGAATCTTCTACCCAAACTTTCCTATGCACTGATCCTATTACAGAAAAGGAAATTAAATCACGGACATATTCACCATCATGCTATCCGCTATGATCTGAATCTTTCCCGTCCCCTAGTCAATATTTTCAAATGTAAACCCTTATTCAATGATGTAGAGAGGTGAGGTGTATGGGTGATAACTATGTCATGGGAATAACCCTCCTGGATGGGATTAGTTTCCTTACAAAATAGCTTTGGGGAAAGTGTAGAATTCTTTACCACGAGAGGGCTCAGCAAGAATGTGCCATCTGTGGTGCATTTGTTAGACATGGGTCTACTTGTGTTCTGACCGTGTATTTCCCTAATAATTCCTATTTTCCTTTAGATTCATTTGGTTTTTTGTTTTGTTTTGTTTTGTTTTTTTGTAGGTCCTGTTGGCTCTGAGTAGTATTTCCTGAATATATTAGGGAATACCAGGTTGCTATCACTCTTTCACAGTAGAGCTCCCTGCAGCCCTTTCTGTTTTTCAGGACTGGAGATCAAGCCTGGGCTCTTATGTATGCTGGGCAAGGGTTCTACCTCTGAACCTCAGCTGTCACTCTTTTCTTTGAGCTAGTAAGAATCTACTCTGTCATTGTCAGAAGGAGGTTAGAGACATTGTTTTGACACTTTTTAAATTCTCAGCTCCTAGAACAGAGTCAGGCACAGTAGTTACTTGGCAAACATTTGGTATATAAAAAAATTCTCTTTTCATAATTAGACAATGTATAATAGTTCAAGAATTGACCTGCAGGGCTGGGAATATGGCCTAGTGGCAAGAGCACTTGCCCTGGGTTTGATTCCTCAACACTACATATATAGAAAAGGTCAGAAGAGGCGCTGTGGCTTAAGTGGCAAAGTGCTAGCCTTGAGCAAAAAGAAGCCAGGAACAGTGCTCAGGCCCTGAGTCCAAGGCCCAGGACTGGTAAAAAAAAGAATTGACCTGCAATCCGCCACCCCTTAGTCCAGCTTTCATGTCTTTGTATTTTCTCACCAACTCTTCCCAGAAGGCCCTTTTGCCAATTGTTTTAGTACCCTGACCCTGTAAAGCATGAACAAAAATATCTTTCTTACAAGGTTATCAGGAGGATGAGATTAAACCACAATGCACAGGTAGAATTTGTAGCTTGGGAGTTCACATTTCAGAATCACCTGGGGAATTTCCTCTGGCTCCTTTCCTCAGATGATTCAGGATGGATCATAGCTTTTGCTTCCATTTCCTGGAGACTGGACTTTGGACTCTGACTCTAGTAGGTAATCAAATGTGAGACTATCTAGCACCCACTGATTGTATGCTGTGACTATCACATAGAATTGAATCAGCTGAGCACTCGTGGCTTATGCTTGTAATCCTCTCTGTTCAGAAGGCTGAGATCTATGGATCTCAGACTGAAGCCAGCTTAGGAAGAAATGTCGATTGAGATTCTTGTTTCCAATGAACTACCAAGAAGCTGGAAGTAGAAGTGTTGCTCAAGTAGTAGAGTGCCAGCCTTGAGCTAAAAAGCTCAGGGACAGTGCCCAGGTCCTGAATTCAAGCCCTAGTACTGGCATCGAAATGAACAAACAAATAAATAAATAATGAATAATCTTTTTTGCTATTTTTTTCTATCCAAGCCTTGTTAGATAGTAAATTTCTGAATAAGCCATGCCAATTTCCAGCATAATTTATATGATGATGGATCCTCCCCTCATCCCAACACAAATTTTGTCTTCACCTCCTTTAGGTTTTCTAAGTTGTAGCAATGGAGTCAGAGAGTCTCTTGGGAATCTTTCTTGATTGTTCCAACCTCATTCCTCTCTTAAATCCAATGGCAACCTGAAGTCTTTGATAAAATCTTCTTACTGACTCTATTCTTTTGTGTGACATTTGCCATAGTTTCCTGTGTAAACAATCAACATATTTCCCAGACTTCCAATCTGGTGTTAGGTTTAGCCTAAACTGCACTCTGTAACAGGATCTTTGTTCAAAATGTAAAATCAATACTCTCACATAGAATAGACATGGGTGGAAGATCTTATTTAATGCATCAATTAATAAGAGACTCAATAGGATGTTACAAACACTTCGAAGGAGAAATCAAAGAACCACAGATAATCAGGCAACAGGAAACTTGGAAGTGAATTTACAAATAGAAAAAAAAAATAGCTCACTACATTTCTCTGAGCACTATTCATTTGTATCTCTATGGAAAAAAAGAATCGTGTGGACTATTGTTCACTTTCTACAATGTACAGAATTGTAAAAATAGATCAAAGGTAATGAAAGAGCAATGACCACAAAATGGTGCTCTAGACAATGTCTTAGTTGGTTCACCATTGATACTCTATAATCTTTGTGGTCCATTCTGCAGCCGTTCACAATTTTTCTTAGCAGCACTTAGTATTGTTGTGGTCTCTCAGCAGAGTCTTATTAGAATAGATAGAAGGGTTAAGTGAAAACCAAGTAAGAAATCTCTGGAATTTCAATTACATTAATTCAGCTAATAGCATATCCAAATACCTGCAGAAACCATGGTAAAACCATTAGGACAGACACGTAAATTTCACTGATGGAGTTGTCAGAGGAAATAGGTTCTAATTACCACTAAACTAATGAGCTCAAGACTTGGGAATGTTTCCAGATACATAAAACCCACTACATTCTACCCCCAGATACCAGGCCAAAGGTAAGAAGATGACCTAGGTATGATTCTTGACTTCAAAGCCAGTACAATAGTAGTGAGCAAAAGCTACAGGAATTACAAAGCTTAACCATACAATATACAAATATCATTTCCATTATTTTAAAGTAAGATTTTCTGCAGAAAATGTAGCACCAATGTTATGACATTGGAGCTGCTTCCTAATGTCTGTTTTTCTTCTTTCAGTCACAAAACTATCTTTCAGGTAGAATCTCTATCTACTTAAACTTTTCCCCCTCCTTGCCCTTGGTGATGGGAGAGTCCCGCTGGATTGTGAGGAATTCACTGAAAAGTAGAACTGAGAGACCAGGAATGACTGGGACTTGCCAAGGTCACATCCCAATCTGGCTTCAACTTTAGCACTTCACATTAGCACTCCACTCCCATGGCCTTACCCTGAACCTCCTTACCCACACATAGGCCACCTTTAGAATCTTACCCAATCTAGCCCTCCTAGAGCTTCCTGTCAACAAGACTTTTGCCAATATCCTTAATGGCTTTACCCCTTGCTACACCCACCCTGCAAATCCCATAATCACCTTAAGTCATTTAAGGCATTTACCTCCTTCATGCTCCACCCTGGATCCTGAGCACTGTGCTAGAAATCTGACAACTGCCACTGATGTGTGTCTAGACAGCATTTACTGAATACTCACTGTGCAATAGAAATAGTGGAAGACACTGTGCTAGATACAGAAGAACACAATAGTTAAAAAGAACTAGCGTCTCTACTCACAAATTAAAGTCTAATTGGTTTTGAAAAGGGTATAGACCACAGTGTGGTAAGCATGATCCCACTAGGTACCATGGAAATCCATCATACGGTGTTTCTAAGTCTGACATGTAGGGGTCCAGAGAAGATCTGCCACTTCAAACTTAAAGTCTTCAACTTCAGTAGGGACTTTGGCACTCCTCAGCAATTGTTTTAAACAGTGCAGTCAGCTCCAAATCACTCCCCCAAAGAAATGGTCAAACTTTCCTTCTTTCCTCCAAGACTCCACCCTTTGCTTACCTTACTCTGTTCTCCAGAGGTAACATGGCGTCTGACTGTACTGAGGAAGTCCAGCCTGCATTAAAAACTTCCACTGCATTTCCAGTTCCTTTCCTCCTACATCAGAAGAGGAGACATTTTGATCCTATCTTCCTACCATCTCTCTCCATTTCCTTTGGGACCAGGACCATAACAAATTCATTTATTTCCTTTGTCACTTATATTTCTTATGTTCAAGTACTTCCTCTTAACTACTCAACTTCCAGCTAATAAACATATATAAGACTCCCTTAGGCTAAAAGCAAAATATGAATAATTAGATAAATTCAAATGTTTTCAGGTTTCATCAACTTCCAGAATAAATCCAAATTGAGCCATCTGAAAATGGACAACAAAAAAACCAATGTTCCCCAAATCTTGCACATTACTGTAGCCAACTTTCAGCTACTCCTGTCTCCAGATACATGTGGGGTTACCAAAGGGGAGAGGTTCACATGTTTATATGGCCCCACTTTGGCTAGACTAGGGTTCCATGTTAGCCTGTAGAGTCCTATGTACACCAATAGTTTCCATCTAATAATGGTGTAGGGTCCACTGATCTCCTTTCTCTTGGTTCCTGGATAACTGAGATGTGCACACAGAACTGAAAGTAGGTAATGGTCCTGCCCCTTTGCCTTACTCTTCACTAAGAAGCCCAATAGCAATCAAGTACTCTGAATAGCTGATACCTTGCACAACTTCGGGATATCCTATACACCTTATCACAAGTCCTTGGAGTTTCCCCCAAAGACCATTCTAGAGCTATTTCCAGAAAAAGTACAGCTGTCAGGCTGGGAATATGGCCTAGTGGTAGAGTGCTTGCCTTGCACACATGAAGCCCTGGGTTCTATTCCTCAGCACCACATATATAGAAAAGGCCAGAAGTGGTGCCGAGGCTCAAGTGGTAGAATGCTAGTCTGGAGCAAAAAGAAGCCAGGGACGGTGCTCAGGCCCTGAGTCCAAGCCTCAGGATTGGCAAAAAAAAAAAAAAAAAAAGTACAGTTAAAAAGTCAAAGTCAGTAGAGAGCTAAGCATTAGTGGTTCACACCTGCAATCTTACCTACTCAGGAGGCAGAGATATGAGTATCACCATTTGAAGCCAGCCTGGGCAGAAAAAGCCCAAGAGACTTGACATGTCCATTAGAGGATTGTTATGGCTTATCAATGACAACCTTTTATCATTAAGTAATGTCCCTCTTTCACTCTGGTATTGTTCTTGATCTTGAAATCTACTTTGTCCATATCAGACTCAGAGCAGCTTATCACATGGGCATCACATGTGCACTTGTGATAGGAATAAGTCAGACACAGAGGTCTTGAGAGTTTAGAAAGCTGCAAATAGCAGCTGGGAGAAGCAGCCATTGCCATTTACTTATTTTCTAATCAGTGGTAGTGCAGTTGAATTTATTTACTCTCACAGTGATGCTGCAAGATAAATACTACGAAGGCTCTTTCATAGATAAGGAAATAGAAGATGTAGGAGATTAAATGTCTTTGTCAAGGTCATACAGCCAGCCAGTGCTCTGGCTAGGTGTGAACCCAGCTGAGATGTCAGACCACAAGGTTTCTTGAGTCATATCGAGCCTTGTTCAAAATCCTAGAACCTACTGTACTTTAGGGAGACTTTTGGAGAGTGCTTATTTTCAAAAGACAATATAAGTTCTTTCTTGTACTCTTTGAAAAAAAATTCTGTGAGGCATTAATATATCCCTGGATGTTGAGAGAATAAATGATAAAACCTGTTTGGAAGGCAACTTGTGCAGTTATAAAAAATTTTAAACATGAATATCCTTCAATCCAGCCATTCTATTTTTTAAATTTATACCTCAAAAATCTCTGTGCAATATCACATGAATGTACACATATCCTCTGGAGAAAAACTATTTTTTCACTATATCTGTTCTGGGAAACTGGGAATATTTGGGAAGTGGAAGAAGACTAGTTGGAGGGAAAAGGGGAACAAGAGAAGGCTACAGAAGAGTACATATACTCAAAGTATGTTATATAAATATATGAACATGTCATCATGATGACCATTATTTTTTGCAGTTTATACATGCTAATTTGTTGTATGCCAGAAGTGGGTTAAACTCAGGAAGTAAGCTTTGTCCCTTAGCCTTTTCACTCTGAGCTAGCACTCTACCATTTGAGACACAGCTCCACTTCAAGCTTTTTGGGGGTTAATTGGAGATAAGAGTACTGTGATCTTTCCTTTCTGGGCTGGCTTAAAGCTGCAATCCTTAAATCTCAGTCTTCTGCGTAGCCGGGATTATAGGTGTGAACCACTGGTGACTGAAAATGTATGCAAAGATTTTTACTCAATAAGACCAAATACTGTTATTAAAAAATAAAATAGCTATCTAGCAAGACTTAGGAAAAAAGAAAAAGAAAGCCAGACACCAGTGGCTCATGCCTGGAATCCTACCTATTCCAAGGCTAAGATCTGAAGACACTAGTTCAAAGCCAGCTGGAACAGGAAAGTTCGTGAGACACTTATGCCAATTAAGTACCAGAAAACCAGACGTGGCACTGAGCTCAAGTGGTAGAGCACTAGCCTTGAGCCAAAGAAGCTCAGGGACAGTACTCAGATCTGGGTGCTGGGGGTCTATCAGTAATGTTTGTTGATCACCAGGAACTTTGAAGGGTCTTGAACTGTCAAGAACTGTAAAGATTCATCCTGTTTGTGACCTTACAAGTTCGCCTGCCAGGTTCATGTATGCCTGAGACTTGAGAGTCCTATGTCAGAGACAAAGTGCTCTATTAGCTGTGACACAGCACACTAGCCATGCTGTGTGTGTCAGTCATCTCTCTTAGAGCTCTCAAGTTCCATGTGGTGACATGAGCAGTTCAGGTGAATGCTGGGCACAAAGTTGTTTGTGTCATAGTTGAACATTCCCAAGGCTGGGAAATCCCACTCTTCAATAAGGAGCTGCAGACAAACCTCTCTGACCTTTGCCTCTGAGAGGACATCATTTTTACTATTGTGGACAGCAAACAAACACCTTCTGCTCCAGTCAGAGTCACTATCCTTGTCTTCAAAGAGTATTTGCCACAGAAACATCTTGAAAAGATAGTTTGGGGCAAAAAGAAGAGATTTCTGCTCAGAAGACATAGAAAAAACTGTGGCATAAGCAGGGAGAATTGTCTCCCAATATGAATTCAGTCAGCTAGGAAAATTCCTTCAAAAATGCTACAGAAAATAGCCCATGTAAACACACACACACACACACACACACACACACACACGTGTGTGTATGTCTGCTTAACAAAATACTAGCAAATTGAGTATAGCAATACATAAAAAGCATGGTCATGTAGATTCTAGTCCAGAAATGTCATTATTTGATTACTTGAAAAAACTAATGATTTTCAATCATAAAAGATTGAAAAATATGACTATCTCAAAAAGCACAGAAAAAGTATTTGACAAAATTCAGTGTCTACACAGAAAATGAGGATTAGAAGCACTTCTTCACCGTGCTAAAGGTCAGGTAGGGATAATCTAGAACTAGACTTATATGTCATAAAACAGTGTACGTTGCTCTTGTGTGATCTGGAAAAAGGGACAAATTTATACTTCTGGCATTTTCTAACAGAAGAAAATGGAAAAGTGTCGTTAGGTGCAGAATATATGACCACATGCATGGCTGTGCACTTAACTACTTACCCAAACAACCAGTAAAGCTAACAAGCAAATTTAGTAAATACATGATCAATCTACAAATCCACTGTGTTACCCTATTATAAGCATAATGAAATAAGCATAAGCAAACAAAAAAAGAATCAATTTTTGTATCTGTATTTCCCTCTTTAAAAAAGCATAAGGTAGGGGCTGGGGATATGGCCTAGTGGCAAGAGTGCTTGCCTCATATACATGAGGCCCTAGGTTCGATTCCCCAGCACCACATATACAGAAAATGGCCAGAAGTGGCGCTGTGGCTCAAGTGGCAGAGTGCTAGCCTTGAGCAAAAAGAAGCCAGGGACAGTGCTCAGGCCCTGAGTCCAAGCCCCAGGACTGGCCAAAAGGAAAAAAAAAAAAAAAGCATAAGGTAGAAATTACAATAAAAATGATGAGTGAACTCTGCACACTGGAAGTCACAAAACTGCTGAAAATGACTAAAGAAAACACAAGTAAGCTAGGAACTATATATGGTGTTCATTGAATGAAAGATTCAGTATTGTCACCATGTACATTTTCTCTGAATTAATTTATAGATTCAATAAGATACTAAACAAATTCAGCAGTTTTGTTTTGCTTGTAAAGAAACATTAACATATTCTAAAAGGGTTTTTTGGAAATGCTAATGAATGAGAACAACTAAGACAATTTTTTAATGAACAGATTAAGTAATTTGGAAGATTTACCCTACCAAATATCAAAATTATTATAAAATTGCAATCATCATGACAGATTAATAATGCCATACAGATAGACAAAAGTATCACTGACACAATGACCAAGACAATTCAATAAGAAGAAATATTTGGTAGAACACTGGAAAGATACAACATGAGAAACCATGAATTCTATGATGGCCCTCCTCCCGTGCTCCTTTACCCTTACCCCTTTCATTCCCTCCTTCTGCCTTTGCCCCATGATTCATTTTCTCTGGCACTGGAATGTCGGTGGCTATCCATGGCTCTCTGCTACAACTTTCCCTCTCAGAATTGTCCTGGTGAGCCACTAAGTTCTCCCTGGTAGCAGGCTGAATCTAGGAACTGGTCAATGGAGAATTGCAAAGAACTCAGCTGTCTGGTATCACTGGTGACAGTGCTGAGGAGTCATCTCAAATATTGTACCCCTCAAAAGATTAACTGGGGCCCTGTGGCATCAGAGTTCAACTTCTCTCTCTGCTCAATGCTGCTTTCTTTGCCCTTCATGAACATTTTTCCTCTGAGGGCACCTGAACAAATTCTCTGTAGACAAATGTGCTTCATGAGGTGCTCAGTCTAGCATAAACTTGGCCTCTACTTTACATTAAAAGAAATCGTTTAATGGGGAGAAACTAAAATCATTCCCCCTAAACTCAGGAACAAGACAAGGATGCTCACTCTCCCCACTTCTTTTCAACATAGTTCCGGAATCCCTAGCCATAGCAATAAGGCAAGAGGAGGACATCAAAGGGATCCACATCGGCAAAGAAGAAATCAAACTATCCCTATTCGCAGATGACATGATCTTATATCTGAAGGACCCAAAAAACTCAGTCCCCAAACTCCTACACCTAATAAACCATTTTGGCAAAGTAGCAGGATACAAAATCAATCCACAAAAGTCAGCAGCTTTTCTGTACACCAGCAATGTACAAGCAGAAAAGAAAATTATGGAAATAATACCATTTACTATAGCTAAAAAAGAATAAATTCCCTAGGTATCAACCTAACTAAAGACATGAAGGGCCTATTTAATGAGAACTATAAAAATCTAATAAGGGAAATCAAAGAAGACACAAGGAGATGGAAAGACCTCCCATGCTCATGGGTAGGTAGAATCAATATAGTGAATATGGCCATATTTCCCAAATTGTTACACAAATTCAATGCAATCCCCATCAAGATCCGAGCTACATTCTTCACTGAAATAGAGAAAACAACCCATAAATTCATATGGAACAGCAAAAGACCTAGAATAGCCAAAGCAATTCTAGGCAAAGAAAGCACTGCAGGAGGTATCACAATACCAGACTACAAACTCTATTATAGAGCCCTCATAACAAAAACAGCCTGGTATGGTATAAAAACAGACCTGAAGACAAATGGAATAGAATTGAATACCCAGAAATAAAACCGCACTCTTACAGTCAGCTGATATTTGACAAAGGAGCTAAAGACATACAATGGAAAAAACATAGCCTCTTCAACTACTGGTGCTGGGAAAACTGAGCAGCCATATGCAGAAAACTCAAAGTAGACCCAAGCCTATCACCATGCACCAAGATCAACTCAAAATGGATCAAGGAGCTCAACATCAGACCTGAATCCTCATAGGCACTAGAAGGAACTTCCTGAATAGAGTCCCAGGGGCACAACAAATAGGGGAGAGACTCAACAAATGGAACTACTACAAAATAAAAAGTTTCTGCACAGCTAAAGACATAGCCACCAAACTAGAAAGACAGCCAACCATATGGGAAAGGATCTTTACCAGCACAGCAACAGACAAAGGCCTAATATCTGTCATCTACAGAGAACTCAAAAAAATAACCCCCTCCAAACCCAATAAACAAATTATGAAATGGGCAAAGGAGCTAAAGAGAGACTTCACAAGAGAAGAGACAAAAATGGCAAAAAAAAAAAAAAACATATGAGGAAATGTTCAACATCCCTGGCAGTAAAGGAAATGCAAATAAAAACAACCTTGAGATAGCACCTCACTCCAGTTAGAATGGCCTATACTCTGAACTCAGGCAACAACAAATGCTGGAGGGGGTGCAGGGAAAGAGGAACTCTTCTCCACTGTTGGTGGGAGTGCAAATTAGTACAACCACTTCGGAGAACAGTATGGAGGCTCCTCAAAAAGCTCAACATAGACCTACCCTATGACCCAGCCATACCACTCCTAGGCATCTATCCTGAACAACAGGTCTCAAGATATCAAAAAGACATCTGCACTTCCACGTTTATCAATGCACAATTCACAATAGCCAAAATATGGAAACAACCCAGATGCCCCTCTACAGATGAATGGATCCAAAAAATATGGTACCTATACACAATGGAATACTACACAGTGATTAGAAATGGGGAAATATTGGTGTTTGCAGGGAAATGGTCAGAACTCGAACAAATAATGTTGAGCGAGACAAGCCTAGAACACAGAAAACAAAGGGGCATGATCTCCTTGATATATGACTGTTAAGGTGGGGGGACGGGGAGACAGTAGAGACCAGGTCTGCAAAACAAAAAATTTCTTGTCAAATGGTATTTCCCACAGGTTTGGGTCAGCAACCTTACATTATGTAACTAAAACCAAACAACTACTAAACATATAAAGGTCAAAAATAGACCTCTCAGTGGATCACAATAGCTCAAAAGCTATGTATGTATGATTATATAAGACAAGGATAAGCAAACTCTATTGTTGACATTATATTTAAAGTCCTAGGTGAATTTCCTTTGGCGTATGACACGTGGTTACTGTATGTTTTTGTTGCACTGTGTATTGTATATATGTCTACCTGATCTAGGAAAGGGGAAGAAAAACAGGGTGTAAGATATCACAAGAAATGTAGACACTGCCCTGTTATGTAACTGTACCCCTTTTGCACAACACCTTGTCAAAAAATTTAATTAATAAATAATTTTTTTAAAAAAAGAAATTGTTTGAGGGGCTGGGAATATGGCCTAGTGGCAAGAGTGCTCGCCTCATATACATGAAGCCCTGGGTTCGATTCCTCAGCACCACATATATAGAAAACGGCCAGAAGTGGCGCTATGGCTCAAGTGGCAGAGAGCTAGCCTTGACCAAAAAGAAGCCAGGGACAGTGCTCAGGCTCTGAGTCCAAGCAAAAAATAAAAGAAAAAATGAAAGAAATCATTTGAGGTGAAGTTACAGATCTCAATGTGAAATCTAAATAATATAACATCCAGGAGAACTCATGGAAAATATCTTCATGGTATGGGACTAGGAAAATATTTCTTAGAACATAAAATGGCAGTATCAGTAAGAAGAAAAATTGATCAGTTGGACTTTTTTTTTTTAAATTAGATATGTTTGATCAACAGAAGATACCATCAGGAAAATGAATGGTAACCCATAGACTGAGGTGCTAAGAATGCTTACAAGCCATATGTGTGTGTAAAAGAACTCATATTTATAAATATAAAAACCCTTTCCAAAAAAATAAGACAAAGACAAGTGACAACCAAAAATACACAAAATGTTTAAAATGTTTATGAAATGACAATAGGCACATGAAAAGATATTTAACATCATTAGCTCTCAAGGAAATAACCAACTCAGGATATTGTCTCACTACACTTGGAATGGGTAAAACTTAAGAAGGCCAGCAGTAGGAGGCAAGGGTGTAGAGTACCTGGAACTCTCAGATATCATCAATGGTTCATAAAAATTACATAAAAACTTTGAGGGGGAAGGAAAGTAGGAGAAAGATGAGGGGGGCCCTAACAATGTTTGACAAGAAATGTACTCACTACTTTACATATGTAACTGTAACTGTATATCACCTTGACAATAAAATTAAATTTAAAAAATCCTTGAACACTGTTTTTCAATGTTTTGTAAAGTTAAACATATATCTGCCCTGTGCCTCAACAATTCTGTGCCTAGACCCAAACTGCAAACAACCCATAGATCCCTCAACAGAGGAATAAGTAAACAATTTGAAGTGTATCTAGTCATTGGAATAGTCTTTGTCCATAAAAAGAAATAAACAACCACATACTCATCACAATGAATGGGTCCCCAAAACATATTGAACAAGGAAAATTTAGACATAAAAAAATCCTGTGCAAGAAAAGAAAAAAAAAAAGAAATCCTGTGCATATGAAGCGTATGAAGTCTGAGAAGAGGGGGAAAAGAAAAGCTACAGTGATACAAATCAAAAAACACTTGCCTCTTGTTGATGGTAGAGAAATGTGATGGCATTTTGTATGGTTGAAAAGTCCTAAAATGTCTTTGCTTGTAGGACTTTAAAAAGAGTTCAGAAAAGCTGGAATGTTCAAATAAAGAATGCCACCAGTATGTAAGGAAAAATGCCCAAGGTTACTGTGGTTAGAGTTGATCCTTTTGGGGTGAAATGAACAACGCTGTCCTCACATAATTACACCTCCATGTCTATCACTTCTTTGCCCATTCACTATTATAGAAATCAGGGAGTACTTTTACCTAAGTAGTTATCAACATTATTAATTACAAAGAAGGCTCAAGGCTTCATTTATTTTGAAGACTGGTACTAAAACATGTTCTCTTACTCTTTGTCCTTTGTTTTATTTTTATTTGTCACTATACAACAACTATACAACAACAATTCTATGACTGAACCCAAGGCCTTGCACATTCTAGGCAAGCAGTCTACTACTGAGTTACATCCCTACCCCCTGTGTTGTTTTCTTATTGTCAAGGTGGTATACAGAAGGCCTACCCCTTGTTTTTTGGTATTAGTCATTTGGTAGCAAGGCAAAGACCCTACCTCTTTCCTGAAGGTTCTAGGAAATATAGGGTTAATATTTATTGTCATAGCACATGCCTTACTCATGGAAAGTAAATTCTCCCCTGTGATCACTAAGAAATCAGGAAAAGTTATGGTAAATCCTATTTGAATGGTAGTGTTCTCTTGAACTTGTTCTGTGTTTTCTCCTGGGGCAGTAAGTACCATAATTTCTTAAGGGACATTTTTAAATATGAGAGAACATTTATTATCTTAATGACATAGTAACAATACTAATATTTCATAACTAGAGATCAGAATTGCTACCTATTTTGCCTAAAAAAGGATGTTCCAACCAAAATGTCAGTAACCCTTTGCCTTAATCCATCAGGGATGCCATAACAAAATATCTGAAAGTGGTTATTTTCTAATAGTTCTTGAGGCTGGAAAGATTAAGAGCAAGGTTCTGGCAGAGTTTAGTTTCCGGTGAAGGCTCTCTTCTGAGCTCATGGACGACAGCCTTCTCACTATGTCTTTTCGTGGTGCACCAGGTAGGACCCCTCTGTTGTCTCTTCTTTAAAAACTAATAATCCTATTAGAGTAGATCCCTAGCCCTATCATCTACTTTGAGCTTAATTACCTTCTTACTCAAAATGTAATAATTCACTGGGCATAACGCCTCTAGTATCTAAATTTGGGAGGGAACACAATTCAGTTCATAGGACACCACTATTAAGAACACTAAAGTTTCATCCCTTGCATTTTAGAGTTATACTCAGACATTGAAACTAAAATGATTATTTCAGGACAAATCTAACTCCCGATCATGGTGTTCAAAACTTTTTATGTCCTGGCCTAACATATTTCTCCAGCTTCATTTTTGGCCAGTTCCTAAAATCACTCACTGTTTTTCGAATCCCCTTGGACTTTGCCCACGTATGCTGCAAAGGCTATTCTCCCATTTATCCATGG
The DNA here is from genome assembly GCF_023159225.1 of Perognathus longimembris pacificus. Classification (NCBI taxonomy): domain Eukaryota; kingdom Metazoa; phylum Chordata; class Mammalia; order Rodentia; family Heteromyidae; genus Perognathus; species Perognathus longimembris. The sequence continues at coordinate 24,412,081 of NC_063164.1, forward strand.
AAGACATGCCTATTCATCCTCAGAAAACTACCTCCAATCATCCCCTTCTCCCTTGAAACTGTCTCCTACCACCATCATCACTGTCAGAATGAACTTCTTTTTCAGATTGTCATGACATTATGTATAGCCCATCTCTTCAGACAAGAGTTTTCTTTCTTTATCTCTAGAACCTAACAGTGCAGAATATGTGCTCAACAAATATTTTTTTTAGTTGCATTAAAACTTAACTAATGTCTATTGTGACAACATGTTTATGTTGGTTGTTTAAGAGACTCATGTTGGTTGTTTAAGAGACAGAGTCTTGTTAAGTATCTCCAAGATGGTCTTGAACTCAAGATCACCTTCAGAATGCTGGGATTATGAGCACACACCACCATGCCCAGCTAAACACCATTTATTTATTTTTTATCTGTTCTCTACTCTGCTTTGTGTGGCTGTCTTTTCTTAGTTTCCTGATGTAGAAAATTGAGTCAACACCAATACTATCCAAGTGCCTTTCATTTCTTCTCTCTTCATTTTTTGTTATTATTAGGTGACAAATTAGAAAGTGACAATTCAGGTGCTTAACTATGTATAATAATGGATAATTATATTTTGTTCATTTCCCCTTTATTTTTATCCTAAGATAAACAATCTCTAAAACATAGTTCTTATCTTGGGCAAGGCTTATCAAGTCTCTTAAAAGTTCTTCTTATCACTAAAGTTTCAAGTGTCAATAAAATCTCTCTATACACAAGCTTTGGTTTCCTCAAAATCTACAATGATTATTGTATTGAAAGATGAAATTCACAACTGCCTATTTGTAAACCAAAGAAGCTAAATTCATTGCTTAATGTAGAGCCATTCTTATTAATCTCCCTGTCTTTGAACAAAGGAAGACTTGATATCACAATGGGTCTTAGGAGGTACAAAGTTCCTCAACTGGAAGATTCTGCAGCCAGAGTGTTTAGGGATTATCTGATTTACAGCTGTGGAGTTTAGGGATTGGCTGACTTTCAGAAGCAGCTCTCTCAGTAACTGGTCAAGTGGCTGACCTTCAAGAACATGGCAATGGCTCTAACTGATTAACATGGGTGAGATACTCGATTGTGGTTATTTGCTTATTAGTTTGGACTGGGGCCAAAGAACAATTCTTAGATCCTCCTTTTCAAATGAGGAGACAATACCTTTCAGGTTAGGGCATGTAGCAGGAATCATGTGGAGTTACCTGTTAAAATACAGATTGCTGGGCACCATCCGGGAATTTATTATTCAGTAGGCCTGAGCTGTACCCAAGCATGTGCATTTCTAGGGATGTTGATATATATGGGTCACATCTGAAGAACCTCTGAGTTTGTGAAAGGAAATAATGAAAAGCTAAAGAGTAATTAAAGCTGCATTGTCACAGGGTTTCATGCATGACAAGGCTCAAGAACTATTACTGTAGAGTATCTGCCATGCAACTATAACAAACTTTTGCTTACCTTCTTGAGGTCAAAGTATGCATACCTTTTATTTCTAAATTATCAGTTAGGTATCAGTTAGGCCACTTTAGCTTAGTTTTCCAATCTGTAAATGTAAACCACATAAGTTAAAAAGCATTTTAATTTCTTCTTCCTTCTGAATGTAGCATATATATATATATATATATATATATATATATATACATACACACATATAGCCTTTGCTAATTAGCACATTCATTCAAGGTAGTAGATTCTTTATTCATCTAAGCAGGCAGCTTGATGCCTTAAGAAAAGGAAGATTTCCCAGGGGAAAAAATGTGCAACATCAGTTCCTAACACATGAAAGATGTATGTGGAAAAATCAAGGTCCATGCCCAAATGTGCAATATATTTGTCCTAAATGCATTCCAGCACAAGAAATATGGTTCCAACTAGATTGAAGATTTTTCTTCTCTTAAGAAATGTGCTAGTTGCCAACGTGTGATGGAGTTTCCAGCATTCTTCTCCCAATGCTTAACAGATGAATTTATTGGATGGAAAAGCAAGAGTAAATCCAAGTTTCTCTGGAAGCATGCCCAAACATAGCAATGGTGATATCAGTAAGTGTCACACGGGGCCATGTATAAAGACGGGGAAAGAATGAAGTAAACACAAAACTATGAAAAAGGCAGCAGCAAGCTGAGCACATGGACCTCCTTGATGGACCGCTGGAGTCAGGACATGAGCCTTACTAATCCATCAGCACAGCTTGGTGGCTCATTAGGGTGACCACAGGAATGAAGGTGTCCTCTCTGAACAACGAACACTCAACAACACAGCACATCACCCATAATCTTTCTACAGAGAATACAACCCTCCACAATAGGTGCTTGTACAGGGTGTTACAAACTACCATTTGGGGAAGTTCGAAGAGAAGTCCTCAAGAAGTGAGAAACTAGATAGAACTTCATTTGGATAGGAGAGAATCTTTCTTCTTAGTGAGGAAATGTAAAAAATTGGGCACAGAATTTCATACTTTCCCTATTTTTTAATTTCCAAGCAGCTGGCAGTGGAATGGATCACTGAAAGTAAGCTCGCCATGCTTATTTCTACCTAACAGAGCAAACTGTTTAGCCAAAGTAGCATTCTTTTTAATGATACTTTATTTAAAAAAAAAATGAGTGAGTCAGCCACTGGTGCCTCACACTTGTTATCCTAGCTACTCTGAAGGCTGAAATCTGAGGATGGCAGTTGGAAGCCAGACCAGGCAGGATTAACTACCAGGAAACCAGAAGTGGCACTGTGCCTCAAAGTGGTAGAGTGCTAGCCTTAAGCAACAGAGCTCAGGGACAGCACACAGGCCCAGAGTTCAAGGCTCACGAGTGAGCAAGCTCTCTCTAGGTATGATATGATCTGTTAATTTCCTCCAGTGAGTCCCATGGATGACTCCAAAGGACCTACAATGACAGACTTTCCATGAGTACACAACTTGTGTGCTTTCTTTTCATTGGGATGGATGCTGAACTGCTATGACTTATTGATTCAGCAGACATGCCTGTGCACCTACTGTATGCTATGGATCTGCATTGGACTTTCTAAAGAGATTGAACCTGTGGTTTGTTAGTGTTATTATTTCCCTCCTGGATGCCTAAGTCTGATATTACACAATTAGAGACTAATTCCTTTGGTTTACAGCAAACAGGTTTTGCTCCTTGTTAAAATTGTAAACAATCTTAGACAAGTGACAATGTTATTCAGTCTTTTCTGCCAGTTTGTCCAGGCATGTAAATGCTGGCTGAGAAACCGATTCTAGCTAGGGGTAAATAAAAAGTGCAGGACCCAAGGAGTAGGAGAAAGTCAGAGGCATAGAGATATTTAATCTTCATTTCACTTCCATTCTACTCGTAGGGCCTCAGCCCCAATGTGCCATTTAAAATTTTTATTGGCTTGTTTACATATTTGTTTTGCTTTGTTTTGTGCATTTTCCAAATGTCTAGCTTTATTTCTCAAAGTGTGATCCCTTGGCAAGTGCTTCTGGAATTGACTAGGAACCCTGGTCTCCATCCATTTGATATAAGATATAATAGAGAAGTCAAACATTTATGTGGGGATAGCTGCTGCCAATACCATCCCTACAAAATGTAGCACTTTGGGCTGGGATGTAGCTCAGTGGCAAAGCACTTGCCTAGCAAGTGCAATGCTCTGGATTTGAACCTAGTACCAAAAAAAAAAAATGTAGCACTTTATTAGAGCCTCTGTAAAACACTGAAGTCTTTCTTTCAAATTACTATTTAATTTTTTTTTAAAAATCACTTAGTAGAATGAGTAGAATGCTTACCATGTGCTGGCCATAGTGCCAGGTATAGTAGAATAAAAACTCTCTCTCTCTTTCTCTCTCTCTCCCTTTCTCTTTCACTCTCTGTCTCTCTGTCTCAGCGTTTGCCTTTTTGTGGTACAGACAAGACAGAAAATGTCTGCGAGTGAGAACTGGTCATCACGCCTCATCCATAAGAACATGATTGCTACATCAAAGAGAGATGTGTATAACCTAACAATGTATAGTAGACTCACTTTGAAAAAAAATCTCCTAGTCTTAACATTCCTGAGGTCTCCATGAAGAAATTTTAAGCGGTTCTCTTTTATGCTTCTTAACCCACACAACTTCTCAGTCTACTCAAGTGTGTAAAAGGTCATTAGCTTTCCTAGTGGGAGTTGATCAATATTTCCAGAGAAGTATAATAAAAGTCCAGTTGAGTTTTGTTAGCCTGCTTCCAGAAACAAGCTGACAAGAAGCCTGGGAAACAGCTTGCAGGCAACCAAAAATCATATAAAACTGAACAAATGAAGAACAAAAGGTAGATCTTGGGTGACTCTCTAATCAAAGTTCTTTCTCGGAGTATTGTTTGATCACAAGAAAGGTAGTCTCTGAGAGTTCTTGATGTTCAAGACATTTGGAGAATTTCCTCAGAGTGATTACATGCATTATTAGCGAATCAATGCTTATCATGATGTGTGGTGGATCAAGTTAGAACTCAGGCACCAAGAGTTTCATGGTGGTTCTACTTCAAGCCACAGCACTACTTCCCTGGCTACCTTCATCTTGCTTCATGTTCCTGGAACTCAAACTCCTTCCACTGCACTCTAGGGCTGCTGGAATCTGAACTCAGTGGAGACCAAATGTCAGTAGAGCTGCTGTTGTACTATCTACCTCTCTTTATGGCTGGGGATCCACATGATTGATTTTAAGAATGAAAATCAGCATGCATGTTTATTTTTAACTTGAAGAAGAGAGTTCTCAGAGATAAGTCCCAAAGTATACTGTACAACTTATGTTACTGCAGTCAAGTGGATTCTCAAAGCAATCACCAAACCCTTAATGGAAACACACTCTCATTTGGTGTCCAGGGTCTTTAGTCCTCACACTTTCCTTACTTACTGAGAATTTTTCTTGAATATCACTAATGACATTTTAAAAATTAAACCCTCAATTTATTGGACATGTTTGTTATGTAGGTAAGCTGCCAAAATTTAAAAGCCTTGTATAGTGTCTGAGTATTTCCTCGAGAGACTGTCATAAGTTAGTAGGAGCAAGGTAATAGAGAAGGGCTGGCCACATTCACTGGCTAAAGCATATTGACCCCAGGTTTTCCTCTCTTCCTACTTAGGTAGCTAATCTGTTCATGGTTTGAACTAAAGAGAATTTTAGAGGTTTCATTTAATATATTGACTTTAAACTTGAGAGAACTAATGTTGAGAAACAAGACCGATTTGCCCAAGGTACAAGATTAGCTAATGAGATGTAAAGAAGCATTTAAATAAGTCAGTTAGATGCAAACTAAGGAAAAGCTAGTGGCAAGCAGGAGTGGATGAACAGGATGTTAAATAGAATGGTAATTGTACAAGAGAGAAAGCAGTTTAATTTAAAGAAATAAATCTAGCAAGTTAAAAGATTATGTATGTAAATATTCATGCATGTATGTGCATAGTATGTATGTATGTCTACCTTTGGACTATGATGAAAGACTACTTTCTTCAAGAACAATACCAACTACTCTCTAAATTTTTCTCCTTATATTGCAGAATTACTCAACTTACTTTTTTCCTAAAAATATTTTGAAAACCTCTTAACACAACATGAATAATAGTGGACCTCCTTGTAGATTCAACCAATCACAGATCAAAAAATACTTGGAAAAAATTCTATCAGTACTGAACATGTACATATTTTTCTTGTGATTATTCCCTAAACAACACAGTGCAGCAATCATCTACATAGAATTTACATTATTAGTTACTATGAGTAATCTAGACATGCTATAAAGTGTATAAGAGGATGAACCCAGGTTATATGCAAATGCTATTCCATGTTATATAAGCGACTCGGGCACACGTGGATCTGAGTGTAAGCACAGTGTCCTAGATCCAATTGCCTGAGGATATTGAAGGTGGCTATAATCACACTGACTGAGGACCCAATGTGTTTAATAGCATATAACACAAAGTAAAGAAGACAGGCTGGTCTCCTATACTTGGAATGATAAAAGATTGTTATGATGTTTTCCTTCTACTTTCTAATGGTTTGTTCTCCTCTCTGATGTATGTTTCTCAATGAAGAGAAATGTGGCTAAACTTCATGAGCCAAATCCTCCCATAAAAGTGTTGTAGAATCTCATTGGGCATAAAATCACCTACATCACTTTTACTTCTTAGAATTGATTATAGATGATTATAGTTTTATTGGTGTTTATTTATATTTAATTTGAATAATCAGAAAATAAAAAGCATGATCTAGCCAGACACCAGTGGCTCACACCTATAATCCTAGATACTTAGGAGGCTAAGATCTGAGCATCATGGTTCAGAACTAGAGAGGCAGGAATGTCCAATTAACTACCAAAAACCCAGAGGAGGAGCTGTGGCTCAAGTGGTAGAGTGTTAAGCTTAGAGCAAAAGGCTCAGGGACAGTATCCAATCCCTAAGTTCAAGCCCCAGGAACGGTATACACACACACACACACACACACACACACACACACACACACACACACACACACACACACACACACTATCTAGCTGGAATTTGACATAGTAATCATTCTCCCTCAAAATAATTAATAGACATAGGGGCTAACAATATTACCAGTTAGGACTAGTATGACGATACTGAGGAATACAGCTTTGACTTAAAGCTTTTCCACTCAAGCTCCAGGAATGGTACACACACACACACACACACACACACACACACATCTAGCTGGAATTTGACATGGTAATCATTCTCCATCAAAATAATTAATAGACATAGGGGCTAACAATATTACTAATTAGGACTAGTATGACCATACTGAGGAACACAGCTTTGATGTAAAGCTTTTCCACCCCCCTCAGATCCCACAAACTCAAGACTGAAAAACTAGGATCCTGGGCTGCCTCATCCCCTTTAAATGCAGAGCTCCACTAACAGAGTCAGAGAGAATGAAGCCATAAATGCACTTAGTCTTTCACATATTGACTCCATCCAACAGAAGATTAGTGGACACCTGATGCTCACATAATACAAATGGATAAATATCCTTCCTAGTTTAATGGCATAGAGAGAGAGAAAATGAATAGCTGTTTTCCTCTTATGTCAGGGTGGTTGGAATTCTATTGTGTTGGTCAGGAAGAATAAGGAATGGGGGAGAGAATGTTTTCTTTCTAGGTCCCACCCTTGGAAGTCTCTCCAAGAAAGACTTCTCAGGAACTCTGGTAACAAGAAGGATCTCACCACAGGCCAGTACTGTGCTGTCTCTGACAATGCCCACTGCGGCTGGCTGAACAAAAACACTAGTGACTGAAGACAAGGGAAATGGAGTGGGTGCCTGCCAGTCCCCAGGCTGACCAGAAGTTGGTAGTGTACAAGGCAAGAGGAGAAAGAGAGAAAGACCAAGAAATATAACAAGGACTCCATCATTTCCCATGTGGTTAGTTGGGATTTAAGGTTGAAAGTCTTTTTTTAACTTTTGATAAAGAGGGCAGATCTTCACAATACCGAGGAAGAAGCAGCTGTATGTCTTGGCAGCCATTTAGAGGGAAAGTGAATACATGAAATATTGCAGTAAGAATATAAAGGAGGAATTGAAATAGACAGCCAAGAGAAGGGTGAAGAGTAGAAAACAGAAAATTGAGAAGGTCTCCAGATGATGCAGTTTCTCAAAGATGATACATAAAAAAATTAACAGTTAGAAGGCAAGGAGAGAGAGAGAGATAGAAGCAAAAGACTTGGAACAGTGAGCACCAAATTGAGGAAAAACTTTCCTGAGAGACACTTAAAAAGTAATCAGAGAAACAGACTAAAGACCCAGAAAGGGCAGTTCGTCTGGAGCTTGAAATGGAAAGAATCACAGGGAGTAGCCATCTACTATATCAAACTCTTAATGGACCGAGAAATCCGCTCTGCTAATAGCTCTGAACCATTTGCTTTGCATGAGAGTCTGACTCGTCCAAATGACTTTGTCAAACTTCAATTTCCCATTTTAAACACAGAACAAATAATCATTTCAAGGTGTGCATCACATTAGCGCAATCAAGTTGATTCATTGGAAGAAAACCAAGGAATTTTTTTCTCATATGATTCCAAGTGGTTAGCCACTTCTTCGCAAACCTTCCCACCTTTGCCCTTCTCACCTTCAGAGCATGCGTGGTTCTCTCTCATACCTCATTCCTGCAGACTGCTGTGTCATCTCCTCGCTGTTCTTCTCCCTCACCTGGCAGATTCACCAACACATCTGACATGGCTACAGAAAATTAATTGTTGATAGAAATTTAAAAGTTTCTCTGACTTCAAGTGACTCTCAGTTCTTCAGGGGGCTACTTATCTAACTTGGATAAAAGGTGTGTCATTCACAGATAATCAGGTGGTGGATTTTTGCTGAGAACAACCCTAAAACCTGTCATTGGGACTTGAAATTCAAATCAAATCAAATCCCAGATGATAAAAGCAGCACTCATTAAAGGGTATTATTATCTCAGAACTGTCACAGAGTAAGGGATCATTTAGTCAAGATTTAAATATCTGACTTTCTAAATGATAGCATTTGGAATGGATCCTTCTCTGCTAATCAGCCAGGTAGAGGAATAGAAAGGATTGATCAAAATATTCAGGACTATCTGTGAGAAGGAGTAGAAGAAAACTAAAATTTAATGAGTATCTTCTAAATGCCATCAAACTAGCTGTCTAAATTTAGATATTCCTCATTAAGGCATGATATTAGTACCTTCATTTAAAAATACATAAACTTATCATCAAATAGTTTAACTTATTTATTCATTATCACCATCATCGAGTGCCCAAACTGGGATCCATGTTCCAAGCTATTTAGCTCTAAATTCACTTCTTAACAATCATCTCCATGACAAGGAAAAAGCACTGGACAAAGTTCAACATTCTTTTTTGATTTAAAAACAAACCAAACCTCTCAGCAGTTCAAGTAAAGATAAAAAGGTTTTCATCACAGGAAATGTCCACAGGTAAATATATGTCCTGTAGGAAGAAACCCAAAGTTTATCCAAGATCCAAGAGCATGCCAGCACCCCTACTCTCTCCATTTCTATTCATTGTACTACTTGAAGCACTAGAAAGAGCACTAGGACTAGAAAAGGAAGTGAAGGCATCCAAATTAGAAAGGAAAACAAAAAGTCATCTCTAATTTCAAAAAATGTAAATGCATAACATCTGTTCAAATTTGTTTTAAAACTGACTAAAGTGTATTCAGTCAGCAGTGACGGTAGTGTCTGTTCACTTGTCTTCCACCAATACAATAGTAATGATAATTACAGTTGACATTTACTGAATAGTCCATTATCTTCCAATCACATTGCATGGAGTTTAAATTTGCACAAATAAGTCTGCTCTGTATTGCTGGCTCTATTGATAGTAGAGATGCTAAAGCATCTTGGACTCACATAGCAATGGTTAAGTGAGCAAATAGTTAAGGGAGTTTCAAACATGGGAAGTCAGACTTCAACCTTATCACCTTAAACAAAGATATGCTATTACATGTTTATCAGCCAACACATAGATGGGAAGTAACTTGTAATACTTCCTAATCATCTCAACAGCCTTAAGCTGTCAGTGTGGTATCGCTGGCTCACAGTGGACCTGGAAATATAACAATTTCTTTCATCCTGTACTGGCTAATTCTACAGAACACCATTTCTCTGATGTATCAGAGAAATCTGATAACTTACTAAAAAAAAATACAATACCTCACAAAGGTTGAAATACTGATGAGACTGGTATGCTTGAATACCATCTGGTAGACAATGGGTACCATTGGCTTGAGCTCTCTGTGACAACTGTTCTTGGAGTAGAAAGAGTACTTGGCCCTGGGTTTTGGATCATGGAAGACATATATGGATCTAGATAGGGTATCACAGGAAAAGAGTCATGAACAAATGGAGAATGTTTGGAAAGAGGTGGACTAGATTGGCTCAGGGTAGAGAGTAGGTTGGGAAGAATCTAGAAAGGAGCCTATTCAGCACAGGGACACTTCATTCAGCATGGTTAGTAGGTAGAAGGGTGGCAGAGACCTTCACCTCCCGGGTTTGGACCGTGGAGGGGGTAGTAAGAACCATTCCAGTAGCCCCTCTGAACACTGAAAGTTTGATTTTTCTGCAGCTCATTCTGGGTGCTCAGATCTGTTACCAAGCTTTTAACTGAAATTCTCATTACAGCGGTATTGCTTTTGCTGCAAATACAAATGAAATGTTATATATTTGAAATGAGCTCAAACTAAAAAAAAAATTTAAGAGAACTCTCCATGCCCCAAATTTGAAACAAAAAATCAATTCACTTCCATTTCATTTTTCAGAAGTTGTCTTTATCTTTACATATCTTCACAGACAATGCCCCCAAATAAAATAGCATTGCTTCATCTCATATTCTTGCTTCCCACATGTCATGGAGAAGACCACCTGGCAATTTATAATCTCTGTAAGTAGCTGAACTTTACTGGGTATGCATTGGGAAACATCACTTTATCTGCTCATCATGAAGTACAACATATCAAACGAGGAATTGTGTTGCACATTCAGGGATGAAAACTCCCTAATGATTACATTGTAGGAAAAAGGTGATATCAAGTCTCGTTTGAATATTTTATTGCCAGAAGAAAATAACCCCTTTAAAACAGGTCCAGCTATTCTAAGATACTCATCTAAGAGACTGCTGCAATTCCCACGTGCATCACTAACATAGGCCAGCTGCCCTTGGGAAGGAAATATGTCCATAGATACCAATGAAGAGAAAGATGGAGCCGAAATGAAGTTTGACTTTACTTTTTTTCCTTTGGGTCATTTTCTGTGTCAGAGAAACTGGTCTCAACACATTTTGTACCAGCAGTATAAGGAGAGATGCTCAGTTGACAGTCACTACAAGAGAAATCAGTACCCAGCACCCCTCACAATTGCAAATCTTCACCCAAATGCAGGCATGTAAATGACTGCAATAAGTAGAGGCAAACTCAGCCTCCAGGGAGAGAATCCGTGAGCACTCTACAAAGTGGTTAATAAATGTCATGATATTATTTCTTAAAATGGGTTAGGCAGGTGTTTATCCATGCTTTTTTTTATAAGCCCCTCTTTTTTTTTTTTTTTTTTTTTTTACCTTCTCAAACCCTTCTCCAATAGACTGGAAATGGTTACAGCTGTCTCCAAAGCGGAAAATGAATGCACAGAAATACACAGTATGTTCAGCTGGGAGGACCTCAAAGTTCCCCTCTCCCAGTCATCTCACTGTGCTGAGACCCAGAGAGCTGAAGTGACTTGCCTCAGGTCACATCCTGAACACATTAGTAGATGAGCTGGGCCTGCCACCCAAGTCGGCCTGCTCTCAGCCCAGGATGATTTTTATAACACCCCAGGGGAAGTGATATTAATGCAGAGCAGCAAGAGACTAGAGTGCCATGTAGTGACTTGGAATGCTAACACCAAGTCACTAATGCCACTATATTTTCAAACAGTATTATACCTACTATATAAAGAATACAGATTTTTCTTGAAAGTAGAAAAATACTGAATGGAAATGGGGAAAAAAGAATGAATCATCTTACCAGTCAAGAGACAGGTGCTAACTGAACCTTGTTATCTGTACCTATGAATGTCTCTGTGCTTACACGTGTTTGTAAGGAGGCTCTATAAATGTTGCTAGAACACCAGCTTTGCAATGCACTTCAATCCTCTTTTTAAGTGGATGTTTCTCCATCCACATTGATATTTTTATGGCTAAATAGCATTCTGCAACGTGGCTGTGTCCTAATCTACTAATCTACTAGCTCCCATGCATGAGATTCCAGCCCCTTCGGCATGGGCTTGTTTAGAGCTCTGTCAGCCTGAGCTTGTGAACTTTCTCTGGCCATTTCCTCCGCTTGCAATCAGGCCTTCTTTCCAGGACCCCAGGCCTCACATTGGGTATGCTCAACACATGCTGTTTTATCTTCCAAGTATTTGCTTTGATATTCTATTGTCATCATTACCATTAATAATCCTACCACAGAAATCTTTACAGCGAAAACGGTGTGCACCTTCTTACTTTCCCAAAATCAGTCTTAGGAATTGCATTAGTTAATACAAAAAAAAAAAAAAAAGTATGGATTTTTCGGCTTTATTGACACTCTGCTTCTTAAAAGACTGTACCAAGTTAACTACCAATAAAAAGAGACAAGAGTTTTTGCTGCTAGGCTGGAGGCATAGCTCAGGGGGTAGAGCAACTACTTAGCAAAATGCAAAGCCCTGAGTTCAAACGCCAGTACTACCAAGAGGACAAAAAGAAACAAGAACAGAAAAACTCCAAAGAGTACTCATTTCTTGTTCAGGCTTCACAGTGCCACCAAGTGATTGAGAAGACCTCATTGAGCTGTGTAATGAGAATTGATAAGCCTTTTGCCTCAATGTGTTGGCCATTTACATTCCTTCTGTTATCCCTCTTTTGACTTGTCACTGCCAGGATTTGAACTCTAGAATTGAGCATGAAGATCACTTAAGCAGCTTCTTTGGGTCTATAAGTGCCACAGGGCCAGGGCTTGAGCTCTTTTCCTCTCTCTATGTTTTTTGTTTTTGTTTTGTTTTGGGTTTTTTTTTTTTTTTTGCCTGTCCTGGGCCTTGGACTTAGGGCCTGAGCACTGTCCCTGGCTTCTTTTTGCTCAAGGCTAGCACTCTGCCACTTGAGCCGCAACGCCACTTCTGGCCATTTTCTGTATATGTGGTGCTGGGGAATCGAACCTAGGGCCTCATGTATATGAGGCAAGCGCTCTTGCCACTAGGCCATATCCTCAGCCCCCTCTCTCTATGTTTGACTGTGAAGCATACCCATTGACAATGATAGCTGCTGATTGAATGCGTGAATTCATGCATGCATGTATATGGTTTATAAGAATGGTTTCCCAGAGCAGTCCTGCAGCCTAGCTGCCACTGCACACCTCCCAGATTGGCCTACTTTTCTTTTTTTATTTCAAGTGAAGAGATCCAAGCTGGGGCCATACCTCTGATGGGACTTTCACTACCCCAAACTCCCTCCTACTGCAAAGGTTTTCTTGTTATAACATCAAACACACAGGCAACTTAGATTCACAATGGCCTTAGAGGAAGAGTGCCTGAGTGAGTAATAACGAAACAGGTAAAATGCCCTTTGAATGTGAATCTACATTGTATACTCCCTAGGCAAAAAAAAAAAAAAAAATCTAGGCTTGGAGGAAAGTAGATACATTCACAATATAGAGAGAAATGACCTCAAGGATAGCAGACCTTTCAGAGGTTATAAAAACCTGGCAGGTAAGCAATGGTGACCTTGCAGCCAGCTGAGGAAACACAATCTTGATCTAACAGGGACAGGTCACCCCACAGCACCAGCCTTACAAAGAACAGAAGGCGAAACTTGCCCAAATCCAAAATGTTATGTGAAATCTCTTGATTGGATGTCATTTCCATCATTTCAACATTGGGTTGATGTCAAACAAAAGGTTAGATCTGGCCCATGGGAATAGCTGATCATCAAGAAGCCAAAACTCAAAGGGATATACAGCAGGCAACCTGGAAATGAACAGAGTAGCTAGTAAAGCACTGGGGGTGCGAGGGAGGAAATCATGGTGTGAGGCAAGGCGGCTGCAGACAGAGGTAGGGTAGAAAGCTCATTTTGTAGAGTAAGGATCATCTGGGATAAGAGGGTCGTGAACACACTGACTGAATCCCACTACCTCTATAAACCTCTGATCTACAAAGAATTAGTGTTCAGGGCATGGTGGAAAATAATCAGGGTACCACAACATTAGGTGAGTGTATGTAAAATTCAGCGTGAGTACAAGGACTTGTAGGTTCTGCAAGGCATCATATAGCTGCAATTGGGGGAAAATAGTAAGCTATAAAATATCATCAGAATAGAGCCCTCCACAGCATTGCAAATGTATCTTTTATCCACTCTTTCCCTGGAACTTGTAAATACTACCAGTGATGGATATCCATAAACTAGTGCAGGTAGCACAGCCTCCTAAAAATCAAAAGGCATATAAGCCTTGCACTGCAGAATCTGTTCTGGAGGATTCCCATGCTACCATTTTCCAAGTACTGTCTATCTCCTTCTTCCTTAAACCAAAACTCATGTATGATGCTCTATTTTTTTCTTCCTGTTTGGAAATGCTCCAGCTGAACACTTGCCTAGTTTCCATGGAAACTATCAGGTAGCATCGTCTTGTGCCTGAAGCTGAGACTGCTAGCAAGAAAGCCAATACAGTAGTATATTGTTTCTTCCTGGGCTAATCTTTTAAACTGTAGCCTACAGTGTTCCCATAATATATTCGGTCAGAAGCTTGAGTGGTTTATTGAATTTAATGTGCCATGGCTCTCCTTTGACTGAGCAATCCATTCAATAGCAGGCCTTTATTTTGAAGTTTTTCCTTTGCAATGAAAAGTGCAAGGCTTACTTTGGTGCACGTTTTTGTGATTTCTACTAGTCTAAGGAAGAAAATGGATCTGTACACACAAATAGACTCTTGTCTTTTTAATCTCACACTCGATGAAGAATTGTTCATCTTATTTTGACAGGATTCAGGTGGGCTGTTTGCAAACCATCTGATGTCTAGATAGTGTATACACACATATTGTGCATATGTATGTATATATATATACACGTATATATATATATATCAGCAGAAGAGAGATAACAATTTTGTGTGGGTAGTGAACACTATAAGACAAGAAGTGAAAGTCAGTGGCTATGCAAAGCAGTGTCTATCAATTCCAGGTCCTCCCAATTGCCCTCAGAACAGGCCACTCAGCCTCCCTGGGGGAGGGGCAGAGAAGAAAGGAGCAGCAGGAGATATATTTAATGCAGAAAGCAGCAGCACAGTGGGACACTATGAGGAGTATTGTCTGGCGGTCAATAAAATTGTTTCAGGGAGATTCAGCATACACTAAGAACAAGAAGAGAATGGGATTTTCATAAGGTATGCCCTTGCATTAGGACATTATATGCTTCAGAGAGAAGTGGGCAAGCCCAGGAACCTGTCAGTGGCTGTGCTTCTTTCTTTTGTCCTGTAGGAAAGAAATGGACTGTATGAGTAATATTTGGTATGAAATATAAATTCAAATAGAAATTACTTCTAATAACTTAATGATATAAACCTATTATCTAATCATCACTTATTTATAATTAGGCTTTTCATTCCATGGGAGTTAGCTGGTCATCTCTTCTGATCTGATTTTTTTTTTAATCAGATGGTAAATGGATACACTTTCATCATTGGTCTAACCATAGACCTCTTGGGTAACTTAATTATCATTTATTTACTTATTAATGTCTTAATGGCATCCATAAATCCTTCATGATCTTTTCACAGTTCTAGATGTTGTTATCCTAGGAATCTAAGACATTTGATATGATATAAACCATTGCTGTGGTGCCACTTTACTAAGTAGCACTTACAGAATACCTTCTCTATGCTAAGCACTTTATAAAAATCATTGCTCTTGATTTTCTAAATAATACTATGTACTGTGATCATCTCATTTTATAAATTAGGTTAATTGAGGATCAAAGTGTTAGAAAACGATTCCAAATCCTGTATATCACTGGTGGTACTCAAAGAATTCAAATGCTCCTAGTTAAAAATACACGGATGCTAAGTAAAGATAAAGGGTTGTTTGTTTGTTTTTGTGCCTGTACTGGGACTTGAACTCAGAGCCTCCCACTCTCCCTTGAAGCTTTTATTCAAAATTGGCACTCTACTATTGAGTCATACCTCCACTTTCAGCTTTTCTGCTGCTTAATTGGAGATAAGAATCTTCCCATTTTGTCTGCATGGGTTGGCTTCAAATCTCAATCCTCAGATGTCATGCTTTATAATTTCCAGTAGGAAAATCCTGGATAATTTAATTGATGTTCCTCTGTCCTTGGTCCTCCTTTTACTGGTATACTTAGCCAACCTTTATCTGCCTCTAAGAAAACTGCTGTGTCTGCTGGACACAAACACACATAAACTATTTTCAGGAAACATGAAAGATACTAATTTTCAGATGCATTACTGTTTGTGTAAGATAATTACAGGAGGAGGGGAGAATAGAACTTTCAAACCAGATTGCTTTCAAAATCTACTCTAAGGGTCTGGACTTGATTCTGTAACTTGAAGTTGGTGGACGAAACTAAAAAAAGATGGACTAGTACTAGGGGGAACATTGGTAACCTTTGAACCTTTAGTGGTTGGGTAAGGATAATGTCATGTTACTGAGAGTCAAGGAAAAACTGAGCAGTATGGAACTGGAACTAGAACTAGAATAAGCATCTAAGGGGAGGAGCCAGGGAACAGCCAAAAGGAGGCAAAAGAAAATAAGGGTTGGGATGAGCAGGTGGGTAGAGGGCAGCAGCAGGTAAAGCAAAGCTCTTCCTCCTAAGAAAGACCTGGAAAAAAGAAGACAGAAAAGAAAGCCAATGATTTTTTTTTTTTTAACCAGTCCCAACATGGAACTCCTGGAGTGGCAAACAAATGGAATCAGCTCAGTAATTCCCTAAGAGTGTTCTAGAATGCTCTAGAGTTGTAAAGGGTATTTTGGAGAGATTAAAGTCTAATTTCATAGAAACTGATACTTTGTCTTTGTTTGCTCTTTTTTAGCATAAGGCAATACCTTCAAAAATATTTTAGTAATATTGAAAATACTGAGAGACAGACTATATTTTCTTTTCATGCAGACACAACTTTCCTGGGATGCCAGGCACAGAGGCCATGTATGAAATGAAAGTATAAATGGTGTTCTAAAACACCACTTCGGCATCTGTGATTTCTATGACCTTGGACAAAGAAAATACAAAGAAAAATATTCGTCCAGGTGCTGGTTGCTCATGCCTGTAATCCTGGCTATTCAGGAAGCTGAGATGTAAGGATTGTGGTTCAAAGCCAGCTCAGGCAGGAAATTCCATGAAACTCTTATCTCCACTTAACCACCAGACCAAAAATAAAGGAAGTAAAGCTGTAACTCAAAGTGGTAGAGCAGTAGCCTCGAGCAAAAGAGATCAGGAACAGTGCCCATGCCCTGAGTTCAAGCCCTACATCCAACAACAACAACAACAATAATTAGTATTAAGAAAATTATCTGTGATAACAGATGCAAAGTATACAGCACCGTAGTTTCTATAGCATACTTGTCAAGCTGTAGAGACCATGATTGGAGACTCATATAGTAAAGTGGTTAGGACAGAAACTATGAGACAGACACAATGAACTTTAAAGCAACTCAGCTGCTCACCGTGCAGACATGACCTTGGGAAATAGCCTTCATAAGGCTTCATAAAGCTAGTCGTGTATGTGTGTGTGTGCCCGCACGCATGCGCGTACTAGGGATATTGCAATAAATGAGATGAATGAGATACCATATACAGGGTTAGTTGTTCTCTTTTTGTAAATTAATATCTTAAAGTTAAATTTTAAGATAATATTCTACTCTCAAATAGCAAAGTAAAATTGAAATCTCCAGACAAAGCTATTTAGATATGTTTTCTTACTTTCTAACTTTTAAAAATAAACACTCATCTGATTTCTTCTATATTTCCCAAGGTCAAAAAGTTAATAGCTATGGTCTATCATTCCTTTTCTAAATTAAACAGCATTCTCTTCTCTATTCTGCATGGATAGAACCCATATAACATGGATGTAACCCCAATAACATGGGACTCTATAATGTCCTTATTCTTGTCTCTGTCTTGATGGTTTGAATTCTTCAAGGTATATAAAACTAAAAACTTTCACACTTTCCATACCCCAGATGATGTGAGACAAATGGGAAGAGTAGAAAAAAATATCTGAGAAGATTTCAGATTGTAACTTTGCACAGTTCACACCGCCTCAGAGTGCCAGTCCGTGATATCACTTCCAGATGATTATTGAAGACATGAGCATGAAAATATAACCATTAGATATGACACTTCGAGGGCTAAACTTCCATGAGATTCTGCTTGATTAAATATGGCCTTCATGGAGGAGTCTTTAACTGCCATTTCCTGTACGGGGAGCAGGAAATGTCTCTCTCTCTTTTCTATTTTTTTCCTAGTTTAACCCTGTTACATGGAAAGGAATCCCTGCTTAAAATAAAATGTAAATAAAATAAACATGGCCCTTGTGGAAACTTTCAAAATCCGAAATCAGTTTGACTATATTACAAACTTTTCTCAGCCAAACCAGTAATAAACAAAATGAACTTGATACAAGACCACAGCTCCAATCAAAAGAAACATTTGGCTCAATGCACACAATAACAAATTGAAAGTAAGTGCTCTAACCTACACTTCCAACACACAGAATAAGAAAAATGAATACATGTTCATGAGATTCAAGATTAAAACAGACATGGGCTCAAAGTCCCATGGGGAAGTCAGAAATGTAACAGAAATGTTATGTTAGACTATGGATTATGGAAGAATTTATAGGGAATGAAATTCTTAAACTGAACTGATGAACTTAGCAAATCATTTTGAAATTTGGCTCCCAATTCAATAGTTACATACTGAAAAAGAGAGGCTAGGAAGTCCAACTTTTAACTACATGTTAAACTGAGACCCTTTAATTTCACATTCTTCCCTTTTAAGATCTCCTTCTCTTCTGCCTCTGATCAGAAGTTAAGGCTGCCATACAATAATGCATTGAAAATAAGTTTTTGGAAAGTAGATATAAAAATAAAATCTAATGAAATATTTTTAAAAATTAAGACTTGGGAGCTAGCGGCTCACACCTATACTCCGAGCTACTCAGTAGGCTGAGATCTAAGGATCAAAGGTTCAAAGCCAGCCTGGGAAAGAAAGTCTGTGAGACTCTTTATCTCCAATAAACCACCAAAAAGCCTGAAGTGGAGCTGCGGCTCAAATGGTAGATCACTAGCCTTGAGCCAAATTTCTCAGGATCAGCACCCACACAAACTAAGAGATGCATTTGTTTATTTGATCTATACTATGCCAAAATAGCAGTGAATTGCTACTTTTATTGTTGTAGGTATCTCATTAATATGATTGGTAGGTGTACAAGTTGCCAAACAAGCAAATTAAGACATAGCAAAAGAATGAAAAAAATACATAAATTCTATCAATAATTACAAGAAGATGAGTGTTATTGGCAAGGAGGAAAAGGCCAATTGAGTAGGAATTCCAAAGATGCTAGTACTTTTCTTTTTAATTACCCAAAGCATGGATGTATCTTGGAATCCCTTGAAACTGAGAAGCTCAGATGATGGTTCTTTTTTTTTTTAAGTTTTTATTATAAAACTGATGTACAGAGAGGTTACAGTTTCATACGTTAGGCATTGGATACATTTCTTGTACTGTTTGTTACCTTGTCCCTCATACAGATGATGGTTCTTGTCCTCTTGATTTATCTAGATCACCATAACTGACATCAGTTTCCTAAGTACACAAAATGAGGGGTTGGATTAGTGCTCTTTTGGATGCAAGTGAAAGAAGTTCAGTTCAATTTAAAAAGCGTTCTATTGAGCTGGGTGTTGGTGGTTCCCACCTGTAATCCTAGCTACTCAGGAGGCTAAGATCTGAGGATCTTGATTCAAAGCCAGCTGGAGCAGCAAAGTCCATGAGACTCTTATCTCCAATTAACCACCAGAAAACCAGAAGTAGAGCTGCAGTTCAACATGGTAGAGTGCTGGCCTTAAGCGAAAGAGCTTAGGGCCAGTGCCCAAGCCCTGGGTTCATATGGCCAACAAAAAAAGGAATTCTATTGATTTCTATAATTGAAAATAGTGTGCCAACTTCAGGCATAGCTGGATCTAGAAGTTTAAATTATATCACCACTACACTAGAGCTCACCATCTGTTAGCTCAGCTTTTTATTGTACTGACTTCAAGTATGCTCTCTGTCTGTGATGACAAGATTACTCCTTGTGTCTCCAGATTTACATTCTAAAAACATCAAGCGCAGGAAAAAAAAGAAGAAGAAGTAAAGGAGCCAAAAAATACATGGAATTTGTCATTATAAAAAAATAATAAAGCCTCAGAATTGAGTTTCATTAGGTTTGATGGTTTTCACTCACACCTCCAAAATACCCACTGTGGAATGGTGAATAAAAGTTGCAATAGGCCAGACTGAGATAAAATGTCTTCCTCTGGAGCCCGAAGTCCAATCAGACAATGGAGTACCAGTGGGAAAACCAAGAATCAACCAGGCAAGAGAAGACTTTTGGAAGGCCCCAAACAGTGGGTGTGCATTAGAAAGTGGGTGTAGACTTCAAGCTTATTCCAACTCCTCTGTCTAAACTCATCTCTCAAAAGATTCCCTTTATCATATATAGAAAGTTTTACCTACAGAAAGGTTGTTGATTTGCCACGGTCGTAGCTAAAGACAGGAAGAAAATTTTTGTCGCTTAATTTGAAATGCTGTGTTTAGCATCTTTTCAAGGGCTGTAGACCCAGCCATCACAGTGGATTCAAGAGAAAAGGGTTCATGAACTACAAATCTTACCACTTCAGAAAAGTGTCATAATGAAGACTCATTTCTTTCTTTCTTGGAGAATGCAATTAGAACTCCCTGATATTCCCTCGTAGCCTCTGCATTGCCGAGTTTGGTTGGCTGACTCTACTTTGCACATGCTACACATGGTACCTGTTTCTAGTCCAACAGAAGATGCTCCGAGTTCTCATTTATAATGTCTATGAAAGAAACACAGTTACCATAGCAACTGTCTAGAGGTGACTCCTTATGTGCAGAAATGAGGATGCCAACAATAATGCTGGTGTTTTTTTTTTTTTTCTTGATCTACACTATCCCTGAGGGTGAGAGAGTGGGGACCTAGACCTGGTGATTTTCTTTTTTAAGCTTTTCAGACAATTACGTGCAGCCAGTAGAAGGACTCTGTACACTGGCTCTTTAAATTTCTCTTAAGACAGGTTGACTGGAAGTTCAAATAGTTCATTCAATGCCATGTTTCTGTTTCACTGCAGAATACCAATAGTAACTTATTCAAAATTGCTCCCCCAACCTCTTTGCTCAAAGGATCATGTCCACTCTCACACATCATGAGATTGCCAGCTCTCCAAGGCACAAACTCATGAATATTCTTAATTAGAACTGTAGTTTCCTGATCTTTCAAATTGGGCAATGTTGGAACTTGATTGCTATAAGGGACTAGGAACATCTGGCAGTTCTAACTGCCATGATCTGTGCTTCAGAATACGCTGTGCGAATAACCAGCCGTGATAGTGTGTTACTGTGATTGCTGATACACTGTGGCCAGGTGAGGAAGAAGAAAGAAAAGCAAATAAGGACCTCTCAATTAAGTTTTGAAAAGGCTCAAGTGATTAACTGGCTATAAATAAAGTTTACTCTTCAATCAAAAACACAGACAACAACATAAAACAGGGCATACCTGCTATCTCAATAATTTAGTGTTGGTGAAAAGAAACATTCCCACCCCCTTTTGTTGCATTAGCAGGCTGTCCAATGTTTGGCAGCTCCTTTCCAATGATCTTTTTCTTTCCTCCCTTCATGAGTGTGAAGCTCAAAATAAGTCCTATGCAATCTCATATTATTGATTTGATTCGTGTCAAAACAGTTCTCATTATGACCCAGGAGTGATAATCCTTAAGCAAATGTGACTTGATATTTAAAATGTAGTCCTTGAAAACTGGAGTCAGATATATTTCAAAGAGGAATTCCACCTTATTTGTGAGATTTCAGTGGAATAAATTTAACTGTTCATAATTGAAGTTAATGTGGAAAGTTTTTGGTAAATAACAACGGAGAATTTATTCAGTTAAATATTTATGCAGACTAAACTATTTGCAAACTCTTGTTAGATACAATAAAAGATATTAAAATGAATGTTTTTAGGATATTTACTATCTACTAGAAGAGATGAGCAAGTCAATAATAGCTAGAATGCTAGGAAATATTAGATGAAAGATGACAGAGTTCAAAGTAGGCAGACTTTGAACTTGACAGGGACAAAGAGAAAGAACCCATAGAGTCAAGTTTTTAAAAGAAACAAGGGGAAAAAAGGAAGGCTGGAGGTGAGGCTCATCCTAAATACAGTATGGGAAACAGGTCACAGATATTTTTGCATGGCATCACATTTAATTCTTGAAACAACTCGGTAACTTCACTAAAGATTAATGGAATTCACAGGGAAGGACTGCATCACGACTGAGATGCCTTCTGCCATCTGTACATCACCTTGACAAGAAAATAAAATTTTATAAAAATAGATGTAAGACAATAGAAAAATTATTCTTCAGATAACAGAAAGGAGGGCTTTTCCATTTCACAGATTCCTTTGCATCTTGAAAAATTACCCAAGTTCCTCATAAGGATAATGGCATATATGGTCAAAACTTTTGTTTTAGCTAAGTTCTGGATATAAAACAGCATTTTCTCCAGATATAAAAATAGAGTATCAGCAGGTGGCCTCAGGCAAAAAAATTTTCCTGACATGTTCTACCCTTTTATCAGGGAACTTTTTTTTCATGCCAGTAGATATTTTTTTTTTTTTGGTCAAGTAGTGATTTAGTTTCCAGATACTTAAACCTTTGTTTCCATTTGGTTTGCTTTGCAAAGCAGCAGATTAGCCAGAGCGCAAGGTTGTCTGATCCATCGAGCAGCAGAGATCACTGGCACAGCGAGAGAGCAGGAGAGAGCAGGAAGGCAAGTCGTTTGTCTTTTCAGCGGGCACACACAAATGATCCTTTCCTGCCATATGTTCCACAGAATTCTTTTCTTTTCCATCAGGTATTTGACCCCCTATTGAATAGAGGCATTGATCAAAGTGGAAGCTGTACAGTGACTGATAGAATTGCTCTATCTTTCAGTAAATCAAAAAATCTTTAAAAGAATTGAAAGTAAAATTCTTTGCTATTCAGTTCCTATTCCTGAATCTCTGGCTTCTGTGATCACAAGGATGTTGCTTAACTACTCTGTATTTCTGGGTTTTTAAAAATATATATGCAGCCAAGAAAGAAAAATAATGACTTACACTGACCTGAGAGATGAAACCTTTTAAGTAAAAGATGGTAATTGGAAATAAAGCTCCTGTGTCTGTTTCCAAAGAATTATGACTTGGAAGGTTCATATGAGGTGAAGGAGAACAAGAAGAAATAGACATCAAGTTGAGATGCGGTGCCAAACATCTGGAGGAGAGAATGAGAGCATTATGGGAAAACAGATGGAGGAAAACTTGGCCAGATAAAATTAAAGGCAACGCAGCTCAGCATCTGATTAGCTAAGAGAATTCTACTTAAAAGGAGAGTATCTATAAAACCTGTATTTTAAATAGCCTCTTGACATGAGAACACTTTAAAAAATTAGAGCTCTTATCAGGTTGTAAGGTTTCCTTTGAAGATTTTAATTTACTAATTACTGAGTTCATTGTTTCTTTGTTTTTTAATTAAAAAACAAGACCCTTAATTAATGATCAAAAGGCTTATATAAAGACCTACACTATTACACTAAAAATTATTTGTATGCTATTTTAATTAGTCTGCTGAAATTGCATTTGAAAAATTAGAGTGTCAAGCATCAGTAGGTATGACTTAAATGTCGGTTTATCCAGAGAAGCTGGTAAGGCCTCTGGGAATTGGCTTTACTTCTGTAAAAAGCTCACTTCATTGTATGAACACTTGTCCATTAGCTATATTAAGCACAGGGCTGAACAGGCTCACAAGCTGTGTGAAAGTACAATACGATTTTAAAGATCCAGTACATAAAAACATATTATGTCTCCTCAAAAGATTAAACTTTATAGTAGAAAATAGTAACAGTATCAAGAATATATAATAATAAGCCAGCACCCATGGATCACATCTGTATCTAGTTACTCAGGAAGCTGAAATCTGGAGAGTTCTGATTCAAAGCCAGCCCAATCAAAAAAGTCCAACAGACTCCATCTCCAAAATAACTGGCAAAAAGTAGAATTGGAGACATGGCTCCAACAGGAGCAACTCAGCAAATAAGCTAAACAAGCACAAGGTCATGAGTTCAAACGCTAGTACTTTTTCCTTTCCTCTAAAAAATAATATATCAAAAATAAAATGATAGGGCTGGGGATATGTCCTAGTGGCAAAGAGTGCTTGTCTCCTATACATGAGGCCCTGGGTTCGATTCCCCAGCACCACATATACAGAAAATGGAAAGAAGTGGCGCTGTGGCTCAAGTGGCAGAGTGCTAGCCTTGAGCAAAAAGAAGCCAGAGACAGTGCTCAGGCCCTGAGTCCAAGCCCCAGGACTGGCAAAAATAAATAAATAAATAAATAAATAAATAAATAAATAAATAAATAAATTAAATAAAGATAGATAGATCTCTCTATATAATTATATATATATATATACACACACACACACACACACACACACTCGTACATATGTATACATTTTTACAATAAAGATCTTGTCTTACCAAATGTGACATGAAGGCTAAAGTCAAACATGGCTAAGGATCTTTCAGACATCTTGAGATAGTGCTGCTAGCTGGGGAGAAGCACCTTTCTCAGAAATGACACATATCCCTCAGCTATACATTTCTTTTGAGGCTTAAATCTCTCAAAGTGCGGGCTGGGGATATGGCCTAGTGGCAAGAGTGCCTGCCTCATATACATGAGGCCCTGGGTTCGATTCCCCAGCACCACTTATACAGAAAATGGCCAGAAGTGGCGCTGTGGCTCAAGTGGCAGAGTGCTAGCCTTGAGCAAAAAGAAGCCAGGGACAGTGCTCAGGCCCAGAGTCCAAGGCCCAGGACTGGCCAAAAAAAAAAAAAATCTCTCAAAGTGCCCATCTTTCAGGGGTCACCTCTGGTTTTTTATTACTATCCAAATAACTAGCTGAGTCCCCAGCCCATATGTATGTGGCTGTACGTATGGCAGCCTTCTCTGAGTGTTTAGACATAAGGTAAAGGGACTAACATCTTATGGATTAGTAAACAACTGAAAGATGGATGTGAGAAAATACTATCCTTAAAGTCCCTCTGCCCCAGAAGAACTTTTGCTAGCACTTCCTTGGGCCCTGTTCTGCTGCTAGGATTATAGGTATGAGCCCCCAGCACCCAGCTCTGAGTTACATTCTTGACATTCATTTTAAAGAAGTGTAGATGCAGCTTTCATGTATGACAGAGAACATGCAATATTTAATTTTCTCACTCTGGCTTATTTCACCTCTAGGATAAGTTCTACTTCTATTTTCCTGCAAATGAAGCCCAAGAACAGAAAAGAGAAAGGTAGGAAAGACCAATATTGTGGCCAAACCTAAGGAGAGAAAACATAAAATATAATTAGACCTTGAGTAAACTATAAAAGTTAACTTCTCACTATCCTGTTCTTCTGAAGGTTTTAGTGCCAAAAGTGGTTGCTTCCCAAACTTCTGCTATATTCTGAGATAGCTAGAAACAGAGACAGGAACAGAGACACAGAAAAATATACATAGATAGGCACATATATAAAGACTTATACAGATATACAATTTTGTTTCCCCCAAGAGGAGCAGTGCCCATATACTTTTCTTGCCACATTTACAAATATTGTTTCCAAAAAAATAAAATATTTACCTAAGTGCTAAAATGCCAGATTTTCTTTCTTAAAGTCCTCTATATACTAGCAGATAAACTCTAAAATAGAATGAAAAGATGCCATGACTCAGAAAACCAGTATAGCAGATTAGAGCAAGGGTAAGAATTAGCATTTGGGGCCTTCAGAGCACTTTTAATAATGGACATTTTAGCTACAGTATCTTCTTCCCAAAAGAAGAAGATGAATATAACCAGCAGGTTAAAAAATATATGTCAAATATACAGGAGGAGAGAATTGGTTAAGTCTAGGAGATCTTTCCATATGGAACCAAGAGCTTTCATTTGTTTTTCAAGAAATTGTTGCCCATCCTTCAAACCCTGTCATAGTCTCTGTAAATATTTACAGACAATTTACTTCTCTCGGACTTCCCATCATAGTGAAATGGTTAAGATCTGAGAGCTTTGGGATCAGTCAGGTTTGAATTTGGATTCTCACTGTGATATAAATTTATTTAATGAATGTTGATGAGCCTCAGGGTCATTAAAAAAAAAAAAAATCCCTAAGCTATTGACGCTATATCAGCACTGCTTTGTGAACCATTCTTACACAATCTCACTTAATTTTCACTTTGCAAGGTAAGTTCCTTGACCATCTTTGTTTTATGGAGGAGGAAATGGAAGCTAAGAGAAATGTTTCTATGTCCAGAGTCACATGACTGGCAGCAAAGACTGAATACATGGTTAAATATGTAGGAAGGTATTTCATCTTCCTGCAGAAGAAAAAGTCCAGGCTACCAAGGCAGTCTGATGCCAGAGTCTGGCACTAAAACCACTGCATTCCACTGCCTTCCTGTACCCATTAGCATGTCACATAAATCCTATAAACAGAAACGATTATTATCAAAAGTGTCTTTTTAGATTTTTGTATTACTTGTTTATCACTTTGCTTCTCACTTATTGACTCTGCACCTGCTCTGGGGTCTTACAATACCACAGTGTCCCCAAGAGAGGAGGCCAAATCCCCAATCTAATTGCTCCCAGCACACATGCTGGAAACCATGTGTCAATGTATATGGATTACAGATAATTCTAGGCTGAGGCAGTGTCTGTTGCTATATTTTCCCTCTAGTTTAGTCCAAAAGAATTAACATCATGGCAGAGTATGTGTTTGTAGACATTCTTGTCTTGTGTCTTCATAACATGGGCTGGCTTGAAACACATTTGAGTCAATGACCCTGCCACAAATCATAGATATCAGGAGAAAGAGAATGTAAATAAAGGAAGGAAGAAGGAAAAGGATAGAAGGAAAGAAGAAATGCTGTCTTTTTTCAATCATTTTTAAGCACCTTTTTTAAAAAAATTATTGCTGTCCTTAGGTAGTTGTACCAAGGTGTTGCCATTTAACAAAGCAGCTCAGGAATCAACGCATCTTGATCAATGTCACCCCTTTCCACATTCTCACCCATCTCTCCCCTCTTCCTCCCTTCCCTCACTCTTCTTAATTTTGTAGGATATACATTGAATTATTGACTATATTCTTCCCCTCTTCTCTTTATTCATCTAATACAACTGCAACATTGTTTCAATGGCCTTTCTCTCTGTGTCTCAAATCCTAACTTCTGAGAGGGCTGTCAGGGCACATCAACTGCCCTGGCGGGGAGACTTTGATCCTTTTTTAAAACCAGGCAAAATTCATTGTGTGGCTGGGTCCTGCAATTCCCCTCCTCCCTGAATCAGCCACCTTAAGAATGAGGAGAAAGACTCCTCTAAAAGTCATCCGGGAGCTTTCCATTTGGAGCCTCCAGTCTGGTTCAATAGCAATGAGAAAAAGCAGGCCAGAAACCACACACACACACACACACACACACACACACACACACACACACACACACACCCCACTTGAGGGCATATTCAATATCTGCAAAAGGGACAGGAAAGACACTTGTGTATCAGATGGAGGGGAAAATTAGAAACAAAAGGAAACTCTGCAGGCAGAGGATTTAACATTCATTTATGCATTCATTCAACAAATATTTGCTGAGCGCCTATTTGCTGGAGAGCCCAGCACAGTGCAATCTTACTGACAGAGGATATAAATATTAACAAGGCTCAGCTCCTGCCCTTCCCTTCTAGTCAAGTAGGGGAGATGAGACATGTATATATTTATTATTTAGCGGTAGTGTACAAAGGTTTGAGGTGGGAATCTGTAGGCTAACAGGCTGGATTTGTCATGCAATTGAGCATAAAAATACCATCACCCCGGCCCACAGAGTTAGCAGCCAGCACCTAGCACCAGCCCTCCTGCCTTGCTATAAACGGACAGCACCAGGGCCTGATCCTCAGATCAACTCTGGGCCTCCACATACCAGAGTCCTCTTGACTTCACACAGAGCAAAGGCTCTGTGGATTATGCAGACAATGGTAGAAGATTTCAATGCTAAAAGAGACAACTTAAGAAATTCCAGGAGGCCATGTCCATGGTGCTGTAGCAGAAGTCTCCAGCAGCACCTTTGTGATTTGCTTCTTTCTGTATGCAGCCTACTGGTTTCTAGACAGAATGAACCTCCTAGAAACAGGCTCCTCTCCTGTGATATGTCAGTCAAGACGACCCTCTGAAGCAATGCTGACAACATCTAGCACGGAGTGCTCAAAGGACAAATGTAAAACTTTCCCTGGCCAATCTGTGTTCAGAGTTTCATATTCCTATGCTAGCCCTGAGTCCTGTGGAAGTATTTTTGATTCTTCTGTCTAATGAGATTAACCACTTCATTCAACCCTCCATTATCCTTTCATTGTTGTGCTAAAACATACATGCATTCCCTTGTTAACCATTTGTAAGTGCACAGTTCAATCCCAATAAGCTACAGGACCATCACCAGCTTCCATCTCCAGGACACTTTCATCTTTCAAAAATGAAGCTCTGGGGCTGGGGATATAGCCTAGTGGCAAGAGTGCCTGGCTCGGATACACGAGGCCCTAGGTTCGATTCCCCAGCACCACATATACAGAAAACGGCCAGAAGCGGCGCTGTGGCTCAAGTGGCAGAGTGCTAGCCTTGAGCGGGAAGAAGCCAGGGACAGTGCTCAGGCCCTGAGTCCAAGGCCCACGACTGGCAAAAAAAAAAAAAAAAAATGAAGCTCTGCACCTATTAAATGGCAGTTCCCACCATCCTAGTTTCTGTCTATGAATTTCACTACTCTAAATACTACATATAAATAAATTTATTCAATAGTGATTCCTGTATGACCAGCTCATCCATGCCATTGAATATATCAGAATCCCATTTATTTTCAAGGCTGCATAATATTCCATTGTTTGTATATGTCACACTTTATCTGATCATTTATCAGTGAACATTATTTCTACCTTTGGCTGTTGTGAATAATGCTATATGAACATAGAGCTATAAATACTTGTTTTACTCTTCTTCCTTTAAAAAATATTTTACTATTGGTACTGCTTTTAAAATAGCTTCTTAATCCTCTGAGTGACAATATATTGATTGCATTGATGATTAGTAATTCCCTTTAAATTATTCTGTAATCAAGGCGGGGATACCAAGAAAGTTATTTTGGTGCTCTAGAGTATTCTTTAATAGATATTGACAACTAATCTATATAAAAGAGACTTTTGTATGACTGGCAAACAACAGCTTTCACATTCTTTAACAGCTGAGGAAAAAACATAAGAATATTTCATGATATATGAAAACTATGCTCATATACAATTTCTAAATATAAACTTCTACACTCATAAATCAAGTTTTACTAAAGCAAAGCCATGCCCATTCTATTTTATATTGTCTACAGCAGCTTTCAATCTACAATGGCAGTTGAGTAGTTGTGAGAGAGAGTAGACGGCCCATAAAAGTCTAACTATTTATGATCTAGCTCTTTAAGGGAAAAACGTTGCCAACTGCTCTTATAAATCATTGGTTCAGTCACACTTCCTTGTTTACACTCAGAAAAACCGAGGCTTAGGTAAGTGTCATGTCAGACCAGGGATTACAAATGGAAGAATGGCTAAAAGCAGCCCTGCTACCCTGACTCTGCGCCTTGAGAACCTCAACATCTTCCTGGGATGCAGCACACAGCTCATATTACAGCTGCAGGTCGTGGACTACCACAAACATGAATTACTTCACATTAACACTGAAGAAAGTGAACCTGCATTGCGCAACGTCCTTGGTTGAACAGGAATAGAGAGACATTGCTTGGAAAAGGTTCTCTGATAGGATCACCTTCGTTTATAGCCTTAGGTGCTGATTTTTGCTTATAACTGCTTACACATGATTTTATATGACATAAGACCTCCCCATTGCTTCTAGGGTAGAGCCTAAATGTGGAATAAGGATTGAATATGGACTGAACTCCCTTCAGCTTTTCTCCTACGTCGATGTCCTCACTTCCCACTTACCTTTGTCCTCTGCACCCACAGGAATTCCACAAAGGTTTTGAGTCCCCTACAGCAGTAGCCCCTCTGAGTCTTTGTTCATGTTGTCTGTCTACCAGTAAAACATGCATTGTTGTCCATATAGCCCAAAGGCCCCTCTCTTTGTGTGCACCCCCCCCCCACAGTTGCTACTGTAGGGAAAAATCTTAACTTCTCCCTCCATGTACTTTGAATAGAATGTCAGCATCTCAGTTATGACCCTGTATTCAAGTTTTCTGCTTAGGTTTCTATCTTGCTTGATAGATATTTAAAGGAAGAAAAGATAAAAGAGAAGAAATAAATTCAAGAGAATAGCAAGTCTTTAACTACCAGTCACCTTGTTGTATATCATCATGTATAAATTCTGTACAAGTTCCACTGATCCATGACACTGGGGTCAAAGAGAAGAGAAGATTAATGTGAAGTTGTGAACAGAGGGAGAGATATGAGATTTAACTCATTTTATTTTTTTTCTTTTACTCAATTCAATAGCTCAAGAAATGCTAAATGTCTCCAATGACAGCTGAAACAACAATATAACTGCTTTCTTGATCTCCAGTAGCTAAGGGTCTAGGGAGGGCAAATTTGGACTGAAATTGGAAAGAAAAAAAAAGGAGGATCAATCTGCTAGAACAGTACTTTTATACTTAGGGTCATAATTCATTGATGATTGTGACATTCAGTTAGTATGCTGTATCCAATGCTACTTACAAAGAAGTAGAATTAAAGAGAAAATACGTGATTACAAGGTACAAAATGTTAAATATTGTTTCACAAACCATTTTTAGTATAGGCTCTGTGTGTGGTGCTCATAAATACACTGAATTTCAATGTAAAATGCATTTCTCAGTGGGGATTAAAACCAAATCATTTGAAAAGCACTGTGTTAAACATTTGAGTTTAGTAAAATAGTAAGGAGGGAATTATGGTTTATAAATTTTAAACCAAAGGAGATAGTCCACAGATATATCCCCAGATAGTACTTAGAAATACGCATCAATGCTATTTCTCTGGTTTTAAAACATGGTCACAGATCCTCTGGCATTGCTTCCATTGAAAGATGAGATCTGGATTCCCTTTCTTTCAATTGGGGTGGGCTGTGTCAATGTTGGGACCAATGGAGAAGTGGGAATATTATACAATACATACAAAAGTAAGTCAAAGTCATAGAGCTTCCATTTCCTTAGGAGCCTTGGCCACCCTGTCAGCTCAACTATCCTGAGGTCTGGAAAGGCCCTTCGCTTGACAGTTTCATCTGCACTCAGACTCCTGTCTATCCCAACAAGGCACCCAAGCTGTGAATGGAACCATCTGGAGCCTTAGATTAGTGAGTCTTCGGCATAATACCACCATGTTTATTCATCATAGGTTCATGGAACACCAGAATCACCCAGCCAAACACTGCTCAAGTTTTCAACCCATGAATTTGTGAGATGCAATAAAAGTGACTGATAAGTTTGAAGTCACAAAGTGGCAATTACCAATCAACACATACTCAGAATACTCACTGAACGAGCATTTTAAGTGTATGGGTACAAGTTACAAACAGGACATGAAGTCTTTTCTGTAGGTAACACCTATAATCTGTTTAATTGATAAACAATAAAGAAAAGAGAAGGTACTATGAGAACATATAGCATAGAAGAAGGTATTGTTTTCAACACAGTTTTCTGTTATATACACATGCATGTGTATATTGGGTTCCAATGTATTTTGCACTGTGGGTAATAACTATTCTTGTATTAAATCATCCAAATGATGATTGTTGTGCTCAATCTCCTGAATGTTATTAAAATAGACAAGAAATTATTGATAAAGATTAGAAAACAATATGCCATCAATGGGGAAGGTCCATAGACATCTCCCCAGCATTGAATCCCCAGAGACATGAATCAATGCCACGAGCTCATCATGATTCACAGAAATTTGTACTATCTCCATGTGTTCCTATAGCAGTTTTTGCCATAATATGTAGATATTGTAACTACAACTTCTGAGTCATAGTGTTTTATACTAATATGGATAAAACATTATGTTTGGAAAATAAAATATTTTCTTGTGTTTATTCTGACAAAACATTCCAAAATGAAATATAGTGAATTCAGAGTCTCATTTTGGTTGGTTCCCCCATAATAATAACATCTTGACCAATTTGAATTCTCTCCAGTCTTCATGAACTAATCAGGCCTCTGTGGCACCTCATTAATCAACTCTACTAAAAAGTCTCTTGAAGAAGCAATGGCACACAAGGGAGATGAGGGAGTTCATTGAGTATGATGAATTCTAGATTACTATCTTCATGTTTTGTAACAAGGTTACTATGGCTACTTGGAAGAAAAACACAAGCAGTCAGTAGGCTTTTAGAATCCTTTCCCCCAAAATGCAGTGTCACCTGTTTGATTTTCTTTCTCTTCCCTAGTGAGCACTGACCACCGGGCAACCCAGCTTCCACCAATGTGAACTTTCATTCAGCACTTCTGAAATCTCTACAGACTACTACAGAACTGAAAGACTGATTTCCTGTCAGAAAACTTGGATCCAAACCTTTAGTCTTATCATTCATTGTTACTCTTTGGGCTCTTTTCTTACCAGTAAAATTGTCTACCTCTTCAAAAATGAACTTCTTCTAAGAATGAACCTAGGAGCCAGACAATGGTGGCTCATGCCTGTTACCCTAGCTACTCAGGAGGCTGAGATGTGAGAATCACAGTTGGAAGCCAGCTGGCAATAGTTCTGGGTGTTATGAAGTAGTGAATGTGTTGTCCTGAGAGAAAACACATCAGAGCAGGTTCCATGTAAGGTTTAATTCCCACAGGCTGAGGATATGCCAGCCCTGGAAAGAGGGTGAATGGCAAAAGAATGATTAAAACTACTCAAAGCCA
This sequence comes from Perognathus longimembris pacificus, assembly GCF_023159225.1. Classification (NCBI taxonomy): domain Eukaryota; kingdom Metazoa; phylum Chordata; class Mammalia; order Rodentia; family Heteromyidae; genus Perognathus; species Perognathus longimembris. Next base: position 24,444,818 of record NC_063164.1, read on the forward strand.
GTGATGACAGAAAGGTTCTGGTTAGGGGCTGGGGATATAGCCTAGCGGCAAGAGTGCCTGCCTCGGATACACGAGGCCCTAGGTTCCATTCCCCAGCACCACATATACACAAAACGGCCAGAAGCGGCGCTGTGGCTCAAGTGGCAGAGTGCTAGCCTTGAGCGGGGAAGAAGCCAGGGACAGTGCTCAGGCCCTGAGTCCAAGGCCCAGGACTGGCCAAAAAAAAAAAAAAAAAAAAAAAGAAAGGTTCTGGTTAGTTATAGGATAGGAGAGGTATTTGATCCACTCGGGGAGGCAGAAACTTTGCACAACAAGCTTGGTCTTTCATTTCCAGGTCACTCTTCTGATGGAGACAACATAAGACTTTGTGGATTCATTCATTCAGTCAGTCAGTCAGTCAGCCAGTCAGTCAGTGAATATTTATTGTGGGCCACACAGTACGTAAGCCTGCCACTGCCATGGATATGAGGTGAAGATAAAGACACACTCTGTGTCCTCAGAAGAGCCCGGTGTAGCACTCCACAACATGAAATAGGAAGAATGGAGGAAGGGGCTCACTCAACCCAGCAGGAATGGCAGCCAGAAATGGGGCTTCGCAGAGCACTTGTGGAGTAAACCGCGCAGAGCAGGAGATAGCACATCCAGTCAGCTCATTGCTGTTGGTTCCACACGGATGGAGCAGAGCCTTTGCATGTTGGGAGACAAGGAAGAAACACAGGCTTGCAGAGAAGCTGGGGAGAGGGGCCTACTATACCATAATGAGGATTTGAGTTTGCTTCTTAAAGGTTATGAATTATGAATTTTAAAAATAGTGATATCAGTAATAATTACCATGGAAGTGATGCATCTCCTTAACATAAACCTTTTGAATTTTTAGATACAGAAAAAAAATACAAGAATTGTAAGTCTGTAACTCAATAAACCAGAACTCGTGTTTTAAGGAGATTTTCCTAGTCTATAGTAATTTACTGGCTCCTATTTTGGTACTCAGGATGTTTCTTCTTTTGAGTAGGTGAATCTATACTTATGCTTCAACTAAAAATGAGGCCCTATTCTGACCTCAACTATGATTAAGTGATGCTAGTCTTCTGAGAATGTAAAAAAATTTCTCTAAGCAAAGCATTCCTAACTTGGGTACTTATGGTCAGCCTTCATTTTGGCAAGTGGCTCAGTTTGCACCAGGTAACTGTGGTTGGGTTTTCAGACACATGTACACGTCAGAGGACCTCTGAATGGCTGTGCAGCCAGAACTTACTTACTCTTCTCTATGTGCCTCAAAAGGATGACCCTGGCAGGAAACCTGACCCTCCTTGTTTCATTTCCTTCCACCTCATCTCAGCATGCGTAGACTATCATCTCTCCACCAGACTGGACATTCCCTATATTCATCCAGGTTCCTGCTTCCTCTGTCACAACCAAGCAATATCACTCTGCTCTGAATAATTTTCCTCTATCTTCGATGCCTCCCAATGAGTTCTGAGTCTAGTTTGTAACTCTTTGCTCGGGCCCCTTCAGCTTCATGATGCTTCTCTCTACAAATGCATCTGGTCCTCCTATGATCAGCACGAGCATATGCTGCTGCTGCTGACCAGACTGCCTTCTGGTCATTCTGGAAGTCTCTCCTGGTTCAAACAGTTGGTTCAACCAGGGAAACAGAGTGGGTAAGACTGAATATGGAATTGCTCTACACAAAAGATGATGCGGGCGGTTCTCTAAGCAAGGACTATGAGCTCGAAAACTTTCCCTCCAACTTTGTCATTGAGGACACATGATATAGGCAGTCCTCCCTAGCCAACCAACCAACCTCAGACTGAACATATTTTTTAATTGTTTAGAGCACATGTTTGTGCCTTCCCATCCTTTAGTGTCCCACCTTGAATGTTAGTTCCCCCAAAGAAGTCTTCCATGACTGACAGAGTGAATCTGAAATTCTAATGGTAGGCCCGGCCCCCTCTGAACTCGCAGAGCCACTGGCCAGGAGAGCATGTTTGGGGCGGGGAAGTGGGGGGGGGGGCAGGCGGGAATTACTGTAGAAGCCAGGGAGAGTATGGGGAACTTAGGCACAGCTACAGATTTGTTTGTGCAAGTCAATGCCCTATGTGTTTATTTTTGCATGATCTGTGTGACATGGGCTATTAGGAAAACATTAAAGACTAATGGCGATAGTGTGCCATATACCCCAGGGGTTCACAAGTCCTTATCCATTTGTTCACAGAGCAGTGACAGTGAGCAGGTAGAGCTAAGAGGACAGGGTACTCAAGAAATGCAGCCAGACCATGTTCCTGAATCTGACAGGAGTTAGCATGTGAAGCTGTGGTCCTTGAGGACCTGTAAAAGAAAGGCCAATGGAACAGAAAGAGTTCATGTGTTTGAGGAAGAGAATGGAGACCACTATGTCCACAGTACTAGCGCCAGGGATCAAGAAAGAAAAACACACATAGAGTTATCAGGCACCAGGCTGGCATGGTGAATGGTCTGGATTTTGTTCCTCTTACAGTGAACGGTACCTAGAGTATTTTCAGCAGCCAGATGACAGGAAAAGATCCTCAGTCTTAAGAGATCAGGATTATGGAGGTCGAGGTGTGATTGACAATGTGGGTTACACAGTTATGAGGCTTGTCCTGTACCAAGCATGGCTTTATGTCTTTAAAGTTAATTCCCCAAATCTCATAGCATCGCATGACATACCTACTACCACCCACCCACTTTATGAGTGAGATAACTGAGGCCTAGAGAGGTCAGTATCTCGTCTGAGGTCACACAGCTGGTTCATAGCAGAGTCAAGACACAAGCCCCAGCAGCTTGAAATCAGAGTCTAGGCTCCCAACAAACGGGCTAAAATAGGCACACTATTCCTGCCTTCCCAACTGACAAAAGACTGCTTTGAGCTTAAAATAGCAGACTCTCGTAAAGTGCTGTGAATATTAAAGAGGGTACTGTGTGAATTTAACAATGCCATTATATCGTATAAATATAACTCATTAAACAAAGTATAATGAATTGCCTCCTAATCTCCTGTACATTGTAGTTAAAAGCAGCACTAATATTTGCAGCAAGAAAAACAATTAGCACATTCATTAAGTAGAGTCCTGCTTACACTTCACTCATTAACTTTAATCATCTATGAAACGCTTGAACTAAGCTAACCTGTCAGCACCAGGGCCATTAATGCCTGTCAGCAGTTGGTGACGCTTTAATTTTTTAGGGTATGTTTTAATCTCAAAGACTAACGAAGAATCCAGCTTAGTCAAGTTTTCCCTTCATGGTACATGTGGTCAAGCTATTATTATTTAAGCTTAAAAATTGTTATTCTTCACAATAGCCCCAGAAACAAAACCCTAATTAATGATGGCATTTATTTTTGTTTTCCACCACCCAAATATTGTAACTCTTATCTGTCCTGTTAATCTGTAATATACATTCTGAAATGGAGCACATTAGTAGTAGCTCTGATATAAAAATGTACATGAAGAATGCTCTATGTGTGATGCTGAATAACTAGAAACATTTACAAGAAAGGTTCTTAAACTTCAGGGGGATAACATACATTTTTTAAATTTTTTGTTTTGTTTTAATTTTTGCTTTTCTGCCAATTCTGGGGCTTAAACTCAAGGCCTGCAAACAGTCCCTGAGCTTGTGTGCTCAAGATTAGTGTTCTACTGCTTTGAGACATAACTTCATTTCTGTCTTTTTGGTAAATAATTGGAGATAAGAGTTGCATAGACTTTTCTGCCCAGGCTGGCTTCAAACCACAGTCCTTAGATATCAGCCTCTTATGAGTAGCTAGGATTAAAGGCATGAGCCACTGGTGCCTGGCTAGACACTTACAAAAAGAAAAACACATAAAAAGAACTTTACTTATCCTAGGATAAAGGTGCCCATGACCTCCTGCTCCTGCTCCTGAGTGCTTCTGTCTCTAATGTGGAGGAAAGAATGCACATAGAACGGACCTCTTTCAAGAGAAATGTCCATGTATGTATCCAAGTTTAACAGGTGAACCTAAGTTCTGGATGTTCTCCAAACACTAATTCCACACTAAGAATTTATGCTTTCATTTGACTTAACTATTCAGAAGCAATTAAAGTCTATCCCATATTGATGGTAAAAGTCCTTATCTAAAAAAGGATGTTACCTAATATGTATGGAAGAAAGGGTAGAAGTAGGAAATTCACCATAGATAAAACTTTAATGTGGACCGGACTTTAGGTCTGCTTTTTTTCTTAGGTGCTACAATAGTGCTGTGTTCTACAAGGTAGTATTCTTATTTATAGGAGGTTTATGTTAGAGTATTTGAAGATAATTGTTCATAATGATGCAACTTAATGATGTATGTACACATACACATAGGCATGCATGCATACATGCACATGTACACATACACAAATATGCAGGAAATAAATATGGAGACATATTAACAACTGTAGCATCTAGGTAGTGGGGTTGAGTGTAGGGTGGTACACCTGCAATCCTAGTAAGTACTCGAGAGACTAAAGCAGGAGGATTATGATTTTGCAAAGGAAGGAAGGAAGAAAGGAAGGAAGGGGGATGTATTTGATTTTTATTTCACTGTTACTGCAATAACTAGAGAAAAAGTATCCAGGTTTCTGAGCATATGGGGTACTGAGAAAGAATACATTAATGTAGCAAGTGACTTGTTGGTGCACACCTGTTCATCCCAGATACTCAGGAGGTAGAGAGAGGTAGGAGCTCAAAGCATATAGCAGTGTAGCTCAAAGCATATAGCAGTGTAGTGCAAATGGTTGAGTGCTTGCCTACCAAGTGTAAGGCCCTGTGTTTTTAGGCCCAGTACAAGAAAAAAGAAAAAAATACATATATACAGCATATTAATGTAATTTCAAAGTCTGGGATAAAGAAAGTATGGATTGAATGGATATTCTAGAAGAGATCACTGGTACTAAACTATGCCAATAAAAATAATTTTCGAGTTTGTTCTAGAAATAAGATTAGAGAACTGCCCAATAAAAAAGTAAATGCCTGCACTCAGGTTAAAAACTATCTCAATCAACTTTTCTCCAATAAACTGAAACTTTTCAGATTTAGTTTATTTACTTTCATACATGTAGTCATATGTATATATAAATCAATGTCATTATATCATGTAGATATAGGTTATTGAACAAAATATAATTGATTCCTAATCTGTGTACTGCGTTTAAAAACACAACTAATACTTTCAGTGAAAACAATTAGTACAATCGCTAAATCGAATCCTGCTATCAACCTTGGCTGCTGAATTCTAAAGGTATTGAAAGATCTGTTAGAAATATTGGTCTGATTTCAGGTCTATTAGAATTTGAGAATACTTCCAGCCAAGACTCTAGACCTTACATGATTCAGTGATTCCCATGTTATCTAGAATCATTACATAAAGACAATTTTAATGTTTTGCTGGAGTTGGTTAAAAAAAAATTTAAAAAACTGAGTAAGTAGAAAGATGTACTACATTTCCTGGGTGAGAAAACTAAATATTGTAAAGCAAGCACAAGACCCTAACTCAAATTCCACAAAAAGTTTAAAAACTGGTATTTTAAACTATATTAAAATTCCTATCATTAGAGGACATTATTTAATGGTTGAAAACAATCTATTAATTTTTCATATAATTCATGTAATAGATACTTATGCAGAATATTTAGAAATACAAACAAAAACACAATGTGCAAAATGCAAACTAGCACTTCATTGAAGAAGAAACATAGAGGAAATAAGTTCATGAAATGTGGCCCAATTCTTAGAAATTGAGGAAATATAGAAAACTGAGGGAGGAGGTAACAAGTTTGATAAGAAATGTACTCACTGCCTTACATAGGAACTGTAACTCCTCTGTGCATCACTTTGATGATTAATTATTAATTAAAAAAAGAAATTGTGGAAATAAAATTTGAAACTACAGAAAGATCTCATTTATACCAAACCAGATTAATAGTAAGTGTGACATCATTGACTCCCAGGTATTAGCAGGCAGTACAGTGTCAAGAACACTTGCACATATCTGATAGCGATATACAGGAACTCCTCTACATTTTCCAGTAAAGTATAAATTCCTGTGCCCTATGGCCTAGCATCTTAAAGTACATATTGCCGGGCTTCGCTCTGGCTTCGCTCTACCCCCGCCCCCATCTACGTGGGAGGGGGTCCTGGGCTTGTCTGCCTCTTCCATGTGGGATCCTTTCTCGCTCTCTCACGTCCCCCTGGCCAGTAGGGATTAGTCATGGAAGCGGGGACCCAAGGTAGCCTCAGTTTGCATGTGGTTGCGAGACCCCATGCCCGCCAGCCCAAGGAAGACATGGGCAAGTGGAAGTCTCCGAGAAAGCCTATGGGGCATTCTGGTTTATTCAAATGAGGAGCCAACAGATATACCTCCAAAGGCGGGCACAGGAGAGGGGCCACTGGTTGGTCACAAGGGCTGCTCCTCAAGTGATGTCACGGGACTTCCTCTAGACACGTGCTAGCCCCCAGGGGCAGGCGCTTCTCTTCCTGTTAAAGGCAGAAGGAGAGGGAACGGGCTAAAGCCAGCTGTGGCTTCTTAAAGGCACAGCTGTCCCCAACAACATATTATAAAGCTTTTACATAGGTACCGAAAGATACATTCAAGAACATGTATAGCAATCTTTTCATAGTAGAATAAAACTGGAAATAATCCAAATGATCAAGATGATACCAGATAAATAAGTTGTGTTATCCTCATCCAATGGAATACTTTACAACAGTAAAAATGAATGAATCAAGCACACCATGGCTTTGCATTTCAATATGGATAGATCCTATAAACACAACGTAAAAAAGCAAAATGCAATAATGTTCCATCTTTATAAAGGTAAAAATGTGAAAGTCAATAGTATATTTTAAAGGATGTAGTCATACAGAGATAAATATCAAGTAAAGCACAGGCATGATAAATGTGAAATTCATTACTATAGGGGTGGTTCCTGTGTTGAAAGGGAACTTAATTATTTTTTAAGCTAGATAATGAGGCATGGTGATTGCTCTGCTGTTTCACTTATTTATCTGTGTGGAACTAGGCATCAAATTCATGGCCTCAAATTTACTAGCAAGAGCTGTACCACTGGAGCCATGTCCCCAGCCCTTGTTACGTGTGGTGTGTGTGTGTGTGTGTGTGTGTGTGTGTGTGTGTGTGCCAGTCCTGGCACTTGAACTCAGGGCCCGAGTGCTGTTCCCTAACTTTCATTGCTCAAGGCTAGAGCTCTACCACTAGAGCCACAGATCTATTTCTGGCTTTTTGGTGGTTAATTGGAGATAAGAATCTCACAGTCTTTCCTGCCCAGGTTGGCTTTGAATGCACTCCTCAGATCCCAGCCTCCTGAGGAGCTAGGATTACAAGTGTGACCCACTGACACTTGGCCTTATCGTTAGTCCATCATTTTACATCAAGGTTTCTCAGTCTCACACAATTCTTCATTTTGGTTGGCCTCAGGGTATACTCTAAGATGCTGAGCAGAACTGAGCTGGCCTCTACTGAGTGAATGACAGTAGAACCTTCCTCCCAGGTGTGATGGCCAAAAATGCCTGCAGACGGCAGCATGTTTCCAGGGAAACAACAGTCACTTCCACTAGAGAGCTACAGCCCTACATAGAGACCTTTCATGGTATTGAAAAATCTAAACCTTTTATGACCAAACTTATATAACCCTTCTAGTTTATCGACTAAATTAGACTTGGTGAGAAGCAGAATTGTTTCAATCTTCCTTCGCTTTTTCTTCAGACTGCCTCTAACCAACTTCATCTTTTCCTCTAAATGATACCTCAGGCAGGTCCCATGGCTTTCATTATCTACAAAATGTCATTTTAAATGGTTAAAACTAATAAAGGGAGATTTATCAAGTTTTAGGTAGGACACTCTGTTAATGAAGATATCATTTCTTCCCAACTAAAACACAGATTTAATAAAATTGCAGTCATAGTTCCTATGGCAATTTTATTAACCTTTATAATGATTCCTAAATTAATTGTGAAAGCCAAAAAGTCAAAAAGATAAGCAAAGAGATTTGACCTGTAAGAAACTAGACTTTACATAAAGTAAAATAATTAAGACAGTGTAAACTGAATACTGGTGGCCCATACCTATAATCCTAGCTACTCAGGAGGCTGAGGTTTAAGGAGTGTGGTTCAAAGCCAGCCCAGGCAGAAAAGTCCATGAGACTCTTATCTCCAATTAACCACTAAAATGCCAAAGTGGAAGTAGAGCACCAGCCTTGAGTAAGAAAGGCAAGTGAGAGTGTGAGGCCCTGAGTTCAAGCCCTCGTACTGGCATACACAAATGCACACACATACACCATATGCGCACACACACAAATAATAGTGATAGTGTTTAGAGATCCAATGGAACAAAGTAGAGAGTCCAGAGTAAGAGCTGTGGAGCATTTACCTGTATACCTCACCTATGGCTAAGTTACAATGGCACATTCATCCCCAACACTCTGTAAGCTGGCACTTAGGTTCCTTCCTGCTCACATAGAACTTGATGGTAGAACTTATGATTATGAAGTGATGTAGTAATCCAGCCAGTTTTGTCGGACACAACAGAAGGAACCTAAAAGACTGAATCATTTTGTCTCACTCCAGAACTGACCCCTATTATTTCTGCAATCTAGCCCCTGGCCAGTTGTTGTCAAACTGGAAAGTAGAGCCTTGGGGTCTCCAGGAAGACCATTAGTAACATCTACTGATGCCTATGATAAGAAATGGATGGAGGAAATAGGATATTATATGGATCACTAAGAAAAATGGGATGTTCAAAACTGGTAATAGAAAAAAATCGTAATGAGTAAATTATTTTTCATAGAGATAAAAACATTAAATTAGATCCTTACCTTACATTATGTTCAAATATTCCAAATAATGTAAAGAAATGTGTAATTGTGGAAAACAAAACTTTAATTTTTTAATTAAAAGTCAGAGATTACTACCTTTACTAATCAAGATTTTTTCAACAAGATGAAAGAACCAATTATAAAGGAAATGGCAAATTCAACTAGGAACAAGAGCACAGTGTTTCAAAATGAAACAGAGGAAGAAGATAATTGTAAGGAACAATGACAATAAATCATATTTTGATAATTTCTTCACTGTACAAAAGAAAATGTACTCTTTGCCTGAGTTATGTAACTGTAACACCTTTGTTTTTAGCATGTTCAAATAAAGATAACTTAAAAAAAAAAACAAAATAAATTCTCCAATGAATAAGAGAAATGGAGAAAAACTGTCAAAAAGATGAAAGAAACAAAGAGGTCATCCCACTTCTTGGTACAAATGCGTTTATTGGAACATTGTTAGTAGTAGAAAAAGAATAGAAACAATCAAGGGGTGCAAGAAACATACATTGATATATGTTAAACAATGGAATTCCAAACAGGGTTAAAATGAGAATTGAAATCCGTGTGTATTGATATGGATAGGACTTGGAGAACAATGTGGATAGAAAAGTAAGCTCTAAGAGCATTATAGTAATGATTCCATCTGTGACACTTCTATTATGTGTATTGTTTATGCACACATATGTATGGGCAAAATACAAAATCATGAAGGGGAAAGATGTTCACCAACCTTAAGAGAGGTGTTGCCCTTGAGAATGAAGGTGAATGAACTTGGAAAAGTCTGTCTCAACTTTGCCTTGATTGTTCTGATCCCCACTACTACTACTAAACATCTGGGGTTGGGTGGGGGGAAACTGGCAAGATGTCAGCATTTATAAATCTTAATTGGTACTAACTTTATTTGCTAGATTGTTCATTAGACTTTCCTTAGTTTAAACATATTTGTTAATAATAAGGAAAAATAAAAAGAAGAAGGAAGCAAAATCAAAGGGTAGTTCTAGGTTTAGATTTTTTGAGGAATCTCCATACAACCTTTCATAGTGTTTGTACTAGTTTACATTCCAACTAACATATTAGGCTTACTTCCTCCTCATTCCCACACCACATTCTTACCAGCATTTGTTGTCGCCTTCAATCTTGATGATGGCTATTCTGACTGGAGTAAGATGAAATCTTAGAGTTATTTTGATTTGCATTTCCTGTATAGCCAGAGATGTTGAATATTTCTTCATGTATTGATTGGCCATTTGTACTTCTGAGAAGTGTCTGTTTAGCTACTTTGCTTATTTATTAATTGGGTTATTGATTCTTTGGGGGGTTTGTTTGGTGAGCTTCTTGTATATTTGGTCATTATCCCCTTGTCAGACCTGTAGCTGGCAAAGAGCTCTACTGTAGGCTATCTTCGTAGCATATAACTCCGATATGATCCAGAGATACCAGTCTTGGAAGTTTATGCAAAAGATTGCAAGTCTAGATACAAGAAAGTTACCTGCACATCCATGGTCAATGCAGCACTACTCACAATAGACAAGTTATGGAAACAGTCCATAAGCAGATGGAGAAAAGGTAGATGTGCATGTACAATGGAATTATATTCATTCATCAGGAAGAATAATATTAAGTCATTTGCAGGGTAATAATATGGAACTGAAAAAAGAACAAAAAAACACCACATCAAGTGAAATGAATCAGGACCAGAGAAGCAAAAGTACACTTTTTCCTCTCATATGCAAAAGTTGAAGTATGAGATACAAGAATATATGTACAGAGACATATGTGTATGTGCATATATTGTATATTATGGCATATATATTATATAATATGTAATATTACATATGTAACATTATATATAGTGTGCATAACCAAACTAAGGTATGATATATGCAGGGGTAGGTTTCCCTTTGATCATTTAACAGTTTAAGACAATAAACGTTAGGAAGCTGAAACATGTTTTGTCTGAGGAAGTAGGAATTCAGGGAAGGGGGTAGACAAGTAGATAAGGGATTGTGGGCAAATACAATGATAATACTCAATGTACATAAATGAAAATGGAACAGGGAAACTTGAGGGGACAAAGGGGCTGGAATAGAAGGGAGGAAAGAGAATAATAAAAAGGGTGACACTAATCAAGATGCATTATATACATGTTAAAGTAAAACCCCTATGGCCAGATGCTAATGGCTCATAACTTTATTCTTAGCTACTCAGCATGTTAAGATCTGAGGATCACAACTCAAAGCCAGCCTGGACAGAAAAGTCCATCAGACTCAAAGTGGGGCCCTGGCTCAAGTAGTAGAGCACTAAACTTGAGCACAAAAGCTCAGAGACAGCATCTAGGCCCTGAATTCAAGCCGCACAATGGGCACAAAAATAAACAATACTTTGTACAATTGTTTGAAGATCATAAAATAATAAATAATTAAATAAAATAATAAATATAATTGATTGTATCCTAGGTGGCCATGCTAAAATAAAACAAGATGAAAATGCATAAAGCACTAGAATATTTGATTCACTAAAATACAGACTGTTTAGTTGTAATTGTTTCTTGTCCTCTCTCTCTCTCTCTCTCTCGCTCACTCTCTCTCTCTCTCTCTCGTACTTTCACTTGCTGGGCAAGTACTTTATCACTGATCTACACCCCAACCCATAAACATCTTTCAATCAAATTAGCGCTTCCAAATTAGAACTAATCCACAGAAACTAAATGTATAGATAACATGGCCTATGAGAGATACATCTTCAGAACTGAATTGGGCAATAACAAATCTGATTTCATCCCTCTTTGACCAGGTACTTAGTTTTCTTACTGGGCTTCCTCTTAAGGATACATCAAGCATGATAGTGTTTGTAAAGACCATTTCCTGGTGGACTACAGAAAACCTTCATTGCATTGATGTTCACAGGGGACACGATTTAATGATTTAAATAGTTACCCAATGACCTATGCAGAGTAAGCATTCATAAATAGCCTTGTTTTACAGTGAAATAACATGCAGGTGGCATGGTACAGATACTAAGGTGTTTTGAGTTTCAAAAAAAAAGAATTATAAAACACTATTTAATGTACACTTTTTCTGTTTGGGGACATGTTTTATGGCATTTTAATAGCTGCCATCACTTTGGCTACACTTTTAAAGTCCTGCATACATCATTTCTGTTTATTAGGCTCTCCAGGCATCTGTTTCTTGCATTAGGTAATTAGTTTAGGCAAAGTTACGGTGAATGACAGATACTCAGCTGACCATCCACCTCCAGATTACAGTTCACTTGCAGGACATGGTTCTTGTTCTCAGTCAACCCATCAATATCTACTGCACAAATCTATTGCTCCAAGTTTCTCCGCCAGTCACTGATCATTTGTATCTTAACTCCTTTCAATAAGATTTACTGAGCAGACCTACAACTAACACAAGCAAGATTCTATTTTAGAGAGATTTAGTAGATGTGATCAAATCCCTTTAAAGATAACCTGACCAAATGGTTACAAATGGATGTTTTTATATGTGATGTAGTTTTCTTAAATCAACAAATCTTATTTTACATTGTACATCATCATAACTATGACAACTGAGAGTACTGCTCTAAAACAATTTTGAAGTGTCATGGCCAATAGCTGGCATTTCTTCTCAGGAAGAACAATAGTTCTCAGGGCAGTATGATGACACTAGCTGTGAAATTATCTTGAATTTCTGGTTTTGTTCTCATAACTGCCTCATATACAGAAGTGGGACAGCTTGTCTTTCTCATCCTTTTATGAGCTTTGGAAAGTGTATTTTCCTATTACTCACAAGGCAGGAGAAGGAAAGAAAAGGAGAAATAGAAAGGGAAAGAAGCAGTGTTATTATTATTTTATTCCCTAAATGAGTTTAATTATAGAGTATGGTGTGTGTGTGTGTGTGTGTGTGTGTGTGTGTGTGTGTGTGTGTGTGTTATCTGAAGTGTGGCTTTCCACCAAAACATTTTTTAAAATATCACTCCATTATTCCCATCTTTAATTGACCCATGGCTATTCCGATCTTACCAAGAATTTTGGGTGAATAATTCACCCCCAATTTTCCCTTGTTTGAATTTCCTAAACTTGTTTTCACAATGGACTCACGTTAAATCTATAAACAGCACAAACTGTAATTTTAAAATGCTCTGGAGTTTAACAAAATATTGTCATTTCACCAAATCACTATTTCTTCCTTAAATTGGTCCACCACTCAAACATAACATGTAGTGTTCACTAGGAAGTACTTTATCTCCACTGCCTTGCTACAAATTTGAGGTAAGTGCATGCTTACTGCAAATCTATGATGTTGTCTTTGTTAGCATTAAGACACAGCATATGCAATTGCCAAGTGTTCACAGGTACCAAGAAAATGCAAACAGTACTTGCTCCACCAATATTTTAATAAGCTTCCTTTGAGGTAACATCTCCTGGCACTATAACATGATCTATATGCAAATATCACTTTAACAATTAAGTAACAGTATAATGTAATTGGATCAATAGTTAGATCTCTACAAATTTAATGCGCTATTAGTCTCCGCTAAAATAAAGACCAGAACAATAAAATGTGATTTTTATCTACTACATGAGACCAATCGGAATCAATATACATGTTTTAAACACCAAAAAATTATAGAATCATACAAATATACATTATGTGTGTCAACTACTTCTTTTTTATCTTTGAGGACACATTAAAATTGTCTCTCCAATAAAGTCCCCCTCAGTATATCTAGAATGTTCTCTTTTCAGTTTTGTTAGCTGGGAATATGACCTAGTGGTAAAGTGCTCACCTCATATACATGAAGCCCTAGGCTCAATTGCTCAGAACCACATATAAATAGCTATACCCTTATGATCACATAAGATGATGCTAAGTGAAATGAACTCCATTTTATGGAAATGATTGTTATATCACAGTTGTAACTACTTTCAACATCCCATGTGTATCTGTAGTTTCTACTATTGATGATGTTCATGTATCACCTTCTTGTGATTGTATCTACACTATCTCTGTAATCTTATCTGAGTGTATGGGAAACAGTGTGTACTGGTATTAGAATTAGGAAATTCAAAGGGAATACCAAAATTGAGAGACAAAGGGTAAAATAAGAGAAACAACAACAAAAGCAATACTTGCAAAACTGTTTGGTTTAAGTGAACTGAACACTGCAGGGGGGAAAAAGGGGAGGGCGGAGGGGGGTATGAGGGACAAGGTAACAAACAGTACAAGAAATGTATCCAATGCCTAACGTATGAAACTGTAACCTCTCTGTACATCAGTTTTATAATAAAAACTTAAAAAAAGAAAAAAGCCAGAAGTGGCGCTGTGGCTCAAGAGGTACTGTGCTAGCCTTGAGCAAAAATAAGCCAGGGACAGAGCTCAGGCCCTGAGTCCACTCCCCAGGACTGGCAACAAAAACAAAACAAATTTTAAAAAATAGGGGCTGGGGATATAGCCTAGTGGCAAGAGTGCCTGCCTCGGATACACGAGGCCCTAGGTTCGATTCCCCAGCACCACATATACAGAAAACGGCCAGAAGTGGCGCTGTGGCTCAAGTGGCGGAGCGCTAGCCTTGAGCGGGAAGAAGCCAGGGACAGTGCTCAGGCCCGGAGTCCAAGGCCCAGGACTGGCCAAAAAATAAATAAATAAATAAAATAAACTGTTTTGTTAAATGGCAACTTCTTTGTATCACTACTTAAAGATAACTTAAAAAAAACATTTAATCTTTGGGGAAATAGGATATAAAAATGGCTAACAAAATCAGGTAAAATAGAAAAATACATATTTTAGTATAATATTCACTGTCATCTTACCCTCTATTGTCCCCTTATTGAGAAAAATAATTTTGTAAATTTTAAAATTGTTGTAGTTGAGATAAATCCTGAAATTTATATTATGAAGTCAATCCTCCATATCTATGAATCACAGATCCATGGATTCAATCAACCTCAGAAGAATTTTCTTTACTTGCAGCTGTACCAAATATGTACTAATTTTGTCATCATTCCCTAACAACACAGAATAATAACCATTCTCTCCATATTTACAAAATATTCAGTATTATAAGTACTCTAGTCATTAGAATTGTTTCCCCTCCTTCCCCTCCTGTGTCCCCAAATCAGCTTTCATTAGATCCGAGGAGGAATTTACAAGTGCTCAAGCTGGGAATATGTCTACCAGGACGACAGGTAACACATATGTTGATGCTGTTATTCTCTAAGAAGATAAACCATAGCATTTGCAGGATAGAAACCTGAGGAGACTGGAATTAATCACCGTAGGCTCTCTTAGACTGAGAGAAAAATGTTAAACAGGTGACCACTATCCAGAGGAATTTTTTAATTTCTAAACTAAAGCAGCACCCATGATTTCTTTCTAGTCTCTTCAAATTTGTACCAGTATCCTAAGTCTTGATCTCAGAGAATCCAGTGATATTGCATTTGCCCGTATCATTGCAAAAAAAAAAAAAAAAAGTCAGAAATTATGTGCATCTGCTTTCTTCTCTCTCTACCCTGGGCCATTCAGATTCCTCCTCCATTTCCAAAATGAGTTACTCTCTCCTCGTTCCTGGGAATACTGGACAACAAACAAGTCAGGATTAAATCACACTGCAGATATTTTTCTCAGCTAAAGAGATCTGTCATTAGTTCACATTCTCTCCCTGCAAGTGGCCATGTCCAGTGACCGGTCACAGAGCTAAAGGCTGGGCCTCTGCTCTACTTTGAGATCATGTCCAGTGACCACAGCCTGCTCAGAGTAAACAATATGGTTTTCTGTGCTCTTGCTTGTAGACACTTCACAACTCAATCTCTTTTTCTGTTCATTCTTGCTTCCTTTCCATTCCAAACAGGTTTGATGGAGGGATTACCAGGGAACTTGATCTGTGATAGTTGGTATGTTAGGAGTGGCTAAAAAAAATGGCTTCAGAAACAATATTTTCAAGCTGGATCACCAGCTTGACCAACAATGGCCCCTGTCCTCAATGGTAGACACATTCCTGAATGAGAAGACACTTCCACTGATGGCAAACTGGGACCACATACTAGAAAAATTAATGTATAAAATTATGAAATTAGATATATAAGGTATTTGAGAAATATAGAAGAAACAGAAATAGCGAGGACAGTTTATCTCTAATTAAAATTTTATTATGAAAACTGAAGCCAAGTGGATCAGGCAATTGCCAACTCTGACCACTACAAGAAAAAATTAAGAACCAAGAGCAATACTTAGAATATGACCAGCATAACACTCAATAATTTAAGAACCCTAGCAGGTCTTCTATACCAAGGTTAAAGACTTGGTTAAGAAGGAATAGAACCTTAAGAGATGAGTAGGGGTTGTCTTAGCAATCCTGAGTCCTTGGATTCTCTTCAAACCTCTGTAAAAGTGTCCTACTCCTCCCTTTTAAAAGCTAATGGTCCATACGGTCTCATACCTCTGTAAAGGTAAAAAAATCTTGTACCTCCTTTTTTGATATGCAGTAGTGACCATGAGTTATCAGAATGATTTTTAATGACATTACTCAAGAATGTTTTCATTCCAGATAATGACTGAGGATATAAAATAGTGCCAACTTCCACAAAGTAACAGAAGAAAGTAAAGATAAAAAAATAAAATAAAGCTAATGTCCCCATTGATGAACTACAAAGCAAAGGGACTATGGCCTTAAAAACAACCTAGACCCTCATCTTCTGTACACTAAAGTAGGTTCAAGCCACAACACAGTTTGGTAGGGTGCTGGGCATCCTAAGGCAGGAAAGGAAAGAGCATCCAAAGAAGCTCGATAATCTAGAAAACATATGTTAGCAGGGACTAGGAGAGAAGTATGAGACAGAATTTTAATGATTAAGGAGATAGGGTGAACCTCACAGGATATATAGGAGAATGTATACATTTGTGAATAATATAGAGCTTAGTGATAACATGAGAGTTCTTAGTAGGTTAACGAAAGCAATTGTTCCCATTAAGTAATGGAGAAATGTTGTAGCAAAGGAGAAGGAAATACCCAAAAGCACTAGAAAAATAAGGTATCCCCAGATACTTGGGAGTAGAGATAGGAAGATTGAGGTCTATGGTCAGCTAGACAAAGTTAGCTCAAAATTCTATCTAAAACATGAGCACTCAAACAAACCCTATAAAACAAAAAGCTGGGTGTGTGGCTCATGAAGGAGATCACTTGCCTAGCAAGCAGGAGGCCTTGAGTTCAAACCTAGTACTTGGGGGGTGGGGAGGAAGCATTAAAAAGGCAATTAATCAGTCAATCATGTGTATGCCAGATACTGAAAATATCACCACATGATGCTAATCTATGAGAGTCACCAGACCGCATTTTAGTAAACAAAATAATAATAATAAGAGGTACTAAACAGCATCATTAGGCAGCTCTGGATTGTCAGCTTCTGCAGATCATGGCTGATAGTGGGAAGAGTATTTGTCAAGAAGAACCAATCTTTAGGAAGCTACAGAGATGCTTAAGTGAATAAAATATCCCTAGTGGTGACAACAGTAGTCAGTACTATAGCACATCCCATTAAACTTGCATTTATAAGCTTTTCTCAATTAAAGAAAACTACTTGAACCTCAAGTAAGTGATTCCCAGTCCACACATGAAGCAGGGAGAGCTGAATGGAAGGATGGACTGAAGTGGATTCTGTTTTGTACCATCTGGGTCCTCTGTTTCAGTCTTGCAGCTCTCATTCCACCCCAGCTGCTAAAAAGGAGGAACTCATACTTGAGTACCTCTCTCTAGACTGCCTTCCTCTGAAGAAAGCCACTCTATCCACATTAATGCTTTTCTTCCAGGAGGAAAGTACATCCAATCACTGGTACTAAAGAAATACAAAGTCCATCTCCTTTTCCTTCATTCCAACAAAAACACAAGGCAATTCTGAATCCAACCCTATCCTTGGAATTATCCAGATCTGTTTGTGGCTGCTTCACTGCTTGGCTTTTCTTCTGCCATAACCTTTATTCTTCACTTTCAATATATGTTGTTGACGTGCTATGACAGAAACAGTTGGAAAAACCACAACACTATTCTTCATGTCCATACATACCTACAAAACCACAATGATCCTATATGGATCTCATGGATATATGTCAACAGAATGTGTATGTGTGTGTGTCTGTCTCTGTCTGTTTGTGTGCATGAGCACATGTGAGCACACACGTGAGCACACACATGCACTTACTAGGGCTTCAAGTCTGGGCCTGGTGATCTCTCTTGACTTTTCTGCTCAAGGTTGGAAGTCTACCACTTGAACTATACCTTCATTTCTGATGTTTTTTGCTGGTTAAAGATAACAGTTGAAAGGGGAGACATTGATCAAGCCATAAACGGCTTTATTGAATTGCAACTCCTTTGTACAACTACTTAAAGATAAAAAACATACTTTAAAAAAGATAACAGTCTCTGGGATTTGTCTGCTTTGAGCTGAAGTTCTAAGATCTCAGCCTCCTAGGTAGATAGGATTATACACCTGAGCCACTGGCACTGAGCAAGGGATATGTTTTTTGAAGCTCCTCCATATGATTCTAGTAGATAGAAACAAAAACTCAAACTTGCCATGTGTGGTGGCCATGCCTATAATCCCAGCAATCTGAGAGAGACAGGCAGGAGGATGACAAATGTGAGGCCAGCCCAGGCAAAGTTGGTGAGAAACTGTTCCCCCAAAAACAAAGTAAAGACAAAAGGCCTAGAAGGTACAAGACCCTGGGTTCATCCTCAGTATGTCAACAACAAAAACAACAAAAAGTTGGCCCACAATTTACATCTTACTGCTTCAGCCTATTACAGAATGGAGAAACAGTAAATGGTCAAATTTTGGTATCAGGTAAATAAAATGTGAAGAACTATTTCTTCTGACCAACTAGTATGTTTTTAGCCACTGGCAACTAATATCACTTCCTCCTCTCCTCAAAACAAGGTTTGAGGCCAAATACCACCTTATTTTCAAATAGAACTCAATCACTTCTTCAGGAAAACACTAACCTCACCCGTGGCTGTCCCTTGTGGTTTTTTTGTTTTGTTTTGTAATCCATTTTCCCTTTCACCTACATTTCTTCTATCCCTTGTCATATTTCATATTCCATATTATTTCTGTAGGCAACCTTAAACCCATTTTTGTTATTTGGTGGAACAAATGGAGAAATGTGAAGGAGGAAAAGGAAGAAGAACAAAAGGAGGAAGAAGAGCAAAAGAAGAAAGAGGAATTGAGAGGAGAGCAAGGAAGAAGAGAAGAAAATGGGAAAGGAGGAAAGATGGGAGAAAAGAGTAGAGAAGGAAAAAGGGGAAAAGAGAGAGAACAAAAAGGGATAAGGAGAAGGAAAGAAAAAATAGGAAAGGAGAAGGAAATGGGAAAGGAGAAGAGGAGAGAAGGGAAAAGGAGATTGTGTTTGTTTTAGTAGACATGCAGACAGGAGTGGATATGCAAGATTTAATTACTGAGAATAATTATTATTACGAGCTACTTTTTATAAGACTAATATTGTAGAGTGAGAACTCACCACTGAGCTTTAAGTGTGAAGAGACACAATATGGTAGAAGGGTGAGAAAGAGCGGGCAGGTAAATGTATCCATGTTAGTCTGAAAGTCCTGCTCCCCAACTAAAAGTCCTTGACTGGTGTTGGTTCTTAAGATCAAAAACACTCACAGCATCTGTACATAAGGTGGCCAGTGAGGGGAAGGGAAAATTAAAAGGGATATTTTTAGAAACCATTTTCATCTTGTCCACACTGTGATATTTATTGTAATTTTAGATCTCCTGGTTCTCATCTGATCTTGTCCTCTTCCTATTAGGTAGCCCCTGTTTTATATTAAGATTCAGTGTCCTGGGAGAACAAGAATGGAAACCTAATGTTTCTTTTCAAGCTAGGTAAGTATCCCAAATGAAAGTGCCAGAAAAGTGTGATGTTATGTTTTTCCCTACTTCTGTAGCTGGTAATTACTTGGAAGAATAAAGCTATGGTTTCCAAATGTATCAGAAATTTAGAAAATCCAACTTGTACACATAAAACTTTGGTGCTTATTTTTCCCCTTCTGGAAAGCAAGATGATTATGATTAATAACAATTCCACTTATGGGACTCATGGGCCACTTAGCCCCATATGGAACTATGAGAAAATAAAATTAAGCTAAAATACATTGTCTTCATTTAAAGAGTATGCATTATTTGCCTGTTTATTTAATGGCGTGATCTGTCTTTCAGTCTATGACTAGAATTATCTAACATTCTTGATTGGCATTTTTGCCCAAGGCTGGTGCTCTACCACTTTAATTCCAGCTTTTGTCTGGTTAATTGGAGATGAGTCATTTTCCTGGGCTTGTTTGAATCAAGATCCTCAGATCTTAGCTTCCTGAGTGGGTAGGATTACAGATATGAGCCACTAGTGCATGGCCCCAAACCTCCATCTTCCTCCACAGTGAATGTCTGTAAAGTTGAGGGCACCTGAGGAATGCTAGGCTAAGTTCTAAACCAAAACCTGGGATATCCCAGGAATGTAGCAGGGTCATTAAAAACTCCATGGAACAATAAGAATGCCAATCAAGAGCATGTGGTCCTGAGGTTAAGTCCCAATAAGGCGGAAAGGAAGAAGAAAAGGAAGGAAAGAAGAAAAGGAAGGAAAGAAGAGAAGGAAGGAAAGAAGGAAGGAAGGAAGGAAGGAAGGAAGGAAGGAAGGAAGGAAGGAAGGGAGAGAGGGAGGGAAGAAGGGAGGAAACAAGTTATAAACCCCTGATTCATTCCAAAATGTGGGGTGGACCTTAAAGATTTTTCTTAAGCTCATATTGTTGTGCCAAGTCGCAAGACCACCCCCAAGAAGACCACCGAGATTCAGACACTCCGAAATGCAAAAGCAAGGCAAGGCTTTATTTAACGAGCTGCCAACTCGGGCCTCGTCCTACCCACCGACACAGCGGAGGTTAGGAGGAAGCCCCGAGCTGTGATTACACAGGGCTTATAAAGGCAAAGAACAAGGTTACAACAATCAGCTGTGCAAGCAAGATTAGAACAGGTACAAATCTGATTGGCTCAGGGTTCGATTCTAAAATGGGGTTCACGTGGTGGGGCCTGACTTCAAAGTCTGGCACCTCATTTCTCCCTTTTTCTTTTTGGTACCTTGGGAGCCAATCATGGCTCCATTCTGTCCATTTCAATGGCTTGCATGTCTAGGGGATGATATAGAGGTAAGGCATGGGCCAGTAGGGCCAAAAGTAGTATCCGAAAATAACTCTGGTCCCTCGGTTTTAAAGGGGGGCTGATGGGTGAAGATCATCCATCTTCTGTAATTTCTTCAGGCTGACTCAGGGGCGTTGACCTTACCTAGCCAGGAACCTATAACCTTAGTCTCAGTCTAACTTTCTTTTCTTGAGGCGAAGGCAAAGCGGCTGAGTTGGGTGCTTGGAGACATCCCATGTTCCATCACGGTAGTTGTCGTCCAGGGCAAAGGGGTCAGCTGGCCTGGCATGGAAGCAATGAACCCAAGTGGCGATGCCGTCTAGGGTCTCTTCCACCGTGGTTAATCTGTTGATTGGGGGCATTGGCAAGCTGACAGGCCTTTAACAGATCTCAATAAGGACACAACACAATCTCAGGTCTACAAGCTTTCTTTCCTAAACAGATGTATGAGCTTAAAATTCTTACTGCCAGTCAGGGCTTTGAGTAAATGCGGGGGGTGAGATTTTAATCTATCCTCTCATTTGACAAACTTACCCTTACTAACCACTATCACAGATGACTGGCAAATTCCTGCCCAGTAGACAGACATGGGCATTGGAAAGACATGCTTATGAACTATTCTTCTAGGACTTCCCGGCTTTAACTTTTGAAAGGCCAACAGTAGTGACTCTAGGATCTGACACTATCTCTGCCATCCAAGCAGTGGATTACTGCCTCTGGATGCTCCATCACTTTTGTCCCAGGAGGAGTGACTTTCGACTTGGACTCAGGGCCTGAGTGCTGTCCCTCAGCTCTCCAGCTCAAGACTAGCACCGTACCACTTTTGAGCTCCACACCACTCCATTCCCAGCACTCTGCTGGCTGATTAGAGACAAGTCTCTCACAGGGACCTTTCTTTGCCCGGGCTGGCTTTGAACCGCAGATTCAGATCAATGAGTCTTATAAGGGGCCACTTTACTCCAATTATAAGCAACAAGGTGGTCCACACAGAAGTAGTTTTTAAGCATGCTCTCTTACCTGGAACTTATTAAGGGTCAGTATTAGATCTCGACAAACTTGTAGGAATCACCTGTGTTTCTCTGTGGGCCTGCTGGAAACTGTTACAAAAAAACCTACAAAGAAGCTGGAATGGCAATTAAACATTTTGGTAGCCATAATTCTCCTTTTCTCACTTTGCAATAATTATTTAGGACAATTTTACTTCCAAATTCCTTATCTAGAAATGTATTCTTGATTTCCAAAGCCTTTCTAACACTAACACAACACTTTAGCTTTTATCTGCATCGGAAAAACTGAAGCTCCCAGGCAATCTGAAACCAGGTGCTGCCCTTTGCTTACGGGCTGCTTGTTGCAAAAGAGCCTTTTTTTTTTTTTTTCAGTCCCAGTTACTGCATGGCATGAAGACCTTTGAATTTAAACTTAGTTTTGCATCATACTGCAGTCTTGAACATGTTCACACTCACACATGCACACACACATACAATTTCAAAAGATCTTAAAGCACGCAGAATAAGCATCGGCCGTACATTTTCCAGTGGCAAGACATATTTTGTCAATCTTACTCCTGCAACACGCACATTTTAAGACAAAACCTTTAATATATGATTTTAGCATTCTCCAGCCTCATTTTCCAGAGCTTCATAGCCTTAGTAAAATAGTTTTAGCATACCAAATAATTTTCTGCTTAAGAAGGCTGGGTGGGGGTCCCCCCAGAGTTCTTTCTGTGGACACTCACACTCTGATTGTGAACCATCGCCTGTACATCTTTCCAATGAGCTATGCAGGTTTGACACAAAAGACACTGTTAGACTTACACAGAGATGACAGCGCAGCATGGTGAGGTCACTCCCTGCCACCTGTGGGTGGCTTGGGCTGGCCCTACGTCCACCCTTGTCGGCGGCTGCGGGTCAGGACTTGGGGCTGATGCGTCGGCAAGTTGACTGGGCAGGACCCTCTGGAGCGGAGGGCACAGCTGAAACATTTTCCTCAGAGTCCTTTTGTAGAGTTAACTGGGGTGGGGAATATGGAGCGGGAAACATTTCCTCCTCCATGTTTCCTCCCTGGAGGACAGGTGAGTACAATTTCTTCCTTCTTGGTTTCTCTCTTGTCTGGATGGCCCGAACGAGGGGTGTAGATTAGGTGTTGCAAAGTCCTGATCTTACCTATGTCAAAGCTCCCTCAATTCCCTCAAAGATGGGCCATTCTGACTTGCACAGGGTGATCCACTTTTCCTTCTTAAGCGCCACACCTTGGTTCTGAGCTATCTCCTTAACCTCCCTCCAGTGAGCTAGGATCAAGTCCAGGGGAGTGGAAGGAACGTTCCCAATCATCCGTTTGTCAGTCAGGCACAGTGCAAGAAAGAAACACACAAAAATAATCACAGGCACAAGGACCAGACAACACTTACAGACTTAGGGAGCCGCGGCTTACAGGTTTGACTGTGTCTCTCCTGCCCCTGTGAGGAGGCAGACCACACAATCTCACTGTGTCTCTCCTGCCCCTGTGAGGGGGCAGACCACACAGTCTTGAGGCTCTCTCTCTCCCATTCCTGTGTAGGAGCGGACCAGACAACCCCAAATATAGAGTGGACTAGACAGACACCCATTAGAAGGGCCTCTCGGTCCAGTCCTTCAGGTTCAGGGTGGTAGTGGGAAGCCTGAGCCCCCTGTGGAGGGCTTGAGGTGTCCCCCAGGACTGCCCATATGAGCATGTCCACTCCGGCTCGTCCTTCACTACCTACAGGTTCAGATTCAAGTGGCTGGCCTAAACAGAAAACAAAACTACAAATCACACAGACACAGACTCACAGAATGAACGGCCCTATTTTCTTACCTTCGGAGTCTGGGGTCTCGGGGTCTCTGGGGCTATCCCGGACGAAACCCCAAATGTTGTGCCAAGTCGCAAGACCACCCCCAAGAAGACCACCGAGATTCAGACACTCCGAAATGCAAAAGCAAGGCAAGGCTTTATTTAACGAGCTGCCAACTCGGGCCTCGTCCTACCCACCGACACAGCAGAGGTTAGGAGGAAGCCCCGAGCTGTGATTACACAGGGCTTATAAAGGCAAAGAACAAGGTTACAACAATCAGCTGTGCAAGCAAGATTAGAACAGGTACAAATCTGATTGGCTCAGGGTTCGATTCTAAAATGGGGTTCACGTGGTGGGGCCTGACTTCAAAGTCTGGCACCTCAATATAAGCCCTGGAGATGTAAGAAGTACTATGCTAGGCTGATATTAGAACTTCAGAAAGAGAGATATACGTAAAGTATATAAAAGGAACAGTGGAGCCCAGGTTGCTATATACCTTCCAGCAACATTGTTTATTCCATCTGCCTTTTAGCTCTGGAAACACTGTGTTGTTTGTATGTTTACTTATTGTGCCAATACTGGAGCTTGAAGTCTGCCTCATGCTTTTGCTTGGCTTTTTTCTCTCAAGGCCGGTGCTCTACCTCTTGAGCCACACCTCCACCCCCATGAAAACATTGAGCTTTAGGTGGAGATTCATTCATCCAACAGTGGCTTTGTTTTCTATGCTTCCTAACAGGTCATGAGATGACTTTCTGACCAGTGTATAAGCAACTACTTGATTTTATCTTTTTTTCACATATTTTATTATCTTTAAGTAGTTATACAAAGGAGTTACTATTATTCAACAAATCTGTTTATGATACATGTTGATAGATGGAATTATATCTTTGGTGTGTATTCCAGTCTTGGGGCTTGAAATCAGGGCCTGAGCAACATCCCTGATCTTTGGTGCACAACATCACTTGAACCACAGCTCCACTTCTGGCTCTGTGTGTGTGTGTGTGTGTGTGTGTGTGTGTGTGTGTGTGTGTGTGTGTATTTAATTAGAGATAAAAAGTCTCTTGGACTTTCCTGCCTGTGCTGGCCTCGAACCCTGAGCCTCAGATCTCAGCCTCCTGAGTAGCTAGGATTATAGGTATGAGCCACTCGTGCCCAGTGGGGGTTATCTAATTTAAAAGGAAACTTGATTGTCCCTAATATCTTCCTCTTACCCTCAACTCTGTCTAGTTTGAGTCATTAAATGTTTAGGTCTCTTTGAAGCAGCATCTTAGTCTGACCATGACTGATAGAGAACTGACTCCAAAATTAGGCAGTCCTGCTGTTATCTCCCATAGTCAAAGATGAAATATATTTCCCACTGGAACTCAGTGGCCATGATAAGGTATAGAGGATTGCCAATACTCTGTATGGTGTAGCATCTCCCTTGATCCCATTTTTACTTGCCACTCATTCTGAGTCTATAGGAATCATCTGAAACAAAGAACAATGGTGTGACATACTCATGCTTAGCATATTGGCCTTGTGGGTTTCTATTATGTTCAATATCATCAAAGAAGTCAAGTATTTTTTGAAGTGTTTGAGGGAGACAATCAGGTAGTTAAAGGTTCACATCCTCATGCCACTTTTAGCAGCCCCTTATACAGGCAGCAAACAAATAGTGAAAGACTACAAACAAAAATTTGCACAGAACACTGACTTTTAAATAGCCTTTTGTATGCAATGGATGACCAGTATTATGCTATTATTTGTTCTTTGAGCTATTAGCACTGGACTCCCACATATGGTAACTGTCTGCTGTTTTCCTAGTGGCCTCCTCCATATATTTTTTTTCTACTATCCACTGACTGTTAAACTTAATATGTGCTAAAAACTTTTTTTCCAAAATTGAAGCTCCTAAATTGCTAAACTGGTACACCAAAACATTTTCATTTCTCATTGGAGTTAGGATTCATTGTTGGTTATAACCCTAATAAACAAAAAGCCATTTATTGCTTCATTGACAGTTACACAATATCTCTACCCTCTTACTTACCAAGTTTTATGGAAACTATTTCAACAGAGTAGACATTTATCATCACAGGAGAGACTCCCATTTAGACATTAATTACTTGAGCTTTATTAGAAACTCATTTTCCACAGATGTCCAACCATGATTTGCTCCTTTTTATCAGGAAATAAATAATAGCAGGTAATAGTTTCATGTGGCAGAGGTTATATCTTCATTATGCCCAGGGAAATAGATCCCCACCAGTCAGAGAACAGCCAGATGGCTTACCCTTCTTATCAATATGATTTAATATTCACTAAGCCAATTGCTATCACACCAATTTTGAAATAAGAAACAGACATGTAAGATTTTTATAAGCAGTAATATGTATGCCATGTATGCAAATTGAAAATTTTTGTTATGCAGATCTGGGTGTTCATGCCTGCTTCTTCTCCACCCTTGTAGCCCAAGCCAGGAAGCTGGGCATCTATCTCCCTTCACACTGAGTCAGTCAATCACAAGTCCTATGGGCTCTTACTTGTACTGTCTTCTGACTCTCAGCACTTTCTGTAATTCTGATATCATAACTTCAGTAAGCCACCAGCACATTGTACTTGGTTGCTTGAAAGAACCAGTTTGCAGCCACCTCATTCTTTCTTCACCTTGCCATTCCAAGAGTCTTTCAAAAATAGAAGAGAGTGAAATGCCTAAATGTTCTTTGAAAAATCTATGTGGCCTGCTTTCCTGCCTAGCTTTCTGGTTCCATTGCTATCTCTACCCACTCCCCACACTTACCTGTGACACTGTATTACATCCACACAAGAATTTTCAATACCCCAAACAGACCAAGATCACATTGCCTCAAACATTGTTGCTATTGCCTGTGATCCCCTTCCTTACATCTTCTCAACTCCCTTCCGTTGTTACCCTAGCCTAGCTAACTGATGCCTTAATTTTCACACAATTTTCTCAATGAGACTTCCTAGTTCTTCAAGATTAGACAAGATATCTTTCCAAACTCAATGTCTGATAAACTTCCTTGACAAACATCATTTCCAAGATGAACTAGTTTTATTGGATCTTGCATAAGTGACTCGCTTTGGGGATATGTTTAAGCATGATGGTTTTCCTGATGTTCAATTCTGATACTCTCTTCAGTCTACAGCATGTGATGATGTTACCGTATTTTAAGGACATCAGGTAAGAGCTACAATAAGATACTATTGTCAGAGACCAGAGTTAACTGAGGCTTACACAAAACAGAAATGTATCGTTCCCTTAGAGAAAAGAATCTAAAGAGAGACCATACAGTACTCATAGTGCAGATACAAAGTTATCAGGGACACAGCATCACTGTCTTTAATATATGACTTGTATTCTCAAAGCTGCAAAAGGTCTCTGGGTCTCTAGACATCCAATCATCATTCCAGATGAGAAAAGGGGAATGAATAAAAGGGTTTGATTCCTGATGCTTCATATATTGCTTTCAGATTAAAGCACAAGGCTACCCCTAAATGTAAGAAACAATGTGTCCTATCATTTAGTTGATCACACTGGTACTTCAAATAACATGTTACTAAGAAACAAGGAAAAAGTAACTGGGTATAGTAGCATACTCCTCTAACACCAGCATTTGGTAGATAGAAGTAGGAGGACTGAGAATTCAAGGCTATCCTGAACTACATAGGAAGTTCCAAGTCAACCTAAACTACAAAGCAAGAATGTGTTTCAAAAAAAACAAAACAAGTTACATTATATGTATATATGAGCATGTCAAATGTGAAATCCCCCTAATAATTAATTAATGCAGATTTTTTTAAGTTTAAGAAAACCATAAACAAACGAACAAAAAAAAGACAAAATATCACTACAAACAAAAAATTCAAAAAGAACAAAAGAGGCGGGGTAAGTGAACACAGGAGAAGCAACTAGCAGTTTGTCTCACACTCAGCCTTGTTTTATAACCCAACATTCTTGATGATAATTATCATGTTTTATAAATTTGATTTGTGGTCTAGGAAACACTAAAATGTTTGACAAAAAAAAAGCAAGTCATAAGAGAGACTTTCAAAGAAGCACACTTCAAATATGAAGGCGGCATTAAAAAATGCAAATCACATATAATCTTTGGGAACTTTTTTTTTTTTTTGGCCAGTCCTGGAGCTTGGACTCAGGGCCTGAGCACTGTCCCTGGCTTCTTTTTGCCACTTGATCCATAGCACCACTTCTGGCCGTTTCTATATATGTGGTGCTGGGGAATCAAACCCAGGGCTTCAAGTATATAGGCAAGCACTCTTGCCACTAGGCCATATTCACATCTAGTGCCTATGGTAAGGGACAGTCATGCAGGCTTCTCACTCCCTTCTCTATACATAGTTCACACTAAGCTGTTAATGGGTAACACCAAACACCACTTCTCATTTGCTCCTTACCTTAGAAAGGTAACAGGCAACTGCCATTTGGCCACTGTGACTTATGCAGTGTCACAGCTAGTGACAGCATCAGCATTAAAACACAGGCCTGCCAAATGCATTCTGTTCTGTCAGAAATCCTCTGCAAAGCCCACCACCAACCCTGAACATGGACTTATGGTTCTGTCACTCCAAGAACACTTTCCACAATGTCACTCAGTGACTCAGCCTACAGTGTACCTAAGGGAAATTATTGGCTGCTTTACTGAGCTTAAGCACATGATATGTAATTTAATCAGGTTATGGGGGCATAAAGATGTGTACAGATAATTCAGAATCACTCTGGGTGGTGTGTGTGTCATATGTGGTGGAGGGGTATATATGGGTGTGTATGGGAGGGAAGGTCCTGAAGCTAGAACTCAAGAATTGGACACTGTACTTGACCTTTTGTGCTCAAGGCTAACACTCTGCCACTTAAGCCACAGATCCACTTCCAGCTTTTTATGATGGTTATTAGAGAGAAGAGTCTCATAGACTTTCCTACCTGAACTGGCTGCGTGTCTTGATCCTTCTATCTCAGCCTCCTAAGTAGCTAGAATTACAGGCCTGGTCACTCCATTCATTATTGAAGTGACAGCAGAGAACTGTCCAGTGTCAATGGACTACACCCCAGGGGAAACCCAGGCTCTGAGGCTCTCTCTTCATTTCCACAGGCCTCTTAGCATCCTTTCCCCAAATCTCTTCCAACTCAGTCTTACTTAACTCCCACTGCATTCTCAAGTCACTCCATGATTTTCCTCATAGGAATTCATTGTTAAATTATACTGTGAACCTGTTTTAGCACCTCATTTCTTGTACTCTATATTAATTTTGTGTCTTCATGTCCTCTTCTAAAATATGAACCTTTGAAGGACTTTTTTTTCTTTCTCCAAGCAACTGATTTACAGTTTTGTATGCATTCAATGTACAAACAATACACTATTTTGTACTTACAGGATCAATAAATAGTTTAATTATATTTTAGCATTTTGTTTATATTTCCATCAAAAGGCATTTCTCTCTAGATTAGAAATTAAAAACCATGCTCACACCTCTGTATCAGTACTCCCGATACTGTGCTTTCCTAAATACTTCCGTGTTTTTTGTGGGTTGCTTGTTTACCCATTTAAAGTGTCTTCCAGGAGAAATGTGAGGTCCTTACATTTGATTTCATGCCCAGAATGTTTGTGTTATATGTACCCAAGAATCAAATAAATGGTAAATAACAAAATGAACTGTCTTCTCCAGACATGCATAGGACTTTTGCAGCTTTTGTCTTAAGTCATGCTGTAGCATAAACCCACCAGAAGAAGTATCTCAAAGCAGCCATTGCACTCTTCCAAAGAAATGGTGGAATGTATAAGAACATCAAGTTTGCAGATACACAGCATGTTTCAGGAAAGTGGGAATATTCTTGTTAAGGAGAAAGGATGAGGTCAAGAGTGTTAGGTTTTTAAAGTAGGTAACCGGTAAAGGAGAACGCCATGCAGTATTCAGGCAGGAAAGAAAGTTTATTACCGAACTGCTGGCCTGTGGCCAAGATGATCCATGGCCGGAGAGAAGGGAGAGAGAGAGAGAGCCCCACCCAGCCCTGCTTTATTTAGGGCAGGGGCAAGGGGTGTGGCCAGGTGGATTAGGAGTCACCTCAGGGAAAGGGGAGGTAACTGCCTCCAGGTCTACAGGTTACCCAGGTAACTGGGTGGAGACTTAATGAGGTGGGGGCATCTGCATGTAGCCCTCAGGGAGAGGACCTAACATTCCAGCCTTTTAATAGTAATGAAAAAGGACGAAGACTCTCTCTGGCTGCTTCCTGCTGGCAAGGGGCGTTGGCATTAGGGGTAAAAGGCAGAAATGTGGCCTCTCCTGGAGAAGGCGAGCAGCAGGGTCCCTTGGTGGTAGATGCCAGTCCTTGAATGAAGCCTGGAAGAAGTCTCATGAGGTAGGGGATGGACAAAAAAAAAAAAATATTAAGGCAAAAGGAAGGGTTTAGGGCACAAAATTAAAAATTGGATGACTTGGACAGTTCTTATACTCAGGCATGGACATTAGATGGACAAGCTACTATCTCTTGATCCCCCGGCTCTGATTAATTTTGAAAGGGCGAGACAAAGTGACTCCATTTAGGATGTGACATAATTCTCCTCTTACTCCTCTCCATGATCCTTGTTCCCTGAACTGGCTGAGTCCCAGGGGTCTAGGTGCTTGTTGCTGGGATGGCTTGCCCCCACTGGCATTCACGGGGTTTGAACTCAGGGCCTGGGCACTGTCCCTGAGCACTTCTGCTCGAGGCTAGCACTCTACCACTTGAGCTCCACTTCCAGCATTTGGCTGGTTAGAGATCAGTCTCTTCAGCCATGCTTCCAGCCTGGCTCTTCGCTGGTTAGTTGGGAGATAGAGTTTGAGAGAGATTTTCAGCCCTGGCTGGCTTCGAACTGCAATCCAAGGAGTCTTTGCCACAAAAGCCCTTTTTGATTTCCAATTAAAACAACAAGGAGACCAAGGGGACTAGAGCTTACCTGTACCTTGTCAAGAACTGACCAAATACTTGCCAGAATTCTGCAATGACAAAACTCAGTAGATGTGATGAGTTTTAGCACAGATATATAGCTAGATGGACATACTAACTAATGACATTTACACAGACATACACACTGTGCACATAGGTTTTACAGCATGCAAAAATGAATTTCAGCAGTAGACTCTTGGAATTCCAATAGTAAATGACTTCTATTTTTTTTTTGCCCAATATTTTAAAACCACGTGGTCGGTTAGAAAAACAATTTTGCTAGCAAACAACAATTTTCAGATTATCAAATGTTGAAATCATATTTTGATAAACTCCAGTGGGATGCCATGTTGAGGGGGGTGGCAGGAGGACACAAACACACTAATAGAGAACACGTGGCATGGCATAATGGCGCCTGAGCTGATGCCTGTTAAACCCAATATCCACCACGTGGTCAATGCTGGAGAAAAAAACTTTTAGATCTTTGCCGACAAAGCACATTGGTGGTCAAGCCTCAGTTTCGAAGCTCTGTGAAAAGAGGCAGCTTTGTGAGCAAGGCACACAACGATGGTACGACTTGGGAATTTTATAAAGTAAGCAAGTAAGCAGGAAGATGAGAGAGGGAGAAAAAGGAAGAGAAAGAGAGGAAAAGAGAAAGAGAGAGAGCCTGAATATAAGTGACTTCTAACCATTTACCATTGCAGTGGCAAAAACTGTATCTGAGCGAGTATTTCGAGCAGGCCTCATTGCACTGTCAAGAGGCGTGCTAGCAGAGTCTTCATTGCAGTGGCAAAAACTGTATCTGAGTGAGTATTTCGAGCAGGCCTCATTGTCAAGAGGCGTGCTAGCAGCATCCCGGCTCGGGTGTGACTGTGATGCAAAACCCAAAAAGCACGGGAGGGAGGCGCCTGGTGAGTGAATGAGCTTAATGGGCAGAAGCGGCAGGCAGAAGCGGCAGAATCGGCGGACGGAGCGGCAGAGAACCCGAGCAGCAGCAGTTTCACTCACCAGGGTAGACAAGTGGTGTGGAGGTGGAGGTGGATGTGGAGGCCAGCAATGGTATTAGTGAAAAGTGCCGCGTGGCTACTCGCAGCAGTTCGGTTCGCGGAAAAAGGGCCGTCAGGACTGGGCATACTCCCAGAAAAAGGAGAAAAGTAGATGGGAATTCCGCCTGTCCTGACTCTTAAGCCCTTTCGAGTCACGGCACCATATATGTTAGGTTTTTAAAGTAGGTAGCCGGTAAAGGAGAACGCCACGCGGTATTCAGGCAGGAGAGAACATTTATTACCGAACTGCTGGCCTGTGGCCAAGATGATCCATGGCCGGAGAGAAGGGAGAGAGAGAGAGAGAGCCCCACCCAGCCCTGCTTTATTTAGGGCAGGGGCAAGGGGTGTGGCCAGGTGGATTAGGAGTCACCTCAGGGAAAGGGGAGGTAACTGCCTCCAGGTCTACAGGTTACCCAGGTAACTGGGTGGAGACTTAATGAGGTGGGGGCATCTGCATGTAGCCCTCAGGGAGAGGACCTAACAAAGAGTATTTGGAGGGGCTGGGAATATGGCCTAGTGCCTCATATACATGAAGCCTTGGGTTTGATTCCTCAACACCACATACATAGAAAAGGCCAGAAGTGGCGCTGTGGCTCAAGTGGCAGAGTGCTAGCCTTGAGCCAAAAGAAGCCAGGGACAGTGCTCAGGCCCTGAGTTCAAGCCCCAGGACTGTCAAAAAAAAAAAAAAGAGAGTATTTGGAATTGTATCATTACTGGTTCCAACAACATTTCGTTAGCAAGAGACCACAAGCAATTCTAATTCATGTGTTCAAGATGTTTAGGTGGCTCTGCTGACTCTATTCCTAAGTCAATCCAACACATATGGAACAATGAGCTGATGCTGTGGGGGTCAGCAGGTTTTGAGCCAATGTAGAAAGTTGTTGGCTGGAAAAACTGTACTAATTCATCTTTGTTTCAAGTGTTTCTAATGAAGTTGGTTTTGTTTGTTTGTTTGTTTGGTGCCAGTCCCAGGTCTTGAACTCAGGGGCTAGGTACTGTCCCTGACTTTTCCTGCTCACAGCTAGCTAACTCTACCACTTGAACCACAGCTTCACTTATGGCTTTTTGGTGATTAACTGGAGATAAGAATTACATGGACTTTCCTGGCTTTGTAGCTTATATTCTTATGATGATGAAGAGAGTCAGAATGAAAATAAGCTTGATTTCACAAGTGATTTTAAGTACTTGTCTATTTTAAATTTACAAACAGCTCATTGTCCAAAGAGAGTTATGAAGTAAGCCATCAGGGTCAAAGTAAAAGAGTTATGAAGCAAAGCACTTGGAGTGGTGGAAAATTAGAGCTATTTTTACAAACCTAATGCATGAGTAAAGATTATTTCTTGCTTAAATCTTTTGCACCTACCACATAATAGTAGGCTCAATAAATATTTGTTGAAAGTTACACAGATCATTGGATAAGGAGATGATGGGATGAATTAATGAAGCTAGTTTACAGAGCTCTTAGCAAAGACAAGTCATTAATAATTCAACTAATATCTTGATGAGAGCCAAACATTTGTCCACAGATTTCCACAAGATCAACAACATTTCATGAAACAGAAATAAGCACAAGTCTACTGGTCTCACCATGCACGCGCTGGTGATAAGTTGTTCGGCCTTTCTATGATGGACTTGACATTCTTTCCAAGGTACCCACCACTTCCTGTGAAGCTAAGCTGAGTTTTTATTACAGTGTATTAAGGACACTTGAGTATCTCCAGGTCTTATTTCCTTACTAAACAAAGTTAGAGCATCACAAAAGTATCTCTGATCTCAAGTGCAAGTTCTTATTGCAAGAGCAGTAACATTAAAAGCTTTCTGACCCAAAGCTAACCTCTGACAAAGCCATGCAAAATTTTCTAGAGCTCTCAAGAAAATCTCCTCTCAGACAACTATGCCAAGGAGAAATTTTCCATTGGGGATTAGACTGAGACATCTGCAAACTGAAACTCAGGACTGGTGGAGCCTCCTCTGTATCCCCTTTCTCTAAATCCAAGAGCAGTTAGCATTGCAGTGAAATACATGTAATAAAAATTAATCAGAGCCAGGCACTGGTGGTCACACACTATAATCCTAGCTACGTAAGAGGCCTGAGGTATAAGGATCACAGTTCAAAGCCAGCCCTGGCAGGAAAGTTCATGAAATGCTTATCTCCAACTAACCACTCAAAAACTGAAAGTGGAGATATAGCTCAAGTGGGAGAACTCTAGTTTTGAGAAAAAAAAGTCAAGGACACTGTTCAGGCCCTGAATTCAATCCAGAGGACTGGTACAAAAAAAAAGTATTTGTCCAACTTGCAGGATTGGAATGACTGTCCCAAGGGACATGAAAAGTTAGGAGATAATCACTCCTTCCAGAAGGTCTGGTCCCCTTGCTGTTCCTCAATAATCAGTCCTCCCCTGTTGAGGATGAAGTCCAGCCTATTTCTTTTCCATTCTTCATTTTCCCAACAGAGATCATAGACGATTCCTTCCTAATGCATAAAACTAGAAGTCCAAACACATTTTCCTCAGTTAAATCAAGAGGGGGAAAAATTAACTTGGAGTTGTGGTTGGTTGGTCTTATAAAGGAACCATCATTAATTTTATAACATATTGATTAAATCAAATAAGTAGAAATTGTAATATGGAGGTCAGATCTGGCCAGCGCCATCAGTGGCTGTTGAGGGATGTCAGATGGACTCCATCTCAGATTAATTAAAGAGGGCAGAAGCTGATTCCATCTTCACTAACATCTTGCCCCTGAGCCTCAGGGTTGGGAGTGTCCCGTGTCTGCTCAGAATACAGGGAAGTTCCCCTTCACTGTGATAAGATTGTATAAACTGCTTGACCACCTGAGTTGTGGTCCGCCTGCATTGAATGAGCCCCACCAAATCCGTGGGCTAATTCTAACTAGAATGATAGGTTGGTTCAAACAGATACTATGAGACAGATTGTAACTCCATTTGCCGCCTGTGTATGACCTGGCATGCTCTGTAAGTGTTGTAACCTCATTGGCCACCTGTGTGTGGCAAGCTTGACTGTGTGTTATTTGCCTTTATAACCCAACCCCGAGTGCGGCCCAGAGCTCACAGTCCCAGCTCCCAAGTCTATGCTGTGGCCCTAGCCAGCCAGTCTGCTTTTTACAGTCACAGTTTCAGCTCCTGAGTCTGGGCTGTGACCCTGGCCACTCAGTTCGCTTTTTACTTCCCCAATAAATTCATCTTTTTATCATTTTTTTGCTTGAGACTGTCTCTGAGTGGTGGACTCTCAGAGGGATGGGGAATTCCCCACCCTCCTTGGACCCCATTACAGAAATAGCTAGTCGAGAAACATGAGTATAAGAAGTCAGTTCAAAATATAAGAATATCTAAAAGAGAGAGAGAGATTCAGGAAAGAAAGAAAAAAGAGTAAACACATGTGCATGTGAAAGAAAATGCGAAGTAGAAATAAAACCTTTCCACAGAATGATCAGAAAGTGTGGTGGTGATAGTAACACAGTGCTCCCCCTAACTACAATATGCAGAGTGAAGCCATAGAGCCTCCAACACTTAGGAGATAAAACACAGTAGAAAGCTTGTATTATCAGTGGCTTGATTGCTCTGGGTACAAATACGGAGGCAATGGTGCCCACTTGGCCTAGGAGAGAGGTCTTGCTAAGGGGAAAGAGAAGAGAGAAGTGGGAAGAAAAAAAAGAAAGGGGGAGAAGGGAAGAACTGAGAAGGGAAATTCACTGAGTCTAGAGGAACACAAGAACTGGGTGGCCTCGAGGCCATCTGCCTGACCTTACCCAGAGCCACACCTCAACCAACCAGAGCAGAGGAACCTCCAGGGAGCAGGCCCCAGGGTCTCCCTCCAGCACAGCATTCCAGGGTGGGACACTGGTTTGAATGTTTTCCTTCTTACTAACCAACACCCAGGCCTCATAGTTATTCTCTTCCATTCTTTTTCCAGCAGAGACAGAGCAAGCAAGCCTTGTCTTACAGAGCTAACCTGTACTGCCCTTACCTTACAGTGTAAAGACATCTCCAGGGAGAACAGTACCAACCCTTATGGTCATCTCCAGGCTTATCATTTTATCCCTTAAGGCTTTCTTCCCGAAAGAGAAATGAAGCTTTAGCAATTAGTTCATTTTGAGAAAACAATTTCTACAAGTGAATACTTATGGGGGAAAAAAAGCATTTCTCATAAGTAAAACCATATTAAAGCAAAACACTAGGGAGATGACACCTCAACTCAGCAGGGGCTCTCCATATATAGACCCCATCCAAATCTTTTAAAGGCATCAGGCAACAGAGAGACAACAGCATTCCATGAAGGCTGACATGTGATTGGGGAAATGTGGGAGCCTGACAGCTCTCTGTTCTGTGACTTCCTGTTTGAGACTCCTTTTAGGAAAGCTCAATATAGTCTTATTAATACTAAAAAAATAAATAAAATTATAATGTTATCCTTTATTTGTGCCGATGATGTATAGCAGCAGATATCCTATGCCCATCTGAAGCCATGAATGAATATGTCACATGACTAAACAAGAAGGAATTAAAGCTCTAGATACAATCAACAGAAAGCTTTCCTGTAAGATAAGGAAGAAGACAAGAATCACTGCTTCTCAACATTATATATTTGTCACAGGGATTGTACTAAGGCAAGACAAAGAGATGCAAGATACAATGATTGGGAAAGAAGGAAAAGAACAATCTTTGTTCATTGATAACAAGATCATCTGCATAGAAAATCTCGAAGAAATGACAAAAAAGAAACCTACAAAATAAAACATGGGTATAAATCTAATACAGTATGTATGTTATGCCAAGTCGCGAAACGACCACCAAGAAGACCACCAAGACTCAGACATTTCGAAATGCAAAAGCAAGGCAAGACCTTATTCAGGCGAGCTGCAACTGGGGCCTCATCCTACCCACACAGCGGAGGTTAGGAGGAAGGCCCGAGCTGCGATTACACAGGGCTTATAAAGGCAAAAACACAAAGTTACAGCCATCAGGTGTTCAAGTAAGACAAAAAACAAAGTTACAGCAATCAGGTGTTCAAGCAAGCAAGATTAGGACACAGGTACAAATCTGATTGGCTCAAGGCTCGAGGCATTTTGGGGGCAGTTAGAGTTAAGCATTCCCAGCGGTTAGAGTTCTAGACCGGCTGGGCCTTAATAAGCTTGTCCTGGGTTTGCTCACAGGGCCTGCTTATCTCAGGTTCGCATGGTAAAGTGGGGTTCGTGTGGTAAAGTGGGGCTCGTGTGGTAAAGTGGGGCCTGACTTCAAAAGTCTGGCTCTTCATGTACTCCTTCAGGATAAAAACTGTAAGGTTTATTAATGTAGGTAGCCAATGAATGAGAACACCACACACCATTCAGGCAGGAGAGAAAAGTTTATTCCTGAACTGCTGGCCTGTGGCCAGGATGATGCAGGGTGGAAGAGAAGGGCTGAACACCGCTGGGCCATGTCTTATCTAGGGCAGGGGTGGGAGGTGTAGCCAGGTGGATTCAGCTGTGATCTCAGAGCAGAGGACGGTAACTGCTTCCAGGTGTGCCAGTTACCTAGGTAATGCAGGGGTTGGGCAGAGACTTTAGACAGGCAGGGGCATCTGCATAGAGCACCCCAGGGGTGGACCTTACATCCCAGCCTTTTAATAATTATAGAAAAGGATAAATATGGAAAAGACTCTCTCTCTGGCTACTTCCTGCTGGCAAGGGGAGTTGACATTAGGGGTAAAAGGCAGAAATGTGGCCCCTCCAAGAGAAGGCAAGCAGCAGTTGTCCCTTGGTGTAGATACCAGTCCTTGAATGAGGTCTGTAAGAAGTCTCATGAGGCAGGGGCTGGGCAATAAAAAATATTAAGAGAGCCCACAAAAGGCAAAATGAAGGATTTACTGCAGATTAAATATTAGATGACTTGTCTAGTTCAGCTAGTTCTTATCCTCCATTACCAGCTGTCCTAGAGTTGGTAGAAAATGTCCCTAGCTACTTTGACATCTGGAGACTAGGTAGGGGACAGCATGCTAGACTAGGACTGGTTTGGAGTGGTTAAGGGGCCTGAAGCTACCAGTTATCAGCCCTGAGTTTAAGACTTACTAGAAGTACAAATAGCAGATAAGAAAGGCAAGAATGTAAATTCTGTCCAGTTAGAAGGTAGATAGGCATGGGCATTAGAGGTACAAGCTACTATCTCTTGATCCCTTGGCTCTGATTAATTTTGAAAAGGCGAGTGTAAAGTGACTCCATTTAGGATGTGACATCATTCTCCTCCTATTCCTCTCCATGGTCCCTTGTTTCCCAAATTGGCTGAGTCCCAGGGGTCTAGGTGCTTGTTGCTAGGATGGCTTGCCCCAGTTGGCATTCACGAGGGTTTGTACTCAAGGGCTAGGCACTGTCCCTGAGCACTTCTTCTCAAGGCTAGTGCTCTACCATTTTGAGTCACAGTGCCACTTCCAGCATTTGGCTGGTTAATTAGAAATAAGAGTCTTGTGCCATGCTTCCTGCTTGGCACTTCACTGGTTAGTTAAGAGATGGAGTTTTAGAGGGATTTTTCTGCCTGGGCTGGCTTTGAATTGCAATCAAAGGAGTCTTTGACACAAAAGCCCTTTTCATTCCCAAGTAAAGCAACAAGAAGACCAAGAGGACTAGACTTTACCTGCACCTTGTCAAGAATTGACCAACAAATACTTGCCAGAATTCTGCAATGACAAAATTCAGTAGATGTAATGAGAGTTTTAGCACAGATTTAGTGTAGCTTTGTGACCCAAATAATGCTGAAGTTAACCAAGTTATTTTAACCAACGTTCACAAGAGGCGCTCCTGGCCTGCACCTGTTTCACGAGCATAACATAAGCAGCCTTTCACCAGGAATCAGCTGCCTGTGATGGAGTCAGGCAGGAGTGAGATGGACTGGATCTGGGCTAGGCTACATCCCTTGGATGGATTGTCACACCTCCTGCTGGGTTGCCTGCAAATTTCTACACAGACTGGTTAAGGATATTTGAAATCCATTTGAAATGGTTGTTGCTTTCTCAGAGTACACTGGCTTTTGCAGGCTGGTGCATACTTCAGATGGACATAAAGAATGACATGCAATACAGAATGACATGCCTAATACATCAATGTGTTAGATATACTCCTTTGCACCCAAATCTGATGAGCTTTTTGGAGAGGAGGGGGGGAGGCTTGAGTTTAAAACTACTTGCTTTTTCCTTTGGCGCGTGGAGTCAGGTGATCTTAGAATTGCCTCAAGGGAAATTAACTGTTACTCTACCCTCAGTCAGGCTACAGGGGGCAGAGTAGTTTGCTAGATTAGGCTCACATATCAGCTTCTGATGATAAAGATTTTTCCTTTTAACAAATAGTACACTTGATAATTAACTCCTTTAGTCAAAAAGCAAATAATTTTGATACTATGATGACAGTTTTTACATATTTTATACACAGACAGACAGACATAGACATACACACGTAACATGCATACACACTGTGCACATAGGTTTTATAACACACAAAAAAATGAATTTTGGCCATAGACTCTCTTGTAATTCCAGCAGTAAATTACATTATTTTGCCTAATATTTTAGAACCACATGGTCAGTTAGAAAAACAGAAACATTGCCAGCAAACAAAATTTTTCACAGATTATAAAGTGGAGAAGCCACATTTTGAGAAATCAGCTTAGCTCCAGTGGAGGGCTGAAGTAGGGTGCCATGGTGACCACAAAGGGGCCAGGAGACAGGACACAAACAGAGACACATGGTATGGTGTAATGGCGCCTGAGCTGCTACCATGATGCCAAGATGGCGCCTGTTAAACCTATTATCCACCATGTGGTCACTGCCAGAAAAAAATAAGCAAAATTCAGTAGAGGAGGAGGACACGAACAGAGACACATGATATGGATCCACCACATAGTCAATGCTAGAGAAAATAAAGGAACTTTTAGAAAAAAAAGCACATTGGACAGTGGAGCCTCAGTTTCCACTGCCTGTGAAAAGAGGCATCTTTGTTAGCAAGGCACATTATTAGGATGGTATGACTTGGACTTTTATAAAGTCAGCAAGCAAGTAGAAAGACAAGAGAGGAAAAGGGGAAAAGAGAAAGAGGAAGAGAGAGGGAGCGAAGAGAGGCTGAACATGAACAACTTCTGACCATTTACCATTGCAGCAGCCAAAACTATGTCTGTGAGAATGTTTTGACCAGGCCTCATTGCAATCACAAGAGGCATTCCAACTGAATGTCCCGGCTTGGGTGTGACTCAGAGCATCCTATTAAAAGGGCAGGATGGAGACAGTCTGGTCAGTGAATGTGAGCTTACTGGGCAGAAGCAGCATCCTAACTTCCCCCAGCACCCTCCAGAGAGAGAGACAAGGCCAAGCCCCCAAAGCCAAGCATCCTCAGCTTTGGAGGTGACCAAGCCCTGGACATGAGAAGTTCTCTGGCGTGGTACCATGAGTGACAGAGAACCTGAAGAGCAGTTTCATTCAGCCAAACTATACTAAGTCAGTGCTAAAACTCTCATCACACCTACTGGGTTTTGTCATTGCAAAATCCTGGCA
Source organism: Perognathus longimembris pacificus (assembly GCF_023159225.1). Taxonomy (NCBI): domain Eukaryota; kingdom Metazoa; phylum Chordata; class Mammalia; order Rodentia; family Heteromyidae; genus Perognathus; species Perognathus longimembris. The sequence continues at coordinate 24,485,183 of NC_063164.1, forward strand.
AGTATTTGTTGCTCAAGTCTTAACAAGTTACAGGGTAGTTTGCCTTGGCATACCTGGGTGCTATCCATCTCTATAGTCCAGAAATCCACCAAGGCCTCCTACTGGGGCCCTTAATCACTCCAACCCAGCCCCAGCTTCTGACTGTTTATTCTTAACCAGCCAACCATGTTCTCCACTACCCAATTGCCAGATGTCAGAAGTAGCTAGTGACATTTTCTACCAACTTCAGGACTGCCTGGAACACAGGAGATAGGAACTAGCCAAATAATCCAATTTTTAATTTTCTTTCCTGAACCCTTCCTTCTGCTGTTTGTGTACCATCTAATTTTTCTCTTATTGCTCAGCCCCTGCCTTGTAAGATTTCTTTCCAAGATTTTATCCAAGGGCATATATACATGTTCAACACCAAGGAACAGTTGCTACTTGCCGCCTTCTCCCAGACTGGATAACAACCCTGCCTTCTATCCCTAATGTTGATGCCCCTTGCCAACAGGAAGCAGCCAAAGAGAATCGTCACCCATTTATAACTACCAAAAGCCTGGCATGTTAGGTCTGCCTGGGGCAAAATCCACCCCCCCACACACACACTGAAACCAGTAATCACCTGACTGTGAGTCAGCAAAGGACCCCAAACTCAGAGGACAGTTCCTCATCCACTGAGGTAACATCCTGAACCACCCTGGTCACACCATCGTCAGACAGTGAGAGGGTCCCCAGGCTCTGAGATCACTTCCGTATCTGCTGTGGTCCCACCTCCCGCTTTTCCTTATAAAATCTGGCTCAACACCAGTCCCCTCTCAATGAGTCCCCTCTGTCTTTCTCTCTATTTCTCTTCTTCCTTCCTCTCTATTTCCCCAAACCTCCATTTTATGCAGGCCCGCAGTTTACTCTCCCCCAATAAACTTTTCTGCCTGAACCAAGTGGCAGGTTTCATTTCCAGCAAACCTTACAAAAAACACAAAATTTCAATGAAGATTTCAAACAAAAGTTAAGTAAATAGGGGGATAGTCTACATTCGTGCTTAAGAAGAAAACATTGTAAATATGTCCCTTCTTCACAATTCTATCTACACCTTTAACATAGACCCAATAGAAATCCCAGCAAATTATTCCACATATCTTGGGTAAATTATTCCAGAATTTACATGGAAAAGTAACAGACCTATGGAATTGCAGATAGAATTAAAGTTTTAATTTAATTGACCTTAAAATAGGGAAGTCTAGTATGATGATACACTCCTGTAATCCCAGCACTCAGGAGACTGATACAGAAGGCCAGTCTGAAGGAGACAGAAAAGTTAGTCTCAAAGTAAGTGTACGCACTACCTAACATATATAACTGTAACCACTCTGTACTTCACCTTGACAATAAAAATGAAATTGACAAAAGGAAAATAGACTTTGCTAGCTTTGAAGAAGGAAAAAGGTAGCCACAAGCCAAGACATGAAAGCAGGTAGTCTAGAAAAAGAAAAAGAAGACAGACTTGCCCACACCTTAATTTTTAGCTCACTTAGTCCCATTGGGCTTCCTGATTCTAGCACTGTAAGATAATAAATAAGAGTTGTTTTGAATCAATCTATGATAATTTATAACAAAAGAAATAAGGAATAAATACACTGTGCTAAACTTTGGGCAAAGCATTTCATGTCCTATTTTCTCTCACTCATTAAAATCTACCCAAAAAAAGTATAATCATCTGGTTTATACATTGAACACATTCATGCCCCAGAAGTAAAGTGGTACTACTGTTTGAATATGTACCTCAAAGCTTCATGTATTGGAATCTTCGCCCTCCGTATGTCAATGTTGGGTGTGGTGGAACCTTTAAGAGGCATGTCTAGTACAGGGTGATTGTTTGGGTCACAGCTGCTTTGAGCTTGGAAGAGAGTGCTCTAGGATCCTGGTGAGAAGGAGCCTGGCCCCTCCTTGCCCTCCTCCTGCTTCCTTTCTCCTGTCACATGGGCTCTCCCTCTCCAGTGTCCTTCTACTAGGATGTCACCCACAGCCACAGGAGCTTCCAGGACGCTCTTCAGCCTTTCAGTCTCCTAAATTATAAACTAAATAAACCTCTTTCCTTTCCAAAGGACTCAGCCTAGCTATTTCATTACAACAAAAACAAACTTACACCAGTGACTTATCCAAGGCCTCAGTTAGTAAAATGTGGTGCTGGAGTGTAAACCCAGTTCTGAACCACCCCAAATCCTGTCTCTTTTCTACTCAAACCCATGGCACAACAAACCCTAAAAACCTTTGTTCCCTGTGCAGACATGAACTGTTCTCAGAAGCGGAATAAAATGACAAAAAGAAAGTCAATACTTGACATTTAAAATAACTCCCTACTTAAATGGACAAATGAAAGGATTGTTTTGGTCTAATTGGCCCAACGGTCTCTGTTTAGTACTTCATTTATTCAATCTATAAGGGTCTTCTAAGGAAATGCATAGCAGGGCTAGGGGTGACTTGTGAATACAGCCTAAAAGCTTGGCTAAAAGCACTTTGAATCAATAAGCAAGTCTCGAAAATTTACTAGAACTGAGTTCAAAATCGTTTTCATTTTCTTTCTAGATTTTGCTTTTATAATTAATTACTGTTGATAATGCTTTTGTTATTATTTTTACAATTAATTACCAAGCATTGATAGCAAGCAGCCACTTTTCAAACACTGCTTAAACATACAGAGATAAGAAATCAAAATCACAAACTGAGTGTACATTCATGGATTTCCAAAATGCTCACATAAGAATTACACACTAATTCAACTACAATAAAAAATTACACTTGAAGAGCTTATTATATACTATTCCTCCCCCTTCTGAGAAACATTTGAGCAGAAGCCTAGCATAGTTACCATGGCAACTATAATGCAAAATTGGCAGCGACTTTATGAATTGCAAATTCCTCTAAGGGTGTTGGGGATTTTTTTTTCTTACTTCCATTTTTAACCATCTCATATGCATTATTCCAGCAATATGTTAAACAAGATTTTTGGGAACTCATGCATCACTTTGAAAGAAGCTATGTTTTAAACCCTCAAATGCCATTATCCTAACAAGAGCAGGCTAACCAGGGAGCACCCAGCTTATTGAATTTTAAAGAGTCTGTTGTTTTTACCATGAGTTCTTAACGTGTTTGATCACCTTCACCTTTTCTGAAGAGGATCCAAGTAGTCAAATAAATGGAATGACGAGATTCTTCACCATCATCTGGTCTTAAATCACTCTGCAAATGGAGAAATGGGGGCAGTCCCAGTTTTAAAAATTCAGAATTTCACAATCTGTCTCTCCTTCAGTTGTATCCTGCATGAAAACTTTAATCAAACGAATGGTCAACTCTCGTTGTTTTCCTTTTTCCATCCCATCTGCTCTCAAAAATGCTAATGAGCATGAAAATTACTCACAGAAGCTCTTTGAACAACTAGTAGTATGTACTTCTTAATGTGAATTGTATGCCTTGGGAGTTTAGACACTTGAAAAGGTAGCCAAGAAGAGTGTGCTACATTGCATATGTGCCTCTTCATTTATAAACACTTGGGAGTGACAGCAAGAGGTTACCCAAACAATCATAATTATTTCAAATCTTAGTGTTGCCATTTTCTAGCTCTGTGACTTTGTCACTTGTGAGGAATCGATTTTAATTTTTTCCCATCCCACTTCACAAGTCGTTATAAAAATCAAATGAAACAATATGTTTGAATACTTTCATGTCCTAAAAAGTAATAGTACTATCTGCCAGGTGCCTGTAGCGTAGCTCATGCCTGTAATACTAGCTACTCAGGGGCTCTAATCTGTAGATCGTGATTTGAAGCCAGCCCTGGAAGGAACATCTGTGAAACTCTCATTTCCAATAAACCACACACACACACAAAAAAGCTAGAAATGAAGCTGTAGCTCAAATGGTAGAGCACTATCCGGATTTCATGCCCTTGGGTGGGTGCACATGCGCATGCGTGTACACACACACACACACACACACACACACACACACACGGTACTACCCATTTTTCTGAATTCTTATCTTAAGCAACCAATAGAATCTTGAAAATGCAGACATCCTTTGTTTTCAGAATCTGGAATCAAGAAAACAGGTGCTGATTTGTAAGTCAGATATTTTCAAGTTTTGGAAATCAATCGAAATAAAGATAAAAAGGAGAAGGTTCGAATTAAATCCTATCTTTCTGATTTGGGGGAATCTGTGTGCCAACAGGACTGTACTATTGAAAATGACTGTAAGATTACAGTGCTAAGACAAGTGTCCCCACATGCTGAGCAAGGGCAGGAAGCAATGGCATTTAGCGAATACAAGCAATCTACTGATGTGTTCTTTCCTGTCCTGTTTCATAACAACTTCCTGTGGCCAGAGGAACGTTAGTTGTTTCCTACTGCTGAAATGTAAGTGTATCATGAACCTCCATGAACATAAATTATGGCATACATGGTAATTAGAGAAATATGAAAGCAAAGGTTCAAAAGACTGAGGCCCTGCTTAGCTTCTGAAGACTTTCTGTGCACTGCTTCCTACTTTCTTCCTTCCCTCACTTCACTCAACAAGCATTCTGAGAGCCATGTATACTCTATTAAAGTCAATAAAGGAAGAATGAAACATGTTTTAATTCATGAAGCCTTCCTCAGCTTATTGAGAGAAGACTGTGCAGTCTTCCTCACTAACTCTAAAATAAAGGAAGAATGAAACATGTTTTAATTCACGAAGGCTTCCTCAGTTTATTGAGAGAAGACTGTACAGTCTTCCTCACTAACTCTAACTGCATGTAAGGGTTGTAGGAACAGAGAGATTTGGCTGAGATACACCACAAAAGGGAAGGGGAAAGTGATGAGACCCATTCGTGTTGTTCCAGCTGCACTGAGACAGGATCAGTATGGGTAGAAAAGAGGTGGGAGGGGTCCTGTGGAGGAGAAATCATGTGGAAAGGCAGAGAAAGATGAGATCCAAGACCTTTGGGAAACTAAAATGCGGAATACAAGGGACACAGGGATTCTCCACAAGTGGGCTCAGGACCAACCTCACAGTACATGGAGAAGCAACAAGAAGTTCTGAGTTTTTGAAATAAGGGGAAAAAATGGCATTGGCAGATCTAAGGTTGAGCCAGGACCCTGTAAGAGTGGTAGACCACCAAGTACAGATGGCCAATCAAACACTGACAAGTCTCTCAGGAAAGGCTGCTCTCACCTACAATGCATGACTTTACAGGCATGGGAAGCTTAAAGGAAACAACAGGAAGAAAGTAGGACTCTACTGTCCTCCACATTTCCTGATGAGTGAGGAAAGTGCTGGAAATCTGTCAGTGTGGTCTCCAAAGGTGAGCACACAGATTTCAGAGTGTTTCTACCTTTCTAGTCTTGGCAGTCATACAAAAATGTGGTTGATTCCCTTCACTCCAAGTAACTCACACCAGATGCTGATGCCCTTAGACTCTTCCCCAGCTACAGTTCCCCAAATCATTGCTTTCCGGAGATCAGGCATATGGAGCTCATTAAATTCCATACAGCAACATTCTAACCGTGTGAAACTTTTTTGTTTGCAGTGCAACTTAATGTTGAATTTGATTTACAAAGCGTTGTGTATTCTTAGTCTGAGATGACAGCCCATTCTTCTATGAGCTGAAAGTGTGGTTTGGGGCAATGGGGTTAGAATTAGAAATCTGGGCTTGTGCTAAGCACTTGTAAAAAGACATTCACATCTTAGAAAGAAAAGATCTATCTCATTTTAATTCATACATAGAAGAAGAAACCAAGACCTAGATCATTTGAATGCCATACATAGTAGCTGTACTCCAGGCCTTCTGGACCTCCCTCCAGAGGCCTTTTCTCATGCCCTTGGCTCCCTACAATTTAAACATTCAAAATGAATTTTCATGGTGAAAAACAGTTACCTATGTGCAATGTACTAATACTTTCATAGTCTAGTGTACACACCTCAGATGATTGATATGACTTTTTGTGTGAAAATGATTTTCTCTATTTACTAGAGTCACCTAATATATGATATGTCCCTATGGAATCAGAGTTAAAGGTTTAAATGCTTTGTGCAAAGATATGTGATTTGGGAGGCTAAGCATGGGCTTCTTCATCTGTAAAATGGGCAAGATAATTCTTCAAGGCTGGGTTGTTTTATTAAATGAACCTTCGAGTCAAATGCCTAAAACACAATGGCTTGTGTTATGATTGTGTATTCAGGCTTCAAACAGTGGAGCTGGGAAACTCACCAAACTTTCATTCCCATAGCGCTGTCATTGTTGAAAATAGTTGTACACTTTGTTTGTGGAACTGCCTTTAGAGTTAGTTTCTGAGTCATAAGATAAAATTATTATCTTTATGCCTACCACTGTGGTTTGGAAGTATCCCCCAAAAGTCTGCCCATAAAGGCTTGGTCATCAGCCTATGGTGCTATTAGAACATAGTATAACCCTTAAGAGGTAGGGACTAAACGGATATCACGTCATTGTAGGCATACCCTTAAAGGATATGTGAACCTGTCTTTTCCTGTGAGCTATACCATTTTCTCTTCTTGTATTGGTTAGCTCAGCTATGTTGTCAGAGAGACCAAAGGCTGACTAAGAGATCTATATATAAACAAAAAGGGGATAACTTAGTTTAATCAACTTTATTCACCAGCATTAGTTCTGAGGTGCTTTTAATCATTTGTTTATACTGAAGCTAGATATAAAAGACGGAAATTTGTCTAATTTTGTCTAAAATTCAGAGATTTTGTCTAAAATTTGTCTAATAAGAATATTCAAAACACTTTTCTATATTAAGTGGAGAGAATTCATTTTCTATTGGTTAATCAGGTGCAGAAACCTTAGGCAAGACAGAAACCACAGAACCAAAACCCTGTTCTAGAGTCGAGATGGGAAGCACTAGTGTTGATGACTTAGTCTTAGGGAAGCTATAATTCTCTGGAAGTTTTGAGTCAGAAATATTACTGCTCCAAAGCAATTAAATATGGATTTTTCACAAGCAGGAAATATCACTGTACCTCTGGCAAGGATTAATTTTCCTTTTGTGGGAAGTACAGAAGTAAGGAGATACCTTTGGGAGTCCTGAGCACTCCTGACCTTGAACACAAGGCAGACAGTAGAAGGGAAAGTAGCACCTAGAAGGCCCCTATCTCGTCCTTATCCAGGATAAATGTCTATCCTTTCCCCCAGGAGACACGTGCATGCACACACAAGCATATGTACTCATACACACCAATAAAGAAGAGACCCCCTTGCCTCTGCACTCTACCAGAACTCTATCATTCTTTCACAGTAAAGAATTAGCATTGTTCTGGCACTTGCCCTTCAACTATCCCATTCTTTGTGCTGTTATCATTACAACCCTGTCATTACACTTCTGGTTAATCATAATTAAAACAATAAACAGGAAAAAAATTCTTTCCCTGGTGAACATAAATAATTGCAGATGAGTACATCTTAGTTGGGCCCCACACCGTGTAATGTTGTATGCTATTACAAACAGTATTAGAGAAGGTTTTATTGCCTGCTATAATTTTTCTACTTGCAATATCCACTCCCTTTACATTCCAGTCTCATCCTGAAGGTCCACCAAAGTTACTTAGAGAGTTTGTGGCTCTTACTTTCAGCTAATGGAAAAAAATAGCCTTTCTGTTTGATAGGCAATAACGATGAGGTGAAAATGTGTAATTAAGCCAAAAGGGTTGGGGAATGCTTTTTCTACCCAAAGTTAAAAGGAAAAGCACAAGGAATTGTGAGCCAAGTGAGCCTAGCTGGGTCAACTGAGCAAGGAGAGGAAACCCAGGGGGTCATTTAGAAATGTACCATGCCTTTGGAAGGCTCTCACTGGAAATCCAGCTTACTGAAGGACCACTTTTGTGGTTCAGCTGGAAATAGATTGGATTTTTTTTTTGTCAGCTTTTCCTACCCAGCAAGGATGTTTGGTTATACTAAAATAATAAGGTATTCAACTATCTAAAAATCTCTTGTGCTGATATATTCTTGCCCTATGGGAGGTTCCTTCCCTTCCCTCAGCTCACAAAGGAGCAGCAAGGGGAGGATACTGTGGGGTGGGGATCTCCTTTTGTAGCCTGACCTACTTGGTCCTTTCCTCTGGTGCCCCTACCCCATTCACTGTACTGCCACTGAGCACTCCAAGGTGAAGGTGGAGAGGGACAAGGGCATAACCTATTAATGGGTGCCTTTGTATTCTGTGAGCATGGCTTTGTGGTAAGTTGCAAAAGGGCCAGCTGCTTCTTTCATGAGAGAATTTTGTGGGTTCTTAAATGACATCATCTGCCCACCCCATCCCCCAGCAACCCTTTTCCATGGCTGTGACTTCCAGGGTACACCACAGTGATCCTGACTCAGACCTGGAGATACACTATCAGACTAAGACTCCAAACAGCTTCTTCCTGAAAAGAAGTCCTCTGGTTTCAGCTTTACTACTTCCTCAGCATCCCGTTAATCTACAGCAAGTATTGTGCACACGTGCTACACATGCCTGCTGCCCAGAAAAATCTTGAAGCTGAAGCCCTCTCACAGTGGCTTTGGTGTTGTTTTGCCACCAGAAGCAGCTCCAGAAGGTTTTTGCCTTTGAGCTTTTCCAGGCAAGACTCAGGCTTCTATCTCTAGCCACCTACTCCCATCCTCAACCTCACCTCCACCAATATTCAAGGACCTACCTCAAGTCCTCAAATTCTGTATCCATGTTTCTTAGTATTGCTTCATGAGTCATAACTCTATCTCATTGAGTGAACAAGTCCAATTCACCAGACCTGTGCTGTATGACTGAGCCCCTATCCTTCCTCTCCATACATGGGGCTTCTTGCATGGTAGAGATGGCTTTGCCAAGAATGCAGATCATTTCTCTTATGCAAATATTTAGGCTTTTGGCTTAGCTAAAAATATTAAGCATAACTCCCTTCTCTATCATTGTCTTAGGCGAATCACACAGATAAAGTTCTTATCTCTACAATGTAAGTTTGCGTGTTTTTGATTCATTAGAATATAGAATTCTCACATATAAAAGTTTACACCTATATATAGTATTTCCACAATATTCAAGCCAAAGATGATCTCATTATCTGTATGTGTGAATCTTTGCTGATGAATTAAAAATTTAATCCTGAAAACCTTGTTATCCATATGTAATATATGATACTTGATACATTCATAAATTCATCTGAAGTGAAGGATGGATGAATATAGACAAGATAAATAGATACATAGATAGATGATAGATAGATGATATATTTTTAGAAGCACCATATCTAGGAAGCCAGCAGGGAAATAGAAATGGATCTGATGTCTAATTCTTCAAAATAATATTTTGTGACCTTGGAAGATGTCACTTAACCTCTTAGTATCTCAATATCCTCATCTGTAAATAGAAACAATAATCTCAAGACCAGCTGTGAGCAATATATGCGCTAATCTTGGGAGCTCTAAAACTACGTACAAACAGGAACGTGTTAGTGGGATGGAGAAGAAGACCTATGGCTCAGCTTCTGCTTTCAACAATTTCCATGTTTCTGTGATTTGTTTTTACTCCTTAGAAATTGGAAGAGAAGCGATATCCCTGGTTTTATGTAGAAGACAGTTTATATAAGAAAAAAGAACTTTAATTTCCCAGGGCCCTGCAGATCTAACTGGACTGTACAGCCAAGGGCAAGTTCCTTCAACCATTAAAGAGGATAATGATGATGGTCTCATAGGGTTGTTGGGAGAATCAAATGTCTTAAAGTAGCTCAGTGCCTATACAATGGTAGACTGATTCGTGTCCTGTGGGTTTCCAATGAAAAAATACCATGGGGTTACCTCCCCCTTTACTGCCTCGATTCAGTCATTTCTGAATAAGCTTAGTTGCTATGGTTACCTCCAAAGACACCACTTTTGAAAATGTGTTGGGAGATGGGGATTGATGGCAGAAGGCTTTAGTGGAGGACACAAAGCAACTTCAGCAACAGAGACATTTTAATACATGTGAATTCTTTCCCTTGGAAACCAAAGTCACATTTTGCCAAAATGGAAATCAACCCAGGAAGTGGAGTCTCAGAAGTTCTGCGTTTGGCCAGCCTCCTCCCCTAACTGAGACCTCAAGGACAGGTATGTCTGGCCCTGAACCAATTCTAGAGCATCACAGTTTCCTTCCCCAGGATCTGGCAGTCAAAAAGATGTTAGTTGCCAGACAGAATTCATCAGATTCACTTCCCAGATGCTATCACTTCTGATGCCGAAGGAAAAAAAGGTTGCCCAGCAATTGAGGTTGGAACGGATGGAGATAGCTGAGATACACTCAGTGTTATGCACCAAACAATGATGGACTATTCTCCCTGAAATTCATTAACAGCTTTTTTTTTTTTTGAATGTTTGTATAATCTAGGAGGTTCTCATGTACCTCAACTCCATACTGAGCTTTGAAGGGGCTAACACTATCATCCCAGGCCAAACTCACCCCCACAGTGATGTTATAAAAATGCCATTTTATCTATCAAAATAAGTCATAGCTCCAACGGCACTCAGGGAATGAATAAAAGTTGGCTTGACCCTGCTTCCTGTTTCCAACGAAACGAAACCCCAGACCTGATGGGGCCTCACAGGCAAGAGTATTGTGTACTGGATCCTACTAAAAAGACTCTTTCTGCCTGGCTATTTTTCCCAGACATCCCAGGGAGCCATCAGGGCTCTTATTTGAAATTCAAACCAGAAAGTGACCCCTGAAAATACCAGGTGTCCCACTTGTACTTTCATGATGATTCAGCACCACCTAGGGGACATTTTCATTCATTTCTTGTTATTTCCATGTGACATATCTGGATATATTGCAGTTTCCCCCACTCTCATTCCATTAGAAGGCCGTGGAAGCTTCATTTTCTGCGCACTTTTTTTTGTTGTTGTTTTAAAGATTCAGCACCAAGCTTACTAGAAACTGATCAGCAAACCTATCACAGAGAAGCCCACTGCTGGGTGATGTGGTTCAACTTTGCAACTCACATTATAATTATTATTATAAGAACCACCAGTTCATGAGCATGGGAAGGCATGTATAATTATTTCTAATACATGCACAAGTCTTGTAGATTGGGAAGTGGCATCCCCATTTACAGATGAAGAAATTAAGGTGAAAAGAGATTTTCCTACAGGTCCAGACCAGAATGGCTTTTTCCTTCCATAGGAACTTGCTGTCTCTCTTTATCCTTCTGTGTTAAGCCTGTGTAATTAAGCTGTTTGTTTTAATAACTTACTGTCTTTTGATGACATGTCTTGAAACCAATTCTATCATTCCCAAATTAGAACATATTTGTATCTCTATAGTGGAAACTGCCTACAGAACAATCTGTGAGCTGCCTAGTATAACCTCATGACTTTAGAAGCAGGTTATGGACTAAACCAAACAATAGTGATGTTACACATTGTGATTTTCCAGGCCCTTTGTCTGTAGATTTTGATTTAATACATCTGGAATGTACCCAGGAGTCTGTGGTTTCCCTAAGTACATAAGTGACTGTAAACACCTGGAAAGCCTGACACATCCTCTTTTTTTTTTTTTTTTTTTGCCAGTCCTGGAGCTTGAACTCAGGGCCAGGGCACTGTCCCTGGCTTCTTTTTGCTCAAGGCTAGCACTCTGCCACCCAGGGCTTCATGTATAGGAGGCAAGCACTCTTGCCACTAGGCCATATACCCAGTCCTGGAATTTATTTTTAAGAGCTTGAGGACTTTGCTGTTCATCCAGTGAACTACTGCAGAAAAGGCAGAGCTGGATGTGCACCCCAAGTCTTTCTGACCTCAAACAGTGTAAGAGTATGTGTCAGGGGCTGGGAATATGGCCTAGTGGCAAGAGTGCTTGCCTCCTATACATGAAGCCCTAGGTTTCATTCCTCAGCACCGCATATATAGAAAATGGCCAGAAGTGGCACTGTGGCTCAAGTGGCAGAGTGCTAGCCTTGAGCAAAAAGAAGCCAGGGACAGTGCTCAGGCCCTGAGTTCAAGGCCCAGGACTGGAATAAAAATAAAATAAAATAAAAAATAAATTTCTCATCTATAGAATGAATATTGGTATTTATCATGAACTACCAAGCAGGGTTGTGGTAAGAACTGGAGGAGACAATGGATATGAAATGCTAATGCAGTGCCTGGAACACAGTAGGACTTGATATGGTCATTACTGCTGTCACTTAATCTCCTTAGCTCATCAGATTTCCTGAACATGACTTCTTCCTGTATCCAAAATTTAAATTCACAGTGAAAGAAATAAGGATACAGGGCTGGGAATATGGCCTAGTGGCAAGAGTGCTTGCCTCCTATACATGAAGCCCTGGGTTCCATTCCCCAGCACCACATATACAGAAAATGGCCAGAAGTGGCACTGTGGCTCAAGTGGCAGAGTGCTAGCCTTGAGCAAAAAGAAGTCAGGGACAGTGCTCAGACGCTGAGTCCAAGGCCCAGGACTGGCAAATAAATAAAAAAATAATGATACAAAAATATACTATGGTAAAATATATTATATGTCTCTAAAAACAACCAACCAATGATCTTTAGGAAAGATGACAGATGATAGACAGATCAATAGCTAGCTCACTGGATAAATAGACAGAAAATACTCTACAAATGAGAATCCATGTATTAGAATAGTTGGACATTCAACAGAATAACAAGTGTCTGCATACACACAATGGTTTTCACACATACACACACACACAATGGTTAACATGGTAAACTTGGTTATGTGTGTTTTATCACACTTTAAATCTTTTTTTTTTTTTTTTTTTGGCCAGTCCTGGGCTTGGACTCAGGGCCTGAGCACTGTCCCTGGCTTCTTCTTGCTCAAGGCTAGCACTCTGCCACTTGAGCCACAGCGCCACTTCTGGCCATTTTCTGTATATGTGGTGCTGGGGAATGGAACCCAGGGCCTCATGTATATGAGGCAAGCACTCTTGCCACTAGGCCATATCCCCAGCCCCCACTTTAAATCTTTCTATAAATATATAGGATATTAAATTTTCAGGTGTTTGAGAAAGATCATGTTTGGTTCATTTACTGTTTCTCCTAGTAAATATGTTCCTAGGCTCCATGTGAATTAGCTACTGTTACCAGAAATTTAGGGCAGTTAAGTTGACCTTCATTCTTGTGTCTGGCAAGAAAAGAAGATGAGAACATAAGTAAGGTGATAGGAAAGTTTATTAGCAAAGAAAGAGAGAACAAGGCATACACATTCCAAGGGAAGATGGCAATTCAGTCCATCTTAGTCAGCTTGGATTGTCTTCCAGATTAAAGAACTTGGCCTTTGGTTAAATAGGGAGAGATGGAGTACTTGAAGACAGCTGATTGGTGAGAAAGGCAACTCACCTATAAGTATCCTATAAGTTCATGATGCTAAAGATTTAATCCTTCTCCTTATTTTATCATTTGTCCTTCCTTCCTCATCTTTTATAACCACTGGTCCCCATTTCCTCCTTGTCAGTCAGGTTTTAGTTTATCATCGTATCCTGCCACCTGCAAGTTTTCCAGTTGCCTACTTTTCTTCTAATGAATATCAACTGTGGCTTACAAGGGCACAAGGCACATACTTTTTAAAAGTGAAAAAGTAAATTCAAAACTTTACACATACATTCTCAAAAAATTTAACTGGTGATGTCTTAGTTGTGTTTTTCTTTCCAGCCACATGTAAGCAAGCTACCCACCATCACTCAAGAAATCTTAAGCAAAATAGGAGGCAGTCTCTGAGTCGCCATCCTACCTTAATCACCTCTGATAAGTGGCCCCAGTGCATGCACTTTTAGAACACTGAGGGAAAGTGATCCTTCTCTTTAAGAGTGGCCTGCACAGGGGTCTGGTCGTGCTCTGGGTAATGAGCAGGAGAATCCTAAATATATCCTGTGGGCCAAACTGTGGGGGACCCACTTCAACAGCTGTATCAACAGCAGCAGGTGAAACCCTATTGAACCTGTTTCATTTACAGTTTCATTCAAGACTAGTAATTCTCCCAGATTCGCATCTGATAAGATAGAAGAGTAATTGCTAATGAGTTGAAGCAACATCCAAGCACTTCAATGGTTTCCAAGCATGACAACACCAATTTTGTCTAATTTAACTTTAGGTGAGACAAGATACAAGTTGTACTTCTATAGTTAATTAAGTTTTATTTATCTATTTAACAAAATCCACATCTTGCTTCTGTCCTGTTTTGTTGTTGTTGGGATTTGTTTGTTTTTTAAGCAAAACCAAGGAACAAATTTCCTAAGACCATTGGGGAAATGGCCTTTTCCCTCTTCAAGAGAACAAGAGTCTCAATGTGTGGAGACTCCCTGCCAGGGATCCAGCAACAGCCACAGTGAACACGTGGGGAGGGTGAAAATAGAGTGCAAGGAGAAAACCCAGACAGCTGGGCTGCTTTCTCCCCTCACTGCCAGAGAAGCTGTATCACTGCCTGGTGAGACTCGCGGAGGTGAGGTCACATGGCGTGTTGGGTATTTCCAGCAGGTCTTAGTATGTATGTCTAACCCAGAGCAAACTTGAAAACTTTTTTGAGGATATTCTCCTTTTTCTTTAAACTCTGTAAACTATATAGGTATGTATCTGTAGCATCTTTATAAATCATATACTACTCTCTCTATACAATGCACTTGGATGTTAACACCTGGTATTTCAGAGAAGCCTGTCCTGCTTACATGATTACAAGAACTGAAGGCACAGCCTTTAGCCCAACATCTGGGAAGACTCTCAGAACACCATAGCTGAACTGGCTGTTTAGGAGAGACACTGGCTTGGCTTACAGTCCTGGGAAATTGGGAATATGCTGCCTGATCTCTGGCTCCACAGCCACATTACAGTAGCCATGATCCCACATCCTAGGACCTCCATTACTGCTATTCCAGACAAATCAAAACACCCCATGACTGACAGTAGAAACAACTGATCTCCGTGAACTTGGCCTTCCTAATTTCAAGCAAGAATATCTGCATGGAAGAAGTGCTCACATTTGGCATTCAAGCTGAAATGGATTCTGGGAAATATAAACCAACCTTTTTCTGAACCCATCAGTGAAGGCACACTTAGTGTACAATGGCTCATTGATGTGTCAAGAGATTAACTTCTGGGTAACCGAAGGGCTAAGCAGACAAAATTCATTTGGCCAGTAGCCTACTTACCCTAGGGCTGTCTAGAGGGTAGCTCAAACATGCTGGACTGTATTGTTCATCTTGGTCCCTATGGAAACGAGTATGAGAACCTAGCTTTCCCTGTTCTGCTGTGCTGTTAGGTGAAGACACCCAACAGGTGTGTGTAGACACATATACAGCTACATATGCAGCCAGCTGGCTGCTGGTGACACGGGGTCCCCCCAGCTGCTAGATCAACTCAGCAAAGCACAGTCAGGTGACACTGAGAATGTCATTTTCTCATGGGATCTGCCCCAGCAGGTGCCCCAAATCTGTCCCATACACAGTTCTATTTGTTTAGAGATGCCCAAGGCACTACCATAACAATACATACACACTCATAAATTAGAGTATCATCTAGAAATGCTTGATAGTTAAAAATCCAAGGCAGGTGAAATATATTTGTATTATTACAGAAAAATCAATACCACATTCTGTTAGTGATAGAAAAAAAGAGCTGCTAGGCTATGAAAGTAACTTTCAAAGTCTGACACATAAAATGGTTCTAAATCGTTTTGTCACATATGTCTCTGGCAATGGTAACTACGAAGAATTTGAAGAACTTCCCTAATTAATGGTCTTGATCTACAATTGCATGTAGCCAGGTAAAAGCACACTATATATTGTCTAGAAAGCAATTATCAAGCTTCTCACCAATTCTGAAAATAAAAATTTAAGAATTTCACACAAAGGCAATGTTTAGCATCTTCCTTATTAGTTCAAGTTTTGCTGATTTATTTCTTCCTATATAATGAAAATATTTTTTTCCTATCCACCTGAAAAGGAATTCCAAATCCTCTGCAGCTAGAGCTAGAGACCCTCCCATTGTCTAGGTGAGCCCTTCATTGGGGGTGAGGTGGGGGGGAGGAAGGAAAAGGTGAAGAGAAAGGAACCTTTCTCAGGTGTTGGACATGTTGTCTTGATTGTGGTAAGGGTTCCAGAGGTATAGTGTTTATATGTCAAAACCTTCCCAACTGTTCATCTTTATTATATGCCATTTATTGTATGCCAATTGCACGTCAAGCTTTATTTTCTAAAAAGTATGAAGGAAAAATACCCATTCCAGAAAGGTTGTATTAATTTACATTTTGCCAGCAGCCTATGCAAATGTTCACCTCATTTATGAGCACTGTAATTCTTTAAGAAAAGCAGCTGCTAATTTCAAAGATAACAATACTGTTGTTTGAAAGTGAATGTCTTTAGAAGTACACTAAAATTTTTCATGGCCATCAGCCCACTTTTCTTTCATTGCCACAAAACAATGAAGAATGCTAATACTAGTAAGAGAGGAATGTCTTTTCTGTGCCAGATTAATCAGTTCAAACTCAAGAAAATTACTATTCCAAATGACAGTTCTAAGTATCTGTAAGTTTATCCAGTCCTTCTACTAATGAATCATAACTAGCCACTAGAAGCACTTAACATTAAATAATTAACTTTAGTTTCATTACTAATAGAGCATTTTCATCTCCTTACAAAGCTTATAAAGGTAAAATCACTTGCCAAGTACACATAAGTGGAGCCATATCTCTACATCCACATTTCCATTCTAACTAAGTGATGCCCAGCTTGAAACTAGAACCCAGCATTCTGGGGATGTGACCTGCTCCAGCAGTGATGAAGAGAAGGGAACAACTGGTATGGCAGAATCTGAACTTTATCCTGCATAAAATGAGGAGGGTTAGGAGCTAGGAATGTGGCTTACTGGTGGCCTAGCATGCATAAAGCCCTGGGTTTAATTCCTCAGTACCACATAAACAAACAAACCCATAAGTGGCACTGTGGCTCAAGTAGTAGAGAGCTAGCCCTAAGCAAAAGAAGCTCAGGGACAATGCTAGTCCCTGAGTTCAAGCCCCAGGGCCCCAGGGCCCCAGTGCACCAGGGCCCCAGGACTGGCAAAAAAGAAAAAAAAAAAAAGCCAGGGAGGGTGCACCAAATGATTACTGGCCTCCTTCCAGCTCTAACCTTTTCTAAATGCAGTTGAATGAGTAGATGAAAGCTGAGGCTGATTGTTGTATTTATTTTTATTACTAGACTGGGGAATTCTTGACTATTCTTTTTTTTTTTTGCCAGTCCTGGGGCTTGGACTCAGGGCCTGGGCACTGTCCCTGGCTTCTTTTTGCTCAAGGCTAGCACTCTGCCACTTGAGCCACAGCGCCACTTCTGGCCATTTCTGTATATGTGGTGCTGAGGAACTGAACCCAGGGCTTCATGAGGCAAGCACTCTTGCCACTAGGTCATATCCCCAGCTATTCTTTTTTTCCTTTCTCTCTTTTTTTTTTTTTTGGCTGGTCCTAAGGCTTGAACTTTGGGCTTGGGCGCTGTCCCTGAGCACTTCTTGCTCAAAGTTAGCACTCTATCACCTGAGCCACAGGTCCGATTCCAGCTTATTGATGGTTAATTTGGAGTAAGAGTCTCACAAACTTTCCTGCCCAAGCTGGCACTGAACCATGATTCTCATATCTCAACCTCTTGAGTAGCTAGGATTACAGGAGTGAGCTACTGGTACCCAGCAATCCAGATTTCTATGCATTGAAACCGACGAAAAAAGTGAAATGTGTCTCATGAATTTGTTTAAACACCTGGAGAGTGAAGACTATTGGTGTAGTTGGAAAAATGACCTTTTTGAACTTTTCTCAGCATATTCTGAAATGCTAATAACATCACTTCTACTCTTTATATATATTATGCCAGTACTAGGGCTTACACTCAGGGCCTGAGTGCCATCCCTTAGCTATTTTGTGCAAAGTTAGTGCTCTACTATTTGAGCCATAACTCCACTTCGACACTTTCTAATCTTAAAATAACTTTTGTCAGGTAGTGGTGATGGTCATTCCTCTAATCCTTGCTACTCAGGAAGCTGAGATTTGAGGATCACCATTCAAAGCCAGCCCCAGTACAGAAAGTCTGTAAAAGTCTTATCTCCCATTAATCAGCATAATCGCACTGTAGCTCAAGTGGTAGAGCAGTAGACTTGAACAAAAAAGCGCAAGGGGTAGCACTTAGGCCCTGAACTCAAGTCTCTAGACAGGCACAAAAACTACAAAACAAACTCTTTGACAGAGGAATAAACTAATATTCTATATCATGAGCTTCCAGGTTAATTTCACTGGTAATTGAATTGTAGTCTTTATTAAAGTTAACTTTTACAGGATAAATGTGTGTCCTGATATGAAAATGCTGATTTTTAATATGTATTATGCAAATTTACATCAGTGGTGGGGTGAGCTTCAACTGAATAGATTTTAGTCTTTAAAAACATAGATGCATCTTCCATCTTTAGTTTTTCCATCAACCAATTTTTGACCTAACCAGAGAAAAAGAAAAATAGTTTGTGAAATGACAACATATAAAAGCTAGAACTTCAACCATATTAAAGTCAATGGCTTTTTAAGACTAAATTAAATTACCTTACAATTACTTATATTTTAAAGACTATATACTAGAACTGAGGAGAGCTCGAACATTGACTATTAAAACTTTAAAGGTTCTTTAAATGGTACAAAAATTACTTTCTTGGGAAGATCTTTTCACTACATTACATCACTAGTATAAAAACATAAATAACTGCACTAGGCAAAGGGGGGGCCATTTCAATCTTAGTAATCTATGCGTGACCCATTTCTGGATTCTAATGTACATTAATGGAAGACCTGAGTGTTTATACTTTAGATTATGTATAGGACCAAGTAAACAGCAGGAAGACTGAACCCAGCATTACCACCGATATAAACTTATTTATATGGTTCTTTCCATGGAGAGAAGATGTCCATGAGTAGAAGATGCTGTTCAAGGAAAGCTGTGCTGCTCGGGATGTAAGGGAGCCACAAGAGTAAGACCATCTTCTTCTGGCTATCTGAGTGCTTCACACCCTGCCTCAGCCTCACACTGGCTCAGGAAAACAAACAGTAGCACCTTTTTTGTTTTTTTCTAGATTCAAGATAGTCTGGAAACTGGAAATGGTCTCATATAACTTGAATTAAATAGGAGAGGCATTATTTACATTCTTACTTATCAAAAATGGATTAAAGCTGACCACAACAACATTTATAAAATCCCCCAATATATGAAAGTAATCAGCTGAGCAGAAGCCAAGTCATATACTGGCAATGTTCCTTTTCAAAGGAAACCAGAAATAAAGTATTTATTCCAATAAAACTGACAATTCCTCTACAGTGTTAATAACCAAATTCAATCACAGTATTCCCAGTAACTGCTGGAATGTACATCAGTAATGAAAGAATATTTCATTTGCATTTTTTTCTTACCAATATTACATGAAAACCCATTACGTCCAAATGCCGCATTTTCATAGCAAGGAAACCTCTTGGGTGGCTTAAATCCAAACAATAAAGGGATCTTGGAACACACAGCACAGCTACCCTGAAAATAAACATACACAACACAAGAACAATTAAGGAGATGAGCATTTAGAATCTTGCTACATTTCTGTTTTTTGGAGATTTCCAAGTTGAGCTCTTTTGAAAAACAGGATCATCACAATCTTCACCATTCCCTGTTTTAGTCTTTTTCTTTCTGTTACTTGGGCCTCTATAAGTATCACAGTATACTATTTGCAAACCAAAATCTTGAATATATTAAAGTTATCCCTCAGCCATTGTTGAGGATGGCTGTATTTGTGAGGAGGAAAATTTGTGCATAGGAGAGCTCCCATCTTAAAGTTGTCTGGGTGGTACAAATGTCTGACCTGGATACAATTATTCACTAGAAGTACTGGTGTAAATAATGCTGAATGGGAAATACTAAAGATGGTAAATATCTTGCAGATATTGTAGAGAACAACATTTAAAAACTTGAGAGTCAAGACTAGGAAAACTATGAACTCTGTAACAACACTGTAAAGAATGTTATGTGTTTTCTCATTTGTGAATTTTGGACATAAGTTGACTGGGAAGAAAAACAGAAAAGGAATAAAAAAGATAATTATATCCTCATTATCTTCTACACACTAAATTTTATAGGAGAAACAACATATATATATATTAAAGGAATGCTCAAATCCTTATGTGCATATATAATATATAACATATGTGTATATATTTTATATAACATATGCACATGCATGTTCTACATGTATATATACAAAGGAATATATATGTATATATGTGTATACACACACATATAAAGGAATGCTCAAATTCTTCACTTGTCAGTACTTTCTATTGAGTACTATTAAAGTTTTTATGTCTGAGGTGTGGAGTACCAAGAAAGGAAAAAAAAAAAAAAAACACAAAAAACTTCAACAAGGTCAGCAAGAAAGTCTTTTTTGAGGGCAGATGGGTAGGAAATGTAACACATGAAAACAGTGGCCAAAGAAAGAGCCAGGTGGATTCAGAAAGAGGAAGTCACAAAACTTTATGCAAACAGAAAGGTGGAAAGATAAAAGAGATTTATTTTATATCTCTAGCAGTCATATTTGTTTACGGGTAATAGCAATATAAGTTCCTTAGGACAAGGTCCAAGGCTGACTCATCTAAGACCCAACTAAACCTTTCCACAAAGGCTGACTGAGAGGGTATGTGCAATGATTCATGACCTAATGCACTCCTTTATGGTATGGCATAGTGCTTCTCTATAGGTTCTGATGAGTCAAGGACTCCATTTATGACTAACTTCAATACTCTCTGCCTTCATACAACACTACTTCTTAGTGCTAAGGTTCTGCTGGGCCCCAGTGGCTCATAACTGTAATCTTAAATACTCTGGAGGCTGAAATCTGAGGATGGTGGTCAAAAGCCAGCTCTGGCAGAGAAGTCTATGAGACTCTTATCTCCAATTTAGCCACCAAGCCAGAATTTAGCCACCAATTTAGCCAGAAGTAGAGGTGTGGGTTTTTGTTGGTTAATCAGAGATGAAGTCTCTGTCTCAGCTGGCTTCAAACCACCACCCTCCTGAGGAGCTAGGATTATAGGCAGGAGCCTCCAGTGACCAACTGGGTATTTGTTTGTCTGTAGATCTCAAATCTTTATAGTCTGTAATATATTCTCCTGTTTAAAGCTTAAGCACTGATAGTTTCAACTATGTTAACACTGTTTTATGAGCAGATTAGCTTTAAAACCTAGCTTTTTGAAAATGTTTATTTCAATAAGCAACTCAATTCCAGTTTTGTATTCAACTATAATAAACACATTTACATTAAGCAAGTAGATTTGGGGTGAGAAATCTCTTGGTTTGTTGAAAGCTCCATACAAACATATGGGCACTATTACTTCTATCTAATATGAAGTCTTTCAAATTTAAGATTTAAATTCAGAAAGCCAAGAAAGTATTATGTAAGCAACCTTCGTAGATTTGTAGAAGTAACGTCTGCCTCTGAAAATAAAAATGCTTGGCTCCTGTTAGCATCCATTCTGATTTCAAAATCTGAAAGAAAAAAATTGACATGCAACTTTCAAACATTAAGATTTTCTATACCAAAACATCTAATTCCACTACCAGTAATGATAATGGCAGTTACTAAAAAATACTGAGAGCTTACCATATGGCAAATACTAGTCTATAGATTTTTTATTCAAATTAGTTATTAGTTATTAATCTCATGAATATTGTTGCCATTTTCCAGATAAGGAAATTAAGGTATATACATGTCTAAAATCACATCACTGGTAACTTGTAAAGCAGGAATACAAACCCTGGCAATTTAGGTCCCAGGAAAAACCACATGATACTAAGCTACTGCAGTCAACTTCTTTTTGTAGGAAAATAATGAAAATAAAAATTTAAAAAGCCCCATACCAATGTGATAGTTATTTGGCAACTGGACATTTCTTGCAAAGTATTCTTCACCTCCCAGAAGGCTACTTAGCACCTGGGCAACCTTTGAATGGGACAGCGAGAGTGATGGCGGCGGCAGTGGCAGCTGGAGGTCTATGGCATGTTGATAAGCAACTTTGTCAAGTTTCAGACACACATCCAAAATATGAAGCCTAGAAACATTTTTCTCTGTGTCACCTAAAAAATAACACAATGGTGGAACAAAGGGTAAACTAAGTCAGCAGTGATGCTCACTAGATAGTATGTTGAAAATGAACTATACACCTTGAGGGGGAGGGAAGTAAGAAAGGGAAAAAGACTGGGAGAAAATAAGGGAAGAGGTGACACTGTTCAAAAAGAAATATACGCTCATAACCTGACATGTAACTATAAACCCTCAATACATCACCTTTATAATAATTTAAAAATATGGACTTCTTATCTTCAAAATAATATATATATACATATATGCATATATATGTGAATATATATATTTGTGTCTTTTCTTATGATGAGATGAGACTCTCCTGGGGACTCTGTATGTTGGTTGGTTTGAGGCACTGATCTTTACCTTCACCACTCTTCCCACAATAGCATTTGTTTTGCAGACCTCGGTCAAAATCACAAGGTAAGTAGGGGAGGTACCTTCTTTCGTCATTGCTGTGCACTGCCATCCTACCTGATGTCAGCAGTTTGTTGATGATTTCCTTTTGGAGAAGCTGATTAAGAGGAGCCAAGGGGAAATAATTCATTATGCAAAATGAATACATGGCCTTCAGTAGGTTTTCAGAAGAAATATGGTGAAGACAACCAGTCAGAGCACTGGACATCACTTCCAGGAACCTTTTGGGGGAAAAAAAGAAAAATCAGATTCCAAACATAAGTACAGGACAAGGTTGTGGAGGAGCTAGTTAGGTGTTACAGAACTAATATCTTCAAGGAATCCTAAGAGATAGGAAACCAGGTGCATAACTAAGTTTTTACATACAGATCAGATAAAATGCTATCTAGTAAGTACATACCCAATTAATGATGGCCTATTGCTATGTTCTACACTAAAAGTTATTTAATGGGCTTTTACTAGCTTAAGTCTTACTAAAACTATGGGACATTATTACTATTCTAATAAGAAAAATGAATAAACAGGCTCAGAGAAGTTGAGTAACTAGTCTAGGAATTAGTAGTAAATGGGTAGGCAGGCTCTGAGCTAAGGAAAGGGCAGGGGTACTATTACCAGTCTTTAGAGTTCTAATAATAGGTTGATGTCTCAGGCTCCTGCTATTCAACTTAAGCTCACTATGGCCTCAAACTTGTGACCCTCGATCACAAGAGTCCAATAGCAATGCCCTTATGAACATATAAGATGATGCTAAGTGAAATGAACTCCATGTTATGGAAACAAGTGTTATATCACTGTTGTAATTACTTTCAACATGCCATGTGAAACAGCAGCTTTTTGTTGTTGTTCATGATCCTCTTGTATCCCCTTCTTGTGGTTGTCCCTGCACTATCACTGTATCTTATCTGAGTACCCTGGATACTGTATATACTGGTATTAGAACTAGGGAAGGAAAAGAGAATATCAAAATCGAGAGACAAAAGGATGAAAAGACAAATGACTCCAAAAGCAATACTTGGAAAACCATTTGATGTAAACCAACTGAACAACTCATGGGGGGAAAGGGACGGGGGGGAGGGGAAATGAGGGAGGCGGTAACAAATTGTACAAGAAATGTACCCATTGCCTATGTATGAAACTGTAATCCCTCTGTACAACACTTTGACAATAAATAAGTAATTATTTAAAAAAAATTGTGACCCTCCAACCCCAGCCTCCAATGCTAGGATTACGGGCATATACTAACTCCCATACCCACTCCTAAATCCTTTTAATCATTACAGAAGATTTTCTATAAAGCTAGGACTATTACTAGAACTGTATTATTGATTAAATTTTCTAGGTATCAAAATTCTGACTTTAGTTGAATGCTGATGGCTCATGTCTATAATCCTAGCTACTCGGGAGGCTGAGACCTTAGAGGATCACAGTTTAAAGCTAGTCTGGGCAATTAAGTCTGAGAGATTCTGTCTCCCAAATAGTCTGAGATTATATGCAATTTGGTTTTTAAAAAAATTAACAGACCAAAAGCTAAAAACAAAAGTGATAGGTTAAGTAGATAGATGTATTACTACTCAGGTTTTAAGCCACAGAAAATATTATGGATTTTACATGCCCTCTCCCTGCTATGGGCAATCAGCTTCTGGACATATAAAAGCTAAACCAGACTTCCAAACACGTTCCTATCACATCCATCTGTTCCAGTCAACTCTCTTTCCAAATGCTCGGAGTTAACCTTTCTTCAACTTTAGCCACTGCTGCTTACAATGTGGTCTTTTCTCCTTCCTTCATAAAGCATCATCCGGTACCTGCCATTCACTGCTTCCCTCTGGAGGAACAAGATGTGGCCTCTAAACTGAACTAGAAAATAAGGAGCACAAACTTTTTCATAGTCATCAGACTATCAAATTCGGGCAACAGGGCTGGGAATATGGCCTAGTGGCAAGAGTGCTTGCCTCCTACACATGAAGCTCTCGGTTCGATTCCCCAGCACCACATATATGGAAAACGGCCAGAAGGGGCGCTGTGGCTCAGGTGGCAGAGTGCTGGCCTTGAGTGGGAAGAAGCCAGGGATAGTGCTTGGCAAAAAACAAACAAAAACAAAAACAAAAAAACTCGGGCAACAGCATTTGTGGGCATTCAGGATGAATGGTTAACCTCTATCTCTCACTGTTCCTGTTTCTCTTCAGAGACACTGAGTGGGAGACTGAGAGGTTAGATGGGGTTTCCCAATCACAGCATGACTGACATTTAGGACTGGATAATTCCTTGCTATGAAGGGTGGTGCTATGCACAGTAGGGAGTTAGCAGAACTTCTGGCCTCTACCTATTAGACAGCAGCACACACATTCTTCTTCTGATTGAGACAATAAAACATTCCTGCAAAACTGCCAAGTGTCCCATTGGAGGCAAAATGAGAACTTCTAGGTTAAATGCAAGCAGAACAGACAAATAAAAGGATAATATTTATGATCTTCCTCCTGTACTAATTTAATTAATTCTGCTACAGATATTTTATTGCATCGCCCAATTTTTGTTACTTCTTTTATGTATGACAATTTTATTGGATCCAGTTATCACTTGGGCTTTGTAGAGTCAGCTTAAAAACCTCCCTCGCCCCTTAGTGCTTATTCTCTAACCCCATACACTCTAAGAGACCGTTTCTAGATTTTTCTTTACCACCAGCTTGCTAGTAATCCTCTGGAAAGTGAAGAGGTCAATGGGAGAAAGAAAACCAGGCTACAGCAAGAGAAGGATAAATTTAGGAGCTATTTTCAACCTTTATTAAATGTCTATTCTTTGTCAGGTCCTGTGCTAAGTTCAAGGTAACTGGAACCTGGGTCTGATTTCAGAGTTTACTAAATGAGTAGGAGACACACACTAATTGGCAAATAGCCACAACTATGTGGCCAAGCGTTCACCACATTTTAGATACACTAGTGCTGACAGAGACATCAGAGAAGGCACAGGAAACAGTTTTTCAGTGGAGGGCACAGTAGGAAGGTGCTTTGTACACAGCCCAGCCCCACACATCTGACACAAACTCAGTCAATTAGGTAGCTTTAGAATCTGAATCTGGAGGAATGACTATAGAACAGAACACACTTGAAGCCAGTTATTTAATGGCAGGAAAAAAAAAAAAAGAGCCTGAAAATCTTGTCACAAGCACCTCAGAATGTTTGTTCCTTTAAGACCTCTTTAACCCGCAGTTTCCTTTTGTTGTTGTTGTTGTTTGTAATCTAACAACTACTTTATGGCAGGCATTTTAGGTAATTCATTTAATTCTCAAAATGATCCAAGGCAAATAAGTAACTTGGCAAATACGTAGTATATAACAATGGCAGGGCTGGAATTCAAACTTGGGAAAACTATCTTTAAAATCTACGATTTTAATCTATCTAAAAATACTATTTTATATGCCTTTCTGGTTTGTAATAAGCTCTAATTGACCAAGGAGGAAAAGATGTTCTGGCTAGAAAGCAAAAGTTCGAACCAAGATGGCATATCTAAGGAATTGCTGAGTGGTTCTGGTTAAAGATATAAAGAACAGAAAGAGTAGTTTGAAACAAAATAGGATCAAAACCTCACTACAAGGGAGTGACATTAACAAGACAGTCAAATAGGAAGGCCAGCTCTTTAGCACTGATTTGATGAAGACCTACCCACCAAATAGGCCTTTATGAGGAGTCCAGAATCAAGATAAAAGGTCATAGCAATCCAGATAAGCACAAAAACAGCAGCATAAAGAGATAAGGAGAACAATTTTACTTTACCTATGTCAACTCCTCCCTCAAACTGGCATTGCTCACCACTAATAGACACTCTTGGCCTGTGACCTGTCTCTTGGAGAGGATGTATTCAGTACTCCAGTATTTCACTGAGACTAAAGAACTGGTTTCTGCTTCACCTCACATGAGGTACTGATGGACCCAGCAAAGATCAGATATCTAGGCTGAGAATTAGGAAGGTACTTTCTACATCAGCAACAGATATTCAAGAGGGAGAGAAGATGCAGAGTTATGGGTATCATTCCAAGAATCAGGGAAGCCCACTGGAACACAACCTTTAACATCACAACTGTCTGAGGTGCCCATTTCTTGGGCCCCTCATAGCTTGCCTATCTCTGTGCCAACACAACTGGAACAGTTCAGATGCTTAGGAGAAATTAAGAAGAAAAAAGAGGTTGGTGGCTTATAGCAGCAGCTAGAGCAGCTTTTCAAGGCTGGGCAATGAGTTGAATTCCACAGGAGAAGGAAGGAACCTGGTATGCCTCCAATGTCCCAGCCTGCAGTTCAGAGGCCATACACCAGAGGGAGCAAGAGATATGGGCTCCTGAAATAAATTAAATTTCCATATCCTTCTAATTAGGAATCCAGCCAGGCACCACTGGTGCATGCCTATAATCCTAGCTACTCAGGAAGCTGAGATCTGAGGATCATAATTCAAAGCTAGCCTGGGCAGGATAGTCCATTAGGATTCTTATCTACAATTAACTACTCTCCCTACCCCTCCAAACAAAGAGCCATAAGTGGAGCTACAGTTCAAGTGGTAGAGTGATAGCCTTGAGCAAAAACTCAAAGACAGCACTCAGGCCCTGAGTTCAAGCTCCAGGACCTGCAACCCCACCCCCGACCCCACCCTCAAACTATACAAGCACAATACAGATAAGATATATCCACAGAAAGGTCAGAAAGGGTCTTATATTTTCTGACTTGACTGATGGTGTTCCTGGTCAAAGCCCGTCCATAAAGATGAGGCAAGGCAGTTGTTCCTTTAAATGTGCAGACAACAGTGTAAAACTAATAGGAACACTATCAAGACCACATGATGCAATTAAAGCAACAAAATAAATATCAAATAGCTGACCCCAAACAAATGGAGAGTTAATTGCCTCACAAAGAATATAAAATAATTATTTTAGAGAAACTCAGGAAAAAGACAGATGAAAACAGCTAGAATAGCAACAGATCCCATGTTAAACTTTTTTAAAAAGCTTAACATTTCAAGAAAAATCAAAACTATGCCAATATTCTTTCAGACTATAATGGAATAAAACAAGAAATCAAAAGCAAAAGGAAAATTGGAAATTTCACAAGGTCGGGGGGGGGGCGGGGGAGAAGATGTGTGTATGTGTCTGAGTGTGTGTGCCAGTCTTGGGGCTTGAACCGGGTGCTGTCCCTGAGAATTTTTGCTCAAGGCTATCACTCTACCACTTTACCACAGCTTCACTTCTGGATTTTTGGTAGTTAATTGGAGATAAGTCTCACTGACTTTCCTGCCTGGGCTGGCTTTGAACCAAGATCCTCAGACTTGAGCCTCCAGAGTAGCTAGGATTACAGGCTTGAGCCTCGAGTGCCCAGCAGAACATATTTTTAAACAGCTAATAAATAGGCCAAAGAAGTCAAAGTGGACATTTGAAAATATCTCAACAAAAAGCACCACATTATCAAAATGGAGGACAAAAATCACAAGACCATCTCAATAGATGAAGAAAAGCATTTGATGATGTTCAACATCATAGACTAAAGCAAATCAAAACAACACTGAGATTCTATCTCACTCCAGTGAGTATAAACATGACCAAGAATAGGAACAAGAGATGCTGGTAAGAATGTGAGGAAGATGGGACTCTAATACACAGTAGACGGGAATGTAATCCAGTACAAACACTATGGAAATCAATATGGATGGATCTCAAAAAATTAAACATAGAGGTACTTTACGACCCAGTGAAACCACTTCTGGTCATTTTGTGCAAGATTTCATGATAGGAAACAACAAAGGCATCGGTATACCCATATTTATTGCAGCAGAGTTCATAATAGCTAAGTTATGGAAATAGCTCTGTAACAGACAAATGCATTAAAAAACATCTTTCCCTATAATGAGCACAAGGACATATTAAATTATAAATGCGCACGTGCGCACATGCGCGCACACACACACAGACACACAAATTTTATAAAACCTTCAGGAAGAATGAAATCATGTCATTTGTAGGGAGATAGTTGGATCTGAAAAAGATCCACTGAGCAAAGTAAGACAGGCCCAGAAAAACGAAGGGTACATGTTTTCTCTCATATGTGGATCTTAGTCTCAAAACACAACCTCCCATGCAAACACACACAAAGGCATATATACATATGCACACAATAAATTTGGATGATAGTATATAGAGGATTGAAACTCTGTGGCATAAACCTTTGAATAATCAATAGTTTAACAAAATGATTATCAGCTAGCTGAAAAAAAAGTGTGAATGTGGGTGCTATTAAGAGGAAGGTGGGTGAGTGAAAAGGGAAGGGATAAATACAGTGAGAATACTCAATGTACATATGTGAGAAATGTAGAATGAGTCTGAAGGGAAAGGGAAAAGAAGATGAGAGATAAGGATGGAAGAGGTGATTCTGACCAAGAGTCATTGGTCACATAAATAAACATGGTAAATTATAATCCCCTTGTAGAAATTTTTAAAAGAAATTTAAAAAGAAAAAAATACAATTTAAAATAGTTCTAAAGGAGAAAAAAGGAGAGCATTAAGAAAAGTCAACATGCTCTGATAGTAAGAGTTTAAAAAAAAACTGGGTATGAAAGGAATATAATTCTTAATAACAAAGCCATGTATGAAAAGCCTTTCACTAACATCATATTCAATAATGAAAAGCAATTTTTTCTTCTAGGATCAGGAACAAGGCAAGAAGACCTACTTGATCCACATGTATATAACTTATTAGTAAAAAATCCTAGCCAGAAAAAAATAGGCAAATAATAAATAAAATTCAAATTAGAAAAGATGCATCTGTATTATTCCTATACACTAACAACAAACTATGCAATCACATTTATAATAGAATCAAAAAGAATAAAATATTTCAGAAAAAGCCTAACTAAGGAGGTGAAAAACTTATACACTGAAAACAACAAAACACTAATGAAAGAACTTAGACAACAAAAATGAAAAATGGGAAGAATGCACACATTCAAGACTAGACAGTATTGGCAAAATGTCTGTATTATCCAGAATGATCTACAAAGCAAACAAATAGTTGACAAGAGTATGTTAAAATGCTCATCATCAATAGTGATAAGAAAAATGTCAAGCAAACTCATAAACAATATAACTTACATTGATATGAGACATAACTTGCACAAGTCATAATGGCTATTTTTTTAAGTAAGGACTAGGAAGAAAAAATTAGAACAGGGAAACTAGAATGTGTCTGTACACTGTTGGTAGAAATGTAAATTATTATAGCTACTAAGGAAAGCTGTAAGGATTTCTCAAAAAAATTTAAAAGGAGACTACAATCACACATCTAGGAATATTTAAAAGCAGGATCTCATAAAGTTCCATGTTTATTCACAAAATCAGGATACATGAACAACCTACATATCCATCATTCTAAACAGATAAATGAAGGCTGAAGAAGGGAGAAACACAAGTCTGAGATAATACTGAATGAACTACAGAGTGAGTTCAAAGCTAGCCTCATCTAGTAAAATTCAACAGAATATTATTAATCTTTTTAAAAGAGCTATATGGTAGAACATAGATGAACACAGAGGACATGACACTAAGTAATGAACTAATCACGGAGGAACAAACACTACATACTCTCACTTATAAGTGCCTAAAAAAAACAACAACTCGGAAATAGAACAATAGTTGGAATGGGGTGGGGAGTTAACAACACTCTACTGACAAAACTTTATAGGAGAGTAGCTATTACTTAATAGGAGAGAAGGATACTAAATTAAAGATACATTTCTTAACTTTTCAACAAAGGAAAAAAAAGCTATAAACAGGAGCCAATGAGATAAGCTAGGAGACTGAAAAAAAATCAATAGTGAATGAACATACATTAAGAATTTAAAAAAAGACAAAGAACAGTAAAAGTAAAACTCTAATTTCATAAATGACTGAAAAATACTGTCTAGTTTCTTCACATGGATAATAACTATGAGTACATCCAGTTGTTACAACTTGTTAAGCTTATAATTTATAAATGGATTTATGTTATGAAATAATAGAAGAGTAAAAGAGAAAGTACATACTCTTTGTGCTGGCATTTGTCGGTGTGATTAAGAGACGAATACACATACAGAATAAAGATTATATTTCTCATGTTCAAAGATTCAGGCTTCTCTACTACTTTCTTCATAAGCAAGTCCATCAGATCAGTGGGTCGAAAGCGAAGGTTTTCAAATGAAATAAGGAAAAGAAGAATCTTAAAAAGAAGAAACATTTTTAGTTACAATTAACTACTAGTAATGTTTTACATCTGGAAAACATTAATAGTAATATCACTGTCCTGAGTGATTAAAATACATCTCAAAAGGAAAAAAAATATCTGCCTGGCACCAGTGGCTCTACCTATAATCCTAGCTACTCAGGAGGCTTAGATCTAAGGATACTGGTTCAAAGTCAGCCTGGAAAGGAAAAACCATGAAATTCTTATTTCCACCAAAAACTGTAAATGCAGCTGTGCCTCAAGTAGTAGAGTGCTAGCCTTGAACAAAAAAGCTATGCTCTGAGTTCAAGCCCCAGGACCAGGAAAAAAAAGGGGGGACAGAAATCCAGTTATTAATTCTTGAATCATATTAAGTTAATAAGTAATCTCTTTTTGTAGCTGAGAACCAGGACATAAAACGATTTCCATACTTTTATTTCATTTAAAACTAAATCCTTTCCTACGTGCTTTCCATATTACAGACCTTAAGATTACTTTTAAATATACCTTTTATGAGGGTTCTCAAAGTGACCAACACAATCTCAAATAGCTCCCCCTTCCACATTGAGACACTCTCTATAGATTCTAAGGTAACTCAAAAACTCCTAGATTGGGCTGGGGATATGGCCTAGCGGCAAGAGTGCTTACCTCATATACATGAGGCCCTGGGTTCGATTCCCCAGCACCACATATACAGAAAATGGCCAGAAGTGGCGCTGTGGCTCAAGAGGCAGAGTGCTAGCCTTGAGCAAGAAGAAGCCAGGGACAGTGCTCAGGCCCTGAGTCCAAGCCCCAGGACTGGCCAAAAAAAAAAAAATTTAAAAAAAAAAAACTCCTAGATTTTATAATAATTTCCAAAACTGAAAACGGAGTTGATGTACTATGGTGAAAATAACTTTTCCAGGACACATCCAATCTTCCTCTTGGTCTTTACCACAGTAATTATTTCTTTCCAAGGTCAAGTGAACATTTTTAAATATTGACTTGATAAAATCCATATTCACCTTACTCTATAAACAGACACAGTTATTTGCCACAATATTCACCTACTTCATTACAAAGAAAAATTCTAGCATCTGAGTCACTTAGATGTTTCTAGTAAATATCACTCCTAACAGCTTTTTCACAGAACAAAAAGGGGAATGATCATGAATAGCAACATTCTATTCACCAGAAATCAAATCTGTCACACTATCTACCTTTATTATTCAAAATCTAGGAAGGAAAAGAAATACATAATGATAAATATTCACCCACACAATACAATCTTCCAAAAACCAAATAGGAGAGCAAGCTTCAGAAAATACGATTTTGTTTCAGATACAAAGATGATTAAAACATTAAATAGCAAATTAATAACAACAGAAAGAAATGATGAATAATTTCTCAAAAGTCAGAAAAGTATTGAAATAATTTGGCACATTAACTGCTATGAAGCAAAAAAAAATACTTAAAATGTTAAACAAATTGATAGGCTCCTTTAAAGGTGCTGAGAACTACTTGCAACTGATAATTTACTCACTTGTTTCAAATTCCAGATGTCAAAAGTTGTAGCCACATAATCTGCTATTCCCTTGCAGAGATCTAAATTATAGTATTGGAGTTCTCTGCAAGACCGCAAGATGCTGACCAAAATTTTAAAAGGACATCCATGGATATTATCTTTAAGAATGAATTAAATAAATGAACAAAAATTACCAGATAGTTTTGAATGCAAGATTTATTATGTTTAACATTTTTGTTCCTTTTGATTAAAAACCACAACTCATATAAAAGCAAAATTTCAAACAAAACAAATATAATTCAAATAAACCATGAGAGGAAAACTCTCCTTACCTATGACCTTCTTACTACATTCATTCAGAAGAGCAACAGAACGATGGTTCATAGCAGCAAGAGCTTCAAACATGTGCTGGCTATTCAAAAGAGAAAACCTGTCTAATTCCTTCAAAGCTTTCATCTAAAACGAACAAACTTGTGTTTAGATTTTGTCGGGAAAAAATTAAACATTTAAATAAAAAGAATGAAGTTTGAGAAAAACAGCTCACTAAAAAACATGTTTATCATTAGTGGAAAAAATAAACTTTCAAATAAAAAGGGTGAAGTTTGAGAAAAACAACTCAGACAAGATAAGTAAATTCATGTTTAGATATGCAAATTCTTAATTGACTTCAATAAAATTAAACCCAAAAGCCTCACAATGTTCACTCCCCACCCCCCAATCCCCACGAAAAATGACTTCAGGAAATAATAGCAGGGTCACAAGAAATATTTTGTTCAATTACTCACTAAAGAAAATTCAGGTTCTTACCTCCAATTTCTTTTTAAGAGCTATTGATGTATCTTTTCCAATACATTTCATCACAGTTTGTAATGTGAAAATGCTCTCTATTTTCCAAACTTGTTGATGAACTAGTATCCTGTCATTAAACACAGTAAATATTATAATCCTGTAATAACTTCAAACTTTATTTGGCTCAGATCCTGCTTCTCACGGGCAAGAGATATGAAGCCTATTAAAAAGAGATTGACCTGCCCAACAGAGTATACACAGTAAACTATATAGCACCATTTCATCTCACATTATTGTGCTCTTTATTGATAAATTAATAAACTATACTAAGATTATGTATAGTCAACAAAAATGAATGAAGTAGCATTGTAAAAAATCTATGACATTAGGTTAGTTTGATTCATGCTATTTTCATGAATAACATAGTGCCCAAAAAACTAATCTGAATTAATTCTACTTGTCAGTTCTCCCCACCTCCCCATTTCAGAATTAATTTTAATTTAATTTCAGTTTTGCCTACATATTTGTATATGGTGGATCTTTTTTAAAAAAAGGTATTATTTCCGGCTTTATCTTATTCAGAGTTAGAATTTTAAGTTTAGTAAAGTATGAGAGACTTTAGGGGCTGGCAACATGGCTTAGAGGTAGAGTGCTTGCCGAGTACAGGAGGAAGCCCTGGGTTCGATTCCTCAGTACCACATAAACAGAAAAAGCCAGAAGTGGCACACCCTGTAGCTCAAGCGGTAGAGTGCTAGCCTTGAGCAAAAAGAAGCCAGGGACAGTGCTCAGGCCCTGAGTTCAAGCCCCAGGACTGGCAAGAAAAGAAAAAAAATTACCAACAATATCTTCCTTCCCTCTGCCCCTCTCGAGTTCAGTTCTTACTTCAATTGTTAATTTCAAGTATAGAGAATAAGATAAAACCACATGAAGCATAAGAATTTCTCACCTCAACCCTGCTTTAAGAACATCCACATTCTTGCATTTGTCCATTTCCTTTAGAAGAATTGACAAAACTGAAAGACATCTCTCATCACACTCATTGATACGTTCCTATTGAAACACAATTCAGAAAACATGGGATGATGAGTCCATAGTGGATTATCTCACCTAATGAACACCATCAAACTGCTGCTTCCCATTAAAAGACTAAATATCAAACAGCAAGTCACATATTCAGTCCACAAAAACAACTTCATTGGGGTAATAAAATGGAATACTTAAGTGAAGTTTCCAAATAACTGATACACATCATTTTATGTAACATTTTTATTTATCAATATCATTGAAAAAAACTGACACTTATTGTATTCCTTTGCTTCTGAAATAACTTGAACCAAACATATATTTTTCTTCTCTTAAGACCCAAAGCCATTATAAAGACAACATGGTACAGTTAATATAAGAGCTACAGGGCTGGGGATATAGCCTAGTGGCAAGAGTGCCTGCCTCGGATACACGAGGCCCTAGGTTCGATTCCCCAGCACCACATATACGGAAAACAGCCAGAAGCGGCGCTGTGGCTCAAGTGGCAGAGTGCTAGCCTTGAGCGGGAAGAAGCCAGGGACAGTGCTCAGGCCCTGAGTCCAAGGCCCAGGACTGGCCAAAAAAAAAAAATAAATAAATAAATAAAATATATATATATATATGAGCTACTGAGGTATACAACTGTATTCTCTAGTGTTCAGCACAGTGCCTATAATACAGCATGTCTCATTAAAGAAAGGGTTAGTTATTGTAAGTGCTTGAAAAACATTTCTTCCTTTCTAGATTTAGAAGCCTCCTATCTTCATATGTCCTTAATGACAAATGCAGTAACTTGTACATAGTGACATCCAATGTTTATTGTGTTAATATGAATCTACTATCTCTGTGACTTCAGTTAAATTGCTTGATATCACTGAGTCAGCTTCTTCTTCTGCATCGTGAAGGTAATATCAATCTCCATGTGTTGTTGACAGGATTAAGATTACAAAAGTAAAAGCCATAGACGACTTACAAATATGAATCCCTTCACTTATCTTTTCTTCTTTCTCCTACCCACCCTTGCTTTGCACATCTTTCCTGTAACCCCATTTTAGCCTCTTCACCATTATTCATCCTGAAGAAAGTAAGTAGGAAAGGATTTCATAAACTTTCCAAAGTAAAGAAATGACCTATAGCTAGGAACCAGTCAGTGGCTCATATGCATAATCCTAGGTACTCAGGAAGCTGAGTAGCTAGGATTTGATAGCAGTTCTATGTTGGCTGGAGTAGGAAAGTCCATGATACTCTGATCTCCAATTAACCTCCCAAAAGCCAAAAGTGGAATTGTGGCTCAAGTGGTAAAGTGCTAACTTTGAGCAAAAACACTCAGGAACAGTGCCCAGGCACTGAGCTCAGTCCCAGGACAGGCAGAAAAAGGGAAGGCAGAGGAGGGGAGGAGAAGTAAGGGGAGAGGAAGGCAAAGGAAGGAAGGGAGAAAAAGGAGGAAGGGAGGAAGGGAGGGAAGGATGGAGGGAGGGAGGGAGGGAGGGAGGGAGGGAGGGAGGGAGGACAGACGAACAGATGGACATAGCTAACTTAAAATCTCTAAAAAATATATATAAACAGAAATAAATACCTATGGGAGAATATTTTTAATAGCTATGCACACAAGGGCCTCATATCTAAAATATACTTAGAGCTCAAAAAAAATTAAACCACCCAAAAATAAACCCTCAAAGAAACAACCACCCAATTTAAATAATAAATGGGCTAGAGCCTTACAAACTTCTCAAAAGAAGTAAGAATGGCCATGAGACAAATGAAGAAATGTTCAACATCTCTGGCCATAAAAGAAATGCAAATCAAAACAACACTGAGATTCTACCTCACCCCACTTGGAATGCCATTATATAAAAAAAAAAACCTAACAATAACAGATACTGGTATAGATATGGCCAAAAAGGAATGTTACTACACTACTGGTGGGAATGTAAACTTGTTCAACCACTCTGGAAAGTGGTATGAAGGTTCCTCAAAAGACTAAACATAGCGCTTCCCTATGACCCAGCAATTCCACTCCTGGGCATTTCTCCAATAGACCACAAACAAGATCATGATAAAGCTAACAGCACAGCCATGTTCATTGAAGCACTGTTTACCAGATGCCCCGTAAGGGACAAATGGATCAACAAAATGCGGTATATACACAATGAAATTCTATGCATCCACCAGAAAGAATATTGTACCATTCATAAGGAAATGGAAAGACATGGAAAAATAATACTAAGTGAAGTAAGCCAGAACCAAAGAAATATAGACCACATGGTTTCCCTTATTTCTTTTAACTAGAATGTGCCTATAAATCTACAAGTAAATACACTATATGGTAAAAGACAAATAAACATGTAGACATGATAAACCATACAGGACCATCTAGACCAAAGGACCAAATGACAGTACTCTTAGGAGAGGATCACAGAGGCTCAAAAGCTATGTGCATATGATCCTATAAAGTGATACTTATCGAAATGAACTCTAGAAAATGGAAACAAGAAGTTGTTTGTCAGTTCTGGGGCTTAAACTCAGGCCCTGGGTGCAATTTCTGAACTCCTTTTGCTCAAGGCTGGCACTGTACCACTTCAGCCACAGCACCACTTCTGGCCTTTTCTTATTGGAGGTAAGAATCTCTTGAACTTTCCTGCCCAGGCTAGCTTCAAACAGTGATCCTCAGATCTCAGCCTCCGGAATAACTAGGACTACTGGCCACCAGCACCCTGGCACAAGAGGTTTGTTGTTACTTTGGGGTTTGTTTGTTTGTTTTCTTCTTTTTTCGCTGTTTTTGTTTTCTGTATCTTTTGTCTCCTACGTAAGTTCATCTGGTTTGGGGAGGATAAAGGGGAACACAGAAATAGTGGGACAAAGCATGAACAAACACAGCAGTGATACTAGACACTATGTTGAAGATGAACTATACAATTGGGGGGTGGGCATGGGAGGGAAAAACTGGAAGAGAGGGAAGGAGTGACACTGTTCAAAAACAAATGTACTCTTTATCTGACTATGTAACTGTAACCCCTCTGTACATCACCTTTACAGTAACTATATAAATAAACAATGAAATTTTAAAAAGAAATACATATATTTCACAGATAGCTTCTAAGGAGGCTACATAGATATTTCCCCCATCCTTTCAAGCTTTGCAAAACAGGGTAAAAATACATTTCAGTTTCCTTTTGATTTTACCTGTACCATCCTCAACGAAGTCTGTACCACAAGAGTATTTTGAGGTACTCCAAGCTTCACCATAGCATAAAGACTGAACAGCAGGTGGTCATAGTACATTATCCTGGTTTCTTTCATCATCTGATCACACAGCTGGCTAAACGCCGGGTGACCAAACATCAGTTGTTTTTCAAACCGTTTCTGGTCTTCGGACATTCTTTTGGCAATTGTCCACATGGCTGAGAAATAGGTACTGCTAGGAAATGTAGGTGCATTTGAAAATATATCTAACACATCACTCAAGGAATTACACTCTTGAGACAGTTTTCTATAGCTTATTGGAGGTGGATTGATTTCTTTACTAAGTCCAGCTCCACCGGAGACCTCTGGATTAACATTCACTTTCTTCAATCCATCATCAAATGGTGGAGCAGACACAAGAGAATGTTTTGAGTCAAAGGACAGTCTTCTAGGACAATGGTGTCTGTCAACTCTTAAGAATGTTGCAATGCTTATGCCTTTTCTTTGCAAGCTACCATCTCCTGATTTTAAAATAAATGGATCCTGAAAGAGGTATCTAATAGAAGTTCGGATTCCATTATCAAAGTCGTTTAACAGGAGATTTCTTAGGTTCCAGTTTGAATGAGAAATTTTTGGTCTGGAAAACTTCAAAGGATATAACCTCAGAGTTCTGCTCCTTGGATCTAAAGGACTGAATTGTCCAAGGTTACGTAAAAAAGAACCTGCTTTATTACTCATTTTGCTATCCACTAAAACACTTTCAAATGGTTTTAAAGTTGTCAACACGAAACAGAAGTCACTTCTCTTAATGAAAAACAACACATGCTGTTATTTTCCTGTAAGAGACAATAATGAAAGAAATTTACATTTTTACTTAAATGTACTTAACAGAAGCTAGCTTGGGAACCTAAGGAGTCATTACAGAATTACATTAACACAGTAAAACTATTGTACTGATGAGGAGTGCTCCCACTTTTACCACTGTTAGGTCCAATTGGCCAGATGTCCTTATCTTGAGGCCCCAGAATAGTTCCTCGATTCACTAACACCCTCGCCTGCACCCTCTTTCCAAACCAGATAAACGGATGCAGCAGGAATCAGACCAGAATTTACTCCCAGCTTGGACCTTGAGCAGATACTCCAGCCCAGCTCCCTCCTCTGCCTCCAGCTGTGACCGTGTTTCCCACCATTCGTTACTCTCAAACCACTGGACACTTCTGATTCACTATAAATACGTGGAATTGTAAGTAAGGAGGGAATCTCCCTTGTAGATAGTTTTTCTCATAAATATATGCTAGTGCCGAATCATCTCAGACTATTCTTTCCCGGCCCCCCCCCCCCCCGCCGCCTTTTCCTCCCTCTTTTTGAACCTAACCACCACCAGGCACGCCTTTTGACAGCGTCCACGACGTGGCAGCTTTCGAAGTAATCACTGCACGGATTAGGGATTTCGGGGATGTTTTCCATGAAAATAAATAACCTCGCCGGATACTTGTCAACGCGATTTCATCATGTCAGAACCTGGGCTATTGAGAACACGAGCGTGGGCAGGTTGGAGACTTGTTGAGAAGCAGAAAACCAGAGCGATGGCCCGGGGCTTCGGTGCGAGCTACAGCCGGGCGGTCTCCCCGGACCCCAAACCAAAGCCGTGCCGGCGTCCTCCGCGGCAGGGCCATGCGCCAGTCCCTCCGTGACGACACCACATCGCGGACCTCCCTCGGCGGCGGGGCGAAACGACCAGGGCGTGACACGGGCCCCGCAGCGACCTCCCGCGCTCGCCCCACACTCACCTTAGAGGAAGAACCCGTGGATGGGTACGGGCGCGGCCATGACAGTTTCCGCGAGCTTTTCCAAGTATCGCGAGACTGTACGGTATTTCATACAGACCAAAAAGCATCAGCTCGCGGGGCCCTTCGAAGAACGCTAAGAGAGAAAGGCCTCGTCGTGGAAAAATGGCTAGTTTTCCTGAGCGCCGGAATGAAACTGGAGACAGAGAAACCATAGGCTTAAAAAAAAGAGGCGATGTATCATCTAGTCGTGTGCCGAAACGTAATCCTTCCGAGTCGTGAATTCGAGACCTTAACCCCTCCCTCAGTATCCCATCATCGTCGAACGTCAAGCGCCGGCAGCAGTCAGAGTGCGCCTGCGCGAGCTGGGCTGCGTAGTTGCTAGGAAACCGCGACGCCGCCGGCGCGGATCGTGGTCTTCTCAGACCATGGCCAAGTTCGTGATCGCGGGTGAGTGACCCACACGTCTGCTCACAGGCCGCAGATCGAGCATGATTCCACCAACTGCTCACTGCCAAAGGACTCTTGTCAGCGGTCACCTTAATTGGCTTCCATTCTAGCAATTACCTCAGATTTTCCCCGTGCATTTATTCACCAACACGAATTGTACAGTGACAGAGTGGCAAGGACTTCTGGACACTGGTGGATACAACAGGGGAGGGGGGGATAGCATCTCTCCCCTTAGGGGTTTTCATTTTCTGGGAGTAGTGAACCATAAAGAAGTGCCTTTTTATTTGTTTTGTTTTTTGGCCGGTCCTGGAGCTTGAACTCAGGGCCTGGGCTCTACTCTGTGCCCAAGGCTAGCGCTCCACCACTTGAGCCGCAAGCCACTTCCAGCTTTTTTTTTCTGAGTAGTTCATTGGAGATAATTGTCTCACGGACTTTCCTGCCCGGGCTGGCTTCAAACTGTCATCCTCAGATCTCAGCCCCCTGAGTAGCTAGGATTACAGGCATGAGCCACACCGGCACTGGGCTGCTTCGAAATAATTGTTATCTCACCTTCCCTCATCCACTCAGTGAGACATTCCATTCTACAGATTCTGTGCTTTAATTCCTCTCCAGAATACTTCTCTCCATTTCCATTGCCCTTTACACTAGAGCAGATTTCCACCAACCTTTTCTTGTACACCTGCCTACTCTCTTGGAAGTCAGTCTTTCTCTCCATACTGCAGCTATAACACTCAAGTAAAATACAAATTTGATTGTTTCCATATTGTATTATTCTGATCTCCTGTGCATTTTCACCAACATTATAATCAGAAGTTTATGTGATGGCAATTTCTACCATCATTTTATGTTATACAAATCTAACCATGGAAAACTCCATAATTTCATGGCAAAAAAGTTATACCTAGGTGATAATTTCTGTGTTGAAAGAAAACATGGCTAATTTGAACTTTCTTAGGTAAAGCGGATTGTCCGTTTTATGCCAAAGCAGAACTTCTGGCAGACTATTTACAAAAGAATCTTCCTGATTTCCGAATATTTAAAATCACACAGCACCCTGATGTTTGGGAGGTAAGAAATGTTTACAATTTGTTAAACACACACATACATATTGATTTTTTATTTAAAAATTAGTATCATTAAAAATTAGTGTGTCATATTGGCTTTTAGTAATAAATGTTCGTGTATGAATGCTTATTTCAAGATTAGTAAAAGTAGTTTAGTCTCAAGACCTTATTCTTTTTAATATCTAATAGTATGAAGGATACTCTAGCTGATAAGTGGAGTAAAGTTTGGTGATTCCACAACCAACAAGAATCCAGATGTATTATACCACACTCATTAACTTTTCATTCTCCTTCATATGGATTTCTAGTTATATGAGGGCTTGTTGCATTGAAAGAGTCATCTTTATGATTGTGTTGCACCAGAAACAGCTTCAAAATGGAAACAAAAAGTGTTCTTGACATTGACAACCTGAGAAGGATAGAGGACACCAGTACTTGGTTAAGGGGAGTAGGTGAACTACCACGCAGCCTCTGAGGCTCATAGGATCCTACAAGGAACTCATGCTGGTATAACTTTTCAGAGACATCCCAAGTCGAGGCAGGCTTTTTTCACTTCTATACCAACCTGTCATCAGATGTTGGCTTTTACAGGGAAAATAGTTTAACTCTTCAGCTGAGATCACTCATGGAGCTGGCAGTATACCATCAGCCTCCAATACAGAAGGTGGATAAGGGCATGAGTTCCTTGGTTATTAAGAAGGGATGTAGACTATACATGACAGCATCCACTACAAACTCTCAGCTGTACCTGTAGGTCCACATGTACCAAATAAGTTGTCACTGTCTAGTAACAGCTCCTCTGTCAGTTGCAATTGATATCCTTCCCTTGGGAAACTTTACAAGAGGAAGGTTAGTAAAATAAAATATATTCCCCATGGCATGTAGTTTCAAGGCCAAATTGACACTCAACACTTCTTTTCTGTTCTATCCACTGTAGGTTACTCAGGTCTGTGTCCTTAAAGGCTCTGAGCCATAGTCACTCTTCAGGATTTGACTGCCGCATTTGTCTATTTTTTTGTCAAGTGTGAGCAGAGCAATACTAAGGGTAGCTGATTGATAAGCCAGATGCTGCTTTTTTCTGTTTTTCTTTTCTTCAAAGAGTTATACAAAGGACTTTCAATTCATCCTGTCAGTTTATGAGTACACATGTCTTAATCAGTGTCACACCTTCCATTATATTCTTCAGCACCCATGCTAAGTACCTTCCTCTGATCAGTGGAACCAGTTACCCTTTCCAGAAAGGCAACTCCAGTCTCTGCCTGCTGGTCTCTTGTCATAACATCTCACTGTGTGAATTATGGACAGCAAAGCCTAAAGTGTAGTGGGACTCTTCCTTTGTCCTTATTATAGTTACTTCCCCTTTGGGATTTAGGAGTACAAATTCCTTACATGGGTCACTGGGAATGATGTTAAACAGTGTCCCTTTTCATTTTAATTTTTTTTTTTTTTGCCAGTCCTGGGCCTTGGACTCAGGGCCCGAACACTGTCCCTGGCTTCTTCCCGCTCAAGGCTAGCACTCTGCCACTTGAGCCACAGCGCTGCTTCTGGCCGTTTTCTGTATATGTGGTGCTGGGGAATCGAACCTAGGGCCTCGTGTATCCGAGGCAGGCACTCTTGCCACTAGGCTATATCCCCAGCCCTCATTTTAATTCTTATTCCCTGAATTCAGTCATCCTATGTTTTAGGCCAAAACACTACATTGATGTATGTGTGTCTGTTTGTGTGTGTCTCTGTGTGTGTGACATCCTGAAGGAGCTGTCCATTCTTGCAAGGGATATGTCCCTTGTCTTGGGTGGCCCATGTCTTGGGTGGCCCTTTTGCCCCTCTATCAGGCTGGGTGGTACAATAGGAGCAATAGATCTCATAATAGGCCCGATTCTGTTTGCAGCATCTTTTTTTTTTTTTTTGCTATAAAATGCGTCTCTTGGTTTAAAATTGAGTTATATAGGACCTAGTATTTGTGTGCTAGATGGCTTGTAAGTGCTTAGCCAAGGGTGCTAGTCCAAAGATCTATGAGCAGGAAGATAGTTCTTTACCCACAACATATGTTGATACAAATTTAGAAAAAATCATTGTGCTCTGCAGGCTAGGAGTCTAATATAATCATCTCAAAGAGTCTTAACTGGTATCCTCAAATGATAGCACCATTTCTAGGGGCCCATGTTGGTTTATCTTGCTGGGTCATTGACCATTCAGCAGGAATGATAACTAGGTAAGCTTTAGTGCCTGGCAACCATTCCCTTTGTGCTGCTTCCATAACCTCTATCTCATTTGTGAGACCATTCTGCCTGCTGGATTGGTTAGAATACCTTTCACAACAGATGCTCTCTGGGGGGTTCTGCCCCCTCCCAGCCTCTATTATATCCAGAGTTTATCAAGAATGGATGCACTGAGCTTCCCATGTCACGAGGCACCTCTCTCTGGTACATTCCACATAAGTTGATGCATGCAGTGCCATCAGGGCCCTTTCAGAGAACTCGACTACCTAGAAAGGTTTCCAGATTCCCACAGTACCAAGTCCAGTAGCCTCTTGAACCCCTTCTTCCACTCTCTTCCATGGCAGTTTTGGAATTTTAGTTGTATTATAGTCTGAGTCATGACTTTCTCCAAGCCTCCAAGAGACAGTCTAGCAACATGCTATCACTGTCTCCTGAGTTCCCTGCCGGCGTATGCACTCCTGAATTGCAGAAGAGGCACTCACATGGGGGACTTCTCGCTGGTCCAATTTTATGTTCCACTCTTGACACAACACACCAGTCCTATTTATATTCTCTCAGCTGCTGTTGAGACATCAATATATTCTGCTTGGTCCTGATGGGATTTTTTTTTTTTTTGCCAGTCCTGGGCCTTGAACTCAGGGCCTGAGCACTGTCCCTGGCTTCTTTTTTTGCTCAACACTAGCACTCTGCCACTTGAGCCACAGCACCACTTCTGGCCGTTTTCTATATATGTGGTGCTGGGGAATCAAACCCAGGGCTTCATGTATATGATGCAAGCACTTTTGCCACTAGGCCATATTCCCAGGCCCTGATGGTCTTTTGAGATAGAACTTTTCTGCTTAGGCCCAACCTGTCATTGGTTGAGCCATGACTAGAGGTCCATGATAAATCCTCATGGTGTTTGTTTTCAGCTTGGATATATCTAGAGAGATCTTCAATGTAAGTAAGAGAAATTAATTCCCAAGACATTAATTAGAAGGTAGCCTCATTAGGGATTTCTCCAATAATGACTTGGGCTTTAATACTGCTACTCTGTTCTTCACAGATAAGAATGTTGCTCCTTGTCTCCCCATCAGATCTTATCACTGGAATGTCTGGTATCCCCAAACTTGATAACAATAATTTAAATTCTTTTCTGATAAATATAATCAGAAATCCACAAATGACTTTTTAGCTCATTAATTCAGTCTTAAGCACATAAACCATGTCCACAAATTTGAAAGGCAGTATCAATCTTTATGTGGCCCTAAAACTGGAAATATTTCATGTACAGGAAAAAAAAAAACAGCCTCTAAAAAATCAATCAAATAAGAGCATCTAGTCTCTCTTAAGTTAAACACATCTCAGATCTCGTCAGCAGAAAGCATACCATTATTAGGTCAATAAACCTTTCTTAGTTAGTAATTTGCTACTGAAACCATCAATCTTCTATGTTCACATTTTTCCTGTTTAAAGATGCCTAAATTGTACTATGTACGCATAGTGGCATTAAAACAAGCTGATAGCTTAGTGTTAAATTCTAGAGTATTGAATTCTCAGGCAGGTTTAATATATGTCTTTTCTTGGGGTGTCATTCAATAGGAGTGGCTGAAAGGAGTGTGTGAAAAGAATAAATGGAATCACAAAAGGTCTCCAATCATCTGGAGAGAAATGATCGATCGTGGAGGAAAGGGTCTGCTCCTGGGTGGACATAACGAGTTCTTAGAGTATGCTCAGGTATGTAAGGTAAACGGATTTATGTTTTAAACGTTATTCTCTTCCATGATTTCATATTTCAAATGTCTTGCTTTCTGAGACATTCTCTCCTCTATTTTTCCAGCCTACTTAGGCAAAAATTTTTCCCTACTAGCCATTATTGAGTATTGATCCCTTTTCTAAGATTGACT
Organism: Perognathus longimembris pacificus; assembly: GCF_023159225.1. Lineage (NCBI taxonomy): Eukaryota > Metazoa > Chordata > Mammalia > Rodentia > Heteromyidae > Perognathus > Perognathus longimembris. The sequence goes on from NC_063164.1 coordinate 24,529,844, forward strand.
TTTGCTTCTCCAATATTTAGCTGTATTATGGTGTCACCTCTAGTATGACAACTCAGATGATGATGGTAATTGCTCAAGAGAATCTGGAAACACACATAGGAAAAGAACTGGAGAAAGAAGCCCTGAGCGATCTTATCAACCCCTTGCAGGTCTGGATCACCAGGTGCGAGAGTCAGACCCTAGGATTTTGTTTATTAGATTGGCTGTTAATTTTTTTTGAAAGAAACATAAGATGGGATTCATTCCATGGTTGAAGAAGGGCTATCAAGTTTGTGTGTGTATGCATATATGTATAACCTCTTATATAACCCCACGTAGGAGTTTTATATACACACACAATCTGAAAGCATATTTATTGTGTGGCAGTTTTATTGAGTTCTATCCTTGTCCCTTGCCTTGTTTGACCATTGCCCTCAGGCTCCTCCCACTTTCTAATTCACCTTGGATCTTCTCCCTGTGTTCACTCACTCTCTAACCCCACTCCCCTCACCCTGCTCCTGATCTTCCTTCTTTAGAATCTGCCCTTCAGTTCTCCCAGAGTGGAGCATGTACAGCCATTGTTGTTACTTTCTCTCCTATTTCTGCACTCATTCTTTCTCTTTCTCTCCCTCTTTTTCACTTCCATTCTCTGTCCCCTTACTCTGTCTCTTACACTGTCCAGGCTGTGTGTGTATATTCTAATCTGGACACTTGTTTTATGAAGTATTTGCTATTTTGCAACATTAAAAATACAAAAAACAATAGATAATTATATAGTAAACATCCACGACTCTTTCGCCAGATTTTGTAAATACCGTATCATCGAAGAATTCAAAAAACTATGCAAATTCCCACCGTGCCCTTCCCCAAGCCCATAGCAATCTCAGAAATTCTCTGCTATGTTTCCCAATTCCCTACTGTTGATTTTATCACAGAAACAGACAAGCAAATTCCTGCATGAGGTTGCAAATACATCATGCACAACCAGTGCGCATGCTAACCATGTTTGTGAGAGCTTTTGTTTGTGAATATTTAGAAAAGATAGTCTATTCCAAAAACTGTTATTCCTTGGTACACGAGGGTGTAAGAGAGCTTTAGGAAATGAAACCTATGTCCTGTTCAAGAGGAAATGTAGGCATGAAATTAGAATGATGTGATGAAATCTTGCTCTCTATACATAAGGAATTCTACTTTGTTGGAATATAACACACAGTGCATTTCTTAGTTTGAGATTGTTTTCAGATGTCCAACACGGGGGTCAGCAGTGAGAGTTTCTTGTTATTGCTGTTCTGCTTCCCATTGCTACACTTTAAAATATCTGTGAGTACCTTCGCCCCTCACCTTGGTGCCTTACTGGGGACTTCATTCAACTCCTTGCCCTCCTGCTCAGCTTTTGAGTCAGGGCTGGCTGCCACATCCATGTCTCCATCCAGTTTTTTGCTAGTTCATTGAAGACAGATGTCTCAGGAATTTGTCTCACTAGACTGGTTTTCAACTAGATCTTTGGATCTCAGCCTCTCTGAGTAGCTAGGATTAACAGGCATGAGCTGCTGGCCCCACCTGGGTGAATTCTTATGTAAACTATTAAAACAGCCTATTCACTTACACATAAAAATACTTAAGAACAAACATTTGACTGTTTTTCTAACCACTTGCAACTCAACTTTGCATTTTTATCAGTGCATCCTCCCCGGCTAGCTACAGCCTGATTCCCATACTGATCAGCGGTGAAGTGTTTGGCAAGAACACCGAAATCAGCCTTACTCTATTTGACCAGCCGAAGGTGGAAAATTATCTCAAAGTCATGGTGATGGAGACCCAGGACATGGCATCTCAGATCCTCCTCAGAACCTCCTATTGCACCAAGATAGAAGAGGCCTTCCGCCAAGCGCAGGTCATCATCATGCTGGATGAGAACACCGAGAAGGAGGTGACCAGCCTGGAAGACTGCCTGAGGAGCAAGGTGTCCCTGTGTCGCCTCTACGCATACCACATAGAGAAAAATGCTCAGGAATCTGTCAGGGTCATTGTGGGAGGAAAAAACTTTGTGAATCTGAAAACGATTTTGCTTATGCAGTTTGCCCCAACCATCGCACACAACATTGTCGCCGTGGCCATGGGTGTGGAAGGCCAAGCCAGAGCCATGGTGGCCAGAAAGCTGAAAACAACCTCCTCATGTGAGTGGACTGCTAGTGTTGTTGTGGTTGTTTTTTCAAACATGATTTCAAGCTGTCAGGATGAAGGCTCGAGGCCTCTGGGATCATCCCAGATATGTGGCACAGAAGTGGAAGCAGACGGAAAGAACACCATTATTATTTGATTACAGTAGTCCACCCACATTCAGAGGCCCTCTCTCAAACATCCCAAGGCCCTTCACTGGACCTGGGAAACTACCTGCACTACACCCCCTACTTGCCTTGTTTCTGCCTTTCTATTTGTACCGTGATAAGGGTTATTAGTAGAAAGCATAAGAGATTAAGGATAAGAACAAATAATAAACTAGCAAAACAGTTATAGCAATGTGTGGTGATAGAAGTTACCCCAGACCTATGAATGTCTACTTCCAGAATTTTTCATTTAGTATTCTCACACTGTGGTTAACTCAGGATGATTTGAAACCATGAAAGTGACAATTTGGAATAAGGGGACACTATTGTACTGTGCACATTTTTGTTCCTGATTTTACAACTGACTTTGTCTATCATTATAAGTATCAACTGACAACGTGATTAGAAGCACTACTACTGGAGCCTTTTACTTTAGTTTTTCAGATAGGGTCTCATGCTTTTGCCCAGGCTGACTTCAAACGGAGCTCTTCCTATCTCTGTCTCCCAAGTAACTGGGTACCTCCAAAACCTTTTTGATGTAGTAGGATCTATATTAGCCAAGTCATAATATAAAATCTAGCCATGATACATTTTCCCATAATATCAGTCAATTAAAGTAACAAGGATTGTCTAAAAGAATAGAATTCTATTAGGGTTGTGGCTCAGTGGTAGAGCATCTGCCTACCAAGTTCAAGTCCCTCAGTAAAACCCAAAAGCAATACCAAGAGAGAAGGAGAAAATAAGGATATATTAAAACAGTTCTGCTCCACTTGCCATCCGTGTGTCCCTAAATTTCTGTGCTGAGATGTCTGTCAATAGTCAACAGCACCTTCCTCCTACAATTGAGGAGATTCAGTGAGGTAATAGAAAAGGTCCTGGTCATTGGTCACCTTTGCAAAGATGTTAAACTTACTGATAAGTTTATGATATCTAACCAGTTTCTGCTCCTATAAACATTGAAGCAGTAAGCATCAGAATCATGTGATAATGAGACTGGATCAGCAAAAGGATCACATTTGACACATTTTAACTCTCTGCTGCTTGATGGGACAGGTACACAGCACCCTGAGAATGGAAGGAAGTAAAGGAGCTTTCTCAAATAATTGAGAAGATAGTTGTGAACTGTGACCCTAGCGTGCTCCGAATCTGGGCAGTAAGAGACTTCAGTGAGCCTCAACAGCATAGCCAGTATCAGCTGTGTTCAAAGCTACTTTTCTTTTGGTGTTCTTGCATGCATGCCTATGGTGTCCTACTCCTACTGACAGTACAAAACGCAAAATTAATGTGAAGATTATTCAAGAGAAAATGAGACATTTTGTGTGTGTATGTTTGGTTTTTTTGCTTGAACTCAGGGCTTTTCTGCTCAAGGTTAGGGCTCTACCACTGGAGCCACAGCTCCACTTCGGGCTTTTTTGGGTAGTTTTAATTAGAGATAAGATTCTTACAAACTTGCCTTACCAGGCTGGCTTTAAACAACAATCCTGAGATCTCAGCCTCTTGAGTAGCTAGAATTACAGGCATGAGGTACCAATGCCCAACCCTTTTCTTTTTTCTTGTTCATTTTTTTTTAATATATTATCCTCCTTCTACCAGGTTGATACCAACTATTATGTGTATCAGGCTGTGGGTACATACCTCATCCCTTGGCCAGCAATACTCCATGCCATGAGGCAACCTACTCAGAGATACAAGTGAAGGTGGGATCAGAAATAACATGAGAAATACTGACTGTTTTGCTGATAAGGATTCTAGAACTTCCTAACTCTGAGATAAGTACTAGTATATGTGGCATTCCAGTTACTTCATGACAGACATTCTGTACCAATCCTTGTTACATGATTATTTCCCTGTGGAAAACTTCTTAAATTGCTTCTTAGGAGATTAACATATGACTAATATCATCTCAATGTTAATGCTAACTTCCTAAATTCTAATTATTATCAAAGCATGTGATCATTCTCTTCTCCAATTTTTTTTTTTTTTTACCAGATCCTGGCACTGGTGGCTCATGCCTGTGATCCTAGATGCACAGGAGGCTGAGATCTGAGGATCATGGTTCAAAGCCAGCCCAGGCAGAAAAGTCCATGAGACTCTTATCTCCAATTAACCACCAGAAAACTAAAAGTGGCACCATGGCTCAAATTGATAGAATGCTAGCCTTGAACTGAATCGCTCAGAGACAGCACCCGGGACCAGAGTTCAAGCCCCATGGCTGAAAATAAAAAATTAAAGAAACCATTTTATTAGTAAATATTAGTTGTATATTGTGAGGAGTTCTTGTGACATCTCCAAACATACATAAAGTGTACCCTGATCAAACTCTGCCCATTGATATATTTTCATATATACAATATAAAAACCTTCAACTATATTGACCCTCTATAATGGTCCTCCACAATCTTACTGGTACCTATCCCCAACAGAGCCTGTTTTACATTCCTGTCATACATTATTTTTCCTTTTTGTCCTTCGAGCCGGTACTGGGACTTTAAGTCGGGGCCTTGAGCTCACCTGCCTTGTTTAAGCCACACTGGTAATGTAGTATAACTACATGCCACTACATAGTTGTGATTTCTTCTTGCATACCCTCCAGTCTCATAATGTTGTGGGTTTGGGGCTTATTGGTTTTCTTCTATACCTTCTACCTGGAATTGGCTCCCACATAGAATAGAATCACTCTCACTTTTTGTCAGAAGTGAAATGTACCTACAGAGTTAAACCACTGGCCTGAATTTCTCTTTCAGCGATTTCATTCTAGAAACAAGGGTATCTTGTCAAAGTTAAAGTAGCTTTAAAAGTTCTCTCTCTCTCTCTCTCTTTCAATGTAATGCAGAGTCATGGTTAGAAGACTAATTCTAATGATACAGTTTTTAATAGTGGTTTCTTTCAGGGAATATTTCAATCTTTTCTGAAATTGTGCATGTACCTATCTCATTGTATTATTTGAGGATTACCAGACCGTCGTGGTCATTGAGCTGCTCCATATCTTTTACACAGTTTTAAAGGTCATAAACTTCACCTCATTGTATACCAAATAGAAATAAACATACAAACAAAAATATACCAGTTAATTTTATATTAATTATAAAAACATGTTGTTATAATCTCTTTTTATTTCTACTTTTTTATAGGCATCAAAGATGTGATCATTTGGGGCAACATCAGCGGGAATAACTATGTGGATCTGAGGAAAGCGAGGGTTTATGGATATGATAGTGCAATTTGGGGGCCTCCTAATTATTCTCGCCCTGTTTTAAGCTTGCTTTTTGACAGGTACCGTATATTTCTGAGTGAAGTACACTAACAAAAGTTACATAAATGTAGAATAGTTGTTAGCATCTTTTTAATTATCTTCCAGCCATTTATACACAAATTATTTGTACTGGCTACCTTCATACTTATTCTACAAGTAGTAACTAGTGGATTTACAACCCCAATTTCATTTATGTTGAAAGTATGGATTTTGATATTTCAAATCATTATTAAGGTAGTTCACATATTCTATTAATACAAGCATGCATAAAGTAACTTTTAAACTCTAAAGCCAGGTATGTAGCCCAGTGAGTTCCAAAAAGAAGAATTAAGATGATAAGCTGGCCAGGCAAAGTGGGGTGCTGTGTTCCCCTGAGAGGCACAACTAAGAGGTACTTGGATCACTGTACTAAGGAGCAAGCCACTTGGGACAGAATTCTCATTTAGCCTCATACTAGCCATGTTGTTTTAGAGATATTCTATAAACCCTCTGATATGGATTTTCCATCAGCAGTATGAAAATGATAATATAGCATGACCCACACAGGATCATTGGGAAGATGAAATGGATTCATCCAGTTAATTCTAGTGAACACTCACACCAGGACACAGCACAAGAGAAACCTGCAGGAGTATCTTTAATGAATTTTTTTTCTCAACAGCAGAAATTTCCCACTCTTAGCATTTCCTTTGTTTTGCTGTTTACTCACCTTTCCTCCTCAGCCCATAGGAACCTCATCCATGCCCAAGAATGATGAGTCCCAGGTTCAGCCTGCTGCAGCCAGATGCCTCTGCGTTTGCTAACTGGCCAGGGCCAGTGTTAGATGGATCTATGCCGTAGGCTAACCCACAGCAGGAGTAGCCCTTAATACTTGCACTCGTTCAGCTGGACTGTTTCATAGTTTAGACTGTGGGCCATAAAACCATGATTACTCCTCTAAATCTCAGTGTGAATGATTCAATGATTTATTTTTTTCAATGATTTATTTTTTAAAAATTGATTCTAAATGAAGGGCATCACTAGTTTTAAGAAGGTATCTTCATAGAATACATTCTTTGTAATCAAAGTAATTGTTGCCAAAGTATTTGGTCACTTTTCTGTGTACCATGTTCAGTTTGACATCTGGGGGTACCTTTCTGCTACATTGCATCCTCTCCCCAGTGATTGTTTAAGGAACCATGAGGTCATATTTCCATTTTGGTTATGGATGCAGTTACGTTTACTGATATCCAACAACACAAGGCATTTCCCTTTTCATTTCCATTCTTCCCTCCTGATGAAATTGTGTCTCTTTCTTGCAGAGAATGGATACAGAAAGAATTTGTGATGACTCTTAAAAACATGACAGCCACAGGAAAACTATTTGGAGGCATTTTGGCTGCACATAGCATCACCACTACTTTGAAATACTGGTACCATGGCTCACCACCTGGGGAGATTGTGTCCTTAGGAGTATTGAGTGAGGGTAAATCTAAACTTTTCATATCTTAATATTAAAAAAAACTCCTGTCCATGTCTTCTCATTGTCTATAAGCTGTCTGGATATTTAGAGTATAGGAAAATAAGTATTCATCCATCAGTTCATTCCATTATTACCTACCACTTTGGTAAAGGAAAAAAACACCTCAAGGATATCTCCCCAAATCTCTCAGATCAGAATCACTCTCCATCTCTCTTCTACAGTAACACAGTGCTTTGCCAACTATCAGAGAGCACATTGTAGTTGCCCTCATGGCTTTATATGTGTATATCCTTGTTATGGGTCTGTCTAGCCTCTCAAGGCAGCAGCTTTGTCCAGATCATCTGTCTACTCCTTCAGGAAAAAGCATTTTATAGGACATGCAGTGAATTTTGTACAATTGAACTTTAGCTCCGCATTACCACAGTGTGAATTCAAGTTAGTTTGTCACCTTTGTCAAGAAATGGGCATTTAAAACTCTGCCTTTATTTATAAAGAGAAAATTCAGTTACTCTGTGGAGGAATTTTATTAAAAATAAAGAATGCACCACTAGGAAGAAGGAGATAAATGATAGTTATCTGTCTCCCTAAAACCATACCCTTAGATAACATCCACACATTCTCTGCCCATAAGTTTAGTTATTCACAGATAAAACACATACAGAATGAACAAAGGACCTATGACCTAAGAAAAAGTCTTTTAGGCTCTGGTTCCTTGACTGTCCTCAGTATTTTTGCCCTGGTCACAGCATTTTTTGGTGTCTGAAATGGTGAGAACAGCTTTCTTATTTAATTGAGGTTCCAAAAAAGGGAAGGTGATTTTACCTGAATGGTGCTCAGTATTAGTCTTTTTATTCCTAGCATACCCGTGTGGAATTTGAAGCTGCAAGGAGATAATCAACTTTCTTGCCTGCTTTCTTTCCATTCCCAGTCCTGCATACCCAGGTATAATGGCTGCCATATGAGCTGCAAGAGTGGAAGGCTGATTGCACAAATGACTTAGGTTCGTGGGCTACAGAGAAAGTCATGAGAAGTTATGAGAAACAGACACCACAAGGAAAATAGACAAAGTTTGGAAAGGAAATACTGTGTTAACTCCTAGGTATGAGAGACGAGTAGAGAGAATTGTTAAAACTTGGACAAGTACTCAGCTAGTACTTCTCAAGTGAGTGCTTTGGTCTACCCTAAAGAGGAATTCCTAAAACTTAATTCTATCATTGCCACTAAAAATTGTGGACTATGCTGGGTGCCAGTGGCTCATATCTGTAATCTTAGGTACTCGGGAGACTGAGATCTGAGGATCGTGGTTCAAAGACAGCCCAGCTAGGAAAGTCTGTTAGACTCTTATATCCACTCAAAATAAAAAACCCACAAAACTAAAAATGGCACTATGGCTCAAGTGGAAGAGTGCTAACCTTGAGCAAAAGAAGTTAAGGGTCAGCACCCTGAGTTCAAGGCCCAGGACTCACATGCATGTGCATGCGCACGTGCACGCGTGTGCACGCGCACACACACACACACACACTTGTGTATTATGGCCAGGTACCAGTGGCTCACACCTGTAATCCTAGCTACTCATGTGTCTGAGATCTGAAGAGTGCAGTTAAAGCCAGCCTGGGCAGGAAAGTCTGAGACTCATATCTAACCAACCAGCAAAAAAGCAGAAAGTGGAGCTGTGATTCAATGATAGAATATCAGCTTTCAGTGAAAAAGCTAAGGGAGAATGTCCAAGGCTTGAGTTCAAGCCCCAGTACTGGTATACACACACACACACACACACACACACACACACACACACACACACACACACACACGTGTGCTATGTGTATCCTTTTCTGTAATTCTCAAAAGAGTGTGGTTTCCTCCGTGTCTTCGTTTTTGTTTTGCTTATGTATGCTCACTGCAGGCCAATTTGGTATTCCGGAAGGGATTGTCTTTTCTATGCCTGTGAAATTTGAGAATGGGACCTGGATGGTTCTTACTGATCTTGAAAACATTGAAATAAGTGGAAAAATAATGAACAACCTGACAAGTGATCTGTTTCAGGTAATGTCAGATTACATTCAAGGGAACTGACCTTGATAATAATCTTAAACTGAATCTATCCGACCAAGGTATGCATTGGTTTTCTATTTGTTTAATTTGTAACTTATTCCTAAAATTAATGAAGCAATAAAAATGTAATGGAATAAGATGAACATTGCTCATTGGGATTGTAATTTATGGCATATTAAAATATTTTTCTTTATTGAAAATCAAGAATTAAAGCACTATTCTATTGTGGAATAAGTTAGTGATTATTGCCATTTAATTATCTGATTATAAACTTTTTCAACAGGAGAAACTTGTTGCACTTGGAAACAACATAATTTTTCAGCCTTACAGATCAGGTAATGTCTTTAGATATTTTACTTCATTGAGCTACTATGAAGAGCATTAAATACTTGTTATAAATGAATCACTATTAATGTAGATACTCAAATCCATATTTCATTATTTTTCACTAAATTACTGACAAAAGAAACTACCAAATTCAGAATCTTTTGAAATGAAACACGGTAAAAATGTTAAAGAGATCACCTAAAACACCTACCTAAATTTTGTATAGAGAATATTTAATAGTTTTGTAGACCTACTATAATAAATTGCCATGAACTAGGCAGATTAAAACAGCAATGACCCAAGATAAATTGATTATATGTGCTAAGACCCTATTTTCAAATAAGTTCACAAGCACAGAAAACAGAGGTTAGGACTACAGAATATTTTTAGTAATATGATTTAACCTGTAACACCATATTTGTTGCAGAATATTTTTTTCCCTTGGCATTTTCTCTAACCTAATAAACTCATATGGAAGAGCTATATCTTTCTGTCCTTCCTTTGCCTTGAGGTAAATCCCATTTAAAATAGGCATGTCAAAGTAAATACATTCATTTATGCAAACAGGTTTAATCAAATGTCTTTTAGAACCCAACATTCCTTCCTTCCACTTATGTTTAAAGAGTGCTAACAATAAACAAGGGCTAGAAACTGGAAATACTTGGGTGTTAGTGACTCATCTATAACTGTAACCATGAAACGTGACAAAACAACTGAAGGGACGAAGAGTTTATTTTTATCATAGTGCAATTCATGGTGACTTGACCCCATGTGCTCCATCTGAACATCATGGTGGCTTGGCCCCCGCATGTTCCATCTGAACATTATGGTGGCTGGAGGCTGTAATGCGGGTGGTTCTTTACCTCATGGGTGTCAGACAGCAGAGAGAGAAGAAGGGATGAGGGTCACACCCAGCCTCCAAGGGCCACGCAACCTTCAGTGACCTACCTCCTCCAACCAAGACCCTGTGACTTAAAGTTTCCAAAACCTCTCCAAATAGTACCATCAGCTTGGAACCAAGCATACAACACATGAGCCTGTGGAGATATTTCATATTCAAACCATAGTGGTGAGTAAGACAGCTCTGATCTCTCTTTGGGAATCTGCAGTCCACCAAAGAACCATACATTATACAAATTATTGCTTTGTGGTGTATCTCCAGAATGCATATATAGGGTGCTGTGCCGTGAGGACATAGGCCTGGGGAAAGAAATGAAGAACTTGACGCAGAAAATCCTACATTAGCTTATTTGCAAAAACTTAAAAAAAAAAAACACCTCATGTATCATAAGCCTAAGAAGATGGAGCTAAGAGTCAAAGCTTTCATGAAGATGCTGAGGGTGATTGGAAGGCCTCTAAATGGAAAATGATCTGGTCAGGAGAAAGTGACAGAAAAATATGTGAGGGAGACAAGATGGGTCCCAGAAGTCTGATCAGTGGTACGATTAGTTTGGAAAATATACTGGAATAAGGCAAGGCTGTTTGCAAAAAGACTAGAATTGGAGGGGGGGTAGCATAATAACATGGGAAAGGGCTAATTACAATCAAGATTATGGGTAATAGAAATTTGGGAGACAAATAAGAAATGTAATTATCAAGACTTGATGATAGGGTGGCTCTGGGAACTCCAGAGGACTCAGGCTTCCTCTAGTTCAATTACTGATGGAAATTGAGTACATATACTGATAGAAAAAAAAATCACATAAACACACACACAGAGAAAAAGGAATAAGAATGTGTGTGTGTATGTGTGTGTTGTACACATACATGTGTAAAGGAAAGATGGATTTGGCTCCTTACTTTCTAATTCTGAAATACCTTTGGGGTGTCTGCAATGAAACTATTAGAGGACTGCATTTCTCAGAGCTCAGGACCAGCTGGACTAAGCTGCCAAATTGGGAGCTGTTGCCTTATAAATACCACAAGCTGTGAGACAGTCCTAGAACCTAACCTAGTGGTTATGTAGAACTAGGTCAGCTGACAGAGGAGCATGAGAGAGAGAGAGACAGAGACAGAGACAGAGAGAATGGGAGAGGGGAAAAGAGAGAGGATGAGACTCAAAAATCTAATTTCATGGGAGATCTAAAGGCAGAGAGTGTTTTAAGTGCAAGAGCTGGTCTATACTTTCAGATGCTCTGGATAAGTCAAATAAAATAACATCCCAAAGTATCAATGATACCCAGTGACAAGTCATTGTATGTTATGAATTAAATCAATATATGACATAAAAGTAATTTGTGACTTTGATAAGAGAGAATTTTGTAGAATGGAGAAAGAAGGCGTGAGACCAGAGTAGAAAGGAAGGATCCTAGACTTGGAAGCCACAGACTTACAGTGGAGCTTCTGTGTTCCATGTTCTATGCTGGATGCCAGGAGATCTATCAGAAGCTCCAGCATGATTTTAATATCATGGAAGGAGATGATAACCAGAGTGAAATGTGAGAAGAAAAGCTGGGTGATAAATGGGAGGATTGCTCTTTTGAAAGGTAGGAACGTAAAAAAGACAAAGATAAGAATAAACTTGGAGAGAACTACCCACCCATTGTATCTGGAAAACAGTCTGAGAAGAGAATGTCAGGAGGTAGAGAGGTAACTCTAAGGCTTGTTTGAACTAATGTAAGATTTTAGGCATAGGAGCAGACTCTAAGTTTAGAGTGATCATTCTGTAATCAGAAGAATGGATTGAAGGAGGAGATAGAAGAAGCAGGAAGAACAGTAAAGAATGACTAGAACATTAGCTAAACGGTAGCCAAGGAGATGTAGATATAGAAGAAGCTAGATTTGAAAGAGATACAATTTGCCAAACATGACCAATCTGAGAAAAAGGATGAGAGAGAACTCAAGAATGTACTTGATGTTTTTGCCTTTGAGACATGGTAGTATCATTTCATGAGGCAGAATTTCCACCAACAGGGGGTCATGACAGAGAGTATATAATTTACACTATTAATCTCAACCTTAAGGGGATAGTCAAGAACAGCTGGCTACCTCTACTGGCCTTATCATTTACTAAGTTTGGTGAGTCATGAAAGACAGGAAAGATGTGGTTAAGGTAAGGAATATACAGGAAGGAACAGACTTTCAGGAGTCCTTTAACTCAAAGTATCTGCATGGTGATGGATGCATATTTCTGAGTTTAGGAGTCATCAGCTAGTTCCTCTTAGAAGAGGTCCTGAGTGGCTAGGGATGGACGGCTTCTTCACCGTCTGCTCATTTGTACCATTTGGATTTGGTTCCACTCACATGATTAAATGTTTAAAAATATAAATACATAGCTATGTGGATGGTTAGTGTCCCATTAACATGAGGGATGGTAAAAATAGAAGAGTCAGAGAGGGTCCTCAAGACAGGAGCAGAACCCAAGGCCTGGAATGCACGATTGGCTTCTAACTGGAAGACTCTCCTGCTAAGGATAGAGGGCATGAGGACATGGTAAACATGCTCTGCTGCAGGATGAAGGAGTGCAAAATATTCATGTGTACTTCCACACTACACAATTAGAATAAAAAATAGCACTATCTTCTAATGCCAATGAAATTCTAAGGTTTCCCATGCTGATTTTATTTGGGATATCAAAAGAAAGGTCAAATGTTTTCTTTTTCTCCCATTTATGTTTGTCCTTTAGTGGCACTTTAAAAAGATGCTGAGATGATTTCCATTAGCACCATTGAATATAAGTATGGGAAATGAGTCCTGTTTTGTTCTTTTCCTTATCATTTGTGGAGGTAGGGCTCCAAGGCAAAGATGATGATGGCAATTGCAAGAACACAGATGAGGTCACACACCTTGGCCATTTGTATTGCATAAAGAGGGAAAAGTGAATAGAAATAAAATAAAGGAATCCAGCCAAGAGTGATACTGAAAGCCCCTGACCACCTGTGTGATGCAGAATGGAACTGTCTAAAACACTTGTGTTCAGAATGTACCTGCCAAAAAGCAACTGGCAGGAAATTGCTTCAGGCCAGAGATTTAGTGAGGTCAAATTACAGAGGGAGGAGCAGGGAGACCTTAAGGAAAATAAGGTGTGGACAGAGCATAGGTCAGGAATTCAGAGAATTTTCTGAATCACATCATCTAGATTGGGTCAAACAAAATGCAGTCCAGAAGCAGAATGAAATTGGCACCCATAATTAGATAGAAATCCAACAGGCAGTGGTTTATTATTATTATGACTACTGGTATCTTCAAATAACAGTATTAAGGGGAGGTTCCACTTAGCATGTCTGATTATATGTGCAATGCATATTGATCAGAGTCACCTCTTCTCTCATTCTTCCTTGGTTTTAAGGTGGACTCTTGTATTCTCAGAATGTAAAGGCCCTCTGGGTGGCCTTTTCCTACATTTGGGAGACTGGAATTGCGAAGTCATCTCACTGAAATGCACATCCAAACTCTATTCCTCAAATTGACTCCATCACTCACAGCTAGTCCCAAATTCACCATCTGTACTTGTACCAGAAGCTTGCTTTACTTGCAGATTTATTACCTGTGCTTTGGGCCAAAAATTGCCCCAAAATAAATAAATAAGTTTTAAAACTTTAAAGGAGAATCCAGAACAAAAATTTGTGAGTTTCCGCACACACAGTGGATTCAGGAAAGCTCTCCAACCCCGTCTTAGAGTCAGCTTTGTTTAAATCATTGTCTGACCTGCTGCGGGTTTCCCTGCCCTTAATCTTGTAAAAATATGCCTCCCTAAAAGCAAGCAGCATCCACAAACCAAGGTACATGTGAATGTGCTTAATCTAAGTGATAGAGTGAAAATTTTACATTGGTTGAAAAGAGTCAATGTTTTATTAGAAGTTGGGTAGCACTGTGGGAAAATGAATCAAGCATCCATAGTACAGTGTTGAACTCTGCACCCTGAGCATCTGAGGTATTTCCCTAACAGTAATCTCTTTGGACTCATATGCCTGGGGTTACCAAGGGCCTATTACACTATAGAGGGTTTTGTGACAATTACCTCTCTCTATGTTGGGTATTTATTAAGCTATGTTGCCTTTGGACCTTGCTCCAAAGAAAAACTCTGTCCCAGGGATTCTAAACTCACATCATCAAAAATAGAGTGTTGCACCCTCTTACAGTTTTGAGAGCTCTGCTTATGGTTAATGAAATAATTTTTGTATGAGATTTGCTTAGTCATTTTAATTAATCTAATACTTGGTTTTCTGACTTCTAGAATCTCAATTAATGAAAAAGTATGAAAGCTTGCCCTCTCCCACTCCAGAAGAAAAACAGCAAGAACAAATAGAAAGACCAAATCAGCTTACAAGACAAGGTACACTCAAGGGAAGAAATTGTCTTTTTTTTATAACAGCTAACTCTAAATTTTAATTAAATATTTAGATTAAATTGCCAGATATGCATTTAGAGTCCTCTGTCTCGTGGTTGATGTGAGAATACAGAGAGACATTAAGGAAGTGAAGGCTACATAAATTGTTGAAAGGAAAAGAGCCAAGAATCTGAAATGCCAAGACATACAAAGCCAGATCAAAATGAGGGAAAGCACATAATTCATAATCTAAAAACTTACAGGAAATATCCCTTTAAGGTATGAAGAGGAAAATTAAATCAGATTTCAAAAATGACTCATGAATAAAGGTTGGTTAAAAACAAATGGCCATTTATTCAGAAACGTTATTGGCTCAGTCATTCAAGATGAAAAGATTCTAAAAATTTACTATAGAACAATTTTCACATAGTTGGCAACCTTGTATTGTATCTTTATATATTTTAACAGGATAAGTTTCATGTTATATGCATTTGCTCAGTCAAAGAAGGAATGGAGGGAGAGAGGGAAGAAATAAGGGAGAAAGGGAGGAAAGGAAAGAAGGAAGGAAGACTTATTAAGTGCTAAGGATATTTAAAATTAAGCCAACCAAGGCTTCTACTCTTGAAAGTACTTAAAATTTAGCATTTGATATAGTAAAGCAAAGAAAAAAATTACACTACAGAGATATCTTAATTTGTTTGGGCTACCATAGCAAAATACCATAACTGAAGAGACTTATAAACAACTGAAAATTATTTCTCAATGTTTAAGGGGCTAGACAGTCCCAAATAAAGGCATTAGCAGATTCAGTGGGCTGTCAAGGCCTGTTTCCTTGTTCATAGATGGCATCTTCTCATAATGTCCTCATGCAGTGAGAAAGGACAAACACATTCCCTTGAGCCTGTTTTATAAGGGAGTAATCCCATTCAGAAGGGTCCCTCCCTCATGACCTGATCACCTCCCAACAGACTAACAATGAAGTGACATAGAATCACACTGGCATTGAAGTTTCAACATTTAAATTGGAGTGGGGGTAGGGCACAAACATTCAGACTCTATCAAAAAGGAAGTACTATCAAAGAAAGAGGCCCAGGGTGTACAAAGGACTGTGAGTGTAGAGATAGTTTATTGTCACAGTATTTTCAATAGCCAAATTATGGAATCTGCCTAGATGTCTACCAATAGATGAGTGGATAAGAAAAATGTGTATAATATATGCACAGCAAAGAAATTAATTATGTTGTTTGCAATGAAATAAGTAAAATAGGAGATGATTTGTGTTCATCAAAACAAGTTAGACTCAGAAAGACAAATACTGTGTATGAAAATGTGTGCAGAATCTAAAAGGACATAAACAAAATTGAAGGACCATTTACAGGCAGAGTCAGTGCAGAGAGGAAATGTTGGGGCAAATATGATCAAATTATATTGTAGACATGCATGAAAATATAGTAAAAACTCATCTAAAAATAAAAATACTATGTAAAAAAGGAGAGGGAAAGAGAAGAAAAGAAGGAAGGAAAGAAAGGAGGGGACGAGGGAAGGAGGGAGGGAAGGAAAGTGGAAGGAAAGGACATAGGCTCAGGGTATAAGAGGAGCATATAGGAGTCTCCTGCCATAGACTGAGTGGGTTAGGAAAGACTTTCCAGAAGAGTTGACATGAGACCTTATTCTAGAAAGATGAGCAGGAACCACTTATGTGATTCAGAGAAAAGGAAGGGCAAGGGTATGGCAAGGTGGAGGAAGGTGGTGAAAGGCTTTTCAGAGGCAAAAACATGGAGGAGGAGGCACTTGAGGTAATCAAGGCATTTCCAGAAATATAAGCCTGGGGCATTAAAAATTGCTTTCAGAAGACAGTAAGATCTGAGTTACAGTGTGTGGTTTGCCTGGTTGGGAATCAATATGGCCAGTGGGATGATGGGACAAAACAGGAAATAGATGGGGTCAGGATTGCACTGAGAAGATTGTCTTTGCCTCTGAAAGAGGACTATTTCTCAGCTCAAATTACTGTCCAAAAGAGCACTGTCGACTTAGCTCCTGCTCTAGCAGATCTCTATTCAGAGGTTCAGTCAGCAACACCATGTCTCTAGGTGTCTAAGTAGTAGAAAATGTCAGAAAAAATCAGACTATGACACTGGTTTCAGCTGGTAGAAGTGGTTCCTGCTTGTCAGATGAATCTTAAAATCAAATATAAAGGCTAAGCACCAGTGGCTCATGCCTGCCTGTAATCCTAGCTACTCAGGAGACTGAGATCCCAAGGATCTCAATTTGAAGTCAGTCTAGGCAGAAAAGATGCATGAGACTCCATCTCTGAAATAACTAGCAAAAGGCTGGGGTGAAGGCTTGGCTCTGGTGATAGAGCAAAAGCGGGACAAATCCCTGAGTTCCATCCTTGGTATGGGGGAGAGAGAGAGAGAGAGGGAGAGAGGGAGAGAGGGAGAGAGGAGAGAGAGAAGAGCGAGAAGAGAAAGGGGAAGGGAGGGAGGGAGAGAAAGAGGAGAGGGGAAGGGAAGGAAGGAGGGAGGGAGAGAAGGAAGGAGGAAGGGAGGGAGGAAGGAAGGAAGATAAAGGGGAGAAGAGAGAAAGGGGAGGGTAAAGGAGGGAAGAGGGAAGGAAGAGGCAGGAAGGGAAGAAAAGGAAAAAGGGAAGGACAGGGAGGGAGATAGGAGGGAGGGAAAGAAAAAGGGAGGGCAAAGGGGAAAGAGGAGAAAGAGGGACAGGCAGGCAGATATTAACCATATGTGAGTGTGAATTTATGTGTGTAGGGGTGTATATATATACATATGTATGTCGTGTGTATGTGTGTGTGTGTGTGTGTGTGGTTAATGAGATCGTTAGTCACTAACATTTTACCATTGGACTAGAGTGAGAATAGAATAGAAAGAAAAAGGCAAATAAAAAAGATTTTTTTAATTATCTTAAGTAGTTGTTCAAAAGTTTCAATTAAATATGTCATTTGATAGGGGCTAGGGATATGGCCTAGTGGCAAGAGTGCTTGCCTTGTATACATGAGGCCCTGGGTTCAATTCCCCAGCACCACATATATAGAAAACAGCCAGAAGTGGTGCTGGGCTCAAGTGGCAGAGTGCTAGCCTTGAGCAAAAAGAAGCCAGGGAAAGTGCTCAGGCCCTGAGTCCAAGCCCCAGGACTGGCCAAAAGAAAAAAGAAAAAAAAAAACATGTCATTTGATGAGTACAAAGCAAAAGAAACACATTTTTATTAATTATTGACAAGAAGAGATTGTAAAATGGTATTCTTGTACTTTTTTGCTTGATTCACGTGAACATTAAAGCCTGTCCTGAGACTGTGTTTTTTTACTGATGAATCTGCACAAAGACCCTATATTTGAAAAAAAATACTGACTTACAATGTGTCACAGATGGTTGGTTATATTCTAACCCAACACATTTTCCTCAACTTTAGTTTCAGATACTAAAGAAAGCATATACTATGATCTCACAGATGAAGAAAAAGAACAAAATTTTTCAGACGGTAAGTCAATGGCACCCTAATGGAGCTCTCTGAAGGACACGTGGCCATGGCTCACTTGGCCCGTGTGGGTCAGCTTAAGAGGCGGTGATCTGAAGAACTTAGCAGCCAAAGTAATGTTTAAGTCAATGTTTCTTTTCTTACACTCTACAAGCACTTTGGAAGAGGAATAAAAAATACCCCCTCTTGGGGCTGGGGATGTGGCCTAGTGGCAAGAGCGCTTGCCTCGTATACTTGAAGCCCTGGGTTCGATTCCCCAGCACCACATATACAGAAAATGGCCAGAAGTGGCGCTGTGACTCAAGTGGCAGAGTGCTAGCCTTGAGCAAGAAGAAGCCAGGGACAGTGCTCAGGCCCTGAGTCCAAGGCCCAGGACTGGCAAAAAAAAAAAAAAAATACCCCCTCTTTTGTATATGAAACTGAAAGTTTGTCCCATTCAAACTTGTCCTGTTATGCCAAGTCGCAAAACGACCACCAAGAAGACCACCGAGACTCAGACGTTTCGAAATGCAAAAGCAAGGCAAAGCTTTATTCAAGTGGGCCGCAGCTCGAGCCTCGTCCTATACTCCAACACAGCGGAGGTTAGGAGGAAGCCCCGAGCTGCGATTTCACAGAGCTTATAAAGGCAAAAAACAAAGTTACAGCAATCAGGTGTTCAAGCAAGATTAGGACACGGGTGCAAATCTGATTGGCTCAGGGCTCGAGGCATTCTGGAGGCGGTTAGAGTTAAGCATTCCCAGTCCTTAGAGTTCTTGACCAGCTGGGCCCTAATAAGCTTGTCCTGGGTTTGCTCACAGGGCCTGCTCATCTCAGGTTTGCATGGTAAAGTGGGGCCTGACTTCAAAATGACTTTAGTCTGGCTCTTCATTTTCCCCCTTTTCTCTTTGGAACCTTGGGAGCCAATCATGGCTCCCTTCTGTCCATTTCAATGGCTTGCATGTCTAGGGGATGATATAGAGATAAGGCATGGGCCAATAGGGCCCAAAGTAGTAACAAAAAACAACTCTGGTCCCTTGGTTTTAAAGGGGGGCTGATGGGTGAAGATCATCCATCTTCTGTAGCTTCTTCAGGCTGACTGAGGGGGGTTGACTTTATCTAGCCAGGAACCTATAATCTTAGTCTACTTTACCAATGGACTGCAAGATTACTTCAAACTGGAAATTAACTTTCAGCTATACAGACTTCTTTTTGAGCTACAGCAGTGTAGCCTTTTACCATTAGCTGTATAGGGTTTAGGGTCCAAATGTCAGCAACAAAATAATACATAGAATGGTAAACTTCTCAGCTGTGCTCTAAGGGTCGGGTGGCTATATCCGTATTCCTGAGCAAGCCCAAAACTACCAATGCCTTCTTGCTTGCATGGGACTTTACAGGACTCCTGCTCGTTCAGGTTTGGGTTCGAGTGATCTGGCACATCCCAGTTGCCTGTGGCCAGATCACATAAGTCTACTACCAAGTCTGGCACCAAGTTCCTAAGGGGGCTTCCTTAGTTGCTAAAATAAGGGGTCACCCCACTTTGGAGTGAGCTGCTAAAATAGCATCAACATCAGCCGGGGTAGCAAGAAAAGAAGGCAAAATGAAAATTATAACAATATTCAGTCTAACTTTCTTTTCTTGAGGCGAAGGCAAAGTGGCTGAATCGGGTGCTTGGAGACCTCCCATGTTCCACCATGGTAGTCTTCATCCAGGGCAAAGGGGTCAGCTAGCCTGGCGTGGGACCAATGGACTCAAGTAGTGATGCCATCTACCTTGAGGGCGGTGGGAGTAGTCAGTAGCACCACGTAGGGTCCCTTCCACCATGGTTCTAAGGATTTGGGGTTATGCCTCCAGACGAACACCCAGTCCCCTAGTCTGAATAAATGGGGGGTAGGGACAGAAGTGGAATTATATAATGCCTTAAGTTGGGGCCACATACTCTTGTGTGCGAGCTGCAAATAATCAAGTTTACACAGAAATTCAGTATCATCCAAATCAGCAAGCAATTCAGTCTGAAGGTAGGGATAATGGGCGGGGGTACCCATACATTATTTCAAAAGGAGTAAAGCCAAGCTGATAGGGAGAATTTCTTACTCTAAGCAGAGCAAAAGGAAGGAGTGACACCCAGTCTGCGCCATTCTCTAAGGCCAATTTAGTTAAGGTCTCTTTTAGAGTCCCATTCATTCTCTCTACCTGTCCTGAACTCTGGGGTCTATAAGCACAATGCAATTTCCAATCCGTCCCCAGTGCAGCGGCTATTCCCTGACTTACTTTTGAGACGAAGGCCAGTCTGTTGTCCGACCCAATGGTGGATGGGAAGCCATACCTGGGTAGGATTTCTTCCAGGATCTTCTTAGCCACTATATTCGCTGTCTCATGCTTTGTTGGATAGGCTTCAACCCATCCTGAAAAGGTGTCTACAAAAACTAGCAAATACTTGTATCCAAATTTTCCAGGTTTAATTTCTGTGAAATCTACTTCCCAATACACGTCTGGCCTATCCCCACGGAGGCGAGCTCCTTTAGTAATTGGTTGATTGGGGGTGTTGGTGAGCTGACAGGCCTTACAATTTTTAACAATATTTTCAATAAGTTGATCTCCTTGTCTAATTTTCTCTTTGGAGTGTCGAAGCAAGTCCTGCATTCTTCAGGTTCCCATGTGAGAAGCTCAGTGGATTCTCTTAAGGATCCCCTTACCCAGCCCTTGTGGCAAGATAAGTTTCCCTTCACAAGTTTTCCACCAGTCATTGTTTCCTTCTCTGTCCAGGGGTTTGTGGGCCATGGGAATTTTCTTTATCCACTCCAAGTCTTCTTGGGAATACTGGGGCACAGGAGGCAAAGCTCGTGGCCCTGGGTCTACTAGAGTCAATACTTCTACTCTGGGCTGGAGGGCTGCTTCCTTGGCTGCCTGGTCAGCCACATTATTCCCTCTAGTCACTGAATCAGCTCCCTTTTGATGACCCAGACAGTGCATAATGGCAATTTTTTCTGGTTCCCATAGGGCCCAGATGAGGCTTTCTTTTTTTTCTTTTTTCTTTTTTTGGCCAGTCCTGGGCCTTGGACTCAGGGTCTGAGCACCCTCCCTGGCTTCTTCCCCCTCAAGGCTAGCACTCTGCACTCTGCGCCCCTTCTGGCCGTTTTCCGTATATGTGGCGCTGGGGAATTGAACACTCTTGCCACTCGGCCATATTCCCAGCCCCTGGATGAGGCTTTCTTGATTGCCTCAAAGGCTTTTTTCATCTGCTCAGTCCAATGAAACTCTGGGAGGTTTTTGGTGGCTTCATATAGAGGCTTGGCCATCTCAGCAACCCAGGTATCCACAGCCAGCAAAAGCCTGCTGTTCCCAGGAACTCCCTGACTGTCTGGCTGACTTAGGCACAGGGATTTTTAGCACAGTCTCTTTACGTGCATCCGACAACCAACGCTTGCCCTCTTTTAATATGAAGCCCAGATAGGTGACTTCAGGTTTACAAATTTGTGCCTTTTAACATTCTAGCTTGTAAAAGCTTTTTCCTGACTGGCTGGGGACCTAAAAAAATGCCTACATTACCTTTGCAGGCCTTTAACAGATCTGAATAAGGACACAATCTCAGGTCTACAAGCTTTCTTTCCTGAACAGGTGTACCAGCTCAAAATTCACTGCCAGTTAAGGCTTTGAGCACATGCAGAGGGTTGGGATCGTTAAACTATCCTCTCATTTGACAAATTTACCCTTACTACCCACTATCACAGATGACTGGCAAGTTCCTGCCCAGTAGACAGACATGGCATTAGAAAGGCATGCTTACGAACTATTCTTCTAGGACTTCCCAGCTTTGATTAACTTTTGAAAGGCCGAACAGGAGTGACTCTAGGATCTGACAACATCTCTACCAGCCAAGCAGTGGCTTACTGCCTCTGGATGCTCCATCTCTTTTGTCCCAGGAGTGACTTTTCACTGGACTTGAACTCAGGGCCTGAGTGCTGTCCCTCAGCTCTCCAGCTCAAGACTAGCACCCTACCACTTTGAGCCTTAAAGCAACTCACAACTCTGTTCACAGCACTTCTGCTGGCCAACTAGAGATGAAGACTCTCACAGGGACCTTTCTCTGCCCGGGCTGGCTTTGAACTGCAGATTTCATATCAATGAGTCTTACAAGAGGCCACTTTACTCCAATTGAAAGCAACAAGGTGGTCCACACAGAAGTAGGTTTTAAGCATGCTCTTACCTGGAACTTGTTAAGGGCCAATGTTAGATCTTGATGAACTTGTAGGAATCATCTGTCCTTCTCTGTGAGCCTGCTGGAAACTGTTACCAAAAACCTACAAACAAACTGGAATGGCAATTAAACATTTTGGTAGCCATAATTCTCCTTTTCTCACTTTGCAATAATCATTTAGGACAATTTTACTTCCAAATTTTTTATCTAGAAATGAATGTATTCTTGATTTCCAAAGCCTTTTTACTAACCTCTGCTTTAACACTAACACTTTAGCTTTTAGCTGCATTGGAAAAACTCTGAAGCTTACAGACGTTCTGAAACCAGGTGCCGCCCTTTGCCTCCGGGCTGCTTGTTTTAAAAGAGACTTTTTTTTTCAGTCCCAGTTACCACATGGCATGAAGACCTTTGAACGCAAATGACAATTTTTCCTTAATGCAAGAATTACAATTACAAAATTAGAAATACTTATCCATTTAGCTTTCCCATAAATTAGTGAGAAACGTTAGTCCATTTTGCTATTTCTTCCTACATACATAGAGTTAATGAGAGTTTACTTCTATCCCCATTAGTTTAATATATATCCTTTAAAATCCAAATTACAAAAATAGCATAGGAATCAAATCACATCAGATAAATAAACTTTTTAACCATTTAAAAAACTTTTTCAATTCTTAGTACCTCTCAAGGGGCAGTTTTAGAAATTCCAGTCAAGTCATTTTTACCACCAGGTTTCCAAAGTTCACCTGACAACAAAAGAGACAAAAGAAAGGCCTCCATTGGCCTGTCCTACCAAATGGCCTATCTCCAGCCTACTCCTCAGAGCTTGATGAACTGTCTTGGTGCCAGCTTGTCCTCTTCCACTATCAATGGATGCCCCCTTATGGCTGTCCCACCACGTGGATTCCCTCCAGGGCCTGTGCCACCAGGTGGGCTGGCTAAGCTGCACCTTTGCCACATCACCCCTCACTCCTGTGGATAGGCACACAGGCCCATCCCAGGTTTTTCCTGTCCTTTCCTATTGGTGTTTGACTGAGAAACCCAAGCATTTTTTTTAAACAGTGATAAACCTTTACATCCAAATTTCTGACACTTAGCTCTTTTTTTTAAACATTTTTTAAACTATAGTTCCTCTTTAAAACAATGCAATAATCCTTTAAAGCATTTGGTAATGCCCAAACTTGATGACCATTTGAATTTAAACTTAAACTCACTCAATTTTACATCATACTAACAGTCTTGAACATGTTCACGCTCACTTGCACACACACACACATACATATTTAAAAGATCTTAAAGCACGCAAAATAAACATCGGCCATACATTTCCAGTGGCAATAGGTATTTTTTTTGTCAATCTTACTCCTGCAACACCCAATTTTTAAGACAAAGCTTTTAACAAATGATTTTAGCATTCTCCAGCCTCATTTTCCAGGGCTTGATAGTCTTAGTAAAACATTTTAGCACACCAAATAATTTTCTGCTGAAGAAGGCTGGGTGGGGGGTCCCCCAGAGTTCTTTTTGTGGACACACACACTGATTGTGAGCTGTCGCCTGTACATCTTATGCAGGTTTGACACAGAAGAGACTGTCAGAATCACAAACAACACAGACAACAGCGCTGTGCAGTGGGGTCACTCCCTGACACCTGCAGGTGGATTGGGCTGCGCCCCCCCCCCCCCCCACCGCGTCCGCCCCTGTTGGCGGCTGCGGGTCAGGACTCAGGGCTGACACGTCCGTGTCCTGGGCTGCCGGCGCTGGCGAGTTGACTGGGCGGGACCCTCCGGAGCGGAGGGCACAGCTGAAACATTTTCCTCAGAGTCCTCCTCTTGTAGAGTTAACTGGGGTGGGGAGTATGGAGGGGGAAACATTTCCTCCTCCGTGTTTCCTCCCTGGAGGACAGGTGGGTACAATTTCTTCTCTTCCTTCTTGGTTTCTCTCATATCTGGATGGCCCAAACGAGAGGTGTAGATTAGGCATTGCAAAGTCCTGATCTTACCTATGTCAAAGCTCCCCTCAGGTGGCCAATTAGCTCCCTCAGAGGTGGGCCATTCTGACTTGCACAGGGTGATCCACTTTTCCTTCTTAAGGGCCACACCTTGGTTCTGAGCTATCTCCTTAACCTCCATCCAGTGAGCTAGGATCAAGTCTAGGGGGCTAGATGGAGGTTCCCAACATAGAAAGTTACCCATAGCTCTGATCAGATGTTCAGTCCAAAAGGCTACAAAAAACAAAACAATTAATACAAAAGGAGGAAAACAGACATGTCGGGCTTTCTATCTCCCGTGTAACCCCTTTCACCCTCACGCACGAGCTGCCTGACCTGCAGGTAGTAATGCTGGAGTGAGGGTTACGTGAAAGCCTCGAACCCATATGTGAACGCGAAGACGCCCTTCCTCCCCTTTGACTCACTAAGAACAAAGGCGCAAGACACGAGGGCTACTTTGGGGAAAGCTTCTTGGATTTCCGTTTAATAAAGGGAAGGGCAAATACATTTATAGCAGTAATGACGGTGGGAAGGGGAGGGACTTGGAGTGCCTAGCTAGGCATAGTGATTGGCTAATAAGCTACCCATCCAAGAGCGACACCCTAAGACCTCCTCCAAGGTTAATGTCATGTCCCATAGGGTTCCCCTCCCCCTGGGTTCGGCTGGCGCCATTATGATATCACATGTGGCCGAGGCAGAAGGCAGGGCTGGTTTGCTACCCCAGAAGGGGGTAGGAGTGGCTAACAGCCAAGCAGCCCCAGGGCTGGAGAAGAGGCAGGCCTCTCAGGACTGCCCCCTTAAAGGTACAGCCAGACCCCAACACACACAGGCCTGAGAAAAAGAAAAGCTACGAGTTGGAGATCTCCCAAGTTGGCCCACAACCTCCTGCAAGGGTGCAGAAGGAGTAGACCCAAGTTGGCCCACAACCTCCTGCAAGAGTGCAGAAGGAATGGACCCAAGTTCAAGGTGGGCGGGTTGAGCCTCCGTGAGAAGACCCTCCTGGTCAGTGCCGGCCAGAAACTGGACCGATTTGCACCCTACAAGGCGGGGTTCCAGGGGTCCCCCTTCAAGGGTGGAGGGTCTGAGGCATCCCCCAGCCCCTCCAGGATTGCAAGCACGTCTGCTTCGACAACCCCTTCAAGAAATACAAGTCGGAACAGCCATCCTCAAGGAGGAAGCAAAGCAGACAAACAGACAAGTGACAGGACAAGACAAAAGAACAGTGCTGTTTTCTTACCTTTGGAGTCTGGGGTCTTGGGCGTCTCTGGGGCTATCCCTGTTGAGCCCCCAACTGTTATGCCAAGTTGCGAAACAACCACCAAGAAAACCACCAAGACTCAGATGTTCCGAAGTGCAAAAGCAAGGCAAGGCTTTATTCAAGCGGGCTGCGGCTCAAGCCTTGTCCTACACTCTGATGCAGCAGAGGTTAGGAGGAAGCCCCGAGCTGCGATTTCACAGAGTTTATAAAGGCAAAAAACAAAGTTACAGCAATCAGGTGGTCAAGCAAGATTAGGACACGGGTACAAATCTGATTGGCTCAGGGCTCGAGGCATTCTGGGGGCGGTTAGAGTTCTTGACTGGCTGGGCCCTAATAAGCTTGTCCTTGGTTTGCTCACAGGGCCTGCTTATCTCAGGTTTGCGTGGTAAAGTGGGACCTGACTTCAAAATGGCTTTAGTCTGGCTCTTCAGTCCCAAAATGGTATTGCTCAGCCCTGGTTTATGCTTTTTGTCTTTTCCTTTTCTGTAAGTAGAAAACGGCTTCAGAAAGCTCAAAATAACCAATAGAGTAAGACAAAATCCTCCTCAGAAGACAAGACAGGTGAGATGACTAAATGAGCCAAGTTGGAATAGCCTCTCTCTCTCTCTCTCTCTCTCTCTCTCTCTCTGCCAGTCCTGGGGATTGAACTCAAAGCTAGGGCTCCATCACTTGAGCCACAGCACCACTTCTAGCTTTTTCTGCTTATGTGGTACTGAGGAATTGAACCCAGGGCTTCATGCATGTTAGGCAAGCACTCTACCACTAAGCCACATTCCCAGCCCCAAGTTGGAATTCTCTTCAGACATTAGGGGATTCCTCTTCCCTCTTCTTCTACTTCTTCCTCCTCTTCCTCTTCTGCCTCCTTCTTTTTTTCCTCTCTCTCATACATATATATGTTGCTATATATAGTTACATATACTACTATATATTACTATATATAGTAAATACTATAAAACAAATAATATATAATAAACACTTAAAGATATTCATGGAGATGCTTTATATTTTCTAAATCTACCTATAGAAAATACAGATAAATGTAATTATTTGCTCTGTTTCCAATTTATCCACACTTCTTTACCTGACTCTGTGCATAGAAGGAAACTGTCAGATGTGTAAGAATGTTGAAGGGGTTGTCATAGATCAAGATGCATTATATTCATATGGCAGATCCTTTGTAAAACTACATAAAGATAGTTATAAAAAAGAGAGGAAAAAAGGGAGGGGGAGGGAGGGGGCAAGCGGGAGGGAAGGAGGAAGGAAGGAAGGAAGGAAGGAAGAAAGGAAGGAAGGAAGGAAGGAAGGAACAAAGGAAAAGAAAGAAAACATCAAGTGCCAGTGATTTCTATTGTAATGCCAGAACTCCATGAGAGGTGGGGGATGGTAAAGAGTTGCTGTATTATGTTGTTTGGGCATCTGTTTGCCTTCATGGGATCATGGATCAGCCAACGTCTTAGACTGCACCTCTATGAAAAACATGCCCTGATATCCCGCAGTTCCTAACAAAGCAAGGCATTGAGAGAAACTTCAGAGTGGAAAGAACAAGATAGTAGAAAAGGAGAATATCTATCAAAATCAATGGGGTTTAACTATTTAAAACTATGTTTAAGTTTCTACTTCTGCAGTGAATCAGCAGTTTCAGATATGAGTCATCCCACTACCTCAACCAAGTCATCAGTTCAAGGACTCATAAATGGCACAGGGAAGACAGAATGTTCTTATTTTCTTTTTCTATAAATGACCTGGGTAGCAGAAGAATCCAAGTTTCCTTCTACTAAAATTCTCTTCACATCTTCCTCTGCATATCACAGGTATTCATCCTGTCTTGTCCATCTCTGGGAACTTCCCACTTCTATAACCAAGGCTATCACAGTGGGATCTAACCCTTGCCCCAGAATACATGGTTAGGTAAAGCACAGATATCACACAAACAGATAAGAGTCCAGATTAGCAAAGTATTTGAGTTGACCTAGTGTTTTATAAAAATAAGGCCAATGACTGGAACAGGCTTGAAAACCAATGGAACAGAATTGAAGACCCAGAAATGAACCCACAGAACTATGCCTACTTAATCTTTGATAAAACAATAGTTGGGAAGAAAGATAGCCTCTTTAACAAATGGTGCTGGCAAAACTGGTTCAACACATGCAACAGACTAAAACTAGATCCTTATATATCACCCTGCACCAAAATCAATTCCAAATGGATTAAAGACCTCAAAATCAAAACAGACACCCTGAAAACACTAAAGGAAGGAGTAGGAGAAACACTTGGGCTCCTTGGCACAGGATGGAACTTCCTTAACAAAGATCCAGAAAGGCTACAAATCTAAGAAAGGTTGGACAAATGGGACTGTATCAAATTGCAGAGCTTCTGCAAGGCAAAGGACATAGCTCGCAAGATAAACAGAAAGCCCACAGACGGGGAGAAGATCTTTATCGGCCATTCAATGAACAAAGGCGTCATATCTAAAATATATGCAGAACTGAAAAAATTACCATCCTCCAAAACAAAACCACAAAGAACCAATAGCCCCCTCATCAAGTGGGCTAAAGACTTACAAAGAGACTTCTCTGATGAGGAAATGAGAATGGCCAAGAGACATATGAAAAAGTGCTCTACATCACTGGCCATAAAAGAAATGCAAATCAAAACAACATTGAGATTCCATCTCACCCCAGTAAGAATGTCATATATCAAGAAAACTAACAATAACAATTGTTGGAGGGGATGTGGCCAAAAGGGAACCCTACTTCATTGTTGGTGGGAATGTAAACTGGTTCAGCCACTCTGGCAAGCAGTATGAAGATTCCTCAGAAGGCTAAATATAGAACTCCCCTATGACCCAGCAACCCCACTTTTGGGTATCTATCCAAAAAAACCACAAACAAAATCACAGTAAAGCCACCAGCACAACAATGTTCATCGCAGCCCAATTTGTCATAGCAAGAATCTGGAACCAACCCAGATGCCCCTCAGTAGACGAATGGATCAGGAAAATGTGGTACATATATACAATGGAATTTTATGCCTCTATCAGAAAGAATGACATTGCCCCATTTGTAAGGAAATGGCAGGACTTGGAAAAAATTATACTAAGTGAAGTGAGCCAGACCCAAAGAAACATGAACTCTATGGTCTCCCTTATTGGGAATAATTAGCACAGGTTTAGGCAAGTCACAGCAGAGGATCACAAAAGCCCAATAGCTATACCCTTATTATCACATAAGATGATGCTAAATGAAATGAACTCCATGTTATGGAAACAATTGTTATATCACAGTTGTAACTACTCTCAACGTCCCATGTGTATCTGTAGCTTCTACTATTGATGATATTCTTGTATCACCTTCCTGTGGTTATACACTATCTCTGTAATCTTATCTGAGTATATTGGAAACCGTCTATACTGGTATTAGAACTAGGAAATTGAAAGGGAATACCAAAATTGAGAGACACAGGGTAAAAAAAGACAACTACAAAAGCAATACTTGCAAAACTGGTGTAAGTGAACTCAATACCTCATGGGGGGAAAGGAAAAGGGGGAGGAGGGAGGAATGAGGGACTAGGTAACGAACAGTACAAGAAATGTATCCAATGCCTAACATATGAAACTGTAACCTCTCTGTACATCAGTTTGATAATAAAAATTTGAAAAAAAAATAAGGTGAATGTAGATTGCTTTGTGGGTGACCAAACAGGACAGTCACTCATGCCTTTACATTTTTACTTAAGTGTCCAATAAAAAGTTCTAATGCGGTTTCCATTTTGAGAATGTGCATACAATCTGTTGGACTTTGAAATAGGGCTGACTATAAAGAACTAGAATTTTTGCATTGAAATAATAGATGTGTACACCACTCAGAACAGTAAAAGAGTTTACAAAGACTGAACACAGAGAAGGCATAAGGTTAAGGAAGAAGCCAGAATTAGTTTTCCAGATGAAAATATCTAGTGAAAGTAATGTTTTATTTCCCCAAAGAATCTACCTCACAGTGTGCTCTCCTGACCATTGAGCCAGACTGAATGCAAGAGTCCGGTTGACCAAAGAAAGAGGCACAAAAGAGGGCTGGGAATATGGACTAGTGGCAAGAGTGCTTGCCTTGTGTAGATGGAGCCCTGGGTCCAATTCCCCAGCACCACATATATAGAAAATGGCCAGAAGGGGCGCTGTGGCTAAAATGGCAGAGGGCTAGCCTTGAGCAAAAAGAAGCCAGGGACAGTGCTCAAGCCCTGAGTCCAAGGCCCAGGACTGGCAAAAAACAAAACAAAACAAACAAAAAAATAACAACAAGAGGGACAAAAGACTACTAATAAAAAGGAACCTACTAATGTATTTTCAAATAGTCACCTCTTTTTTTCTTCCTTTTACAGACTCTGAAAGCAAAATTGACGAATACTAACAGCTCTAAATGGACCGAATATATTAATCTGGAACTATCACAAAGACCTGAGTGTGTTTAGGGAAGAATGATCTGGAAGACTTTATTTAGTCTTACATAGCATTGGCAAGGCAGTCAAAGAGCAACAGTGCAACAGGTTAAGAGTTCAACAACTTCGGTGTTCTCGTAGTTACTGCAATATGTTTGATTGCATTTCCTCAGTAATAGTTGATGCTTATTTCTTCTTTTGAAATTATATTAAAAATGTCAGTCCTTGTTGTCAGTCCTTGTGTCTCCCTGTACATCCTTCTAAGAAAACCTGCTTCCTTCTTTCTGTCATTGTGCCACATTAGTTCATGTGGCCTTTGACCTTGACTTTAACTGATCAAGCCAGAATCAATGCAATGACTCCAACCACAAACACCCAAAAACTTCTGACTGAGGCAGATGGATGAGTTACTGGTTCAAGTGAATAAGAGAAGACAGCTAAAACCTGCTCCTGTCTTGAGGGCTGGAAAAGTTTCTGACTGCAGGATGCACCCTGTGCTATTTTTCCTTGGATTTGTTTGGATTCACATAGCTGTCATTGCAACACATTTAGTTTTGACTGAATAGATCTCTAGTTCTTGACACAAGATAGGGTCTGAACAAACAAATTCAAAGGAAAAGCATATTTGTTACCATGAAATTGCATAGCTTAAGTAAAAATTAGTCTTTACTTAAAGTGATACTAGTCAAACCAATGTGCAATCTCAAGCTTAATAGGACCTGAGCAAATGTCATGTAGGAACTTTTGAAAACCCAGGAGTCTTGTTAAAAACTGCAGCTAGCTCTGCCTCCTCTATATTTTAATAGCCTCAAGGTGCCAATTGCTTGCTGAGATTCAAGAGAGTTTCAGGTGTTTCTGCAGTGCTTTCAGGGCATCACAATGAAATGGATAATTTCAAAACCATCACCGACTTTTGCTTATTTCCAAAGTCAGCATTTTATTTTGTGTTACTGTGAAAAAAGCTTGATGTGTGTTTTAGGGCATAAGATTGAACCCCAGTTCTACCACTTCCCTTGTCCCTCCATTGTGGTCTTGTGTTTTCACCCAGTTGGTACCCTCAGACCACAGTCTTCTAGTTCTGTCACTTGAGTAGCTTGGGATTGCAGGTATGTGCTACCATGCCTGGCACAGAAAAAAATTTAGTGTGGACTTAGGAGAAATAATTTCTCAATATTGTTAAAGCTGACGTGGTCAGGGAATAAGGGAAAGTAGAAAAATTAGAGCATGGTTTGGGTAAAGGCATTTATGTGGATAAATAATTGTTTTACTGGTCACTGAAGTATCAGTTCCATGGATATAAATCCTGGACCCTTAGCAGACACTATGTGTAGCTCTCAATTGAGCTTTGTTCCCATCTTCTTAACAAATCGAACCCTAATTTTGTTGCAATAGCCATGCAGGCCAGCACTAGACAATGGTATTGATATATCTAATCTAATGCTGCTTATTAGTGATTGGCCTAGAGACAGGCATGCAATCCAGTCTTGAAGAATACTATATAAGGACAAGTCTTCTGGGATATGGGTTGTGAGGGGTTGGATGAGAGGGAGATAAAGAAAGAGAGAGAGAGACAGAGAGAGAGAGAGGGAGAGACAGAGAGAGAAAAGATGGTATGAAAGAACAAAGTATGTGAGCTCCTTCCACTTCTGTCATACCAATATGTAATGTTTGCTGGCAGCCATTTTGCCTCAACAAGAACAAACATTTCTATCATAATAAGATGGTGATGGAGAAAAATAGACAAAGAAAACTGGTTCCTAGGCCTAAGGCCATCCAAACTAAGCCAGGAACAATTTCAATATTTCTTGTCAGACAACTATATGATTTCAGTCACTGTTAGTTGTGGCTCCTGTTACCTATAGCCAGTGTCTGTACTCCTACATGTGTATAGTGGTATACGTCAAAGCCGAAGCTATATAACTGGATAGAGAAATACTTTTCAACTCTTTGTTTTAGAGGAATTCATAAATATATTTCAATTGTTTAAACAACTTTTTCCACACAAATGGGCTCCAAACCTTGATTGATTGACATTTTTAATTTTCTCCTAGTTCCAGCCAGTACCATTAGCCTACATTATTTGTCGGGTAGTGGTTTTCATATTAGCATGAATTGGAATCACCTGTTCAAATTGATCATTGAGTGTATGATATCCAGTAGTTTTAGGCAGGGTCCGAAAATCACATGTTTAACCTATGTTGCCAGGCAATAACGATACTGCTAATCTCAGGATCACACTTGGACAGTCACTGTCCTGAGCTATGACTAGTCGCCTCGTAAGCCAGCCACAGACTTAAATTCATTCTCTCCATATGTTCACCCAGACCCTTAAAACTAGATCTCTCTTTCTGATCAAGGGATTGTTCTCCAATCTTAGAAAATGGTTTTAGAATTTGTAATGCCATTACCATCGCTTGTGAGACTAGTCCTTCCTCATTCTTATCATCTTCAGGCTCCCTGCTTCCTGCCTTTGTGCATCCTGCTTCCACTTCCTGGAGTGCCACAAGCTTTACTGTGCTCAAAGTTTCTTCTGGTCTAACACAGTGGAGTCATCTTTTCTCTTTTAGCCAAATTATTATGTCTTGCTTTTGATTTCAGGAGATGAGAATTATGTGACTCTTAAAGACAGAAGGTAAATAAAGAACTCTCTCCTTCTGCCTGCTACCTGCAGGTACAAATGTGAAATAATGCTGCCTGTAACCTCCATTTCTTCATTTACTGGCCTTAAAATGAGCTTTTACTCTGAACTGGTCCTGACCCAGAACTGAATGCTTTCTCAGTCTGCAGAGGACATAGGAAGGTTACCCAAGCTCGCAGCTGAGCTCTGGAAGAAAATTGGTAACCCAACAGTGAGCAGCTGCTCTGCCCTTCTCATTAATTTTTTTCTGGGCAGAAATTAGGAGCTCACAGAGATATCTAATCACAGGGCCCTCTATTCACTACTATGCAGAGCATGGATTTTTTTTTACTATACAAAGGGGCTGTAAGCACACAGTCTTCTCCCTTCTTGCAGGCATGCTACCTAGGTCTGGGAAAGAAGCCACAAATTCTACCCTGTCTTCTTCAAGAACAACATGTGAAGGTCATGCTCATATGATGTCATCTAATTAGTTTTTCATCCACTCTCAAAATTACCTGTATGTTTGCATAATCTTATGATAAACCCTCAGTCTTTTCTTTGGGCATAGTTTGTCCCTGCCCCCCCCCCCAAAAAGGTTTATGTGTTGGAAGCTTGGTTGCTTGTAAGGCATTGTTAAAAAGTGAGCACTTTAAGAAGTGGACTCTGGCTGGGTATGAGTAGCTCATCTCTGTAATCCCAGCTATTTAGGAGATCTGGAGGATTACAAATTGTGGTGGTGCATGCCTATCATTCCAGGTACACAGGAGGTGTAAACAGAAGGACTGTATGCAGTCGATATCCCTATCTGAGAAACAACTAACACAAAAAGGACTGGGATCATGACTCAAGTCGTTGAGTGCCTAGCTAGAAAGTGTGCTGCCTTAAGTTCAAATCTCATTACTAATACACATAAGCAAACATACAAGGCAGATTCTCAGGGAAGATCAACTGGGGATGCTACCCTCAGAAGAGATTAAAATAGTTCAAAAAGACCCTGAGTTAGTTATTCAAAACAATAGAAGACTGGTCCCTCCTCCCACACTGGCCTCCTGTGTCACTGTTGTATCTTTCCTCCCTCCACCATGATGCGATGTAGCTCTCCCCCAACATGGCACCATGCTATCTGGACTCTCAGACACCAACACTGAGAGCTAAATATACCTCCTTATTCCCATGCTCATGTATATTGTTATCTAACAGAAAGTGGGCAAATAGAATCCTCATGCTTTCTTGTCCAACCGTCATCATTTGAAGTACAGCTTTGTCTTTTTCAGATTACAATAACAAAATATCTTAAACTGGGTAGAAATTTATTTTGCACAGTTCTAGAGGGTTAGAAAGTCCAAGATCAAGGATCCATCAATGCCAGTGACTTGTGAGACCTCAGTTCTCCATTCATGGATAGCACTTTCTTGCTATGCCCTTACATTATAATGGGCAAGGCAGCTCTCTGAGGACCTTTTCATGAAGAGCACTAGTGCCTCCCAAAGGCCTCACCTGAAACTTTCAGATTGGCGATTAGGTTTCTTTTTTTCTTTTCTTTTTTTTTTTCTTTTGGCCAGTCCTGGGCCTTGAACTCAGGGCCTGAGCACTGTCCCTGGCTTGTTTTTGCTCAAGGCTAGCACTCTGCCACTTGAGCCACAGTGCTACTTCTGGCCGTTTTCTGTATATGTGGTGCTGGGGAATCGAACCCAGGGCCTCATGTATACAAGGCAAGCACTCTTGCCACTAGGCCATATCCCCAGCCCCTTATTTATTTTTATTGACAAACTGATATACAGAGCAGTTACAGTTTCATACGTTAGGCATTGGATACATTTCTTGTACTGTTTGTTACCTCCTCCCTCATTCCCCCCTCCCCTTCCCCCTTTCCCTTTCCCCCCATGAGTTGTTCAGTA